>NC_134855.1:83640971-84332846 GCF_049852395.1 Peromyscus maniculatus bairdii | reverse complement strand
CTCAGCTCATCCTCTGTATATTTTATATCTGTTTCACATACAATGTACTATATCTTTCATTATTTCCATTGTTTATTTTTAAGGCAGGCTGTCTTCAAGTTCACCACATAGCTGAAGTTGGCCTTACACTCCTAATTCTTCTGCCTATACCTCTCAAATGCTTGGATAATAGTTGTATACCATCACACCTGGCCAGAGTAACATAAATGCACTCTTTCATCTGTGTTTTTAAAATGATGCATACAGTAGAGGCACTTACTTAATTTCACCAATAAGTGCCAAACACAAACTCACCCATTCTGACCTCTTTCTACAAAGAACATTCTTTCTCCATAAAAAGCATTTTGCCAATAGGTATAGTTAAAAGAAATACAGGCATAGAAATCTATCTCTGATGCTTCTAGAAAGAAGTGTGAAGCTTGAACAAGAGGGTAATTTTTTTTTAATCTCTACTTAGGACAACAAATAAACTGATAAAAATCAATAATAAGATATATAACATAACCTGAAAATAAATGCATGTGAAGTTCTAGTTCCTTGATTCTAACACATGTTACTAAGTTCTACCATCCTCTTTCTAGAGTCCCCAGTGGCTAGCTAGACTACTATTGAGATATAAATATTTTGGGACTTACCTGGGTATGAAAATATGTTGAGAATCTACTATGAAATAAATAATGATAATGAATGTTTCATTTACATCTGCCCCATGTTATGTATAGGTAAGGCTATTTACAATCATTATTTTAATGAATTATAATATAATTGGCAATAGGAGCAATTTTCAGTGGGTGGAGGACGAGAAATTTAAATCCTGGGTGAGTTAAGAAAGTTGCCTGGTTTCTTCATGTCACAGGTATTACTGACTTCCAGCCAGCTGTTAAACTCTATGCATGTGATTCTGGGCACAGCCATCTTCTTCCTGTAACTCACTTAACAATGTCTCTTAATAAGAGAACAATGGAGGAGAATAAGGATGTCTTGTTAACATTTTGTTCTTTAACATAAATGGGGCTGGGTAACTGTTTCTAAGATTGAGAATAGTTGTAAAAACTGTTTTACTCTGTGGAAGGTTAAAGGAAAACAGAAAAACATTGAACAAAAGGGAGGCAGAGTGACAGACGCTAGGACAGATTGCATACCTTCTCCCCAGACTCAATCTAGAAAAGAAACAGCAAGAGGGGAGGGAGGGAGAAAAAGAAAAAGAGATACAGGGAACAAATCTGACTCATTAAGCCATGGGATATGTTTGGCCTTCTCTGACATAGCTGATGCCTCTTTCTCCTATCTCTCCTGCATAGTAAAACCTTAGTTTCACAGGGTTTTACTTAATTTACTGGTAACCATTAGTTTGGCTATGATTCCCTTAACACTGCAAATCTTTCCTCTGTGGGCTCTACTGCCTAACCATGTATGACAAATGGCTATTTGAAAAAGGTCTTAGGCTTCTGATACTTCAGTATTTCAATGTTTGGTTACATTTATCTGAAACAAGTCCCACATCTTCCCCTCTCTCTTGGCAAACAGGGTTTATTAAAATGCTCAGACAATATGATGGCCTCACTTAAATGTTTCCTCTATTATCATTTGTACATTTTTCGTTGCTTTTCCATGTCTCCTAGTGGGACACCCCATGTTTCATGTATGTAGCTTTTACTTGTTTATTTCTATCTTATTTTATTTAGCTCCATGTTTGCTTTTATAATTAGTAAAAAGAAGATAAGCTGTATTATGACCAATGTTATCAGTAAATAAAAGATTAAGTTTTATGAGACAGCATCTCACAATGCATTCCTGGCTGGCCTGAAACTTTTTATGTAGACCAAGATGACCTCAAACTTGAAGTGAAAAATCCTGACTCCCATTGAGAGCACAAAGGTCCTTGTGCCAACAGATCTTCACGGAAACCAGGAATGTTAAACACACAGGATTTTCCTCTTTATGGAAAGGACATAAACCTGTTTTTCTACCCAGAAAGCTGGGAATTGGAGGTGATTAACAGCCTGGTATCTGCATTATCTGTTGGACCAGGGCATTTCAAGCTTTCATAACCAGAACTGGAGGTGGCTAATAGCCCAAATGACCTTTATGCTATTTGTTTATTTAGCCAGATCCTTCCCTAGGCCTTTAAGCTAATATATGTAACCTATCTCTAAAAGCCATCTTCTTGAAAGAAGTGACATGTACTTTTAATTGAGTTTCAGTATAAATATGCCTTCTTATGCACTCAAGATTGTGTTACAACTGAAAACTTTTCTCCAAATTGTACTGTGTTTAAATATGATGGCAATAAACTGCCTGGCATCAGACTCCTGGAGTTTAATCCTGCCTGACAAAGTCGGGTTGAACTGAGTTCTTATTCTCATTCCTTTGTTGATTATTTCTCTGCCTGACATGACTCCTGCAGAGGTCCTGGAAGGCTCTGACTACAGAATATTAAGACTGTATATGTATAAAGCATCCACAGCCAGGGAAAAATAATTTTAAATGAAATTTTATGTGCTTTTTCTGGCTAGGATTAAAACTTCTGGCTAAATGAACAGGTACAGTGGTGTCGACTTGTAACATCAAACTCAGAAAGCTGTGGAAGGTAGATTATAAAATCCAGGCCTTCTGATAAAAATTAAACATCCTACCTACAAAGTTTAATCAATAGGGCCTTTAAAAAAGGGTATTATGTTTTTGTTTTGTCATATTTCTAGATTCACTAAATGTATGAGATGGCCATCCAGAAATGACATATAACTCTTGTCATAGATTGATTTTCATGCTTTTGAATTTTGTAAAGAACTTGTGGGACAAGGATGACCCCACCTTGGACTGCTGGCATTGGTCCAGAGGGTGCCTGGACTGTTCTACTCTGGTGACCAGTCTAGTGAATAACCTAACCGTCATCATAGAGCCTTTGTCCAGTGACTGATGGAGGCAGATGCAGAGATCCACGGCCAGGCACCAGGCTGAGCTCTGGGAATCCAATCGATGAGAGAGGAGAGATACTGCAGGTGGGGGACGTTGAGATCATGATGGGAAGACATGTAGAGATGACCAACGATACTAGTGGAAACCCATGGACTGTGGACTGGTGCCTGTGGAGCCCCCATGGGACTGGACTAGACCCTCTGGATATGGAAGACGGTTGTTTGGCTCAAATTGTTTGGGGGGCACCCAGACAGGGGGATCGGGACCCGTCTCTGGTGCATGGGCAGGCTGTTGGGAATCCTGTGCCTGTGGTATGACGCCTTGTGCAGCTTTGGTGCAGTGGGAAGGGGTTTGAACCTGCCTAAGCTCAGTGTGCCAGACTCTTCTGACTCCCCATAGGAGACTTTGATTTAGGGGATGTGGGGATGCAGGATGGCTTGGGAGGGAGGGCTGGGGGGTGGGACGAGGGAGGATCTGTTGGTGGTATGTAGAGTGAGTAAAAAATTTCTTAATAAAGAAAAATGAAAAAAAAAAAAAAAGAACTTGTGGGAAATAGTAAGTAGATCTGCTTGTTTTACAGTGTCTGAGTGTGGTGGTTTGAAAGAAAATGTCCCCCAAAGGGAGTGGCACTATTAGGAAGTCTGGCTTTGTTGGAGGAAGTGTGTCACTGTGGGGGCTGACTTTGAGGTCTTTTTTTCTCAAGCTTCCCTCAGTGTGAGTCAGTTGAGTTGCTGTTGTCTGCAAGCTGTGGCACTCTCAGCTCTGGTGTCACATTTGCCTGCATGCTGCCATCTTCCCATTGATGATCATAATGGACTGAAACTGTAAGAGAGCCACCCCCAATGCAATGTTTTCCTCATAAGAGTTGCTGTGGTCATGGTTTCTCTTCACAGCAATAGTAAACCCTAACAAAGACAGAAGTTGGTACCAGGACTGGGGTGTTGTTGTGATAGACCTGACCATCTTTTTGTTTGGAGTAATATGGACTTTGGTACTTTGGGTTAGGAAAGCAGTGGAATGCCTTAAGTGCTGCTTAATGGGCCAGACCAGCATGGAAGACGTGGTGCTGGTCTGATGAACTGTGGGGATCAAGAGATTTCAGAGAAGAATGTTAGTATGTGATCTAGAGACTAGTTTTGTGATATTTTGGTGAAGAAAGTGGCTACTTTTTGCCATTGTCTGAAGAATCTGCCTGAGGCTAAAGTGAAGAGTGTTTGATTAATTCCATTGGTAGAAGAAATCTCAAAACAGCCTAGTACAGACTCTGACCTGTGAAAATTAGTAGTAAGCCTAATGAAGATTTATAAAAGGAGCAAACTGAAAAGGGTAAATTACAAAATACAAGTTTTGAGGAGAAAAAGCACCAGGAAATGAGATGGAGCTAAATTTGTGTTCATGGAGATAAAGGATTAAGAAAGAATAAAGGGAGTGGTAACCTCAGGGCAAGCTCTCACCCAACTAAGTTTCCAATTTGTGAGAAAGAATTAAAGAAAAGTTTAGAGTCCTGTATGATGGTACACATCCTTAATCCCAGCACTGGGAAGGCAGAGGCTGGCAGATCTCCATGCTAGCCTGGTGTACATAGCAAGTTCAAGGACAGCCAAGTTTAGGCAGTAAAGGAAAAGAGAAAACTGGTGAAGATGTAATTAAACAATGGGACCATGTTCCAGCTCCTGAAAGTAGCAGAACTTAGCAGTTTCAGCAACATAGCTCTGGCATTAAAGTTAAGAATAGAAGAAACAGATTATAGAAGTTGACTCCATGCCTAAGGACAGCTGCTGAGGCCAGGCATGTGTTAGAGGTGTTCCTCAATGGAGACCTAGTAGAAAAGTCATTGTGTGAAGCTGTGAAGTTGCAGCCTAGATTGCCTTGGAGAACTCAACATGTTAGAGATGCCAGAGTCATGCTTAACTGACAAGGAGAGCTGCTAACAGGCAGGGGAACCAGCTCAACAGAAAGAAGTCTGTTGTAGTCAACAAAGCTGAACATAGTTGAAGATCTTAAGAGTTTTTTGCAGACATGGAGATGCAGAGTTTGGAGTTTACCCAGTTGGTTTTCAGTCTCACTTTGATTTGGTCCAGTATTTCTTTGCTATGCTCCCTTCCCTGAATTTAGGAATGATAATGTATATCTTGTGCCATTATATGTTGGAAATATGTAATCTGCCTTTTTATTTTAATTTTTACAGGGCGATTAAAAGTTAAGAGATTGCATGAATCTCAGACAAGACTTTGAACTTTGGACTTTTAAACATTGTTGAGACTGTGATAGAATATGGGGACTTTTGAAGTTGGATTGAATGTATTTTTGCATTATGATATGGCTATAATCTTTTGGGGGCCAGGGAGTGGAATGTGGTGGTTTGAAAGAAAATGGCCCTCAAAGGGAGTGGTACTCTTAGGGGGTGTGGCATTGTTGGAGGAAGTGTGTCACTGTGGGGGTGGGCTTTGAGGTTTCTTTTTCTCGAGCTTCCCTCAGGGTGACAGTCAGTGACTTCCATTGCCTGCAGGCTGTAACACTCTCAGCTCCTGCACCATGCCTGCTTTGCATGCTTCTATGCTCCCCTTCCTAATCATAGAGAAGTAAACCTCTGAAACTGTAGGTGGTTTATAATGTCTCTTCACAGCAATAGTAAACCCTAAGACATTGAATAAAAAAGCTAGACAAGAATTGATTAGTTTAAGTCCTTCCTTGATATCAGGTATCATTTCAGAAGTTTACATATGCACATAGATCGCCATGGTAATCAATAAAAGCCCATTAATTTGATTATTCCTTTCTGTTTAATACTACCCATCATTCTGAAGACCTAATCTACTATTATCTCTATATTTTGTAATTAAAAGCTTAGAAATCCTGTGAAATTTGACCTCCAGCAGAATGAATAAAGAATTGTGCTGAATAAAAATTTCATTTATGGAACTTCAAAACCTAGATTTTTTTTTACTATGAAAATTTAGACCTATAAGATCATGTTCCTATACCTATATAGAACTGAATATTAACATAATATTTTGAAATTATGTAAGTAAAGTGTTTTCAATACATAGTAGGTGAATGAATAGCACTCACTGCTCAGTGAATGACATATAACCGGTGAATGATGTTTTAATATGTCTCTTACACCAGCATAATATTGAAGGCTCTGTAAAGATATGAACATATAAAATCAATAATTTGGGAGTTAAAGGAACGGGGTTTTAAGAAAAAGGCTATTCATTAAAATTCATCAATGAACTGGCATGCATGGACAGTCTCTTCTTTAAAATAGACCATGAAGAATGCTAAGCATTGTCCATTTCATGTGCCCTTTAATATTTACAATAACTCTAGGTGGCATGACACATTAATTACTAACCTCATTTTATCCAGTCTTTTCCTCTAAGCTCCTTTATCATTGTGCTGGAAAACACACAATCAGTAGACATTTCAAACATAGTCTGCCTATAATAACTGTACAGTTGCTTCTTCGACCAGCACTTGAACTGATAATTTTCATGACTATAAAGATTCATTATTCAGGATTCCCATCCATTTATTTAATTAAGTCATTCCTTGGCTATTTCTAGTATTTGCCCAGCCTTCCACAGTCCATTTGTGTTTACGGACAGGTCAACTGGCAGAACAATTTTCATCTGACAAGCTCCAATTGAACTTGTTTCCTTGGGTCATTAAGCACATTGGCATTTACATTTGCAATCATTTTCTGCCTTGTTAGTTTCCATCAACTTCATTCACAAATTAATAAACACAAAGAGATTTAGTTAATGGCTCTTTGCATATCATTGTTGGTGGAAGGTATTAAGGCTTTGATTTTCAAAGCCCACAAGGAACCAGACAATTACCTAAATTTAAACCCACTCATCATTTCAGACTGGAAAACTATGTCAATAGAAATGAATCACATATTTATTAAATGCTATTTAGACATCACTTGGTTCCTTATCATGCACTCTCTAAGCAAGGGTTTGCTCATTCAGTACTTTGTGTTCTGAACGGGCATTTGTGGTGAGAACTGCCCTGTGTGTTGCTCTTTGACATTAACCTACCTATTGGATGTCAGCCCTACCAGCCTTTCATTATTATTATTTATTTTATCTTTGATATTATAATATAATTACATCATTTCCTCAGTCCAAGCCCTCCAATAAACCCCTTCTTTCTCTCTTTCAAATGCATAGTCTCTTTTTCATCATTTTTACATACATGTATATATATATATATATATATATATATATATATATATATACATACATACAAATCAAATATATATATTTTTTTGGTTTTTCGAGACAGGGTTTCTCTGTGTAGCTTTGCGCCTTTCCTGGAACTCACTTGGTAGCCCAGGCTGGCCTCGAACTCACAGAGATCTGCCTGCCTCTGCCTCCCGAGTGCTGGGATTAAAGGCAGGCGCCACCACCGCCCGGCCATACAAATATATTTCTAAATATAACCTGCTCAATGAGTATAATGTTACAAAAGGGAAATCATACCTGGTACTGGAAACCTAGATAACTACCCGGAGCTAGTGAAGTTATGGAACTTGGAGTATAACCTACAACTTCTACTTTATCAAACCAGCATAATTCCTAACTACATTCTAAATATTTGTCCTTATACCAACAGATATGTATAGTCCTCACCTCTCATTAAGGAAACTTCTCTTTGCAACAGACAAAGACCAATACAGAAAACCAGAGCTAATAGAAATGAAAAGCTGTGGAGTCCAGTCACAGTGGGTGTATTTACAAAACAACTGTACCTAAGGATCAGGAAACATTGCTGGAGATGAGGTTGAAAGATTGTAACAGGAAGTTGGCTGTGAGACTGGTGTCTCCTAGTGGGAGAAACAGTCCTGCTTAGGTTATCCAATACCAAATGGTCAGTTCTACCAGCATTCTTAACAATCAGAAGTATCTCAAACCTTGCTTTCTACTTGAGTAGTTGAATAACCCCACTGAATAACTATAGACTAGATCTACATCTCTATGAGTTCCCCTGGACTCTGAAACCAGAGAAATCTGTCTAAATCAATGCTGTCTATTCACTGACAAGGAATCAAAGCCTGAAAGAAAAAAAATGTATTGCTCAAGTATAGAATATTTCATGATTACACTCATGCTAAGTCTATCAATGACACTAAAGAATTTTCATGAGGAAATGCACTATTTTTCTTTTTTCTTTCTTTCTTTCTCTCTTTCTTTCTTTCTTTCTTTCTTTTTTTTTTTTTTTTTGTAAATGGAGAAACAAAGAAGACCTTTCAAAATGTTCATATAGAACCTGACCTGCTAATTCCAAGTCACATGTAGTTACTCTATAATAGGATTACCACAGGCTACAAATAAAATGCTAGTGACAGAAATGGGTTACTTCTTTTAGAGTTGTTAGCTAGTGACATAACATAGCTTCATAAAGATTACAGGCTGTTGCTAATGCTATTGGTTGCCGTACAAAACTTGAAGGTAAGACCTATTGCTGAAGGAACAATATACATGAGTCCCAGAAATTGGAGGTATTAAACTAGTACTGGTCTAGAATCTTCATTCCTACTTGCTAGCTTTTATAGTTCTGCAAAGTCATATGCATACCATCAAAGGAGAAAAGAAATTGCCAACCTTACCCAGCTGTGAAATCTGTAAACTACAATAACTACTGGTTTGGTAAGACATGTTCAAATAGTGCAATAGTGACTTGAACATCATGGAGTAACCTAGTACTTTCTAATTGGATTAAATTTCCACTCTATAAGATGAAACCTACACCTGGCACCATTGTTGTTAGGGCAAGCATATGTGGCTAGACAAGCAATAAGCCCTAGGTGAGAACTTCCTACACTTATGATGCTAAATGGACATAGTGTAAAACTGACTCTTAATGATTTATTGCTATGCCCATATCTTATTGCATTTCACAATGCCCAACAGAGAAACTTTTATTTGAAGTAGATGGTGATTAACACAGAGTCCCACAAATGATTAAGATGCAAAGAGTAAGAGACTTTGCAGGCCAAATTGTAATATCTATATCATAAACCCTCTTCCCAAGGCTCAAGGATCATTGTAGAAGTGAGACTGAAACAGCCAAAGGAAATGAAAAACAACAAGGAAACCATGTCCTTCAAAGACAGCAGGGAAGCTGCATACTTGAACTCATTGTGACTATTACAATGTGTACAAACCCTGTGAAAGCTCAAGCCACACCAAATCCCAGCATGGAGCAGAGGTGAACATGAGTTCTCATTCCTAGCTGATGAGCTGTTGGCAGTTGAAAACTGCTGAGAGACAGTTTTTCATCTACGTATTTTTGCTGGTAGGTCAACCCTGCCACAGGGGTAGGCACATATCCATAAATATATGCAAAGTTCACTGAGTAGGGGAGGAGTATGTAGATCTGAGAATAGTTAGGGAAAGGATGAATATGGTCAAAGCACTCTTTTCAAAATTCTGAAATAACTAGGTCAAAAAATAGAAACAAAAAATAAGGATCATGTCACATCCATTAAGGGGACTTACTAACATACAGTTGTAGCAAAGCATTGCTAATTTCATACATATATATCCTGAAATTTTCTTTTAAAATCAATATGGAGATTTTTACAAAAGTTTCTTATTAGATATTCCTTCCCTGTAATAAAATTTGTCTGTGACTGACATGGTCACAAGAGAAACGATATCTCAGTTGTCCCCATGTTCATTCAGGGAAGAGGATGCAGATTCCTCTGCAGTCAGAGCTCAGCTGTTGCTTTCTCTTTGCTCTGCTGTTCAACATTTGATCCATTGTTCCAGTTTGCTCGCTTATGATTCTTCATGACTCCTATCTGTTCATGTGTTTCCTTCTACCAGCTCCAGGGATGCTAGTAACTAGTGCCAATTTGTGTATTACTTGTACATTTAGGATCTTCTTGTTCTTTTTAAAAAACATCTTTGCAATAGAGGGGGAAAGAAATCTTGTCTGATTTTGGTGAAAACCTGGTAACACACTGCACAAATACATGAGCTCATTGAATATTAAATACTTTCATAATTGCCATTTTAGATGTTATACTTGCTGCTGAGTCACTAGTGTTTAAGAATGTTTAGTACTCTGTAGAACTTGCTGAAGCTTTGCGTTTTTAGTTGTTCTTACTATTGTTGTTTGAAAGAGTCTCACTCCTTAGCCCAGTTTAGTCATTACTCCCATTGTAGACCAGGCTAGCTCTAAACTCCTGCCAGTCTTCTTCATTCAGCCTCCCAAAGGCTGTGAGCTGCCACTCTCAGCTTGAGGATCTTGAATGAATTTAAAATGCTGCATTAATTTCCTGTTTTCAAAGTCTGAAATTTCACCCCCACGATATTTATATGCAGAAGTTCAAAATAACATCATGGGGTCTCCTAGTCCTTTCTCGAAAGCACCAGGAATTGTTACAGTTTTAGATTTTTCCCAGCAGCTTCCTAAAATTTCCCCATCTCTACTAACCCAGATTCTGACCTCAAATTTAATGCCAATGAAAATATAAACGATAAATTTAAAACATAGATTTAAATGTTCTAGTTGTCCTTCAGTCAAGTCTCAAGTCTATCCCTCCTCCCTTTGAACATAAGTGAGCTCTTTTCACTCAAAGTCATGTAGAGTTGGAAGAAGTGATGACATAAGACTTGAGTGACTGGGCCACATCCATATAGCTTCTGCGTTTATCTAGTGGATGCTCCTTTCTGAATGGTTCTTCAGCTATTCCATCTTAATCCAGCTTCCATGCTGTGAGGAAAGGAAACCACAGGAAGAGGTCATGCATAGCTGAGGACACTTGAATAGCCCCAACTGGGGGCATGCATATGAATGAAGTGACTAATTTAAATTTAGCATCTCCAGCCCTAGGTATTTTCTTTCTCCTCCTCCTCCTCCTTCTTTTCTTTTGTTTTTTCCAGACAGGGTAGATCAGAAAGGCTTCAAACTCAGAGATCTTCCTGCCTGTGCCTCCTGATTGCTGGGATTAAAAGCATGCACTACCACATCCCAGCTAGCCCTAGGTATTTCAACCCACATCCATTTAGTTGCCCTATCCAATGGGCTTCTTCTTTTATGCCACAGACATTGAGGGAAAGAGGCAGACATTTCCACAGAGCTTAGTCTTAATTCGGAATCACAGAGTTCATGAATATAAGAAATGCTCATTTTTCTGGCAATAAGTTCTTGAATTGTTTTAGTATTAGCAATAGACAAATACCTCATACATTTTGGCCCAGCCCTGCCAGGTCCCACTTTTTGACAAATATAATGGCAAATGACAGGAGTCATTAGATGTTTCTTATCAACTTTATCCCAGTTAACATTTTGAGGAAGAAGAGGCCTGGGAGAAAGAGCCATTAAGATTAACATGGGAGAAAAGCCAGTTTGGGTTGGAGGGGAGACTGGAAACCCCAGCAGTGGTTAGCTCCCTTTAATAAAAGAAATTATGTATGAGAAAAGACACCTGCCCCATCTCAGAATGTGGGATAAGAAGGATACTATGTTGTTGTTCAAATCTTAGATGGTCTTATAATAAAAAACCTGGAGCCAGATATTGGGGTGAAAGCTGAAAGATCAGAGAAGCAGAGCAAGCCATAGCCACCACCTCACCAACTCCACAAATCCTCTGACTGAAATTCTCTGAGTCCTCACCCGAAAATGTCTCAGCTGAACTGCCTTAATGCCTGTTTCTTCATGCCTTCTATACCTCTCTCCTCCCTGCTGTCGCTTCCTGGGTTTAATGGCATGTGTGCTTCCCAATACCGGGATTAAAGGTGTGTGCCACCACTGCCTGGCGCTGTTTCCAGTGTGGCCTTGAACTCAGAGATCCAAATGCCAAGTGACAGGATTAAGGGTGTGTACTACCACTGTCTAGCCTCTGCTTCTAATCTAGTGGCTGGCTCTGTCCTTTGACCCTCAAGCAAGCTTTATTGGGGTACACAATATATCACCATACTATGTAATATCCTTATAGATTCATGACTCAGGGAGATTGGGTCATTTTGATTCTCAGATCTCTTCTGGATCTCCAGTCTACTTCTGTTCCTGGAGTATCTTTTTTTAACTTCAATGAAGTGTTAATTTCTATTAGTATCCCTATGTCCCTGCTCCAATTCTTTCTTCTAGAACAGAAGATCTAGGGAATCTCATCAGGTTCCCTGAGACCCTAACCCACATACATAACAGTGAACATGAGGACTGTTGCTAGAACATTCATTATTTGCTAAAAATTGTGAGCTGTCCATCTTGAAAATGTCATGGTTTTTTCATAGTGGGTCTACTTGCTTCTACAGAAATTCCCAAGTAGATAGGAAAGAATGAAAACTATGTCCTGGCAGTTATACAGATGATATGTGAGCTATGAAGACTGGTAATTTTAGATTTGCAGAGAAACACTTTATATTGCAAATTTTTGATCAAAATAGATAAATTTATTTCATTATGAGGATTTGAATTGTAACATCGTCAGTAGTATAGCTTATTATCAATCCTTTCTACTTCTCTTATTCATTCAATTGAAGTAAATAAGAGAAAAGTTTGGTTTTGTTGTTCTGGGTTTTTTTTTGTTGTTGTTGTTGTTGTTTTGTTTTTCTCAGAAAAGAGTAGGTTTCTGACTCAAATCTATAATGTAGAAACTCTATATGAATTTCTCAGGTGATAGCTTGCCTTACTGATTTCAGTCTTGTGAAATCCAACTGAGTAAGCCAATTCTTAAAAATCTCTGTATAATCTATGCATCCATCCATCTATCTGTATTCTTATCTACTATCTATCCATCTACCTTCAATATAATGTACGTTCATCTATGAGTAGGCATCTCAAAAGAACACTGGCAAATTGAACACACACATGCACATTTATATACACACATATACGTACAAGCTCAGAAACTAAATAAGTCTCAAAAATAGAGATAAGCCAATATCTGTAACATAAGAATTTTTCCAAACTTACCATATTACCATACGTGTCACCATATGTCCCTGTGTATACTGAATCTCTCACACTTATTTTAACAAGGATACTTTTGTTAGAAAGCATTCTGTGAAACTTATGTTATATGGAAACCATTTTAGGAAATCCTAGGTTAACAAATTGAAGCTGCAAAAACCTGGAGTACCTACCATGGCAGGTGAATGAAGAATAAATGGTGGTCAAGTCAAATGCTTTCTGAGAGTCTCCGAAGCCCTATGCAGCTTATAGAAACATTTTAAAGTTGCCTAGTAGAGCATATTGAAACATACACTGTTCTTAGTATTAGCAGAAGGCACAGCAGAAAATGAAGATGTGCTCCTGAGACATTTTACAACAGTGCTTATAAATGTAGGCTAGACTATGGGGATATTTTCTAATCTGCTTAAGATATTTATGTAAGCCAGGAAATTAGCAATCATATCTAAACTTTTTTTCTTGTTACCTTACAACAAGCAGAATGAACAAGTGTATCACTGTTTTGATGTCTATTAATTCTATATATTGACGTCAGTCCATGTTGCCTTAAATTACAATCTTAAGCAGTATGTATTTAATAGCTGTAACAATCTGAACATTTGTGCCTACCATAACTCAATATGTTATAATCCTAACTCAAGGTGTTTGCTTTAAAAAGTAGGCCCTTGGGAAATGATTAATTCATGCAGCAGGGCTATTCTGATTTATATTTATGCCCTGATAAGAACAACCCCATCACACATGCACACGCACACGCACACACACACACAGACACACACACACACACACATACACACACAAACATTTAGAAACTGGAGGTGTAACCTAGTAATACAAATATGTTAATTAATTAGTGGTGTGTAAAATAGTAGTGCAAATAGATTAATTAATCAGTTACGGGTGTAATCTAGTAGCATAAATAGGTTAGTTAATTAGTTTATTAAAAATAATAGTTCCCCCCAGGATGCAGCTCTTCCGTCTTGGAAAACACAGGAGGCACCTGCTGTGGTCAAGAAAGCAGCATGTTAAACAGTCTCATGTTAAACAGTCTCAGAGCCTCTTGAAGTCTCAGTCATGGAATTCTCACACTACAGATAAAGCAGGAGAAATATATTCTGTATAAATCACATAGACTATGATATTGTATTATCAAGTTCTAAATGAACAGGGCCTTATGAACTTTCCATAGTTCATTCATCAAAGTATTCTCTGCTGCAGTCATGTCTTAGGACCTAAGTCCCAGGTGATATTCCCAGAACTTAAAACATTTACTTCCATGATGAGATCTAACCTCTGAAGGATCATGATAGAGCTATTAGCAAATCATTATTTTTTATGATCATGGATCATGTCTTGAAAATAATGAAGCATAGTGAGTGAGGATCTTACTTTCTACTAATTATTCCCCATATCTCCATACTGAACCAAAATTCAAGCAGTAAAACCTGATAATTCCCTAACTCAGTATGCTCAAACACTTATTTTGTAAATGATTTTTCTCACTATTTAAAATGTTAACCATTATGCCATTGAAGTGCAAGGCAGAATAATCTTTAAAAATATATACTCACAGTTGGTTGAGTAAAAAGAAAACCCGTTTAGGGAAGCGAAACCCTGCATAATTGCTCTGCATAGGAGATGACAGACTTAGAAACAGATTTCCAATTAAATAGTATATGGAAGTATATTCAATACTCATGGATTATCTGCAAGTTGTAATTAACTTAGGTCAAGTGCTAATAAGTAATACTATATCTCTATTTTCCCTTTTATTGTCTTAGTATTCCATTAAAAAGGGATGTTAATGTACTCTGAAGCTAGACGGCATAAAGCATAATTATTCCAATTGAAATAATTGCATATACACTTATAATAAAAACAGACAATTGTACTATCCTAAAAATATATGTTTTAGAAAACTGAACCCATAAGATTTTTTGCTATTTAACCATTTATTTCTCATTTTAGCAATTATCACAGTTGTAATTGAATCCTTTTTATGAAATCCAGAAGTTTAGATGCAAAATAAACCTTTTAAATTTCATTCATGCTTATTGAAAAATAATCATTCCATTTTGTTTTCAATTATATAGCACCAACTTTTAATTTTTCCAAGAATATACTTTCTACTCATAAAACAAGGGTAAGTGGTAATATTTCATAAACTAGCTTTCTTAAATTTCTTATTTTCCAGTGACATTTTTTATCATTTATGAAATCATTTTGTAAAAGCTGCATAGTATAAGGAACTGCTACCATTTAAATAATATCCATTGATAGGACATTACATTTATCTTCATTGTTTTATTCTCACAGAAAGAAAGCTAGGATTGAAAATGCATGGCCATATCCTTGCCTGCCACAGCCTCTTTCTCCCTTTAGCTTTGCTTCCTAGAGGAGGAATTGCTGAGTCAGTGTATGGATAATTTATTTTCACATTTTCCCTCAGAATTGCTGTAGCAATTTTCAGTCCCAGTAGCAAGAACTAGGACCACCCATTTTCTGCATCATTAACATTCTAGTTATTTAACTATTTTCAAAGATGATTGTTTAGGTTTTCTAATCTTACTCTGATTTTCTTTCCTGAAAGTGAAATGATTGTCAGCGTGGAAGACAGCATGTATAAGAAACACGGGTAACTTCTCAATAAACTCCATAGTCAAGGTAAAGGAAATAAGGAGCTCTGAAATTTTTCTATAATTAAAATAGCAACCAAAAGATGCAAGGACATTAGCTATTTTACAGCATTTATTCCTATTGTTTTCTTAGTCAGTCATATAGAATCATAAAATAACCGTCTAAGTGTGGGGCTGTTTGTGCATTGACTCAATATATTGGTGAACATAAGTTATCTTCTTACATTAGAGCTGGGCTTACAATCATATCATAAAGAAAGTAGTCATAGAAGTAATAACATATTCCGTGAGCTAATAGGCATGGCCTGTTTCAGGAAATAAGCTGACACGTTTTTAGCTGATACTGGAAAATAGCTCACACCCAACTACTGAACAGAGGGCTAGAAAACTGACTGCCTGAGTATCTGTCACACCTGCTCACCCTCACTTTACATACACATCCTCACTGTACCCATTTCGTTCTTCCTGGCAGCCCTTGTGCTCACCATCTGCGTTTCTCTGTGACTACAAATGGCACCCTCTTCTGGTGTGAGTGCAATAATGTCACTTTTACCGCAGTCTTCATTTTCTGTGGTTGTCCTGTTTCAATGAAAACCTGCTGTGCCAAATGAAGGGCAAAGTGCTGAATTCTCTGTAACCAGAAATTAAATACTGCACACAAACTTTTTCTTCCTCACAGGAGTTCCCCAGAGCTAGGGGAAGCACCTACGCTGCCCAGTCAACTCCCAGAACTGATTGTCTGTGAAAAGGAAAGCAAGGCATTTGATGACTGCAGCAGAGATGTAGCAGTAAAGAATTAAAAACCAAGTAGTAGTATTATCTGGACTGGCAAAAGCTCTACAGCAAGAATTTGTCACCCAAATAAGTAGGGCAGTCGGGGAAAAAGAAAATCACGAGATGCCTAAACAGGTCCTTTGACTCCTCAATTATTTAGAAATGCACACCTAGATCTTTTCTAGTATAATAAGGGTCCAGGTAAAGAGATGGATTAGTATCCGGACAAACAGGTTCAAGACCAAGTGCTGGGTTCTTGAACAGGAAGCTTTTCTGTGTTCACTCAAAGGCACTTCATTGTGAAAGCATGGCTGGAGACCAGGAGAAAGACAGGCCTCTCCAGATTCACACTAATGTGCAGGTGGTATTTTCTGACTAAGACTGTAATTGAGATTTCTTTACCTTTTTCTTGTTTAACCCTTTGAAAGCACACGAGCGAGGGTCGTAACATTCGTGAAAGCTTGGGTGGAGATGCCTGGCTGTAGCTGCTCCTGCAGGCCTTTTGGGGTTCCCTGAATCTGAACACTCTGACAGTGGCAGAGTAATTGACAACCACTATTCTTTACCAGCTATGCGCACGGGGAAGACTGGTGAAGCAGGAGCTTGATTTTCATAAATAATCTGTTTTTCCCTTTTGCATGGCAGGGGTTGTTTAGAGTTGCTGTGTGATCACACATTGGCAGCTTCAGTCCTCAGATTGGAATGCTGAGAACAGGCTGTCATTAACACTCGTACTCTCTTATGCAGATAGAGCACGACAGTTTGCATTTCAATTAAAGGGCTATTGTGGTGAGGACCGCATGGGAGATGGAGCTGGGTTGTAGAGTATTAGGGTATCCCATGGCCAAACATACACTGTACTGCATAAGCTCCATCTTTAACCCCTTGCAGTTGGTGACCATAAAAATAACAAGGAAGCCAGAGACAAAGGATACATTTTAAAGAGAGGGAAGGAATTGATTTTCACATCAGCCACTTGAATGAGTGATTCTCTCTCTAGTGCAGGAGGCAGCTTCTCTCTAAATGCTCAGAGAGTCTATGGATTTGAATAATGGATAAGGAAGTGCACAAACATCACGATTTTCAGATTTCTCCTGCTGAATCAGGACAGCTTGTCCAAAGCATCAGGGAGAAAGCTATTCTTTACCTTGGAAACACTGCAACAGGGGAGCCAAATGATGACATTGCAACACATACACACACACACACACACACACACACACACACACACACACACACACACGGGGGGGGGGTGGGAGGGAGAGAGAGAGAGAGAGAGAGAGAGAGAGAGAGAGAGAGAGAGAGAGAGAGAGAGAGAGAGAGAGAGAGCCCAAAGGACTGTGTTGGATGAGACTGAACTAGAATGATCAGAGGCAGTTAGAGGTGGGTGGGCCACAGATCACTTTACTGCTTGTCATTTTCATTCTGTTGGGGTCTGTGTGGAGGCATAAGGACTGGAAAGTCAGAATGTTGCAGGGAGAGCAGGTTGTGAAGGGCGGGATGGGGGAGGGATCCTAATTATTATTTTTTTTTCTGACTAGTCTGTCCCATGGTGCTATCCTTAAAGACCCAGGTGCTGCCTGGCTGACAATCATTCGTAGAGGGAATATTCCTTGAGTAGATGTCCAGAGTTTGTTTGACAACAAAACTGAAGCATTAAAAATATGTTAAAATAATAATAATAGTTATAAATAATGCTGCTCGAGATTGTAATAACAAGAATGTGTGCTAAAATCCAATCCTACAATTTAAAAAGATTACATCATCGTTAAGAATGGGTTGGAGGGGCCCAAATAAACAATCCAGGCCTCCAAAACTTTCTTCGAAAAAAATATTCATATACTTGTGCCCTGGCTGATTAGGGGAGGTGTGGGGGAGAGGTCAGCTAGCTGAAAAAAAGCAAGGTTGAGGGCTAAGTCAGAAGGGGACATACCAGGGTCATTTTACTTGTCAGTAAAGCCACCAAAAAGGTACAGGATGGAAGCAGACAGCTCCTTTAAAAAAAATAAATTGAGCAAGCAGCCATATGTAGGGCTATGTAAACAGGACAATTCTTCTGATCCCAGGAGTTAACAAAGACAGTGCCAGAGAAATGAGTCATTGAAGCGTGGCTGTGAAAGCCAAGACCCAGGCTGAGGCTGAGTCATCTTAGCATAAGACCTAACTTACCTCCCCTGCCTCCTGGTCCTGCTCCCCAGATAAGATAGGTGAGAGGGACCCTTAGTCATGACTCCTAGGAATGTTGACTCTGTGTACAAATAAGTCTGAATACTCAGAATTTTGAAAGTTTTATTTATTTATTTATTATTTTTTCCCTCAAAGAGCCAAATGAACCTTAGTCCTGCTTTGCTTTCTCTGAAATGCTCCAGTTGGTGTCTAGGCTGGGGAGAGACTACTCAGCAGGATAGTTAGCACCTTCAGAGGACTCCTCCATCTGCATGCAAGCAACAGTCCATGATCTCTTCTATCTACATCACCACTGTTGGATGAAAATCAATCTGCACACACAGAACACCTTTCCTGAGACTCCTATAATAGGCCTTTGGGTCCCCAAAGAGTTCCCTTCCATTCCTGAACACCATGATCAATGCTTAGCACAGCTAGTCAATGTGTTTAAGACCAGTCACTGGCTAATACTTATTCACTGTCCTAATGGGGCTAATAATCATTTTAGTAAGATAAATTATTTAAACATAACCTTCAGAGATATCTGAATTATAAAATGGAGCTTATATTGATTCTGTGAATATATAAATATACATATATATTGATATTCTAGAGCAATCAAAGAGAAATTTTTAATTATATGTAATTTATAAATGAATGGACAAAAACACCAATAGAATTATGTGCATTATGTATATATGTATGTATGTATGTATGCATGTATGTATGTCTATCTTTTCTGAGACATATTTTATGATGGAGAAAGACAATCATGAAACAATATTTACACAGGTAAAAGGAGTGAAAGGAGAAACTCCACTTAACATTAGAACATGGGTAAAGTTGAAGTGGACAAAGAATATTGACTTCTATCTACAATGAAGCCACATGTAGGTCTCTTTAAAAGTTACTTTTGCTAATCCCCACAACTTCCTGAGAGCTTGCAGCTGAGGCACCCTTCAGGATGGCCAAAGAAAGATGTGATATAGGAGTCAAAATATGTGACCAAATTCTCCGTATATTAAAACACGTCTACCAAGAAATCAACAGCATAAAATTTCCTACCAAAGTCAAATAAGCAATAATCTGCCTATTTGCTGAATTTCTTGTGCATAGTAATGATGTATAAAACTTTTGCTTGACTTCAATTTGTATCACCTATTTTTTAATACATGTTATTCTACAATTTTGTTTTCAAAATCAAATTGTACCCACTGTCATAGGTTCAATAAAAGTCAATAAGAGATCAACTGGGGCTAAAAACACCCGATTTTATTATGTTAAGGATACCTACTCACTTTAATTAGGGATATTATTTCTGTGATGAGGCACCATGACCAAATGCAGCTTGGGGAGGAAGAGTACATGTGGCTTATACTGCCATATGTATGGAAGGTTCATCGTCCAAGGAAGTCTGACCAAGAACTTGGAGATGGAAGCTGATGCAAAGGCCATCAAGGAGTGCTACTTACTAACTTGCTCCTCATGATTTGCCAATCCTGCTTTCTTATAGAGCCCAGGACCACTAGCCATGGGGTATCCTCTCCTACCATGGGCTGAGCCTTTCCCTATCAATCACTAATTAAGAAAATGCTTGCCTACCTATAACCCTATATTATAAAGCACTTTTCTTAATTGAGGGTCTCACCTCTCAGATTTCTCTAGCTTTTGTCAAGTAGACATAAAAACTAGCCGCCCTCTATATTTATCACTAGACCCAACCCTCACACTTTTTAGTGTGGTAACTTTTAGTATGACAGTGAAACATGAATACACCATTGATATAATTGAACTGACATACTAACTAGAATTAATGGTGGTGACCTTGCTGTTCAATGAACAGAAAAATATTTGCTATATGATCTACTTTTCCATATTGATTTGAGATTTGACTTATAAGAGTTCCAATTCCCGATACACAAAGAACCCTTAATTTGGCAAAAGAACATATGGAACAAGTAAGAGTTGAAATAAAGGATGTCATTATTGCTTATTATAAAATGGACCCCATGGGTTTCACATTTTGGAAATGGGCAAAATAATATTGTCAAAAATAATTTTGAGACAAAATAATTTTGAGTTAATTTTATTGTGTAAGGTGCAGTGATGAATATATGAAAATAAACAAAGCAGGATTCTTATTTTCACACTGTGGCCCAGAAAAAAAAGCAGAGGAACAAGTTTCTCTGGGTCACAGTGTGGAAAGCACACTGAAATTGTTGGACAAATGATACATGATTTATATATTAATCAACAGAACCATCATGTTTTTGCAGATTTGATTATGATACCTGAATCCTAGTTTCCTTATTGCCTGGGTGAACTCTTTCTATGGAACAATAAGATTATAGAAGCAAGTGGCCTTGAAATAGTTGAATTGAGATAAATAGAATTTCTTACATTATATCTAACTAATCCCCAAAGAAATGTGCATACATAGTTTGTTAGAGTCAAATTGAAAAATCTATGATAATCCTTCACAGTAAAAGGAAATGAACAAATTTATGCAGAATCTTATTAATAGTAACATATATTTTGATTACCCAAGGTTAGAAATATTCATCCTAAAATTACTTACCTCTTTAACATATGTCCAGTACAAATATAGATATGTCTGTATCTATTTGTAACACTCAGAAGACGCAAGAGGTATCGTAGCTTCTTTACCCACTTAAAACAGATTTAATACCTCAGAGTGAAATAAAAAAAATGCACTTTTAGAAATTTGGAGACTATCTCCAGACAAGATTTTAAAAATGGAATGTGACTGAAGTCTTAATATATGGAGGTTGTCATTTTAAAAATTGCTCCTATGACTACATGACGCTGTTGTCAACTGGTAGTTCCTGCCATCTGTCCCAAAGTACTGCTTTCTGAGACTTCAACATGGATGAACCTAGAATACATAATGCTTAGTGAAATAAAATGAGCATAGGAAGCCAGACACTGCTGCATCATTCTTACGTGAAATTGTGGAGAGCTTAGCTCACATAAACAATGGAGTGTTCACCAGGACTCAGGGAGATGGAGAAGAGAGGGAGGTGATTGATGGTTAGAGGACATAAATCATCAGTTGGATGATAAGCAAATTTGAGGGTCAGATTTGTGTATGATTCCTCTGATTACCATGAGGACTATAGAATAGTATACACCTGAAATTTGCTAATAGTGTTATCTCCAGTGTTCTCACTATACATAGGAAAAGGTAACAAACAAGGTCATTGGATATGTTAATTAACTTAGTGAACACTTCATACTATAGTTTATATAAAAATCACATTATATACTTTAAATGTAAAAAATATTTCACTGTCAGTTATACCTCAGTGAAACATAGGAGAGTAACACTGGCTCTACTCTAAGCCGGCTCTCCATGTCCTTCACAGAAAGTTCCCAATGACCTGGCCTTTCGAAGCTGCTCCCTTTTCTGGGCTTCTGTATACCACCAGTCTCTGCCACCCACAATCTAGCTTATCATCACTTACAAGAGAGATGAAGATTCTTCTCTGAGAAATAGCTTCTAAACCCTTTGAAAATGCTTTATTCCACTTGTCCCCTTCATTTATCTTAGCCCTTAGAAACATAGCACTGCTGTCCTAAACTTCCCTTGTCGTTACATAGTGTATATCTCTATTCTGAAAAATGTTTGAGATGGGCTATCATTGAAAAGAGCTGTAGAGCTAAGGACACAACTAGATGATTATAAAGCTCATAAACAATGTTTAAAATTTACTTTAAAGTATATTTAGAATATAAAGAGGTTGGACATCAATTATTTAAAGGACCTTGTTAGTTAGCAACCACTATCGAGTTTACTGATCTGCACTTAAGCTGACTGACCTCTTACCTCTCCCTTTAGCATTCTGGCTAATGAGATCAGGAGCTGAGGATATTGGTGTGATGGATGTTTAAAAGAAAGAAAGAAAGGAAGAAAGAAAGAAAGAAAGAAAGAAAGAAAGAAAGAAAGAAAGAAAGGAAGGAAGGAAGGAAGGAAGGAAGGAAGGAAGGAAGGAAGGAAGGAAGGAAGGAAGGAAGGAAGGAAAGAAGAAAAGAAAAAGACAATTACTAGTTTTAAATACTTTACATTATTACCAACTATTAGGATATAAAGAAATGAAAGTAGTTAGACATTACAATAGAAATTGTAGTCATATTAGATATGTTTTAAAAATTGAGCAGATATATTTTAGACAGGTCATCTTCAAACCCTTCAGAGATCTACCGAATATGGCATTTAAAATGTTTTAATAACTTAGAAATTTTTCTTTTTTGAGACATGTCAGCTCCTGGCAGTACCAATCTACTTCAGAGAAAATATGGGCATTGAAGAAACTGCATATGGAGTTAACTTTCATTGTGGCAAAAGTTAGCCACTGGACAACAAAGTATCCTCAAATCAACAGGACAAAATGGACAGACAGAACACGAAACAAAGGACTACCGATTCCTGCCAAAACAAGTGTGGTTATGGCTTTATCAAAGGCATCTTCTGAGGCCAGGACAATATGGCACCATCCCTGAAGTGGCCTTCACAATCCGGAAAAGGTACAGTGCCCTTTTCTTCGAAGGCAGCTGAACAGGCAGTGGGCCGATGGCTTCTGCTGTGCAATGGAACAGCAACTGAAAGCTCACACCTCTCAATAGTAGACTGGCATTTAATAGAGGGATGTGGAGAAGAAGGGGATGCTGAGATGAAGCCATATATACACAGCCAAGAAGAATGGACAGCTGAATTCAAAAACCATCAACAATTTCCAGAATTTAAAATCCTGAATCATGACATGACACTAGTGGAATTCAGGTGTTTCTGGTACATGGACTGCTCTCACCCAATGTGAGGTTGAACTGTTGACCTTGTGTACAACCTACTTCACAAATGAGTCTGTCAGATACCATAAGCCTATAGGCTGAAGATGATGCCCCAACACTGCGAAGAAACCTCAGGTGACTGTCCAGGCAGCTGGCTGTTTCTGTCAACTCACAAAATTTTTGGAAGTTGCTTTTGTGCACTTCCTGTTTTTATTTTTGTTAGCTAATATTATTTCCTTCTTGGGTCTCTGAGGGAGTTGAAGATTAGTTAGTTATAGTTGAAGATTAATTAGGATAGAAAGTGAATTAGATACATTTTGGACTTACTAAAATAGGATAGATAAGGGAATTATTTTCTCTGATTTGTCAAATACAAATGGACTAGACATCGTTTAGGTATTTGTTACCTGTATATATTGTATATAGTTATTGTACTTTTGTATATAGTTTTTCTTTTGTTAGTTATAACCTTTTCCCTTTTTTCTTTTTATTAAAATAGAAAAGGGGAAATATGGTGATATTTTATTTGTACTGAAATGTGATTTTAATTTTATGTTAATAAATAAAGTTGCCCTGGGGTCAGAGCTATTAGAGCCATAGCAAGACTGTGGTGGTTAGAAGAGCTAGGTAGATTTCTGTGTGTTCAGGGATACAGCCAGTATTGGAGACATACGCCTTTAAGACCTGGAGGGCGGTACTTACAGGCAGTGATGAGGCAGTCATGTGGTTGGGTTTACAACCAATGAGAAGGCAGAACAGAAAGACTATTTAAACACAGACAAACAGGAAGTAGCTCTCTCTCGGGGAAGCTAGGAGCACTGCAGGAGGTAAGATTTTATCTCTGAGCTCTGACCACTCGGCTTTCTCTTTTACATTGGCTCTGTGTTTCTTATTTTAATAAGACGATTGGATACATCTACAGATGTTTTTACTAAAGTGGATGTCTTTATTGAGGAGGCATCCAGTTCAACTAAAACCATCATACTTCTTGGTTTCAGATCTATTGTTCCTCTTCAAACATCGTTTGACACTGAATTCTGGCTATTATGATTTGGACTTGAAATGCTCCCAACTCCATACCAAATGATGCTCGTGTTTAAAGATTAGATACACAAGCAGTGGCACCATAAGGAAGTGATTGGATTGTGAAGGCACTTCCTTAATGAATGGATTAGTCTTTTGATGCATAAAGCCTCTGAAAGTGTGCACCAAAATGAACCTCTCCTTTCTTTGTTTTTTGTGGTTGTTGTCATTGCTGTTTTTGAGACCACACACACACACACACACACACACACACACACACACACACACACACACACAGAGAGAGAGAGAGAGAGAGAGAGAGAGAGAGAGAGAGAGAGAGAATGAGAGAGAGAGAGTCCTGTATCTCTAACTAGCTGCAAACTCACTCTGTAGTTAAGCTAAGGATCACCTTGAATTCCTCTCCTCCTGCCTCCACCTCCTAAGTCCTGGAATTCCTGGAATGTAACACTATACCTGGCCTTTCCTCTATTTAAGTTATTTTTCCTTGGATATTTTTACAACTATTAATGACTAGCATACTCATACAGTGAGTTTCTCAAAATCTTACAGCACAGCAAAAAGGAGCAGTATTGTTAAAATAACCCCATATGGCTTCTATAAACAGAATTTTTAACACAAAACCATACTGGGGATACATTGTTTGAAACCTATTGAAGATGTTTTAAATATGATATTTCAGTAGTACAACATCTGTGTTTTCATATTTTTTGCTATATTCAAAATATCCCCAATCAAAAAGAAAAAGTCCAAGTCCAATATGTTTTAATAGTTATAATTAAGGTCTGGAAACCTCAGCAACTATTAAGACAGTGGAGAATAAAATTGAATGTTTTCTGATCTCTACTTTATGATAGTGGACATTGATAAATAGCCACATGTAAGATCACATTATAGTCAAAGTTGTAAAAGTACTTACATTTTCTTTAAATGTTGATCACAAGATTAACCTGCAACCATTTTCCTAGAATCATGTAGATCAAACTGATGCTTATGAGTTATTCTGTATAGATGCATCAAAGTGGCATAAAAGTAAAATAAATCTAGTTATAACTGAAAAATAGACAACTGGTTTATATATCTCTAGATAAAAAAGTATTGTTCATCTTTTAAAAGCTATCTTGCTTTTCTAGAATCACTTATATTTTAAAATGTTTGAGTGTTTTAATTTTTATAAGCACACTTTCTTCCTTTCTTTTTATACTTCCTTGCAGAAAAGGGGCAGTGTGGAGAGAGAGAGGAGTGATTTATAAGTTGCTCCAGGCAGCTGTTTCTTCGTTCATTTGATAGAGATTTATTGTGTTAGTTACTAAGTATGTATCTGTGAATATGAAACAATCTAAGCCACACAATCAGAAACAGCCCATGTTAAAATAACAAAGATTATGCTTCAACTTGCAAGTAGATATACTTTCTTGGTTTCCATTAACCATGTTTTCGTCTAGATGTGTGTTCTTAATATTAAGGACACAAGGCCATGCAAACATGGTATTTCTTTCCATCAGTTATCTTAGCTGTGGAGTGGCTGTTTCACCTCATATTGTATGTGTCTCATTGTACTTGTGGCTGTATTACTTCAAGAATGCTAGATGATGTTTTCAAATATAACTAGATAAATCAAATATGAAAATCTAGCAAAATATGTGAAAGTGCACCTTTCCATTAAAAGTGGTTTATACTAACATGTGTTACTATCCCATGTATTTTATATCATGGCAGTCATCGAGTCTCCAAGAGTGAGGCCACATACATACTTTTAAGGGCAGCAAAGTTATATAATGATCATTTCCTTCAATTGACTGTTACAAATTAAGAAATAGTTCAAATAAAATGAACCAGTACAGCAAAAATAATCCTATAGCCCAAAAGTCTTTAGGAAAATCATTAACCCATTTTTTATTACATGACATCGTTATAATTATTATATTAGCTATCCATTTGTGTTATCACCTGAATTTTCACCTCTGTTCTGTTTTCCTTTGCTTTAATTGCTTCATCTTTTGAAATTATAAAGAAATAATCAGGTATGCATAGTGTTGATAACCCTGTTTAGTAAGAAAGCAACCCTGATCTTCAACTGACTTTCAAGTGAATGAATTGATTTTAGAGTTTATATCCAAAATGCCCAATAACAACCTTTAGTGATAGAATTTATGTTTGTGTGTGTGAGGAGAAGGAGAGAAGGTGGGCAGTATGTGTGTGCCTCTGTGTGTGTGTGTGTGTGTGTGTGTGTGTGTGTGTGTGTGTGTACGTGTGTGTGTGTGTGTGTGTGTGTGTGTGTGTGTGTGTGTGTACTTCAGTTTTGAAACTATCACTATTAGTGTTAGTATATATATGGGGGAAGGGGGCTTTAATACAAATTTATAAATACGTATTACTGAATGCTGCATTCATTTAATTGATCTTTTTCTCTCACTAATCTCAACGACAAGCACATTTACAGGATGGTTCAATCAACAGGATGCTCATACTTCTCAGCTGTCCTATAAGATCTACAATTTATAGCAATGTTCCTAAAGTATTCATTAGAGTAATTCTTCTTCATCTCAGGATGACCCATATTTCCATATTTGGACAATGAACTCTATTATCACATTTCTAGTGAGAGACTTGGGAAGTTAAAAGAAATGGTATAAAACATCAAATTGCACACACACACACACACACACACACAAGCACACACACACACACACACACACACACACACACACACGTATGAAGTTAGTGGTGATAAATGTCAATAGCAAAACAGTAGATAATCAGAATTTGGGTCCTAAAAATGCTTACTAAAGTAAGGTCTCTATATCATACCTTGGTTTTCCCATTATCTAATGACATATTTTGGTGAAGGGAACTAATTGTGAAGGGAGAATCACTGAAGGTCATTCTGTGGAGACTGAGGTACCAGCAGAATCAACTATATAATTCAGCTCATACATTATAGCCCTCGATGCAAACTTAAACAACTTTGTAGGCACAGGATTTAATAAATGATGAGATGGTAACAGTGAAGAGTCAGACCCATGGTTAATCCATGCTTGGCCTGTTGGAAATACTGCAGGGCAAACAGAAAATCACTCATCTCTTTGGGCTCCAGTTTCATCACACAATACATGAAACCAATAGAATGTGGTAATGGGGGTATGCAGAAATCAAGATTCTCTTTATTACATATCTTTAGAGATAACCCCAGGGGAAAATTTAATATAGAGGGCTACAGTTGTTAAAATGGAAGCAGGGACCTGGAACTCTGTTCTGGCTGATGACCTTTTACTTCTACAATAATTTGAAATAAAAAGGGAAAAAATAAAGGAAAGATAACTGATAAGTAACTTTCTCTTCAAAATCCTGTAAGCTCAGAGTTTTAATTAAAATGGTCTACCATATCACTTAGAAGAGTATGAAGCCTTCAGTCTCTAGCGATCATTTATAAATGGTAATCAATTAAAAATCATGCAGAAATTAAAAACAATGAGTCACTGAGTTTGTACAGCACTGGAAACATCACTCTTTTTTTTTTATCACCTCTGAAGTAACTACAGATTTGTTGATAGAGAAAACAATTATTTCTCCTTTAAGATGGGGAAGCTAGACATCAACAACATTCAGAAGAATATTTAAGGACAAGTATTAAAGATGACAATTATTTACAGAACAATTTAAGCCACCTACTCCTCCATCAAATGTATCTCATTTTATAGTCAAAGAATAGAATAATGGTGTTGAGAAATAAAAGAGAAAATATCAAAACAAATTCATCCATGAGTACTGTAGAGCTACACTGTAAATAAAATGGTCCCATTTTCTTGGACATGATGTTAGCCATCTCCATGCCAGGGTAGAAATATCTTTTATCAGTAAATCCTGCCCGCTTCTCAAAATGTTTATGCTTTCTAAACACATTTCTAATGGCAGAAAACAGAGCTCAAACCCAAGTATTAAATAAAAGGAACCCATTAGGTACAACAACCAAAAAGGCCAATGTGAGTATACTAAGACCCAGGGTGGAAACAGAAGCTCTGGGAACATTCTCCATTCTTGACTCTCCTTGTCTCCATGTGATGCCTTCTTTTCATGTTTGTTTTGTGTTAACATGGCAGACAGTTTTGGGATTCAGATTTCCTGGAATTTTCCTGGTATCTACAGTACAACTACAAGAATTCACAGAAATTGGAGCAGTTTGGCTTTATACTTTTTTCTGCTATTATAAGTCATTCTTGCTTGAGAAATGAATTTCTCTAACTGACGATGTTTTCAAAAGATGTTGACTACTAATTCCCATTGGTTTTGTTATTAATCTACTATGGATAATTTCTCAAATTAATTTAAAATTCCTGTATATCCTCGGACAAAGACACTGTATAAATAAAGAATTTCCTTCTTTTACCATCTCTGTAGTATCTTTAAGTACATGACATCCTTAGTTGACATATTTATTTGCTCATTATATATCCATTCATCCTTAAATAGAACAAAATCTGTAAAAGTAATAGAGATATTAATCTCCAACCTAGAAAACCTTATGACAGTTAAGAAGGGAACAACAATGAATAACCTTGAGGAAATATGTATTACCTTTCTCAAATTAAAGACAGACAATTGAGGTACAAAATTGGTAGATAAAGTATCCCAAACACATATCTCTGCTAAGTAGCTGAACAGGAACCCACTCCAGAAAGTCTGATTTATCAATCACAGGATCTCGAACTTTTCTACTAGCAAATAGGAGACCTTGTTTGTCATGCTTAATCTCTTGGTAGTTTTCTGAATTTTATGTGTGACTGAAAGACTTTCCACTGCATGTTTTGAATTCTAAATTAAGACAATGATTGTATTCCTGCCAATTTCCCAGGTATATGGAAATGCCATTCAAATTGTGAAGAGGTTTATAAACATGAGCCCTAGATGTTTATATTGCTGAAAATGTGGTAGTCATGAGAGATCCTACAACAGAAAATTATGACATCTTGACAAAGACACGATCCAACTCCATAGGAAATTAGTTCCAATACCAGCTTCATCTGCACATTGAAGTTTGAAATGACTACTTAAGCAAAATCAGTGTCATTAACTTTCACTTGATTGAGCTCAGACACCCCTAGGTAACTTTCTCAAACTTCTCCCATTCATAGATGACACAGCTGGGTAGAAATTAGTCTCTAAAAATACTTTCACACAACCGGCTTGTTTTCTAGTCACTGTCTGCTTATGTTATGCTCATTCCATCTGTCAATAGATGTGAGTCACACATTCGACCTTTCAGCTTCACTTGCGCACATAAATTTCTTCCAATTTCCTGTGAAACAAACACTTTTAACTCTTTAGGGTTTTGTAATTTGTGCACAGGTCATTTGGGGATGATTCAAAGAACAAAATAAGCCCTCAACAATGTGACAAATTTGGCGTGAGCACTTTATTATTGGAATAGACTGTTTTTTACTGTTTGACTAATAAATGAAGACCTATATAGAGGGACTGACATGGATGCATATTTTTATTTATATATTTTTATGTGCACAAACAAAATGTTCCATGATATAGGACAACTGAAAGCCAAGCAGATTAGGGAGGAAACTATACCCACTCACTCCCATTACCCCTCACTCCTTCATCTCCTTTGATGACTCATGTGAACAGACACTGGGATACTAAGTTGAAGAAGCAAAGCTTAGCCCTTCTTACTGTCAGCCTGGGATCATGATTACTATGTCATTCACATTTGTCTGATCTTGATTTGAGTCTCACTTCACAATGAATAATATATTGGCAGAGACATCTATATTTTGAGAAATTATATTTGGACTGAATTTAAATTAAAACTAGCCTTCTATTTAACAAAAGCTCAAGCTTTCCCAAAAATCTTTTATGATAGAGGAAAAAAAGCACAAAATGACTGAATAATAGAAACAGTAGAATTGGCAAAGCAAAAACATGGCAAAGAAACAAATGTTCTTATCTCGAAAGTGAGTCTTTTCTCAAAGAAATAACAAGAAGACCACTTTCTTATGTTTCCTCCTTGGTTACCAATCCCAGAGTAGCTGAAATGATGCTGAGGCTATTTCAACAAGAATCATCAAAGGGAACCACATCACCACAGTTGTGGGAAACTATGAATAAAAGATAGTTTACTTTTGTGCTGAAATGTTATGGACTCCCCTCCATGCACAGCTGGCCTTCCTATTACACTGTAAATTTACTGACTTACATAAGTTTTCAAAATGTTCGGTCATGTGGACATTGTTATAGGGACATAGGGACAAATAGTAACTCAGGGGACAATCCACAATATTATCAATGTGTCCCATGTGTGAGCAGGTAGAATGAAGTATTTTCTCTGGTTACATGCCACATAGAACTCAGGGATCCTGGTTCACTGAATGTTATGCTCTGCTGTCTATTCTGTGTCTCTATTTGTACAAGTAAAAGAAGGTATGCCAGATCATCCCAGAAGAATGTATGCCAACATTTATCCTTAACTTAGAAGTTCTGAATCCTAGTGCAATTCTTTTTCTAAACTTTTGGTTGCTTTTGTGAGTGAATCTGAACTATTTAACAAAGAGAAAATGAACAGAAACTGAGCATCAGCATATGGTCACAACAACAGGCTAGAGGATCTTATTAACATACAGGACCAGGTGAAAGCTGAGGAGTCAAAAATAAATGCGGCCAACAGAATGATGCAGTAATATATTCTGAATTTACTTGGAAGAGAAAGGAGACACAGCTCCATGTGGTTTAACAGAGAGAACTTGACAGGACCATTATAAGCTCACAGCAGCAGGTGCTGCACACACAAGACTTGCAAAAGACAAAGCCAGCCAAAATTCAGGGATGGATGGGGGAGGTACTCATGAAATTACACCCCTGGCTAAGGATCCACTGTCAACTGATGGTTGCTAGGGGAGGGACAGTCAGTTCACTTCAAGGATACCACACTTGAGAGGCTACTCATGCACCAGGAGATTTCCCTACACCGATGTACATTTAGGCATCATGAAGTTGACTGAATGGGTTTTAGACAAAAGCACCCTAAGGGGAGAAAGTGCTGTGTGTGAGGGCTAATATGGCAGGAATTACAGTAAAGAAAATGAGGGTAGATGGATTTGAACTTAATCAATAATATTTTTAAAATTAAAATATAATTTTATAAAGAACTTTATTGTTTACATGAAGGAGATCTGGACTCCAATTCCAACTTTGTAGATGAATGGCCTTGCACAACCAACCTGATAGTTTCAGCTGTAGCATGGAAAGAATGGTGGGCCTTGGTAGCGATGCCTACATTTATTTGTAATGCTGATCCCTTTTAAAGGTATTGATGCTTTTCTTTCATCCACTGCTGCATCCTCTACTCCTCTTTTAAGCCATGTGCTCACCTCCCTGAGTTGAGTTCCTGATAGAGCCTTCCATAGGTTAGTTGTTCATTCTTGTTCTTTCTTTTTAAATTTCATTATTTCCTTCCAAAGTACTGAGTCTTCTTCCCACTTTATTCAGAGTTGTCATCTTGTGGAAGTTTAGAAATAGAAAAGACACCGATTAGGAGATCACTAAGAAATAGAAAACCCTAAATGAGGACCAAAGCGGGGCATAAACTAATGGAGATGTCCAGGAAATAGAATGTGGTGCTATACTTAGAACAAGCACAAGTCACAAGGGCAAAAAACACTTCATTAAGGAAATAGAAATAATATGTCTCCATGAAATGTAGACAATAATTAGAACTTCCCTGAAAAAAAAAAAAAGAAAAACTAACCTAAAAAATTTATCAACAAGAGAAAAACTTTGAAAGTCCCATACTGAAGAGAAGTCCTTGAAGACAGAAAAAACATACATACAAGAATTTTGGTACATAGGAACAGAAAAAAATGATGTTAAATATGATTTTGAATCTATCTGCAAGATATATCTATTAAGAACACCAGCTTCTTTCCCTAAGACCAAATTAAACCCAAAGAGAATTAACCAGAAGCTAAAGAAAAACAAAATGTCTGTTGAAAATAAAACTTCTGGTAAGGACATCTATCTAAATGATGACTTTTTCTAACAAGGTGGCATAGCTAGCCTCTCAGGAGGCATCTGAGCCCAGAATGTACAGAAAAGTGAAAAGCACGTCTTAGTGAACAGTAACTTCCCCTGTTCCCTCTGTCTACACTGTCTCAACAGCAAAGGAAGTTCTATTCATTGGCTAGGTGTCTATGCCAGAACTCATGTAGCTGTCAGTGAGTAAATAAACTGGTACCAAAGTGGAAATAAAGGAGGTTCCCACTCACATTACTGTGTAAAATCTAGATATTCCAGAGAACCCAGTGTGTTTGGGTACTATGTAATTCAAAGAAATATTTTTAAAAAGGAAATTTTTTTCTACACATACCTTTCTGTGTTTATGGTTATCTGCCTACTGTCCAGTTGTTAGTGTTTTAAATGAAAATCCTCTGGAACTTTTTGTGACCTTTCAGTCACATTGTGAGGTGAGTTTCCGCAGGTGGCGAGTTGAAATGAAACAGCAAACAAAATGACTCTTTCTGGCACACCAGTTGGTTATCTAATACCAAATGATCAGACCTGAAAACATATATACAAGTAACTTATGGACTGAGCATCTCATATTTTTATATTTAGAAATGTATGTGTATGTGTGTATTTGTCTGTGCATGAACAATTAAAGAAAAAGAGACATGAGCTTGAAAGAGAACAAGAGGCATATACTTGAGTGGTTTGAAGAAGGGAAAACAAGGGAGAAATGATGTAATTATATTATAATCATAAGAACTAAAATATAATTTTAAAAAACTATGTGATTGGTTCACTGTCATTTAATCTCTTTGACTACTAGTGTCCACACCTATATAATAAGATAACTCTACCTTCCAGGATAACTGAGTTTGGACTCTATGTATATAAAATATACACATTCATAACATGTGTTTATGTATTTGCATGCATGTGTGTATGTATGTAAGAAGTATATATTTGTGAAGTTATAAACATGTATATGTATGTGACGGCCAGTTCTTTGTCAGTTTGACACTAGCTATAGTCATCTGAGAGGAGGGAACCTGAGTTGAGAAAATGCCTCTATAAGATTAAGCTGTGGATAAGTACATAGGGCATTTTCTTAATTAGAGATTCATGGGAGAGGGCCCAGCCTGTTGAGGTTGGGGACATACCTGGGACAGTGGTCTTGGGTTGTATAAGAAAGCAGGCTGAGCAAGTCATGAGGAATAAACCAGGAAGCAGCGCTACTCCATCATTTCTTCTGCATCAGTTCCCCCCTCCAGGTTCCTGCCCTGCCTGAGTTCTAGAACTTCCTTCAGCGATGAACAGTGATGTGGAAATGTAAGCCAAATAAACCTGATTCTCTCCAAGTTGACTTTGGCCATGGTCATTCATCACAGCAATAAAGACCTTAACTAAGACAATGCACATATACATATATAAATATTTATGTAGATATTCATATATATGTGGTATTATATAGCTACTCAATGCATAGGAACTAGTATCAATAGGAATCACATATCTTTCAAAGGCGTTATGATATATATTGGCTGTATATATTGGCATCAGTGCATGGCAGCCTTATTCATTTTGATAATGTACATTTAAACATTTGCTTGGTTGTCTTCATATTGATAAGTAATGAATTCTTAAGCAAACTGATGTTTTAAAATAAGAATAGTAAGACTTATTTAAATAATAAAGATTTATTAAATAAGTCTTATTATTCTTATACATGCACTGAAAATTGGAAATTTTTGCACTATACCTAGAAAGATTTCCAGGTTTATTGTCCATTGCTTATTTGTTAAAATAGTAAAGAAGAAAGGTTTCATTCAAAAGTTAAAGTTCAGAATTTAACAAATTTACCAAAATAGTCCTCTTGTTTTTATTTTATGAATTATTATTATGTTGATTCAAAAAGATATTTGCAATAACAACTCTGTCAGCCACATGATTATATTGGATGGCTTGTTAGAACATATCCTATGGAATTAGTCTTACATTTCAATATTTTAGCACTCAATTATTTTTGGAAACTTTTACAAAATTTGAGAAAATTAAGAGATAATCCTAATCTTCCTATAATTATTAGGAACTACAAATGCTTCTCAAATTCCTTGGAGATTTATTTCTGATTAACATATTACAAGCTAAAACCATTCAGTACCCCATACAGCATCCCAGCCTGTATAATTTAGTGGCAGAGTGTACTGCAAGGTATCAGTTGTCCAATATGCTGCTCCTCTGGTTAACCAGGAGTTGCCACCATTGCCACTACCCAGGCCATGAGAGTGATTGGGGGCATGTCACTAGCCTAGAAATAGATTTAAGTTCAAAATAAGAAGCATCATTTAACAGTGTATATTAATTCATACCACTGTAAATTCAAAAATCTAAGTAACCCTGCCTCATGTGAATGACCATCTATATATAACTTTGCCTTAACTAACTACTACCTATGCTATTAAAAACACAAGTAAATTAACATTTTAAAAGAGCTAATGAAAAATGTACTAAGTCATTAATCTTTTTTCCTTCATGTTGACATTTGTCTTCTTATCCCAACCTGAAGTAATTTGCAAATATATATTTGCATCAGTGAATGCCTGCTCTTTTTTGTGTTGAATTTGCTGGACAGTTCTGACTCTGTTTATATTTGATATTGGAGCAATTTCTTTTATCTTTGGTTTTCTGACAAATTTGCTTGATAATGAAAGCTATACATACAGCATATTTATGCTAAGATATATGTGATATAAGAAATATATTATATATAAGGACATCTATAAGATATATATTATATGTATATGTTACAATAGTATTTAAAGATGGTAACCAATGAGGCTGGATAAATCTCAGTGGCTGACTGTTTTCCACACTTCCTTCTAACATCCAAGTCAAGTGGCTGTATTTCCAGCTTCATGCCATCCGATGCCCTCTTCTTGCTTCTGCAGTCACACTCATACCTGGCATACACTCACACATACACATACACATACATACACATGAATAAAAATTTAAATTTCTGACCCTTTAAAATATAGTTGGTGAGAATGTATGGATGTAGCTTCTGACATTACTAGGAGACACATCTTACAGTGAGCTCGCTTGTCCTCTGGTTCTTCAAATCTTTCCACCTCCCAATTCTGTAATGCTCCCTGAGTCTTAAGTAGGAGTGTTTTCTAAATTTGTCCATTGGGACTACTCATTGTGAACTGATCAAGAATGACACCAAGGAACATGTCAGACTGGACAGAAAAAAATCCATGAATCCTCAACTGTATAAAAACACTAAGGAAACTGAGAAAACCTGGGGATGGGGGAGTGGCCTTACCCATGAAAGGAAACACCAATATTTTAGCCAGTGTCAGTCAGCCCTGACAACATACACAGGTAGCATTAAATGGACTGAATAGGTTGTATTTAAGAATATATAAAGAATATATATAAATGCATGCAATAACAATTAATGAAAAAATAGGCCATACATTTGAAGAATGGGGGGAGGGTTATATGAGAGGGTATAGAGAGAGGAAATGTAGGGGGAAAATGTTATAATGAAATTATAATCTCAAAAATAAAACAAATATAAAAATCAAGGAAAACAATATATAATTAATGTACTAAAAGAAATTATGACTACTGTCTTCTCATGGTGCTAGAATTTAGTTAATCCCATTTTTATGAGTTGTGATGTTCTTGAAATAGATTATCTTACAGACCCTCCTCTACAGTTTACCTTATGTTGACAATGACTTGAAAAGTTATGCTCGCGGTACATACTTGGTAGATGAATAGTGCTGAGAAGAATCTTGGCTTTAGTTTTCTGTGAGGTCAATCAGGTACGACATCACCACCAAGGAATGCACTAACTGTGACCCCACAAGTTCATTTCTAAATTATTATGTATACTACCAAATACACCAACAAACATATTCTTCACATCATCTGACACCAGGTTAAGGATGGATACATTGTTAGATTAGCATAGACCCATCAACGAATGTCCTGTAAGGTGTCCTGTACTCTCATTTTAACTCTTGTTCCTCTTTATGTTGAATCTTAACACGAACTTCAGAGTCCAAATCTGCTGTTCTCCTTTTAGAGTGCTGGTCCTGTGGCGGTAATCAGCTCTTCATCCTTCCACGTCATATTAATCTGTGTTTCTGTGAGGGAGACAGAGCATGAGCCAGTAAACAACATTCCTACATTGTTTCTGTTTGAGTTCCTTCCTTGACTTCTCTCCGTAGTGGACTGAAATGTAAGCCAAATGAACCCTTTTCTTCCCAACTTGTCTTTGGTCAGAGTGTTTTATTGCTGCAGTAGAAAGGAAAACAGAACATATAATTACCTATTTTCTTATATTTTGCTCTTGGGCATTTTATTGGGTGAACTACAAAAATTATCTCTTATGTTGATCATGGAATGGAAATGTGGCTATGTCCTAACATGAAAGAAGAAACAATGCTTGGAAAGTCCTGCTTGTGACTCTTACAGGAAAAATTGCTCTCATTCCCTGTTCTCTGATCTCTTCCTTCTGAGTCACCTTGTAACTTTCAGATGGTAGACATGCTCCAGGAACAAATGGAGCACAGAGGAAGGAAAGCCAATACAAATTTTAAAAAGCTGTTTGTTGGATGATAAAATATTAATCATCCTTGGGCTTTTTTTCATTATAATTTGATCATTTAGCTTATGCATCATCTAAGCTTGGGGTCCAGATAAACTTAGGTGACATATAATTAAGGTAGGTTAGGTATGGAACAGGAGCAATTTTCATCCATTATGTAATCTAAATTGAAATCATAGAAAGAAAATAATTTAGTCATTGGTATGATGTTGTCTATCAGTCTGAAGCTAAGCTATATCAGATGTAGGGTGCTCATTTTCAGTATACTCACAGGATCTATTCTCACGATCATGGAAACCGCTGTATTTGGGATATTTTATATATGGTTAATCCCTTTCATTTTAGTGTAAATGTCTTTTTCCCCAAGATCAAAAGTTTTCTCTGAATTTTCAGTCTTGCTAAAAGTTAAGATGATATTATGTAATCTCATATTTAGAAAGTGTATTATTATGACTACATTCATGTAGGACCTTTAATAAGTTTTAATGTCATGCTTGATCAATTACCTACTGGACTATGATTAATGTGAGTGTAGGACTATTGCAAAAAAAATGTTTCTGAGGTATCATAAATACTTAGAATAAGAAATATCCTATGTATTCATTAATTGTTTATAAGAAGAAAAAGAAGGAAGAGAGGGAAAGAGGAAGAAAGGAAGAAAGGACATCAACCTAGTCATGAAAAGGAAGAAAACCAGAAGTCCATATAATATGAGATTATAATTAGGGAGGAGAGAATTTTTAATTGTTGGGATTAAATACATCTAATCATCTCTTCATTACATGAAGTAGAAAAGTTATAACACTATCCGCATGTTTTATATCCTTGACTTTCTGCCAGGTCCAAATAAACCAAACTCTGAAGAGTTTGTATATTTAGAAATCAGCAGTTACTTCCAAACACTCCTCTATAGCATTGTGCGGTTTGTGCCCAGGGTCTTTCAATTTCTTTTACTTCTTGAAGAAGAATTTGCCAAGAAGGATTCGATCAGGCCCACCTTTGGTGCTGCCAGCCTGCCTGAATCTCCCAAGCCTCTGGGTAGTATTGGAAATGTCACTGGAAGGAGCACAGCCAAGTTAGCAAATCACTGTTTATATTTTCTGCATGCAGGTAGGGACAGGTGTCTTCATCTGTCTGTTGGCAAGTTCTGAACCAGAAGAGATTTCTTTAAAAGCAACTCAGTAAAGTTGTTTCTGAAATAAAAAGTTTAAAACTCTAGTACACTCCAAATCATGTGTACTTGACAGTCGGTGTTTTTCCTTGGAACATCTTCTGTAGTTGTTGGTGTCTCAGAGGCTAGCCTCTGCTGACTTCCTTCCTATTTTGCCAATCACTTCCTCTTATTAATTTTTTTCATTAGAGGCTGCTGTAACTTAGTCCAAGGGCCAATTCTGTTTCCTACCTAAACTTCCTTTAAGATGTCCTCTACATTCCCAGTTATGAACACCCTCAATTCTGTGTTCAACAATATTCCAGTCCCATGTACAGTCTCCTACTTGTCATTGCTGTTGGAGACTGATGATTATGGAAAATTCATCAGAGCTGAAATTGGACTTCCATTCAATCACCAGGTTTTCATCTTCTCCATTCAAGACCACTTTTGAGAACATAAGTGACATTCAGGTACATAGCTTGGTATCTCTCCCTGGAGAGTCACGTGTCAGCCTATTAAAACATTTAGCTCACTCTCACTTTCTACATTCAAAAAAAAAAATATGTCAGGCATGTGACCGTGTATCCATACTTTTCTCCATTATCAATCTTGCTTGAACAAGTTTTATTTCAGTTATCCATCACTTAAAGCATCTTCAAGTAACAACCAAAGCAATTTTTAACATGTCAGTCAAACCATGTTACCTTTATTTTACGACAGTTTTTTTCTCTTTCTAGTTCACTGCAGATTAGACACCAGTTGTCCTAATGGCTTTCCTAACCTCATCTCATCTCCTTCTCCCTGCTTAGTACTCTTCAAATGTAACAGACACAATCCTGTCACCAAGAACAGTGTCCCAAATACAGTGCTCATTTTCTCAATGAAGTCTACCATATTGTGCATCATTATAGCCTAACAAACCCCAGATTTTTTATTTTGTTTTTATGTTAGTTTTCTTTAATCATAGTAGTTTCCTTTGCAAAACCTTCAAGTCCAAATCATATTGCCCCATATACTCTACTAGGGTGTGGCCCACATACCAGTGGCCACATCCTTAAAGAAAGCTAACTCTCCCTCTCCCAGCAGTTATCAGTTACCCATAATTCTTCAGTGAGGAGTGGGACTTCATGCCAACTTCCCCCACCTATAATGAGATTTTTGTTTGGCTTGAACTTACTTGCCCAGGTCTGGTGGATGCTATAAAACCATTGTGAGTTAACATGTATAGTAGCTGTCCTTGCATCTGAAAAACACACTCTTTTGCTGCAGCCACCCACTAACTTACCCTGTCTCACTTTGTTTGCTCCATGTTTTTAACAATGGTCCCTGAGCTTGAGCAGAGTGTGATAGAGATGTCCCCATTAGGGAGCAACACTCAGCAGTCTCAGAGTCTCTTATTCTCTACACTTTGACCAGTTATGGGTCTGTGTTACTAGTAATCTACCGCAAAAAGGAGCTTCTCTTATGGGTTGAAAAACAATGTAGACACAAAGTTGAGTGGAGATAGAAGAGGAAGTGGGTTGAAGATGAGTTGAGGGAGAGGGATGACTATGATCTAGATACAATGTACAAAATTATTAAATGTCAAATTATTTTTAAATTAAAAAAATGATAAATCTAAACAAAGAGTACTTCCATGTTCTATTTTTTTATTTGATTTTTCAAGACAGGGTTTCTCTATGTAGCTTTGACTGTCCTGAAATTCACTCTGTAGACTAGGCTAGCCTTGAACTCACAGAAATCTATCTACCTTTGCCTCCCAAGTGCATATTCTAATTTATAAATCATATCTTTATAGTGAATTTTATACCTTTTCTAAATTATCAGAATATAAACTGCAGATCTTGTTTACCATGACTATAACAGTTTCTGGTACATAATGGGATTTCAATTAGGATTAATGTAGCAAATGATACTTTCTCACTAAAAGCAGATGTTACTTAAGTTCTTCTACTGCTCCCAGCATTATTTGGCCTCCAGATTCTCCACTGATACTTGTGAAGAGAAATGAGTTACAAGTATAGAAAGAGAGAACTATACAAGGCAATTTTCTACCTGTGAAACAAGGACATTACTCTGAAAGGTAGAAAAACATTGAGCTGTATCTCTTAATTCTACGTTTCTCCCCCCACACACACACACACAGACACACACACTTTCTCTGTCTCTCTGTCTCTTTCTCTGTCTCTCTTTCTATGTTTTACATACATTAACAAATTTTCAAATGAGAACTGAATGTTCTCTAATTCAATTCAATACCATCATCTGCTTCAGCTACTGCAGACCCAACAGAAAGACTCCAATCCCATAAACAGCCCCTTTTCCATATTGATATGTCTGTGCTTTTAAGGGATATTAATAAGAAGCCCCTGTCTTGAACCACAGGTTCAATTATTCACTCTAGTTGCCCACAGAACTCAGGAAATAAATTTGTGTTATATGGATTATAAAAAGAATATGAATGAAATCACAAATAGAGATTTATATGCAAGGTTTAATGGGATGGCAATAGACCCTTTCTTAAGGTAAACATCTAAAGAATATAGAGAAAAATAGTTGAAATCTTGCTTTGGCATACTCAAATGAGTGGACAGGCATATGAACACACAAATATGCACTCACAAACTCACACAAATTGAACATACACTAAACACACCACATACCACACACACACACACACACACACACACACCCTACCCCACACATACAATATACATACTAAACTGCACACACATCACATATACCTTACCCCTTCTTATTACCCCCTACAACATATCACACACATATTTCACATCATACAAATATCACAAACCACATCAAACACATAGACACACAACACACATACTACACTGCATACACACCATACCACACAACATATATACATACCCACTTCCTACTCACCCCACCACACCACTCATCCACACACACATCACACGACACCATGCACACACACCATGCATATATCACATATACAGACACACACACACACACAAACATACACACACACACCACCACCACCAACAACAACAACAACCTTCCACAGACAGCACAAATCACATGTCACATACTCACACACAATACCCAAATACCATTCTGAACACACACCACACTACATGTACATACTATATACACATACACACCCATACTCATCATCCCTCACTACACATACATACATACACACATTCACACACACACACACATCATCCCTCACTATACATACATACATACACACATTCACACACACACACACATACACACTCACCATTTCTCACTATACTTTTACACACATGCACACAAACATACACACACACACACACACACACACACACACACACTATACATATACACAGATTCCTTACTCCTTCTTTATACCTTACTACTCCCTAAACCACACCACACACACAGTTCTGAACAAATATTGGTATGACTGAAGAATTGCTAAAAATAAATTGAGGAAAACATGCAGATAAACCTCTGAGGTGGCCAAATCTATAAAAAAAATACAGTAAATACATTTTAAAAACAAAAGAAAAACAAATAAAATAATGAAATGACACCTATTATCATCTATAGCAATCATCCAGGAAATACAAACTCAGTGAGTTACATTATATTTTAGACATTTAACAAGTATAATTTTTAGGTTACTGCCAATTCTAAGCATTATTAAAATGTATAAAAGGAAATAAAAGAAATATAATATTCATCCAGTATAATCAGAGAAGATGTTTTGAGGCCACTTATTTAACTTCTTTCCACTTATCCTTGATTATAAAACCAAAGACTTAATATCACACGTTCACTTTTTTTTATATTATGTAGGCAGTGGAAATATTTATATTAGGCTCCTTTTCTTCTCTTGTAGAGATTTTGTTCTGTCTTCTTGATTTTAGTTATAGCAACTTAACCAATATTTGATAAGTACTTTATAAGTACCAAGACCTCAAATTTCATATATATATATATATAAAGAACAGTAGTGATAGAGTTGATTGAGTTTAGCAGTTTTTGTTTTTCTAGGATACACAGTTCTTTGAATGAGGAGGACCCTCCCATAGGTATCTCTAATTCCAGATAGATTGTTAAGTGTTTCAGTAAAGGCCCACACCAAGTGCTATGGGGCTTTTGGGAGGAAGAGATTAATCACTACCATTACCACATCTTTAAAATCAATTTATCAAGATCATTGCTTTGCAATTAAAGGAAACATGCCAAGGCACTTAGAACCAAAAGACATATATATATATATGATATATATATATCAGGCTATTTCCTCTAGTTGGTTGCATATAATCTTAGTTTTCTTTTCACATTTTCTTTCTGCTTGTTGGTCAAACTATGACTAGAATGGAAGATGAATTTTTGCTAAATTATCAGTGTCTCATATAGATTGGATTTTTTTGCTATTTTAATCTCTAAAATACAATAAAATAAAAGTCATTTATTTAACTAGCATAACAAAACTGGAAGGAAAATTGAATATATTATATATGTAAATTTATTATAGAAGATAGTGTTCTCTAAATGACTTCAAGTTTCCAATTTAGTACCAGTTACATATTTTATCAAAATTTACCACAGAGCATTTAAGAAATAGAGTGCAGAACTTGTTTTGTTTTTGTTTTTTGCTTATTGAATAACAAATGACATTTTTCTCAATTTTAGTGACTAATTATTTCAGCTTATATTTATTGAGCAAATGTTAAGTTTACAACAGTCTTCTGTGTGCTAAGAATACAGAAGTGACCAAATTAGAAAATATTAAATAAAAGAGAGAATGTATTAAAGAGATAGCTCAGGCATTAAAAGGCTTTGCAAGAGGAAACAAAGTTCAAAAAAGTCCACATAGTGTATTTTTATCCTACATTGAAAAAGTAGGCATGGGTGAATCTTTGGGGCGCCCTAACCAAACAATCTAGTATTCTTTGCAATTTCCCAACAAGTGATACCCTGTCTCCAAAATAAGGTCGACAGTGGCTTGAAGAATGAACTTGAAGCTGTCCTCTGGCCTTCACATGCTTGAGCACATGCACACTTAGCATTCATTTACACACACACACACACACACACACACACACACACACACACACACACACACACCTCTGTATGGTATCAAATATTAGGTGTTAAAAGTTGCAGGACAATATTGCTGGTAAGGAAGGGATGGATTTGAGAAGCTCAAACAAGAGCAGAGTGCATATCATGTGATGAGAATGAAAAACAATATGCCAGCTAGAAGAAATACCAGATGTAAAAACCTAGGTGGAGAATTGTGTGCATTACAGAATGTTCCAGAAACTCTTGTGGGTAGGGCTAGCAACTATCTTTGCTAAAGAGTAAAGAGTTTCCCAAGATATTATCCTTCATTGCTAATATTGGGAAAATTATAGGGAAAAAAAAGGCATAAGATGGCCATCCTACTAGGAAAGCCACTTTGATCATTGGATGAAAAATTGTTTCAAAATGATAGCAATGGATGGATAATGTAGAGCCTTTAGAATGTGGTAAAGCTTCCCTTTGTGAAGGGGAAGAGAGCCTTTGGGAAGGTATTATCAAGAGACACGTGTGATCTGAGTTACTTAACAGTTGTAATTTTCATCTGTTTTATGAAAACAATAACTATCCATTTCATCTGGAAGACTTATTGCTTCCTCTAAGACAGTCAACAGAAGATTGAACAGAAATCCTGTCTGTCAACAGCATTTGCCAAACTAAAGTCAGAAACTGTTCATTAGAAGACTCACCTTCCCTCAGCATGCTTTTAAGAATGCATTTCATTAGCTTTTGTATTGGCATTAGGACTCTGCTTAGGATCTACAGGAAGCAGTCCTTACGTAAAGGAAAATGTGAGAATGAACTACAATGTTGTATTCAGTGTATGTATATGTGCAAGCTCTGGCCACCACCTCTGCCACCTCTCAGCCACTGTGTGTCACTGTAATCAGTGACCTAGCAAAGGAACTCTATTCACCTGAAATGATGGAGGCTTCTCTTATTAAATGTTCGATGAGAATGTTACTTTTCCCCCTCATTTTATAACTGAGTGTCTTCCCTAGAAAGTCTCAAAGAAATTCATCTAAGCTATGAAAAAGCACTTACTTTTTGGCAAAGATGAAGATATATACAACTTGTGGCTAGAAAAGACTGTCACTAAATGGCCAAATTATAACCGCACAATACCTAAAAATATACCTTTGTGACATGGCAATTTTTTCCACCAGGCTTCATCTAGTGCGAAGTATCATTAACCAGAAAAAATAAATGAACACAAAAGAGTGAATGATGAAGAAGGTAAAGATGATGAAACAAGGAAGTAAAAGAAAGTGAAATCCAAAGGAAGATACAAAATGAAGAGAAAGTTCATATTTGTCAGGGAGGCAGCCACAGCTCAATCTGTTAGAGGGCTGACATCCCCATACTTCTCCCACTGACACATTCTCAAAAGAAGGGTAAGGTGTGATCCAAAATTGGAAAGGGTAAAAATAAAAAGAAAGGAACACAGAAGTTAGAAGCACACAATGTTTCCCTAAATTTGAGTTTCCGTCCTACATGAATCCATCGCAGGCCATTTCTTATTAGAACATAAAATGATTTTTTTTCTTAGGAACAGAGACTGGAAGAGAAATAAGAAGAAATGATAGCAGTTAAAAATAGCTGTGTATAAGAGGAATGATTTTTATGACTCCTTTATATTCTAAATTACTCCATGCTTTTACTATTATAAGTTAACTTGAATAGAAATCAGCATGCAAAAACATACAAATAGAGCCAAATTTACTGTTGAATATATCCCATGTCTCCCTTAGAGAGGGTAGCCTGTATATGGAGTTACAATCTTAGAATATTTATCATCAAATTTGTACACAAATAACTTAGTATGGCTATATTGCCCAAACAAACACACAGATAGACACAGGCAAACTGGAAATACACTGAAACAGGTATTGTGAGAATCAGTAAATCAACCTTCTTATAATCAAAGGAGTATCCTCTTGAGAAGAAGCAAGGGAATAAGGAAAAGATGGCACCGAGGCAAGGTGTGCATGAAAAGAGCATCACCAGATAGACTGTCCAGTTCTAATTTGCAAATCAGTGATAATCATCCAAGCATAATTCCAATGACAGAATTAGGTAACAAAGAGGAATGTGCATTAGGTCTTTTAAGAAGCAACATTATAGGAAATGGAGATCAATTACCATTTATCTAGCAACTTCTATGTGCCAAATATCTGGCACTTACTGTCTTTTTTTATTCTCGTAGAATCAGTCAGGGGTGTTTCAGAAAAGTAATGCATTTTATAATACAGATCATTAGCCATCATCCACAGGGCGTTCTCCTTTTTACAGGGTGCAGCCACACTTCATTTCTGAGGTAAGATAGGACTGCTTGGCAGTGCTGGCCAATGGAAGGCAAGCAGAAAGGAGAAGAGCCATTTACCAAACAAGACAGTGTTAAATATTTATGACATTTCCACACTTTTTTCATTCTTCAGAATGAAAGTTATGGCTGTATTCATTGACAGAGTTACAGTATGAGATTCACCTGTCAGCCACCCAAGAGCTGCTTAACTCACACTGGACTTAGCAAATGAAATCAATCTTCCATTAAATCACTAAGATCTCAGAGTTGTTGCCACCAAGGCAAGCAGAAACTAGGACATTTATCAGATTACACAGTGGGCAAATGATGGAGCTGAAAGAGTGTTTGCTGGGCTCCAAAGACTAGACTTTCCAACCTTTCATATAAGTAACGAGAAATCTGGCTACAGGTATACTGATTGGATGGCACGTGCTCTATAAACTCAGAATACAGTGTGATTAACCATGTTTGGGGTGAAGTACGATTACAGTGGAGTAGATTTTGATTTTATTTCTTTAACTTAATGCTACAGAAGATTGCCATGAAAACAAAACAAAACAAAAAACAAAGACCCAGAGGTGGAAAAGCCAATCATTTACCAGGGAAGTTATAAAATTATCAGATATTCTATGAAGATGTAAGAGACTATTTTCCTTGAATTATCAATGTCATACTAGGGACTGAAACAAGGTGGGAAAAAAAGCATTAAAGTGAAAGAAATGAGGTTTCTCATGCAAAACCCTGGGTGACAACTATGTTTCTGCTGACCACAAATACTCCCATTCTTAAAAGTACAGGGGTGTCCTGGGTACTTTCACAGACCTCCTCCACCTCTCTCTCTCTTTCTCTCTCTCCAGATTCCCTTTGGGTTGGATTATTACTCATTTCATTTGAAGAAATTTAGAACTATGGGTAAGTGACAATCAACTCCTTTCCCCCTTTTTTATGCAATTGTTAATTGTATGTGTAAATGTTCATATGTGTGCCCATGCTTATACATGTGTGTCAGCCAGGGGTTGATGTCAGGTATCTTCACCCTTAGTTCACTGAGACAAGGTCACTGATTGAACTCAGAGCACACCTAGACTAGCTGCCAGGTATCCCCTGAAATCTGCTTGAGTCCTCAATAGCACTGGGATTACAGATGTGGGCTACAGTGCCCTGCTTTTGAATGAATGATAGGTATCCAAACTCAGGTCTTCATGCTTGGCAAAAAACATTTTACTGATTAGCCCTAGTCATCAGAGTTTTGAAATGAGCAGCTTAGTGATGATAAGTAGAGGATGACATGTAAAGATTTTTGTCATGAATCCTGCTGCTTTGAATACTGTTAGAGAAATGATCCAGCTTTTGTTTTCATGAAAGATGTCAACCTCCATACAGTATAACTAAATAATTAGCTTTACCATTACAGGTGGACACTGTAATCATTAGCTTTAAAGATACATCATGAGATAGAATCTCTCTATGTAACGCAGAATGGCCTAGAACTTACCAGACAGTAAAAAAAGGTTTTGAAATTGGCCATACTCCTGTCTCATTCTCACCAGTTCTGGGTTTATCATTGGCTCTGTTGCACAGTTTTTACTATCCCAGATTTCCAAGAATCCCACCACCCAGTCAGTCTTCTTCTAGTAAGTTATCTTATTTCTCTTCTAAGTCATTCATTCTTAGGAAGCCCCTCTCTGAAGGCAGTGGAAAGGTAGCATCCAGGACTGTATATGAACATATGCATATACTGACTGTCTTATAAATGCCAGCAATCTGTTGAACACTAAAGATTATATAAATCTTAGCAGCTTTACTGATGCTTCATACACAAACAGCTGTTCTTTCTTGATCGCCTGATTAAATATGCTGTAAAATTTCTCCCAAGAAAATCTCACCAAAGTTGATTCCAGCAAATCCTCTCTAACATCCTGCTAGCAGCTTCAATTTCTAAGCAATCTAAGGAAAGACCCAACCAATAGCATTTTCCCCCCAAGGGGATGCTCCTTCTTTTCTGGAGGTGAGACATTTATAATGTCAAACCAAGTGTCCTATCTCGTCTTGGCTCAGTCCCTAACCAGCAGCCACTCACCAGTTCTAAAATAAGTGGCTGTTATAACTATGGTTAAGACATACTACGTAGATAGAAATGTGCTTTTTAAAGTACAACACTCTCAATCTCTGAATATGTTTTCATATCCTATTTGTGTCAGTATACTATTTATATATCTCAGTAAGTAGAACAATTACAAGCTTCATTTCTACATACAAAGTCAGAAAATATCTTCGTTGAGACTAAGATTATCAGTCTGATATTAAATACACTAAACCACCAATAACTAAAAACATTCAATGTGGAAGACCACAACCATTATTTACAAAACTGATGATCACATAAAGCAGGTAGCTGCTTAAGCCGGTATAAGGAATTTGGGGACTTGTTTGATGCTTGATGTTAATCTGCATTCACAGCTCAAAAGAGATTTTATTTCCTTTGAAGCTTACCCAGCTAGCCTTCCTTAGATCATATGCCTTATATCTATGAATCCATGGTGCCCCAAAATTAGCATTATCATATTTGATTCTCTGTTAAATTTTAACTTCAAGAAGCCAAAAGTGTCTATTTTGATTATTTTATCTTCAGAAATTATACCACTTCTTATCAATGAAGAAAATACATTATTGATTAAATACAAACAAAAATTTTTAAAGATGTTACATACAAATGCATTAGGATCTTGGGAGAAGTATTTACAAATCACACTACCTTTTTTTGACAGAATGTTAGCACATGTGTCACATTTGCTTTCACGTTACAAGACTTTTTATATATCCTGTTCTACAGCCTGGAATTCTTCCCATTGTGTCTTTCTTAAGGGCAGCTAGCCAGCTGACCCTATGGGGATACAGTGCTCCTTCGGAAAACCTTTGACCACCCCGACTAATCCAAATCTCATCGTAATTTCTTTATACCCACTAACCTCTCTCAAAACATGTTGACCTTTGTAACTTCATATATCACTCTATGCATGTTTGCTTTTAATTTCTCTTCCCCTACTAGTCTGCAAGCCCCATGAGAGCAGGGTTCAGAACAGTTTGGAAAATAACTGTTTAAGACTAGCACAGAGCCTGTAATCAAAGAAATCCAATTATTATTTGATGGTTGAATGAATAAGTAACTCTCTTTTTTGAGAAAGGATCTCACTACACATCCCTGGCTGGTCCAGAACATGCTATAATAGACCAGGCTACCCTTAAATTCACAGAAATTCACCTGTCTCTGCATGTTAAGTGTTGGTATTAAAGGTGTGTGTCACCACACCAGGCTGTAAATAATTTTAAACCAATCAAATAAGGTATTAGAAGAGTATAAAATTGTCAATAATTCTTCAGTTTTATCTGGGAAATTGGACATGTTTTGTTGATCAGTGGTGATCTTAAGACACTGTAGAAAGAAATTTACTAGGTTTTATAATTTCTTGGTATGATCCATTAAGAGTGTCTTTTTCTTCTTGTTATTGCTTAGTATAGCTCCTTAAATGTCCAAAATCCTTCTGGTATGGGTTTTGATCATGATAATTCATATATTCAACAAGAAAGTATAATGCTCTGTGAAAATATTCCTCATTAGGTCATTTGGCTGAAATATCACTTGCTTTTTTCATTTATAAATTGTTCCTTTGAATTTACTTACTATCAGATGATAAACCTAAAGCTGGCAGTAGTCATGGACACACCCATTCATTTATGCTCATTCTTCATTCTTTTGGGAGAATTACTATATTCTAGTATTTTTTTTCTCAGTATTGCTTTTGGTGTGCCTAACTATGTGTAGCAGACTAGGATGATACATCATTGAAAATTCAGCGTCTGCCCCTTCTCAGTACTGTTTCCTTGGAAACGACAGAGTTAAGATAAATGTGGAATGTTGTGTCTGCCTCATCTGCTGTGTGGGACTACACCTGGATTAGAGCAGCTGGGATTTGACATAAAGGCCTTGGACCTATATAAATAGATATGCTGGAAATAGGAGTTAAACAATCAAGGGGCATTTTCTGACTCAAATGACCCTCACTGGGTTTTTTTAAAATAAAGGCAGCCATGTTTGTCTTATAATGGGCATGCCCCATCCCAAATCTGCAAATTTGGGTTGCTATGGAACTTTCTAGTGAGAAAATGTGCAATCAATGCAGAACTTCTTGTAATAATAAACTCAGTGACAAAGTCAACTTGACATCTGTAGCAAGAGGCTCTGTGTCTTCTCAATCCTGTCACAGCAAATGTGGAGTTACATTATAACAAGCTGAACCTCTAAAACCAGAAACATATCATCTGATGGAACTACTTTTAAAAACTTCCTGTGAGGCCCCATTGTCACAATGGCTGCCTCAAGATCCTTTTGCCATATTTTAATAGAAATCATGAACAGGCAAAGAGAAGCTCCCTTAGTGTTGGTAATCCTGAGGTAAAAACAGCCAGTGGCCAGGGGGCTGTAGCCCAAAGACTGGCTCTAGAGCCTGAGAACTAAAGATTTATGACATCTAGTTTGAAACCCAGGAGGGCCATAGTTCTGTGTGTTCAAATCAGAGCAAGATCTCAGCTTTCAAAGCCAGAGGCCTATGACTCTAGGAAATGATTTTTTTAAAAAAAAATCTATATCTCTAGATTCTCAGGTCAGTTTCTTTTTGCTCTAGTCTTTGAAGGAAAGTAGCCTATCCCTCAGAAGATAGGTTATGAGATTGTGAAGTTCAGATGTTGGGTCCCTTGTCTTTTAACAATTGAGTACCCTCCAGTCCTTTTCCAGAGATCAAAGTTTGCAGCCCTCACCTTCTGAAGGCTCAGCCCTCTAGTTTCTGTTCCTGGAAGGTCTCTGGAACAGTTCACCATCATGCTGCTGCCAAAAGCCCCAGGGCTCTTAGGTTCTTTGAACAACCACCTCACCCACTCTTCCAAGATGAAGAGCACAATTAGACACTGAAAGGCCATGTGAGAGAAGGCATTACTAGAGTTAGCATTGAAAAAGTGGAAGTGTAACACAAGAGAGAAAGACAGCTGCCACAGTGACTAGATAAGACTGAGAAACTAGCCTTATAGAAAAGGGCATTCCACATGTGTGCAGATTATAAGCCTAAAACTGACAGCCTTACTTGAAGATACCTTTCCATTCGACCAGAAACAAGTCTGTTTTATGAACTAGTCACAAATGTCTTGTGTCAATCACAGGCTTTTTGCTGTGTCATTGGGGAACTGATCTTCCTCTTGTCCTGAGTAAAAAGAGCTGTGGGGTGATCAGGGTCATCTAGAGTTCAATGGAGGTTGCTTGATTAGAGGAGTTTTCCAAAGCTGGTGCAAGTTGCCCAGGCAAGTCATGATTGGAACAAGACCTTCTGAAGGAGAAGTGTGGTGGCAGCAGCAGCCTTAGCAACATTGGGGCTCACAGCCAGAATCAAGTTTCAGTGGAACAGTCAAGGCATGTTCAAAAGAATTTGTCTGCCATGATGACATCCTGGCCAGTTGCCAACATTGACCTGCTTAGTTGAAAAATCCTTCCTCAAGGGAAGCAGACACATGGGGAGGGTCTGTCAGCTCGCCAGCAAGTGGTCATATGGCTGGCACGTAACTGGTTATTTGAAGAAAACAGTGCTTACAACAAGGACTTATCACATAATTAAAATTTTTAATAGTATATCACATGCTTAGCCCCTAATCAAATATCTTCAGACAGAGTTGCTTTTGTGTTACCTGTCTCACCATGTCATATTTTTCTGGCTTTTCCTTCAGGTTCTGTTGACTCTATCACAGTATCTGATGCTCTAAAGAGTTTATGGTAGTCATCGTCACAGCAGAACACCAAGCTAGATCATCCCCCAATCCTACCTACCAGTTTCTGACTTTATGCCTTTTGAAACTCATTTGCATTTTATTTTAGTTGCTTCTTTGGTAAGATGAACTTACACTTGAGAAATGATAGAGCAAACTAGTTTCCAAGATTCAGTGTTGAAACACTATTAATAAAGAAAGAGGTGTTTGTCTATGTCCATGGCCAAGTGACTAGACTTCATTGTGCCTTAGAAGAGGAAAAAAGAGGAAGCTGGACATGAATACAATCAAAATATATTATGTACATGCATGAAATGACATAATTAAGCACTTTATTATATGCAATAAATGTATGGAAGTAAAACATTAAAAATCAAAACAAAATTACATGTTATAGAGTTGCTATGAGGGTTTTCGATATATATTATAAATATGTCTGTATGTGTATAATTTTTAATACAATACTCTGAACTCTCAGGAAGGGTCAGGTATTAACTGTAATTTTAATCATATTCATGTTACAACTTTAATGCTTTATACAGAATATTTATACTTCATCTACAATAATAACACATTAGCTCATTAGCTGGAGAAGACAAAATTGAACAGGACTAGAAATACCAAGTACTCATGAGATAAAATAAAATAAACATGTAATCCATCTATTTTTTTGAGTGAATAAACAATATATTTATGATACAGTGAGGCAGCAGAATTCACAAGAAACAAGGAAAATGAGGAATTTCCCACAGTCACCATGATGACCGAAACAGCCATTTCAATTGGCTCAGTCTTTGCCGTGTTTATTCTTCCCTGTCTTACAGATCTTTCACAGATAGCATGTCTTCCTTCCTCAGGGTTGGAGGCTCTATTTTTTTTTCTCTAGCTTGAGGGCTTCAGATGAGATGAGTTGTATAGCAATTTATAGTTCTACATTTTTTCATTATGTGTACAAAATAAGGGAAACCAAGCAAAGAACTCCCATTTTCTTCTTATTACTAGAGAACACACACACACACACACACACACACACACACACACACACACACACACACACACACACCATGCATGCATATATTTCTTTTATCAAAAGGCAGAAAAGTGAAATTGTGTAACTCAACTTCCCTGTTAATTAATCATCGCAGAGCTTTTTATTTTAATATGTGTGTAACTTATATTCTTCATCTAGCTATTTTAAGTTTTGTGAACAACTTGTCATTTGCCGTGTTGAAACTGAATGTTGAGCCTGTCCCAGAATCTAAAGTCATGTTTGTCTCCCACACAGTACAATTCTGAAGTGTTTTCATGACATTTTCGTTGGTTCAATAAATTACTCTGCAATATACGCTTGCCTTTCCTCCCTGCTTCCCTGTGGCAGAAATAAATAAATAAATACAAATGAGTCTCCTCATCTGTGGAGATGCTCCTAGATGCTCCTCTCACCCACGTTCGCCCAGCTCACCTGGCAGCTGTTTCTTAGATCATTTCAACTGAAGGTAAAAATCACTTTTAATCAGGGATGTTAGTTAGTTGGCTTTGTCTGTTCTATATTGTGGCAAACTTTCCCCAAGTTCCACAGATGTGCTGTGGATGATTCAAACTACTTTGTCATTCATTATGTTCACACAAGAGTTTAACTTGAGGGGGCTGCTTTAGGAATAAGTAATTGCCTTTCCACAGCTGAGTAGGAATTCTTCAACTAGAGCTCTCTGGGGCTAGAGCATGCTATGGCAATGTTCTTAGACATTAAGGCTAGAGTTAGCTGAAATAGGCCGGGAAGCCTCATATATGAAAAGTCTCATTACAGCAATTCATTATCATCACAGTCTCCTTTCTCCTGCAGATGGACTCCAGTTGGGAAGTTCAATGATACCTAGCCTTCATTTAAACCCAAAGAGATGATGTTGCATAGAGATGCCTAACCTCAAACTCAAAGGACCTTATTCTTATTATTACTCTTAATATATTAAGGATTAATTCATGAATGTGCATCCCTCCTGACTCAGTCAACTTCAAACAGTAAGATGACCATTACAATGTTCTGGACTGTATCTTCCAAAACATGAATTTGGCTATAGGAAAACTAAAACAATGGTGTCAAAACTGGGAATGAACCTATACCCTTTTCCTCATAGCAATCTGAGACTGGATGTTTATTTGTGAGGATGATTAATGGAATTTCCTTAATTTGCTCTCCATTCATGAGAAGGAATACTCAAAACGGTTTAGAGTTAGAACAGAAAACTACTTACTATACTGGTGCTTTTGCCATTGCCAGAAATCCCAGATTATGAAGTTCACATCCTAAACTTTGTCAAGAATGCTGCACATTCTGAGGCTCTATTAATATTTTGAGCTACACATGTCAGTGTTACCTCTTCGAACTAAGCACGATTAGTCAAGATGCACAACTGTTCTCTTCAAAGAGACCGGCTAGAAAGAACTCTCACCACAAGCTACAGACAATGATGCTCAAGATCACTTCTAAAATATTTATAAAAGGGAAAAGCAAAGGTTTGATATGCTATTGAAAACATAAATGCTTTAAATATAACAGTATAACTTGCCTACAATCTATGCGAGGATCTGGTTTGTCGTATTTTTCATGAGCTTTAAAGTGTTGATAAATTTGTACATCTATGAAAATATCGAAGTCTTTGTGGTACATTTCTAGCTTGCAAATGGGCTAAAGAAGGCTATTTGAGCCCATCTTCCAAGTGTGAATTTCACATATGGACAGAAATAGAACAAAGATATAGAAACAGGCACCCATATGTTTTCATCTTAAACCTTGTTTTACTAAGACTTTTCTGTTGAGTGCTTCCAAGTTGAAGACTCTGAACTAGGCACTTTGTATGTGCTCATTTTATATGTTTATCTCAGCACTGGAAATGCTATTATCCTCATTTTAAAGATGAAAGAAAACAAGAATGGAGAATATAACCAATTGTCCCATGATCTCATAGCTGAAATACCAGAGCTGGATTTCAAACTAATTAATGCAAATCTTGGACTGTTCTGATTTCAAAAGAGATGAGGCATTGAAAACTGGGATCTGAAGGATAACAAAGTTGTGACACATCTGTAGATCTCTGCCTTATAGTAGGTACCACATTCAGCACCATAATCACTATGCAACATGGCATAGGTACTTGAAGCATACATTTGTATGATGAGCTTGTACAATTTTCTGGCACTGTCTTAGGTATGTCCTAATAAATAAGGAGGCAAAAAGCAGGAGGGAAAAATCAAATAAACAAACCTATAAACAGAACATACCTTCATAGGTCAGTTTCTAAATTCTAGTATTTAAATCTTGTAATTTAATACAAGGTCTGATAATAAACCTTTCAAAGGGTTATACTCCAGTTTGGAAGCAAGAAAATGATCCCTATCATGAACACCTAAGCACACAACCTACTCCACTCTCCCAAAATGTTGAATTCTTCAGTATTGTAATTCTTGTATAGGGAACTATACAAGTATTGGAGTAACAATAACAACAACAACAACAATAATAATAATAATAATAGTAATAACTTTTATGTAATCTTGCTACTGAGTAAAAGAGCTGATCGTGTGTAAAAAACAGTCAACACATCACTTACCATATTTAAGACTGCTGATTTAGTTTGCCCATGGAATGATTTGTGTAATAATCTAAAATGTAAGGTAGAAAACAAAGGAAATATTAAACTCACCTAACATAATGGGAAGCACTAAAAATGCAAAACAGCATTACCACACCATGGAAACAACTATCAAAATAAAGCTCAGCATGCAGACTTAATTACTGATTCTTGTAAATTGTGTGTATAAATAATTTGACTTTGCAAATAAATGCTGATATCTGACAGCTACTTAGTAAAGTAAAATTTTGTTACAAAGCCTTCAATTTTATTTTACTATGTGTTATAAATATGAAATTAGTCCAGAGGACAACATGAGAGCCTTTCATTTAATTATAAAATTACCTATGCCCTTACCAGTGAATATGAGCCAATTTTGTTGGGTTTTCTCCCCAAGCAGAGCTTAGTTCTTAGTATGCTTTTAGAAAACTAATTCCTTTCTTTAGAAGCTATCATTCTGGGTTCCATCAGGTACTCTCTATTTGCAAAGTCATCAAAGTTATTTGTCTTTCTCCCACCCATCCTACCTAACATAAAGCTTCCTTTCTTACAGTCACCCACTCTTCTCTCCACAGGTGGTTGCTCTTTTGAAACATCTTCATTTACTTACATGGCTTTTTCCATCTGCAAAGTGTATGCCTTATAGAGAATCATCATAATACCAAGTAGTTCTGCATAATTCGGACACTATGTTCCAACATGTTCACTGGGTACTGTAAGTGAGCTTCAGTGAACACACCCACACCAACACTGATAAACTACAAGTGCCGGTGCAAGAGATTTGCTGAAAACTCAGACTCAGTGAGATTGTTGGAGTTTGCTATGTTTTTACACTGAACTATTACAAAATAACTAAGTGTAAGATCAAGTACACAAGCAAGGGGAGTATCTTGTCTGGGGCTTTTGCTTTCTACAAAGATATACATTGGAATTTAGTTTTTTGAGCAATCCATTCGAATGACAATCTACCAATAGTAACTGAAATCCACATGCTCAAGGCATTTGGCTGGGAAACAGAACAAGCACAAGAGTATATTTATTGACCTGTCAGGATGCATGATTGACAGATTTTCATATTCTCTCACACTGCGGTCCCTTGCATCAGTGGTTAGTAGCTGCCTCTGCAATGGCCTATCATATAAGAAACAGCATGTGCTTGCTGTACCAGTCTAACCGAAGAGCATTCACTTAGACAAGATGCTCTACCAGCTAACTCACCAACCTGATCATGACTCTGAAAGTATTTCCAAACCATCTCAAGACAACATTTCAAAATCATCTCAAACACAAAGACTATGGAAAAGTTTATCAATGTTATATTCGCTTCATTTTTTTTTCTGCAGTTGAGGGTAATCATTCCCTCAAAACCATCAGATTGCTGTCTTGGGCTTTCACTTCTACTTTTCATGGAGAATATATATAATTCTCTCTACCAGATCTGAGTTTCCTTGGAAACAAAGATTCAGGTTGAATATTTACTTTTTTTTTTTTTTTGCTTTTTTTCCTAGGCCCTAATAAAATGCTTTTTAATGTCACAGATACATGAAAAATACAAAAATATCTACCAGCATGGACACGAGTATATAAAGTTGGGTATGGTACTGGTCAATATTTTAACCATTCTATTTATTAAAAGGAAAAATAGTAGATGAGCAAATGAGTGTTGATTTATTTTCCTAGGTAAGGAATGGATTGGTTCATCTCTTTAAAGATGCTTGCCAACCCTATTCAATTCTGAATCTTTATCTCACAGTACTCACAGAGAAGCAAATAGGAAGTCACAAATACTGCTAGTACATGATAGGGGCTTTTATGGGATTCATGTACATGCTTACCTGGTCTGGTGTCGTAGAAACAGTATGAGAAATGTACATGCCTCTTAAGAAATAAAATGAAGAGAATTCAACTTTGATCAATCCTTAAATGGAACAATGAATAATATTATAATGGTTCTTTTCAAAATGTCAAAACACAGAAGATAAATTTTAGCCACAATACACAAACAGACAGCCTAAAGTACTGTTTTGTGGAAATGTATGTTGTTACAGGTGATGCTGTTTGAATAGTACGTTATTGACTTGAAACACTAAATACCACAGCATCTGGCACTCATACTTCCTGGAATATTACCAAAAAAACTGAAATTATTATCCCATACTTATTGAAACACTAATAACAATAGTCAGGGTAAAGAAATAGCCGCTGTGTATCAACAGATAAATGAGGTAAGCATGCACCATGGAAAATAATTCAGCTCTTCAAAAATATAGAATCTTGTAATTGGTAGTACCACTGATGAACTTGGAGAACATTTTGTTTAGTGAATTACTCAGCATATATGTAGATAAGTGAAGTGCGATCTCCCATATGTAATAATAATAATAATAATAATAATAATAATAAATTTGCACTCAGAGAATCATGGAGTAGAATGGTGTTTGCCAGAATGTGAGGTGTGAGATAGGTGACGAGGAAAGGGAAGGTATTGATCAAAAGGGGGAAAGATTGCAGTAGTCTTAGTGAAGTGATTCACTATAAAGCATGGTGACCACAAAACAAAAAGTGATGGCTATGTGTGGACATATATGTGTTCGATGACTTGATTTAGTATTAGTATTTCTATACTGTCTTAGTAGATCAAAGCATGATATTATACACCATAAATATATAGTTTCTACTAAAAAGAATAAAAACAAGAAAATTAAATAAACTAATAAGCAGAGTGGAAGAAAGGAAAGAGGGAAGTAAAATAACATAGAAATGAATTGGCAGTCATAATACATAGCTGTGGTCTGGGTATTGAAGGCACATGGTAGACTGTTCAAAGTGAACTCCTTTTACATTTTCATGAGGACTGAATTTCACCAATAAGACTCTCAGTAAAGAGAAAGAAATTTGCCCAGATTATGGCAGAACTGAAATCTAAAGAAGACACTTCTGAATTTGGATTGCATACTGTGTGGTCTTTGTAGGCTAAGTGGGTGCAGAGCTGTTGCATAATAGCCATCAGAAGAAGATGCTAGATTGCACAAAGGTTATTTAAAGAGAAATGTGAAACTGTTTTGATAGACCAAAAATGGACTTACGTTGGGGAAAGGTTCTGGTGCCAGGGAGGTTAATTAAAAGTTGATCTTTAATAAAGTTTTCACTGAAACAGCAGAATGGCAGCTGTAATAAAATCCAATAGAAGAGCAAAATATACTGGCTCCAAGTGTGTGAAGGACAGAGCTATTTCTGAAATCAAAACAGTAACATGAAGAGATTATAGTTTGACCCATTTCCTGGCATAAGAACTTAGAATTTCCAGATTGCTTCAGAACAACAATAACTTTACAACAGCTCTAAAATATTATTTAGGATCAACAGACCTGCAGGCAATGTTGGGAATGGGTGATGGGCCCGTGAAACAGATTTATCTATTACCTAAATTAAAAATGTTATTAATTCCTTATATGCAGAAATATCCTCAGGACCAGATGGCTGTAAAATCTCATATTATAAATCTCACAAATCTTATTTGATTTGGGCTTTGAACTTAGTTTCCAAATTCTAGAAAAGAACTTTATTAAAGCCACATATAGTGCCACATCCTAAGTGATTAAAAAATAACTTTCAAAGATTTCCAGGAAAGTCTTACAGAAGACAGAGAACAGATTTATTTTGGGTTGATATATGGAAGTAAATAATTTAATGTAAATGGTTATTCTTTTCAAGTGTCTACATTTGTGTGTTTGTGTACACAGGTGTGTGTATGGGTTCATAGGTGTGTGTGTGTGTTCTCCAGTGCACGTGTTCATGTGAACCTGTGTGTGATGACCACAGATACAACTTGAGTGTTATTACTCAAGCACTATGCAGTTTGCTTTTTGAGAATCTTTCTCTGGGATTTTGGGTTTATCATATAAAGTCAGACTGGACAGTAAGCTCTAATGATGCTTTTATCTATTCAGTATTGTGATTGTTGGATTGTGACATCATATTTAGTTTTTTAAGTTCACACTAAGGATAAAATTTAGGTCTTCATGCTGGTATGACAAAACTTTAATAACAAGGCTCTCTCTCTAGCATTTTAATAAAAATTTACCAGTTATTTGATAACTACATACTCAAATGTGTATCTTCTTTTTTTCAGCCATCATTTGCAATCTGTACTTCCACTGGAACATGCTTTACCTACCAGTGATAAAACTCTTAAAGAACTGATTGCCCCTCTCCCAGCAGCTATCAATTGCTAATAGCTCTTTGGCTGTGGCAGGATTTTATCCTTGTCTTCCATCTTTTTGCTAGATTTTAGCCTGTCTTGAGTTTTCATAAGATTATATATGCTATCATAACCATTGTGTGTTCATATGTACTGTTGCCCTGCTGTGTCTAGAGGACACTGTTTTCTTGTATTTATTCACCACCTCTGGATCTAACAAATTTTATGCTTTCTATCTTTAGTGATCGCTGAGCCTTGATGGAAGAGGGTACAGTATGGGTGCTCCATTTGGGGCTGAACATTCTGTAGGCTCTTACTCTTTGCACCTTAACCCATCTCTGCATTAACACCATCTACTGTAAAGAGAAAATACTCTGATAAGGGTTGATAGATTCACTAATCTATGAGTATAATTGAGAGAGAGAGATCAAATTGAGATCTCCATCTCTCCATTGGGTCATTCCCCTTGGAGCTCCAGGAACCCTGTGGAATAGGGAGAGGAAGAATTGTAGAAATAAAAGCGTGTCAAGAGCAGCAGGAGATCATGGTCCATGGAACCAACTTATCAGGACTCATAAGAGCTCACAGAGACTAATGTAGCAATCAAAGAGCCTCCATGGGTCTTTGCTAGGTCTTCAGCATATGTGTTATAGTTGTTAGCTTTGTGTTTTAGGGGACTCCTAACAATGGGAGTTGGGGTGTCTCTGACTCTTTTGCCTATCCTTGTGACCCCTTCCTCTTACTGGGTTGTCTCATCAAGCCTTGATATGATGGTTTGTGCATAGTCTTATTGTAACTTGTTATGCTGTGTTCAGTTGATATTCCTGACAGACTTGCTCTTATGAAGGGAAATGGAAGAGGAATGGATATGGTTGAGAGAGGAGTTGGAAGTGTGGACTGGAAGGAATGGAAGGATGGGAAACTGTGGTCAGGATATATTTTATGAGAGAAGTATTAAAAAAATAGTTATGAGTCAATTTATTACTATGTCCATTCAGCAGAGTAGTAGCAGCATGTTCTAAGGAGCTATGGCATCACTAGCTACAGCTTCTTGGCCTAACAGTGATGTTAGATATAGGTTTCATTTCGTGGACCAGAACTTAAATTCAATCAGAAGATGGTTGTTTACTCCCAGCATGTTTGGGGTACTACTGCACTAGTGGGGATGTATTGGCGAGTCCAGTTATTGTAGCTGACAGGGTGCACAGATAGATACATTTGATGATATTTTTCTTCTCTGGTAGCACTCACAGAACCTTTTAGCACTTTGAAAGTTAACCTGTAGGGATAAAGCTTCTGGGTCAGTACCAGCTTAATAAATGTGATTTAAGTATGAGATGTCTTCAATAGAGTCTTACTGTCAACTTCTAGAAAGTAGCCAATAGCATTGCCAATAGCCAATTGTGTTTGGGCGTGTGTGAGACCTCACTGGCCGACAACTCCATTCTTAGCCCTGTGATTTTAGTCAGTGAAACCTATTTATAGAGCTTACATGACATTGTGTGTCTAGTAGAAAATTGTTGCTTTATAAATGCATAGAATAAATTTATCCATAAGGTAGCAAAACATTCTAAGCAGAAACTACATTTTTTATCAGATATTTTGAAACATCTGGATATTTGTCTGAGCAAAACAGTTTATATGTGGCATTGAGTAAATGAAGTTTGGAAATGTTTGTCTGAAAATGTCATTATTTTAGTTAACTATAGTTTTTCCTAAAATTGTAATATTCTGCCATGATATTCTAAAAATTTTAAGAATGAGAAAATAAGATACACTTAAAACCCAGTTGGTGATTGACAAAATGATATTTAGGAGTACAACTAGATTATATCCCAACTTTCTATTTGGGATTTGAGTATGACCATTATTTTAACTTATATTTAATTTTCTATTTTATGATATGAAAGTTTGATGTAAGATAACATATTTAAGGTATAACATTTAAAATATAATAATTACTTTATGAAAGTTTTCTATTATACTAAGTAGAACTACACGAAATTATCATAGTAAATGTGTGTGTGTGTGTGTGTGTGTGTGTGTGTGTGTGTGTGTGTTGCTGTGGTGGTTTGAATGAGAATGGCCCCATAAGTTCATATGTTTGAATTCTTTGTACATAGTTAGTAGAATTTTCTGGAAAGGATTAGGGGGTGTTGCTTTATTGGAGGAGGTATGTCACTGGGGCTTTGACGTTTCAAAAGCCTATGCTAGAACAAGCCTCTCTTTCTCCTTTTACCTACTCCCTGTGAGCTGCCAGCAGATTAAGATGTAAAACTCTCAGAGATTGCTCTAGCACCATGCTTGTCTGTTTCCTGCCATGATGATCATGGACTAATTACTCTAAAACTGTAAGTCAGCCCCCAATAATTTTTTAATGATTTGCCATGGTCATAGTGTCTCTTCACAGCAATAAAACAGTAACCAAGACAGTACCTATACACTTAGAATTGGTACTGAAATTTCAGAATGCTATGAAACAAGTAAGGAAAGGAATTAGGGAATAACTCTTTAACAAAATTTGAAATCATGGCTAGTGAGAATGCAAACACAATTGAATCTATATTTTTGGCTTATAAGTAAAAAATGTCTAACAAACTAAGATGGAAAAGAAGTAAAACGTGTTAAATAATTAATTCAGAATATATTTTGATTTGTGTAAAACTTCCAGGAGATACATATAATCAAAAAGATAGTTCAATAATAGCAAATAAGATTTCTTGTCTGTTCTTGCCCATGCTTATTTTTCCAATATTTTATAAGCTACATTTGAACATATCTGTTTGAAGATTTTATACACACAAAGAATGCTTATGATAATATTTTGTAAAACATCGAGGTGCTAGCAATTCCCATTCTGCTTTTCACAAGCTTTGAAGTCAGTTGACCTAGTGGTTAGATTCTGGTAGGGTATCTACTTAGAAAATGCTGAAGGTATCCAAAAAGTGGAATAAATTTTAATTTAAATTCACTTCATTAAAAACCAACTGTCTCTTAAACTTGGATTTCCTTAGAATGTCCATCCTTTCTGTCTATACTTTCTTATTCTATTCTCTTAATGTTTATGATCATGCCATCTTTGAAGTAGAAGTGTTCTTCTATTCACAAAATGCATGTGTCCCTGAGATTGGTTTAATACAATAAAGCATTCTTACAAATGAATATGTTTTCCACATTTGCTTCCAAAATATAAGATTTTCCAAGAAGCATACAATGGTAACTAGACACATTGTACCAGCTTTACACTCACACAAAAAAGATAAATAAGCATAAAAGATAAAGGAAATTAAATTACTAAGTAGAACAATTAAAAAGTCTCCACAGAGTGACTACAGTCTCAGAAGCTGTTTTTTTTTTTTCTTTTCCTTTTTCCCCCCAAGTATTCATGGATTCATTCTTTAATTATTCAATGAAAAAGCACTTGGCTTCCTGCAATTGTGCTAAGATGTTGTTTCTTTCATAAAATGTGCAGTCTGGAGGGAGATTAGGTGACAACTGACCATAAATTGATAAATACTTCAAACTGAGCTGGGTGGCATGCAGGAAATAAGCCAAGTACCACAAAAGACAATGTCTCTAATGTGGTTAATGCATTGATTTCCTGAGGAAGTAGTATCGAGTTAAAGAAAGAGGGAGTCAATGGGAAGTAGAGAAAGACTACTTGAAGATCTAGGAGTTGAGGGAAAGCCCAGAGTAGCTACAATGCAGAACATGCTGGGACAGGGTTTTAAAACAGAGATATGTGCAAAATTCAAATGAAAGGCCTCAATAAGGGTTTTTCTTTTATTCTTTCTTATCACCAAGATATCTTTAATGAATGCAAGGAATCAAATTTCTACTTTTAAGAGTTATAGTTGGGTAGAAAGTGACAAAAAAAATTCAGGTGAGAGTCCAGTACTCTACTGCCATCTTTTGCAGAGGTAGTGTTGACAAAGAACCCAAAAATTCTTGGCGTTTACTGAACAACTCTAGGGGACTAATTGAACATCATCTCTGACTTCTACCTAGCCTAGTTAGTTGTTTTAATTCAACAAGGGAAGAGGGAAGTTAAAAAAAAAGTTTGGAAAACATTTTTTTTTCACAATTAGTTTTACTGTTATCTTTAAGTAGAAATCCACTGCCTTCCAAATTTTTAAATATATAACTTTAGTATATTGAGTTGACTTCTAATTAAAGTTACTCTCAAAATATTAAAATCACTGGGATCAAAATGTCTGTTCAGGAATCTTGGATAATTAGCTCTAATAAGGTGTAAAAAAAAATCAAGGAAATAGAAGTTGAAAAGATTCATCTATGTGGAATTTGATTTTGTGAAATGCACATAAGAATTGAAAATTTTTCAGACACCTCTATTTCAGAGATCAAAATTTTATGGCTTTTTGAGATCACATTTTCTCTCATATAAGATGTTTTCTTTATATACATTCTCTTTTCATCTTTGAGGCCTTTCTTTCTCTGCTATTTATAAAATAAGTGTCCCCACTTATCCAATTATCCTGGCTTCAATCTGATAGGGTGAAACTCCTATCCTGACTTTCTGACTACACAGCCATCTTCCTTCTGAATTCAAGCCTTTGCACATTGTCTCTCACTTCTACTTCCTTTAAGATCTAGAGGGGGACGATGACTTAGGTCACATGCTTTCCAAAGGGCCAAATGTCTATGTGTTGAAGATTTTTTCTTCATTTAGTAGTCCTGTTAAAGGAGATAGAATTTTAAGAGTGAAGATGTAGATCGTAGAAAGTGGACACACAAAAGAGACAGTAGAAATCTTTTTCCTTCTTTGCTTTGTGGCCATCATGAGGTAAGTAGCTTGCTTTATCATGTACTTTCTGCAAGTAAACCATGGATTCAACCAGCCTCAGACAAAAACCTTCAAACTTGGGAGACAATATATTCCTTCTTCCTTTTGATTCAGGAATTGTATTTCAGTGATAAAATAATGGACTAATACATGAGTCATTTCAGCATAGGGTTATTTTTCTTTTGGTTCAAATGTCCACCTGAGAAGTCATTCATTGTCATATGTCATTTAATATGTTTCTGACTTAATTATTGAGTGCTTTGGTAAACATGCCTCTCTCTTTAGAAACTACAGAAAAAAAATTTTAATTTTAAGAAAAAAATTTAAGCCTATAAGAAACTGAGTTCCCAGCATGGATCAAAAGGAAATAATTACAAAAGCTACTTTTGAAATTCAAATCAAATAAAAGTTTGAGTATCTGATCTAACAATACCTTTAGAAAAGACTTAAGATAATGAAGGTTAAAAAAAAAGAAGAAGAAACAAAACCTGCTTAATATAATTAAGCTTAGGGTTTAGCAAGATTCGAGCATCCAGGATTTTCAGTCTGGTTCTGCACAACAAAATTCCCTGACTCACAACAACCTTTGCTGTAAAATAGTATAAAATTTGAGGCCAGAATGTTCCTTCCTACTTTCAGTATAGATAAATCACAAGCTTGAAAATGGGCTTTAAAGTTTAGGATGTATAAAAGTCAAGCACTTAACAAATCAGAAACATTTATATTTTCCTTTTTGAAACCATCACCGGGCCACTATGGGATGATGGAAGAGAGAAAATGAGACATTGCCTTTGGTTGAGTGGGAGTCAATTGTGGAGGAAGATGGCTGGAACGGATCACAAAGTACACTCCAAAATGTTCCCAGCTCTGACTTCTGTGCAGGAGAGACACGATGGAGCCATCTAGTGGCACACCATCTTAGAAGCAGAAGGTGTGACAAGATCCTGGGATTTAGAGCTAAGCAAAAGACCAAGTGCAACTCCAGTGGAAGCCAACTTGCCTAAAATCCTCCCTCCCATGTGTCATCTCAGGAAGGCAGCTTCTCTTGACAATGCCTGACTCTAGGAAAGCAGCTAATCTCACTCACCCAGCCTCATTCCCTCTGGTTACCACTTCTTTGAGCACTCTTCTGAGGTGTGCATCAGCTGGTGACCCAGATTGGGTGGAATTTATACTCAATAGCCATTTTTTTTAAAAGTGAGACCATTAGGTACACACCAAAAAAAAAAATTTACAGGATCTAAACACCTAGGAGAAGTTTAATACATTTATGACATAATTATGGACTCTGACTTAGCTGCACCTATCTTGAAATAGCCACTTTGGACCAGAGGTTCCATTGGGTTCCAGAGGGTTTAATTGCCTGGAAAATGTGGTGATATTTTATTTGTGCTGAAATGTGATATTTTATTTGTATGTTAATAAATAAAGTTTGCCTGGAGATCAGAGGTCATAGCTAGCCATAACCAGAAGTCAGGCAGTGGTAGCACACACCCTTAATCTGATCACATGGCAGGCAGGGTCTCTGTGTGTTCAAAGACACAGCCAAGCGTGGTGGTGACACACACCTTTAATCCCAGTACCAACCATAGAGACCTGGAGGAAGTGATGTGGCTGGGTTTAGAGCCAATGAGAAAGCAGAACAGGAAAGCAATAAAGGCGCAGGTTAGACAGGAAGAGGCTCTCTTGGGAAGCAAAGGCGGTATGGTGAGCTATCACTATTGCTCTGATCTCTACAGCTTGCACCCCTGTATTTGGCTAGCTTGCCAGATTGCACCCAAAATCAGGAAACAGAGAGCAATGAATGCTACTACTCAGCTCCTTCCTTTCCTTTCATTCCATCGAAGGTGATCTGGTGTTCACTCACTTTAGATGGATCTTCCCAACTCATTGAACTTACTCTAGAAAATACCCCATAGATGTGCTCAGAGGTTCATCTCCTCAGTAATTCTAGAGTTGGTCAAGGTGACAATATTAAGCATCACAATTTACTTTGTAAACTAGGCTTTATGGATGATTTGTCCTCAAACTTAAGTATGTATTAAAAATCAACATAGGTATATTAAAATACAGCGTTGGTTGGCATGGGACATAGAGAGATGGCACATCAGTTAATGGCACTGACTGTTTCCCCAGAGGACCCAGGATCTTCAGTTCCTAGCACCAACATGACAACATACAACCACTGGTAACTTCAGTTCCAGGGGATCCAGTGCCCTCTTCTGGATCTCCAGAAACTAGACACACAGGTGTTTCACAGACAAACATGAAGGAAAAAACTGATAATGTAAAACAATAATAATAATAGTAATAATAATAATTTTCATGCATAGTTCAGAGCAACCCTCAGAGTTTTTGCTTCATATGTGCCTGGGAGAGGAATCAAGAGTTTGCATGTAGCATAAGCTCCCCATAGATACTGTTTTTCTCGACTAAAAAGGGGTGCATTGTAAGTAATTGTGGAGGATGAAAATAAGAAGGTTCCCATTTGATTATCATTGACATAAATCTAAATGTAAATGTCCCTTTGGAGCGCCTAAAAATTCAGCAGATTTCTCTTGCTGGTCATTTTCTTTTAAATGCACCCAATTCTTCAAATAATGTCTCTCACACAACTCCATTGTGTAAGATGAATACAAGTAAAGACTGAGTGAGAAGACTATGAAAATACAAGAGTTCATCTGGTCTGCTTCATTCCCCATAGATTTGCACTTTAGATCCTGGGGCTGCCTCCACAGAAACCTTAAACTACCACAGAACAAGTGGAAACCAAAGTGTTCTAATGAGACTTGTACACCCTTTGTATCCCTCCCCCAAATACTAATAATTCTTCAGAAGTTTCTGTTCATCATCCTGTCTTTTCCCTGCTGATTGAAATTCCATTTCTTATAAAACACTCCAGTTCCATCCCCACTCCACTCAATATATTCCATCAGGCTGAGGAGAGAGACACATTGCTGTAAACAAAGGTGTAAAATTGCCTTTTAAGGATAACCCCTGTGTTTAACTGCACTGTCTGAGCATGGTCTAAAATGAGTGCAGAAGGTGTATTTTCACCTCTCTCTGTCTGCATCATTGCAAAGAGACTGGCCAGAAAAAAATTCCTATCACCCCAACTTCAATCACATTCACCAACTACTTACTGCAGCTTTCTACCAAGTTATCAAACAACTACTGCGTAGATGATTTAATTTATACATAATACATATGGAGTGACCCTTGATGTATAGAGATAATCATAACATTATGTCATTCAGTTCCTTAATGCTACTTCAGTATGGAGTGGACAGGGAGAATGCAGAATATTTTTTATGTCATAATTTTATTTTATCAATTTACTGTTAATGTATGTATATATTATTTTATTGTAGATATTTCTTTTTTCTGTTCCCAAAATGAATCTTTGGCTCTCAACTATTATTCAAAAATAAAATTTGTGAAGATTAAATACAGAATCTGCCTATTTCTGATTTTTAAGATCTGTGTTACTCTCTATGAAACTGCTTTTAAAAAAGAATAGTTCAATGATTTGATTTTAGATAAAACCCACTCTTATCAGCGATACGGAGTTAATCAAATTGAGAGTAAGTGCTCCCTTGTGATTTTTCTATGAAAGTAGAGTTTTAGAATTTAACATAACCACAGGAAAATACATGTTCACTTTTAGTTTGTGGTTTTCTTATTTTCAAAGGCAAATGTGGATTTCATGGATAAAATCAATATCATTTCCTAAAGAATTTACATGAGTGTCTCTGTGCCCTTCATGAAGGATCTTTTTCCTCAATCTGAGAACTTAAATTTAAATTTGCTATAATTTATAACATCCACTACATAGTTTTTTCAGTCTCACTTTTGGGGCCCAAAGAAAAGACCTTCCAAAGAGATGAAAACTAAGATTAGCTGATGTATGGTATGATCCCAAAGTAAGAGTAAAAATTATATGAGCAATTCTAGATCACATTACATTCATACAAAAGAAAATATAATCCATTTTTGTTGGTTCAGTTTCATGAGTTTGTGCCTTGAGTCATGATAAGTAAAAGGTATACTCAAAACATATGTATAGTAACTATCATGAAAATTACCAGAAATTTATATTCACTTATTTTGACTTTGGAGATTAGCCATACACCAAATATCTGCAAAAATGTCTAACAACCAACCAAGCAAATGACCACTGCCACAATAGACAATCCAGCCTACACCTCCAAGTGGACAACATTAGAGTAGGCACAGAAACTATTTGGGTCATTTTGTTCTGGCCTCAATTTCTTAGAAGTTGTTGAAAACAACTTCTTAGACCTGGTTAGCCAAGTCGTCTATTGTGTACATAGGAAGTTTAGAACAGCCAGGGTTACAAAGACAGACCCTGTCTCAAAAACACAACAACAAAAAATTAGTCTCAAGTTTGTTCAATCTATGAAATGGGGCACACAAAAGCACTCCAAGCAAACCCTACAAATTTGAGCAAATTCCTCAAAAAGACACACTGTGGAAGAGGTAGGTATAACATTAGGAAATGAAGATAAGTTGCTCAGCTTTATATTACAGGCTGATATTGGAATCAAAATCATTTCCTAGGACTTTCATTGTTAGTTCTAGCAACCCTTTCTTTGTGATAAAATCTCTCTCTCTCTCTCTCTCTCTCTCTCTCTCTCTCTCTCTCTCTCTCTCTCTCTCTCTCTCTCTCACACACACACACACACACACACACACACACACACACACACCAGAAAAGGAAAAAAAAAGAAAAGGTATTCTTCCCCAGAAGCAACTTTTCTGTTTCCTATGGAAAAAAAATGATATTTTAGAGTGCACTGAGGAAATTTAGGTAGTAGTCCAAATATATCCTCTAAGCCAACAGACTTATGATTTGTCAAGGGCTGTTACAAAGACTGTGCCCTTAAGCCAAACAAGCATCATCTTCGGGGAGATTTTATTTGTGTGATCAATTCATATCTGGACAGGTCTTCTGCTGGTTGGCATAGCAACTAACTGAAGTTCATTGAACTTTTAGATGTGTGTGCTAGCAGTCTAAAACTGATTTCCCCCCATGGGCACCAGAAAAGGCTTTCTTTGTTAAACCACTCCAGTTGCATTAAAAAATACATCATTTTGCTCAAGCCTGAAAACCCACGTATGTGAGATTTGGAAAGTAATATTAGAAAAATTGCATCTATCATGCATATCATGATTTTTTCTGTTTTTATACCATTGTTCTCTCCCTGAAAGAAAACTCACTGCATAGTAGTTTTTATGAGATTATTTCCAAGATTATGTTATTTTTAAGAATGTTGCTGAATACATCTGGACAGTGTTTTTGCATCATGTTAGTATTTAGCTTAGTCTTTGTTTGCAGTTTTAGAAGTGTTAAATCTCCATGTAGATAAAACTCCCTAATATGGCATTCATTAGAAAAGACTTAAGAGATGCACAGATTGAGAGGAAACAGTGTATTTTCATGAGCTTTTACTGTGGACTGTGGATGAAGAGGAAGAGAAGGTACAGCATTGACAGTTAAACTATTTAAAATTCAGTTTCAAAAACAGGGTCAGAGGGAAATGGATACTAGCAAAGAAAATGTCTCAATTACAGAGAATAGTATGAAAAAACAAAAGACTTGGTCTGAAGAGATGGCTCGGTGTTTAAGAGCACTCGTTGCTCTTCTAGAGGACCATGGACTCGATTCCCAGCATCTGCATGGTGCCTCACAATTGTCTGTAACCTCAGTCATAGCATATCTAATGCCCTCTTCTGTACTCCATGGGCATTGCAGGCACGTGACACATGTCATTAAAACACACACACACATATACATTTAAAAAAAATTAAGATACAAAATGGACACATTGATATTTATAGGCTATCTTTTTTTTTTTTGGCCCTTCCCCAATTTTGAAAGTCATGTTAGTATGAGAATTGAGGAAACTTAAGGAGTCAGTAGGCATTTTCCCAGAAAATATGTCCCATATTTTGACATATGTTTGACATAGGAGATTATTATCTCTTTAGGAATAAAATAGGGGTAGCCTTTGGATCTCTGCACTTGTGATCTGGAGATGCCACTCTGCATGCTGGAGAAGCATCCTTTATTCTTGCTTTTTATTTGAACTCTGCAAGGGCTGGCCAGCTTTTTCAGTGTAGGAAAGATTCCATTTGTCTTTATTCCTTCTTTCTTCTTATTCTTTTCTTTCTGTCTTTTTACAACAGTAAAGATGTTTCAAGCATGGTTTTGTATTTCTCCACAGTAGATCTGTTGGAGGCCATTATGCTCTGATTAAATAATTACCATTTGCCTACTCATGAAGATTTCCTTCTATCTTGGATTTAGGCCAGTCCACTGCCAATGAGGCATTTGCACTTCAATGACTTTATTGATTACTGGTGATTAGATCAGGCGCACTGACAATGTCCAACTGACCACTGCTGTTTATATATAGCTACCCAGCAGCTGTAAACTGTGAGTTAGTTGCCTGTGTGGTTTTACAGGCGGCTGGACTCTAGCCTTGGGTGGCTGGGGAATGGGTTCTTTTATAATAAAGCTGTTGTATTGTGTGGATTATTATTCATAGGAGTCCCTTTTGAACTAAAGGGACAGTCCTTGTTTCATTCTGTAAAGAGAGAAGTGAGGCATGTTCAGGGCTGCGGTTGCAGGAAGCTGTGGAAAAAACAGAATTGAGTAGCCAGTTCTGGTTTTTAGAAAAAGTGATGTATTTTTGGGGCTTCACATTAACTTGTACTGCCATCCTGTGGAAGAAGGGAGAACATTTTGTTCTAGTGACAGCTGCAACAATGGCAGAGAGCTTGATGATAAACAAGAAGCCAAAGGCTATAAAGCCTCAGGGGATACACTTTGGATTAAAAATATACTGATGTCCATGTTTCTGCTTTAAGTAAAAACCTTTGAGACATTTTTCAAGAGCACAAAGCAAAGCAATTACTCAGAATTTCTAACCATCTACAAAAGTTGGAAGTAAAGCCTCTCTTTCAGTAAAAGCACTGACTTTGGCCATAACCTCCTTGTTTAGTGACACAAGCCATATTCAACAAATGAGAGGCGACAACCCAAGTCTCTAGTTGTTAGATTTGATTAAATAAAAAGAAAAAGTGGTGACATAGAATCAATAACAAATGAGCATGAATAGTGAATTTGAAGGAGAACAAGGAGGAATATATGGGAAGATTTGGAGGGAGGAAAGTGAAGGGAGAAATGATATAATTATACCATAATTTCAAAAAAGTGAGATGATGAAAGAGAGCACTAAATGTGTACCATTAACTGTGAATTTGAATATAATCCCAGGCAATCATTTATTGAGTAATCTCATGTAAATCATTCTTTAATTCATGTCAGATGAAAAAATGTACTGTATGGAGTATGACAGGCAAGGAAGACATTATTGAAGGGTACTACAGTAGGGGATCTGAGAAGATAGGGGTGTGGGGGGATGACTGAAGCATTCCAGGAAAAGGTTTGTCAGCTTTATGAGACCACCTCTGTCTGCTGATGAGTTCTTATGAAGTTAGCCCTCACTCTTCCACAGAAACAAGGACATAGGGGCACCAAGTCTATTAATAATTTTATTTGAAAAAAAAAAAGGTTTCCTGGTCCTTGAAAATGATATTTCTTGTCTGTTAAAAGGGTAAGAGGGAAGAGAATATTTACATTCTAAAGTGATAAAGAAAAAAATCACAATTACTAGATTTATAAAATAAATGATCAAAGAGCAAAGAGGCCTGGAGCCTGCAGTGCATTGCTTGGTCAAACTGAGGACATTTGTGCCTGAGTTGAGTCATATCCTCCAGATCTGTAAACTAGCCAGTGATCTCAACCATCTTTCAATATGAGAGCTAATGAAAGAAAGTGGGGGGGGGGAGTACTGAATATGATGCAAACAACAACAAAAATCTAATACATGTTAGTGTTGGTTTATCATCTTTGTTTATGCATTTTGGAGTATGGATACATTGAAATTTATATGACTTAGTCTAAAGGGAAACAAAATACATTGCAAAGAATGTCTTTTAGCAAATAAGATTCAAGTTTGACCTTAAAACTTACGAACAATGGGTCCATAAGAGAACATTTTAATCTTTCTGAACCTTCATGAGCTAAATGCAGCAAGTTCTACATTTCATAGGTTTTATAAAATTTAAATCAGGAAAAATGTGAGATACCAGCACCTGTTGGCATTAGAATGTACTGGTAGAAGCTGAAATTGCAGCAGATAGGTTAGCTATTTGTGAGATTATTCCATATTTCTATTCCGGTAACTTCCAGTTGTTCTCTCTCTCTCTCTCTCTCTCTCTCTCTCTCTCTCTCTCTCTCTCTCTCTCTCTCTCTCTCTCTCTCTCACACACACACACACACACACACACACACATGTTCTCTCTCTCTGCCTCTCTCTCTCTGCCTCTCTCTGTCTGTCTCTCTCTGTCTCTCTCTCTGTCTCTCTCTCTCTCTCACACACACACACACACACTCACACACACACACACAGTGTGGTGTAACAAGCATGCTGAAATTTCAGTGCCTTACAAAAAAAGCATTTACTTATTTGTTGAAGGAATGATTGAAATAAGTGTTAGGTCTCTTGCTGATTTACACTGATGTGACCCAGGCAAAACAAGCTAGGTTGACTAGGGCTTAAACTCAAGATACATGTGATTGCAGGCTTCAGAGATATGGCCTCCATGTTTTTAGATGGAATGTGTTTCACGTGATGATAGTACATATGCAAGAAGACAAGCTTGCTCATGACTCATCTGACAAAATACAATTGGCTAAACAAATCACTGAAGCAAGCCCAAAGGCAGTACGTGTAAACATGATGCTGGCAAAGAGACAAGGGTGAACATATAAATATACATTTCCACAGGGAGAGAGAAATAAGACAAACAAATCATTCTATCACACGATATACCATTCGTCACCTTTCCATATTATATCTCTCTTCCCTTATACCTCGATGCCCCAAATCTTTAGATCTTCAACAGTGATTAGTTGTGGGAGTAGAGGGCATGTACTGGAGCAAAAGAAGATCAAAGGAGAGAGGTGGACATCTTTTAAACACATCTCTACAACAAATTTAGAGAAAAAGATGTCTCAAAGAAAATCTTGCATCGTTTACAAAAGCCTTTCATTATGCAGGTGCTGTACGTTTTTCAATTTTCCTTAAATTGAAAAATATTTCCTATGGCAAATTAAATGACTTGGGCATGCTGGGCTAAATAAAGCAAGGAGTTTCAGTTTGCAAAATACAGGGGAAATAATCAACAATCAGAAGGCAGGAGTGAGATGGATAAGAATGAATACTCATCCCCCCCCATCTCCCCACCTCCTACTCACACCCCAACTAACAAACCTGCGTCATTGGAGCTGAAAGAAGAATTCATCTCCGAATATAGATCCAAGCTTAAATCACTCGGCAATGGTCCTACTGTGGCTTTTGGGAACAATACCATCTCTTAAAATAACTGTGTTTTCAATCGTGACCTTCAGTGTGTCTGCGAGTTTCTGATGATGAATAGTGAATGGTGAATGGCATGCCACAGAATGCAGCCCCTTAATTGCTTCGAGAGAAATCGCATAGGATTTTCACTCCTTCTGTTTGTGCCAATGCTTGGAAAAGATCACTGAGTTTGGATCTATGTAGAGATACCAGACTGAATCAGAGATGAAAATTTCCATTTGAGCCAGCTACTCAGTCTTTCATGAAACAATCTGGTGAGGTAGGGGGTAGAGAGCACAGTGCATAATTAGAATGTGCACACGCTTTGGCATCTGATGTAAGTAGATTTGAATTGTGAAGATATTGTTTAATAGCTATGTGGCCTGAGGCAAAATTGCTAAGCCTTTTGATTGTGGTCTCTGCAAAATAAGTGTTATCATCTCTCATGAGGTTGTTGTAAGACTTTAACATGTTAATATATGCAAACTATTGCACACAGTTAAGTACATGAGAGGACAGCTGCCCTTGGATCTATTATAGTACACTGCAGAATTTGTTTGCAGCAAAGAAGATGGTAGAAAAACAGCATTGTGGCAAAGCTGAGCCATGAAAAGGGCAGAGGTGGAGGCTACAGGGTGGAGGGAAAGAGTCTCATAAGGTAGACATCAGGGTGCCGAAGGAATACATCTAGAGAAAACATTCACCCCCAAACATAAACAACAAAAGGGTCTCTTTTCTTTTAGTGCTTATGTCTTCAAAATTGAGCATGAAAGGTTGTTTCCTCGCACCCCCCCTCCATATTTTTGTTCACTAATTTTCTTGTCAGAGTGGAAGAATTCCTGACACTAACAACTTGAAGGAAAATATGAATTTGGCTCACAGTTTAAGAGGACAGTCTATCATGGTGGGGCACTCATGGTAGCAGGAGCAAAAACTGGGTGGTAGACGCTCATATCATATTCACAGGCAGGAATCGGAAAGACAAAGACACGCATGCTTGTGCTTATCTTACTTGATATCTTTTTTTAATGCAGCTTAGTACCATAGCCCATGGAAAGGTGCTCTCTACCTTTTTGGGTAGATGTTCCTGTTTCAGTTAATCCAATCTAGAAAATTACTCATTTATATTCTCAGAGGTGTGTCTCCTAGGTAATTCTAAACCCTGTAAAGTTGACAGAAAATATTAGCGTCTAAAATATTCATATTGATGACTTCAACTTTAATAATTATGGTAATGGAAATGTCTCTAATAAAAATGGGAAAGTAGTATACTAAGGGGTAGCTATTCATTACAGAGTGCAAAAACAAGGCCTGATACCCAACACCACAAAAAAGGGATGGGAAATAGCAGTATATTGTTAGCTTTAAAATTAATTAAATCACAAGATATCCAGATTTTGATTGGATGTTTTTCTGAGTGTGCTTGTGAATGTATTTGTGGATGACATGAATGTTTGAATAAGTAATCAGAGAAGAGCAGACTGACCCCCACACATGGATAGGCTTTTTCTCATCCATCAGAGGCCTTAATACAAAAAAAAAGCCATATAAAGACCGAAATAGGGAATTTGTTCTTTCTACTTGGTTATTTTCAAATTGGGCATGGATCTTCTCCTGCCTTAGACACACTCAATCTAGATGTTCAACTAGCCTAATTGACTTTAGCTCTTAGAACTTAGCCTCTTTAACTATACAATGCAATGCTTTAAAATCACCCCTTTCTTTCTCTCTTTTCTTTCCCCTTCTCTCAGAAGTGTACACACACACACACACACACACATACACACACCCCTCTTTCTAGAAAGAGCAGAGAAAACACACTGACACTGAGGGAATTCTAGACTTACACGGCCTTAGGCTGCATCTGAAATCACCCTTCACAGCCATGGGGGACTTTAGAAGCCAAGCAAATTGCCCTGGGATTTTTTTTTATCCAACTTCTCTGTTGCACAGAAATCATGAATTGATCAGTACTGGTAGCTCTGAAAGATGAAAGGGCGGTATTTTGTCTGTTAAGGAGTCTACCTACACAAAGCTCTGAAAGGTATTACCAAAAGGCAGAGTAAAAAGAATCTTCTCTGAAAGCAGATTGTGGAAAGGGGGTCACTGAAACAGCATTGTCAATATTCTGGAAAACGTCACAGACTTCTGGGAGCAAATCCTACAAAATTGGGCTAAATCCAGTGTGACAGTTAGGAGGGCCTCTACCTTAGAAGAGAGTGTATTTCGTTATACTAGACTTTAGTATTGTTAGATCACATATGAAACTGGAATAAAAAATAAGATTAAATTTAAACCTGAGGAATAAATTGTCTCTTATTATTAGAAAGTAGTCAGAAGCTGGGCACCAGAATCAGAACATAAGGCACAGGAGGGCTTGGGGCCAGTGGGATTTGATGTGAAGCATCTCAACTGTGGAAGCATCCAGAGTCCTACCAACACACCCAGGGAGAAGAGAGATCTGACTCAGGTCTTTGCACTGCCCTGGATAAGAAAAGACCTTGAAGAGACTCTTATAATAATCAGACTTCTGCCAACTGGGCTTCTGAGCAATAATCTTGCAAGTTCTTCTTCCAAACTTTTGGGAAGAGTGATGCCCCTGTACTATCCATCTTTGTCAAGATCTTTTTACCCAAGGACATGTCCCTAAGTGAAAACACATAAGACAAGATTACAGCAGTTCTTAATATCTTATGGACTTAAACACTGGTTCCACTCAATCTAATAATGAGATAATTAGACATTTTATGATCACTGAGTAGTTCTTTCATGAGATGGGGAATCACTATATAGCCCAAACTGTCCATCCTAGAACTCATTCTGTAGTCCATGATGCTCTTAAACCCACACCCTGTTTTCTCAGTCTCCCAAATATTTAGATTAAGGGATTAAGGTGTGTGGTACCAATTCTAGCTAGCTTTCTCCACAGTAATTTACTACAATTTAATGTAGACACTCAACTTTCAATACTACTATCTTGGAATCATCCTTGATTACTACTACCTTGGAATCATCCTTGATTACATACAATCAGTCCGTGGGGACTTAATTATTGGAAGAGAGGTGGAAATTGATTTTCTCCACCTGTGCCAAAATCCTTGAAGGCCAGGCAGGTTTATTGATCATATGAATGAATAGTCTCTCTTCATGTTGTCAGTTACAGTATTTAGAGTGCATCTGTTTGTCAAATACTTTACCAGACTCAGAACAAAAATGAACAGCAACAATGCAACCCACTAAAAATATCTATCAAATAAGAGTATGTATGACCTTATGTTTGTATTGATACAAAGTGTACAATTTCATTTTTTAAGAAAGCATGTGAAATGAATGATCTATCAGATAATCTTTAGAAAATTAAGCCATTAAATTGTATGATTACAGAAAATAAGTACAAGTTATGATAGACTGTGTCTGCTACTGCTATAGATATGGGCATCCTAGTTGTGCTGCTATATATTTGAATTGGGGGGATATGAGAAGCTACAAACTTTATGGAAGTTGAAAATTCATGATTAATACCTCTTCCAAGGAATTAAGTTTGGAAATAGAAATAGTTTTAGATTCTAATATTATAAAAACAATATGATAATATTAAAGATCAGCAAGCTACAAGACTTTCCTTAATTAAGGGTGATAACAGCTATGTGCCCACCTGAAGTAGGTCTCTCTTTCCCATGCTGTTCCAAGTGATATTCTTTCAAGTCACAGGTACACTAAACTGAAGCAATTTCTCTGTTACACAACTCAACTGTGTGTGCCTTTATTACCAAATCCATTCTGATATACTCAAAAGAAGTAATAACAATTCCTTTCCATAAACTGAACTTCAAGGTTAAAAGCCACCTAAATAATCTGTAGAACTTTTCCAGTACTTTCCGTTCATCTGATTTTTACTACCTTCTGCAAACTCTAAGTGAATCTGAAATGTCACATATTATGTTCCTTGGTCTTTGGAAGTCATTCTACTGCTAGGCAGAAAGAGGAAGTGGGACTGTGGGGTCTCTCATAAGGCCACTAATCCTCTATATAAGGGTTCTACACTCATGGCATGATTCTCTTCTCAAGTTTCCACCTGATTTCTAGCTGATTTTCTGCAGAGAAATTTGGGAGGAAACATAAACATTCAGTATGTTGTGATAGTTTACTGTAAGAAATTTTCTCTTGCACTTAGAGCCTGAGCTTAAAGTATGCTTGTGAATTTGTAAAAAATCCTTTATTATTTTAGCAAAACACTAAAATGTAAACATAAGCTGTCTGAGGGTTGTGTAATTATGCATAGTATGTTCTTTGAAAATACTTATTTGGTTCTATGTCTTTAAACTGTGCATTCTGTTTTATGACTTTAAAATGGAATAAATGGACATTCTGATCATTTAAACATTTTAATGCAGGGGAATGTCATTCTGTATGCTGTGAATGTGTTGCTCTGATTGGTTGAAAATAAAATGCTGATTGGCCAGTAGCCAGGAAGGAAGTATAGGTGAGATAAACAGACAAGGAGAATTCTGGGAAGTGAAAGGCAGAGTGAGGAGATGCCAGCCCGCCATCCAGGGAGCAGCATGTAATGACACACAGGTAAAGCCACAGAACACATGGCAACATATTGATTAACAGAAATGTGCTGAGTTTAAGTGTAAGAGCTAGTCAGCAGTAGGCCTACTAATGGCCGAACAGTTTTAATTAATATAAGCTTCTGAGTGATTATTTTATAAGTGGCTGCAGGGTCTGTGTGGCTGGGCAGGACTAGAGAAAACTTCAGCTACATTAATATGTAATTCTCTGTCTCTCTGTCTCTGTCTCTGTCTCTCTCTCTCTCCTATCACTGTGTGTGTGACTGTGACTGTATATTTATATTACTATTTTTCAATTGTCTCCTTTTTTAAGTTTTGCTCCACAAAAGTGTTTTTAAAGATTCATTTTATGATTTATTATGTATATATGTATGTGGATATGTGTGTGCACATGATACCCATAGATGCCAGAAGAGAGTATTGTATCCCTCAGAGGTAGAGTTACAGGCTGTTATGAGCCCCATCAGAACTGCATAGGTGCTGGGAACTTTACTTGAGTACTCTGGAATAGCACTATGCCCTTGCTCACAACCACCTAGCCATCTCTGCAGCTCAACATAGCAATATTTTGACACTGAAGCAGTCCTATAAAATATAAAATTGCAGTCCATTTAAATTAGTTTTCCTCATGTCCAAGAACAATTTTATTACCCTTCCTGAATAAACTCAGTAGACCCACACTAGGGCACAATTGAGCAAGACAACATTCAGGAGACCATTTAACTCTTGAGTAGGATCCTGCTAAAATGTTTGTTTTTAAAGATACCCGCAGAAATACAGACAAATTCAACAAGCAGGTTCTTCTTTACTAAAGCATCATGAGTTGCTGTTTATCCTAACTGTACAGAATCCCTTAGAAGAGCAAGAGCAAAAGGTCTGAGAGCATCATTAGACAATAAATGGGATCACCTGCATGAGGAAGTAACGGAAGTACAAAGATTAAATGACTTCTCTGGAAATGGTGTGTGTGCTTCTGGTTTGTGTAAATCCGTATTTTATTCAGTAAACTGTGCCATTCAGAGTTATATAGAATTAACCTTGTTATATAAATGGAAACATGGAAGATCAAGAAGTAATATAGCGTTCTGTGTTATGTGTATTCAATATGTAGTGTGTTCAATATTTGGTGTCAGGTCAAGTTCCATCTGTTAGAATTCTGCTCTCACTCCAGCTGCATAGCCACACATGTGCAGTTCAGGAGTTAAGCAAAGGGTCTTGAGTCTTAGGTCATCAGTGTGCATTAGTGACTATGTGCTTGTGGTGTGGTCACACAGTCAGCGCATTCGTCGTGTAGCTCTGTAGGTCCACTTGCTCCTTAAAGAGGTTTGACTCAGATCCCGCATTCTCTCTGTGTTCTGTTCTGTCTCTTCCCCCCACTATCTTTCCCTTTCTCTGCATGTGCTCTTTTCCCAGGCCTGGTTCTTTTATCTCCCTTCACCCCAATAAAGCTCTGCTACTAAGTGGTCGTAGCTGTGGCTCATGGCCTTTCTGCAGGTAACCTGCATGCCACCACTGCTTATCATTCTTTCACCATCATTGCAAGCCCTAGTCCAAACTATGTAGAAAATAGTTTAAGAATACAGGGAGGCACAAGTAGTTCTAAGTGAATGTGAGAGAATGAGAAGTCAAAGACTCTACTACACTACACAGGGAATACAGCAGAAAACAGAAATGTTGAATGTGAAATTTTCACCTACCTCTAAATTAAGAGCCTTTTCTTCTTCTCCTTATGTTGTCTACATCATTTCCATAATTTTCCATGTCCAGTTTTCTCTATAAAATTAGTGCAGGATGGGTTCTGAAGACTCAGAATCTCCTTGTTGAAACTAAACAAATTAAATTTTTTTTAAAAAAGTCTTGTTTTGAGGAAGGTAAGGAGGGTATTCCTTTTGGCAGGGTTAGTTCTATGACTGGAAGACCCAATTCAGGGAAATTCAACTTCGAAAGGATTTAAAGGGATTCATTGCTCTAAAACATGTGTAAAAACTGTGCTGGGATTTAAAAATCACAGAGACAAAAAGTTTGGAATCTAGCCCTCTGCAGATAGATAAAACGGAACAAGTCATTCTGCCTATTTGGATATACAGAGATGTATGTAAAAGATATGCTTATCTAAAAGCCAATCATTATCACGGAAGAACTGAGCTTGCAGTCAGACCCATTGATTCTTAGTCAACCATGTTAACTGTGAATAACCCAAAATAGATCCTAAATCATTGGCTGTTACTTTCTAATTTGCTGACTTACACCCAGAACTCTTCCCCAGGCATGGCAATGATAAATCTTTTCCAATTTACTGCTAAACTCCCAGGATCCTAGAAATCCTCTACAGTCCTCAGTCCTGACCTTTTCTATAACACACAACACATTGGGGAGATGGGAGTTTTTCAACAAATAGTCGAACCATTGTCAGATTCTATTTTACAACCACCACCCTCGGCATCCTATCCATTCATCTCAAAATCATTACTATTCTCAATTTAAAATTGGATTAGCCGAGGCCTGGAGAGGTGAAATAATTTACCTATATTATAAGTTTAGAATAGTTAAAATGGGGTTTAAAGTCTATGCTGTTTCTCTGTCCCAAGCTTTCCTCCTTGACTCACTGAGAAATGGGTTCACTAGATATGAGAGGCTTCTCCTAACCTATACAGTTTCAATCTCCCAGTGTAAGGATAAATGGAAGAGCCCAGTCTGTACACTAGCCTGCATTGCTCTTGTCTTTGCCTCTGTTCTTTACCAGGGCCTAAGACGAAACTGCTTCTTTCCCACATCAGTGAGCCAGATAAAAGACAAACAACCAGGGAACGGAAGCTCTGCTCCCTGGAGTCTGCTGAATACTGCCTTGGCTGCCCCTTCATGGCCCGTGTCCTGTCTATTTCTCACCAAGGGCTCAGCAGGACTCTATGAAGTGTAGGTTAAGGAAGCTGCTGTGGCTTTTCATTCTGGCTCTTTACAACACAATATAATTGGTTCTGGTTCAGCTGCCTCACAAATGGAAGCATTCCACAAAATAGCATTAGGAAGGAAAAGCAGGTCAATTTGACAAAGGGCAAGAGCACAGAGATCCTGTCTGTGACAAATAGGTTTATGTAAGTTCTTGAGGCCTGAAAAATAAACAAACAAGCCACCAGGCAGTCTTGGTGAAGTCAGGGGTCGCTAGGTGGCAGCACATTCTCCATCTGGCTCCCTGTCCACTGGGGAAGACAGCTTAATCTCAAGAGTCAGGGAGCAGGGAAAGAAAGACAGGGCAGAAGAGGAATGGAGTAAATATTTCTTCCGAGCCCTTTGGGTAGAACCATTGAAAATACATTATACCTAGATTACTGAGCTTCCTATTTTAAATATTTGTATTACTTTTGAATATGAAAGGCTTGCTTTATATCAACCTTTTTCACATTATTTGATTCCAATGATCTTTATCAGTTCTCTTTTACAGATGTGGAACATGAGCCATACATGGATTAGGTAAATCCAAACATCACCTTTTAAGCCAAGGGTGGTGTTCTATACTCTGAACTTTAGAGTTTGAGGCAGGAGGACTGAAGTTTCAAGCCAAGCGTGTAATATAGAGCCAAACCCAGGGCACCTTAAAAGACCATCTTATGGGGAAAAATATTACACTACAATTAAACTAAAATATACTAGAATGTGGTCTAAGGTGATTACCTTAGAGTCTATGAAAGTCTAAGACTGACATTCCATGAATATAAGCAAAATTACTGCACAGGGCAGAAGTGAAACCAATGTTCCAAATAATATTTTTTTCTGAATATAAAGCAATTATTATTTCTTTCAGGGGGCAATTTACATGCGAGACAGTGGCCAAGAGAATGTGGTTAACAACGATTGTAATACAGAGATAACTAACATTAATTTTTTACTCTGTGTGAAAATGTTTGTCACAGTTCTAATAACACTACATCTATGGTTTTGAACATGTCCCCAAATAAGCAAGAATTTTCCTAGGCCACTAAATTATGCAGGTACAATATTCAGTGATATGTGTGCCAGAGTGAATTAATTATACACATAGTTTGTAATATGAATTGGTTCCAACTTTTTGTTATACCAGTCTGAATTATGATGTACAACCATGGCCATAAATTGATTACACATATCTATTTCTTATTAGCAATTTTCTAATAAATACAATTTCTTGCTCATAGAATCTAAGCACATTTTATCCAGTACTTACTAATGAATTAATCTCTTTAATAAGTGTATGAGGTTTTGTTGTTGTTGTTGTTTTCAAGCACTGTGAGATTTTCAAGTTCATTTACTATCACCTTAGTCTTCATAGCCATCCAAAAGATATGGAATATATTTCTTTTGTTTACATGACATATGTGGCTATGGTATTTGCCTTAGTTACTGTTTTATTCCTCTAAAGAGACACTATGACCAAGGCAGCTCTTATAAAGGGAAGTATTTAATTGAGGGCTTGCTCATAGTTTTAGAGTGTCAGTTCATGATCACTATGGCAGAAAGCAGACAGGCATGGGGCTGGAGAAGTAGCTAGGAGTTTTATACCCTGATCTGCAGTCTAGTCCATTTGTATTTGTACAATGTCTAATTCATTTGTATTTGACAAATTCAGAGAAAATAATTCCATTATCTATCCTATTTTGGTAAGTCCAAAATGTACCTAATTCACTTTCTATCCTAACTAGTCTTCAACTATAACTAACTAATCTTCAACTCCCTCAAAGTTCCACGAAGGAAAATAATATTACCTAACAAAAATAAAAACAGGAAGTGCATGCAAGCAACGTCCAAAAAATTTGTGAGTTGACAGAAACAGCCAGCTGCTTGGACAGTCACCTGAGGTTTCTCCACAGTGTTGGGGCATCATCTTCAGCCTATAGGCTTATCATATCTGACAGACTCATTTGTGAAGTAAGATGTACACAAGGTCAACAGTTCAACCTCACATTGGGTGAGAACAGTCCATGTACCAGAAACACCTGAATTCCACTAGTGTCCTGTCATGATTCAGGATTTTAAATAGATAAAGGAGAGAGACAGATAGACAGAGAGAGACAGAGGAAGAGAGAGAGATAGACAGAGACAGAGACAGAGAGACAGAGGAAGAGAGAGAGAGACAGAGAGAGAAAGAGACAGAGAGAGAAAGAGAGAGAGAGAGAGAGAGAGAGAGAGAGACAAAGAGAGACAGAGAGAGACTGGGTCTGGAATGGGCTTTTGAAACCTCAAAGCCCACTCCCAGTAACATACCTCCTCCCACAAGGTCACACCTACTCTAACAAGGCCACACTTTCTAATCCTTCTCAAATACTACCTGGTGACTAAGCATTCAAATATGTGAGCCTATGGGGGTCATTCTTATTCAAATCATCAGAGTATTTTAGTACAACAACTCTAGAAGACTAAAGCATTTGCCATTCAAATTGAAAATTTCTATGCTCATGAGATCTTTCCACTATGAGTGGCTTGCCTATGCAAATGAGTGTGATCAAGCTTTCTTACAGGTTTTGCTCATCTAAACATTTATTTTGTATTCCTTCCACACTGCACTTGCTTGTATTTGTCCTATTTCTACTGGAAATTTCTTTCACTTGGGGCTACTTCTTCTCTATAGAAAATCTTCAGTTGGGGATTTAGCTCAGTGGTAGAGTGCTTGCCTAGCAAGCACAAGGTCCTGGGTTCGGTCCCTAGCTCAGAAAAAAAAAAAAAAAAAAGACTTGGCACAATATATTTAGCCGGGCGTTGGTGGCGCACACCTTTAATCCCAGCACTCGGGAGGCAGAGCCAGGCGGATCTCTGTGAGTTCGAGGCCAGCCTGGGCTACCAAGTGAGCTCCAGGAAAGGCGCAAAGCTACACAGAGAAACCCTGTCTCGAAAAACCAAAAAAAAAAAAAAAAAAAAAAAAAAAAATCTTCAAACAGCTACCAAACTTCATTTTTCCTATGCATAGTAAATAGGTAAATTATGCTTGCAAGTTTTAGCAGAAATATAAACCTAAATTTCATAAAAGTTTTTACCTTCTAAAAATAAGCAGGAAACTTGTCCAAATAGGGAGGAAAAGATATGGAGAAAATAGTCCAGCCAGGACACTAACAGAAAGTTTTAAGGCAGGAATGTGGATAGTACATTTAAGGATACACAAAGTTGCTTTCCCCATGTCAGCACGTTTGGCGGGTGTTGCTAAACATGAAAGAGAGAGAGAAGAAGAGTTCTTAATTCAGAGTGGTTTGGGAAACATGGCACTGCTACTCCAAATTTAATAGACAGATTTTTAGCTTAAACACTTTACAAGGGTCCTGAAATATAAAGAAAGACCTGTTTAATTGAATCTCTCCCCTCTCTTTTTCTGTCTTTCATTCTGTCTCTGATTCTCTCTCGTGCTCCTCACTTCACAATTGATAGATTAAAATAAAGTTTAAATACAAAGAAAAATGTATTTTAATATAAACGTTACATTTCTATGAGCAAGATTCTATTATACGTGGCGATATAAAAATATTTAAATTTTAGAAACAAATGTTCATCTCGTGAACTAGGTATGATGGTTCATGACTTTTATACCAGCTCTCTGATAGCAAAGGCAGGCAGATCTCTGTGAGTTTAAGGCCAACACAATCTACATAGCAAGTTTAAGTCTAAGCCAGCTGAAGCTGCATAGTGAGACCATTGTCAAGAAGGAGGAGGAGGGAGAGGAGGAGGAGAAGGAGAAGGAGGAAAAGGAGAAGAAATAAAGGAAGAAAGAAGAGAGAGAGAGAGAGATTTGTGACCTAGAGTAGTATATGATAATATTACCTTACCAGAACCTATGTCACCTAATGTTGACAGAGTATTCAAAATTCAGTTCCTAAATTGCTCAGCCTATTATGAATTATAGTATTGCACTGTTCCTTTTATATTTCTATAATGACGATAACAAGCAAATCATCATCACCTGGTGAGCACAACATTCTACCACCAGAGGAAATCTATTGACAAAGATAACCAGCTTCTTTAAGCTGAAATGACACTTTAAAAGAAAAGGAAAGGAAATAAAATACAGAGGCAATGTGGTATCCAACTGGAGAAAGGGCACTCTCTTTGCTGCAATTTTAGAAAATGGAATATAACAACCTCTTTCAGTTTGGTGTCTGTGCATGTCTCAATATTTTTATAGAAAATTGTAATATAATTTCTAGTCTCACAAGTGAGCTGACATAGCCAGCAATTTCTAGTGCCCTGTGAAAAGTGGTAAGCTGATGTGAATTACAGCTTTAGAGTGGTGTGTACACTCCCAAGCATTATTCACTGAAATCAAAGTCTGGTAGGTTATCTTAGAGTAGAAATGAGCCAAAAATGGACAAAACACTTGTTCTCACAAGATTTGTCTGTTCGGGGATAAATCAGAAATCAAGCTGTGAAGTGTGCACTTAGCTGCCGAGTTGAGGAAAATCCCGCACAGAGGAAGCTTCAGGGAGTGAAGTAAGAACCAATGTGTAGTCGTCCCTCACTACCTTGGCCTGACTGTGTTAACGTGGAGAAGTCAGTTTGTGCCTTCAAACCTTATTTTCTAGTTTAAAACATAAAATACTTATGCCTTAATATATTTCCATAAAATTTTAAGCAATGAAGATCAATGTCTGTCAAAGAAGGGTCCAATAACTAGTAATGATCTCACCTCATTTACCACCTTCATTGGACAATAGCTTCAAATTGAATCCTTTTTATTTATTTAATTTTTTGAGAACAGATATGTGGTTTTTATCCTCAAAGCGATTTTTAAATTATCCAAGGAAATCAAATGAATGTAATAGATAAATGACGCAAGCTTTCATGAGGTCTACCCATGAAAAAGCAGCAAACCATTTTCCAGTGAGCCTCACTGAACAGTGCATAGAGCAGAAGTCACTGAGCTGAGATGCTAGCCCTTTGTAGTCTCTACCTAGGTGGTAACAAGATGATAATCTAAAGGGACATGGAACTGCATGAGAGAAGTCTCTGGAGGGCAAAGCATTTCAGCAAATTCAACAGCAAAAAAAAAAAAAAATCTACATTCCATGAATATTGACTAGGACTAAGAGTACAGTGCATGAGTATAGCAATGTTAACCTGTAAAAGGCATAGAGTTTAGTCCTTTAGTCCTCAGCACTGCAAAACTGTCCATATTAGACCATTTTATCTTCCATATGACAAACAGAAACTTTTTTATCTTTAACTTGATCAAAGGTTTAGCTCAAAAAATGAAGAGTAACATCACAACTAAAACATAGATGAAAGGTGTGGCCAACAGGTATAAATGAAAACACACACACACACACACACACACACACACACACACACACACACTCCCAAAATATTCATTCAGCACAGCAATTCCTAAGAAATTCATCTTAAAGAAACAGTCATAGATATACACAGATATATAGCAATGAGACGTTAATGACAACTATTAGAAAGAATGACTGCAACCAATATATATGTACCTTTGCATGGGTGAATGATTAGATAATTTATGTCTATTAGTCATGCTTTTCTATGACATCAGTAAATATTGTGCTGTACATGTGTATGCAGTGCTGTGGTGTGTGGTACATTATTGTAACTTACGCCCTGTAATGTGTGTGAGAATATAAAAATGCTATCTGATTGTACTCATTACTTGGTGAAATGCGATTTGTACTTTTGGTTTGACAATGTGTATGCATTGCATTTTCTGTAAAAAGTAAAATGCCCCCCTTATATGATGAGTTATAAAAATAAAATAAGTAATTAAAATCACAGAAGCAAACAAGGAACCATTATTCAATATCAATGGTATCCATTTTTACAATTATTTTGAAATTTGTAAAAAGCAGAGGACAGTATATTGATCCCCATAGACAGATGAGAAAGTAAGAAAAGTTTTAAAGGTAACTCAGTCAGGATGCCTAAATTTATCCTTTTCTCATTTTAATACATAGATGTAAGATGAATTGCTAAACAGTCTTATTAATGAAAATAAAAAAAAAACCTGGAGCCAGATATTGGAGTAAAAACTGAAAGATCAGAGAAACAGAACAAGCTACAACCATCAACTATTACCTCACCAACTCCACGAATCCTCTGACTGAAATCCTCAGCCTCTGAGCAAGAGCTATTTCCTGTATCCTCACGCCTATATATCTTCTGTGTCCTGCCATCTTACTTCCTCGTTCTGCCCAGCTACATCACTACCTCTTTCTGCAGAGCTCTTTCACTTCCTGTCTGTCTGTATAGACCTCCAGACCACTATGGTTAACTAGCATTGAGATTAAAGGCATGTAACACCACATCTGGTTCTGTTCCCAGTGTGGCCTTGAACTCACAGAGATCTAGATGAATCTCTGCCTCTAGAATGCTAGGATTAAAGGCATGTGCTGCCACTGCCTGACCTCTATGTTTAATATAGTGGCTGGCTTTTTCCTCTGATCCCCAGATAAGGTTTATTGGGGTACACAAATAAAACATCACCACACAGAGCTTATTAAAATGATTAATATATGTCTTGAAAAAAATGTACTAATTTGAATTGCAATACTATATTAAACTGTGGATCTAGTGAGCAATACATAAAGTTATCACAAAGACAGAATTTTCCTATGAGGAATTTTATTATACCACTACAAATCATCCTGAGCAGAGATGTCAATGATAGACATAAATTACATTTGAGAGTAACTCTGCATATTAATTTTTCAATATCTATTCAAGGCAGATCACTAATTTCATTATATGTAAAATCTTCAGTACTCCTAAGAATAATTATATCTTGCAGCAATTCTAAGGATTTATATGTGATGAAATTTGCTTCTTCTTTCATTGAGCATTTAATAATATCTTATTCAATTGTAGCATGGCCTTAGTTCTGCTGTGAGGCATTAAGAAAGAGATCTAGATACAACATCATGTCTATAGAAGTTACCTGACACAGAGAGAAGGGTGTCAATTAGATGCAAAGAAAGTTCAATAATTGAGTGCCCAATTTTGTGTCAAGGTGCTAGATAATGTTGAGAAAGATTCATGGATCATGAAATTATCTCTGAAACTTAAAATAACCATTCTGCATATAAATGGCAGGCTCATACCCCATTAATGGGAAACAAAAATGGTAAGGTAAGAATCATAGTAGTTTGAACATCCAATGTTTTCATAAAGTCATAAAGACAATTTGATTGTCACACCACAAGATGTTGCTATATGCACAAATGTATCAGTTGATGCTAAACCAAGAATACTTACTACTAATGACTGATGCATGAAAATCATACATGGAAATTAAAGTATCATTTAATGAGACTGGAGAGATGGTTTAGCACTTAAGAGCACCCACTGTTTTTGCAAAAGACCTCGTTTTCATTCCTACATCCCATATGGCATACTACCACATATAATTCCAGTTCCAAGGTATCCCATGCCCTCTCATGACTTCTGTGAGTCCCTGAATGTACATGGTAACCCATATGTCTCATCAAAGTATAAAAACAAATGAAATCACACTAATGGTTACTAAAATTAAAGAAGCCCATTTCTTTCCTATATTATGAATGGTCTCCATCATGGCTTTTAAAAATCTTACCCCAAATTTATTAGCTAGTTTTGTTGTTACAAAGTACTTGACAAGAAACCACTTCAGGGAGAAAGGATTCATCTAAGCTTATAGTTTAAGAATACATTCCCAAATTGAGAGGGCATAGAGACAATGTCCTTTGCCTTACAGAAGCTTTTCAGTTTCAGAAGGTCCCATTTATTAATTGTCAGTCTCAGTGTCTGTGCTACTGGTATTTATATTCAGGAAGTAGTTTCCTGTGCCAATTCATTCAAGGCTATTTCCCACTTTCTCTTCTAGCAGGTTCAGTGTAGCTGGATTTATGTTGAGGTCTTTGATCTACTTAGACTTGAGTTTTGTGCATGGTGATAGATATGGATCTATTTGCAGTCTTCTGCATGCTGACATCCAGTTATGCCAGTACTATTTTTGAAGATGCTTTTTTTTTTCATTGTACAATTTTGACTTCTTTGTCAAAAATCAGGTGTTCATAGGTATATGGATTTAGGTCAGGGTCTTCAATTCGATTCCATTGATCCACATGTCCATTTTTATGCCAATACCAAGCTGTATTTTTATTGCTATAGCTCTATAGTTGAGTTTGAAGTCCAGGATGGTGATGCCTCCAGAGGTGGCTTTATTGTACAGGATTGTTTTAGCTGTTCTGGGTTTTTTGTTTTTCCTATGAAAGTTGAGTGTTGTCCTTTTTTTTTTTTAATTAAGATTTTTTTTATTTATTTTACATACCAGTCAAGGATCACCCTCTTTTCTCCTCCTGCCCCCTCCAACCTCCCCTCTCCACAACTCACCCCCACTCCCTCCTACAAGAAAGTAGGCAGTCAGCAGACCTGGTACATTCAGTAGAGGCAGGTCCAAGCCCCCCCCCCCCCTCACTCAAGGCTTTACAGGGTATCCCACCACAGGTAGTAGATTCCAAAAAGCCTGCTCATGCTCCAGGGATGGATCCTGATGCTACTTCCAGGGGACCCCTTAAAACTGAACATGAGGAGTGGGCAATGAAGGGGAGGGGATGGGGGATGAGAACATAAGGGAATGGGATGGTCAGTCTGGAACAGGGATGGAGTGGGAGAGAAATGAAAGAGATATCATGATGGAGGGAGACATGGAAATTGGAAGAGGCTTGGTACCTAGGAACTTACCAGGAATCCACAAGGATGATTCCAACTTAAACTACTAGCAATAGTGGAGAGGGTGCCTGAACTGGCTTACACGAGTAATCAGATTGGTGAATACCCTAACTGTCATCATGGAGCCTTCATCCAGTAACTGATGGAGGCAGATGCAGAGATCCATGGCCAGGCACCAGGCCAAGCTCTAGGAGTCCAGTTGAAGAGAGAGAAGAGGGATTCTATGAGCAGGAGGCATCAAGATCATGATGAGGAAACCCATGGAGACAATCAAACCAAACTTGTGGGAACTCATGAAATTTAGACCAACACCTGTGGAGCTTCCACAGGACTGGGCTAGGCCCTCTGAATAAGAAAGACAGTTGTGTAGTTTGATCTGCTTAAAAGTATTGTTCTTTTTCGATCTGTGAAAAAATGTGTTAGGATTTTGGTGGAGATTGCATTGAATCTGTAGATTGCTTTTGGTAAGATTGCCATTTTTACTATGTTAATCCTACTTATCCAAGAGCATGGGATATCTTTACATTTTCTGATAACTTCTTCAATTTCTTTCTTCAGAGACTTAAAGTTCTTGTCATACAGGTCTTTCAGCAATAGCACTCTTGGACACATAACCAAAGGATGCTCACTCATACCACAAGGACACTTGCTCAACTATATTTATAGCAACATTATTCATTATAGCCAGAACCTAGAAACAGCCTAAATGGCCCTCAACTGAAGAATGAATGAAGAAAATGGGGTACATTTACACAATGGAGTATTACTGAGCTGTAAAAACAATAACGTCATGAAATTTGCAGGCAAATGGATGGAACTAGAAAAACTCATCTTGGATGATGTAACCCAGACCCAGAAAGATAAACATAGTATGTACCCAAAGATAACTTGGCTATAATTCACAGCCCTAGAGAAACTAGGTAACAAGGAGGGCCCTAAGAGGGATGTGTGGATCACCCTGAGCAGGGAAACATGAGATCTCCTGAGTAAACTGGGTGCTGTGGGGGTAGAGGGGAGGGAATGTGGGATGGGAATATGAGGGATTGGGATAGTCGATTTGGGGGAGGGATAAAGAGGGAGAGCAATGAAAGAAATATCTTGATAGAGGGGGCCATTATGGGGTTAGGGAGAAACCTGGTACCAGAGAAACTCTCAGGAATCAACAAGGATGACCCCAGCTAAGACTCCTAGCAATAGTGGAGAGGGTGCCTGAACTGGACTTCTCTTATAATCAGAATAGTGACTACCCTACCTGCCATCATAGAACCATCATCTAGTAACTGATGGAAGCAAATGCAGAGATCCACAGCCAAGAACTGGGCTGAGCTCTAAGAATCCAATTGAAGAGAGAGAGAGAGAGAGAGAGAGAGAGAGAGAGAGAGAGAGAGAGAGAGAGAGAAAGAGAGAGAAGGAGGAGGAGGAGGAGGTGGAGGCGGTGGAGGAGGAGGAGGAGGTGGAGGAGGAGGAGGAGAAGGAGGAGGAGGAGGAGAAGGAGGAGGAGGAGGAGGAGGAGGAGGAGGAGGAGGAGGAGGAGGAGGAGGAATTATATAAGCAAAGAAGGTCAAAATCATGACAGGGAAGCCCACAAAGACAGCTGACCCAAGCTTGTGGGAGCTTATGGACTCTCAACTAACAGCTAGCAAGCCTGCATGGGATCAACCTAGACCCTCTGCATGTGAGTAACAGTTGTGTAGCTTGGTCTGTTTGTGGGGCCCCTAGCTAGCAGTGGGATCAGGATCTGTGCCTGGCACATGTGCTGCCTTTTTGGAATCTACTCCCTCTGGTGGGATGCCTCTCTCAGCTTTGATGCAGCGGGGAGGAGCTTGGTCCTGCCTCAACTTGATATGCCATGCTTTGTTGACTGCCATGGGAGACCTTACCCTTTCTAAGGAGTGGATGGGAGGAGAGGAGGTAGAAAGGAGGTGGTGGTGGGGGAACTGGGGCAGGAAGGGAAACTATGGTTGGTATGTAAAATTTTAATTTAAAAAAAAGGATAATGAGTCATGTATGCATTGGGTTTTAAAATTCTAAAGCTCATCAGGTCCTTCTGGAGAGCACATCAGACAGATGGATGAACTTGGCCACAGACCCTCCTTTCAGTAGAATGGAGTGGTACCCCAGGATTTGCCGTCTTCACAGTTCCCTACTGATGCTGCTGAGCCAGAAAGTGCAGGCGAGAATCACCGGCTTATTAAAAGAAAAATAGTTGCAATTTCATTTCAAAGATATTCTTTATGGTATCTATTGTCACAAGCAATGAACATAACTCCTATTCACCTTTAATTACACATCTCAAAACTGAGAAAAATATAAACAGGATCAGGGGTGGGTTCAGAGGGTACACATTCTCCCTGCTGAACCACTGGCTATGGATGGCTTCTGGGAGAGGGACAGTCAGTGTCTTTATTTGTGTACCTAGTGGTGAGTCCACTAGGTTTCAATTGATATTTCCAAACCTGTGGTCACACAAATGGTTCCAGTGAAAGTCAGTGGTACACTCACACACAACCTCTCCTCCAAATTATATGAATGTGAGAAAGGACCTGTAGGAAGGATGGGTGGGCTGACAAAAGTAGAGGGAAAATGAGATAAATTGGAGGGTTATATTTTATATTATATTATATTATATTATATTATATTATATTATATTATATTATATTATATTATATTATATTATATTATATTATATTATATTATATTATATTATATTATATTATATTATATTATATTATATTATACTATATTATATTAATTATATATATTATATTTTATATTATATTAATTTATTATAAACAACGCACACGACATTGTCAAAATGTTCTTAATACCTTTAATTTATTGTGTGTGTGCATATATGCATACATACATGCACAGATTACATTGCATCAGAAAGTCAGAAAACAACTTGCAGAAGTCAGTTCTCTTCTTCCACCATGTGAGCATTGAGGATCAAACTCGGGTCTTCAGGCCTGGTCACAAGTTACCAGTTGAGCCATCTTTATGGAACAAGAACAAACTTAATCACTTTGTAAAATGAAAAAAAAAAAAACTTCCCTGAAGGAAACTCAGTTTATATCATAAACCCTCTCAAGTGACCTCACTAGTAGTAGAGTTTGCCATGTAATAAAAGAACAATGAATAACTCTTGCATTGGAATTTGTCTTCATTTCTCTGAAGATGTCAACAATCCATAATTTTATAATACTAACTCTTTTTTAAACTGCAATAGATGACCATTTTGTTTTCACATTTCACAATACAAATGAAATCTGTACTTTCTTGTCTTATATCTCCCCCTCCAAAGTGATTCTCTTTGTTAGAAATGGAAGCAAATCTTCCTTGACTGTGGCTACAAAGCACTCAGAGTACAGCACCATGATCTGCTGCTGAAGCAAAACACCTACTACAGAACCTACAAAACTAAAGAGTTTCTCCACCCCCACCCCACTCCCACCCACACACTCCAGAACATTATTCATTTGGCTAAGCCAACCCTGGTAGAAGTTAGCACCTTCATGGGATGAATAAGAAGATTCATCTTTGGAAGGTCTGAGCATCATAGACATGCAGCCTCTAATGGGTGGCCTAATTCAAGGAGCAGATCCCATAAATACCATACCAGGAGGATGAAGATCCATCATTGGCATCACAGAACATCCTCCCACATGTCGTCTTGATCTAATACCAGAATGAGGAGGACCCAGGAGCCTTGGAGGAATTGTGATCATGTCCCCTGAGGAGTAGGGGGGAAAATGTTGAAATACAACCTTTTTGTTTGTTTGTTTTGTTTTATTGAGAATTAGACTTTAAGAATGCTCTTTGATCCATTTCTGGTATTAATCCTTCACATTCCCTTTGTGTTTTCTACCACCATTCTCTCTTTCTGAGATGGAGTTGCATGGGTAAAATAGGCATTGCATTAGTCACAATAAACCCCAAGCCTGTTCCTCTTCAGGTTATTGGCTATCCCAGTAAAAATAACTCTTAAGAACATCTTACCTACTTCACAGAGAGCTCCTTCAGGAAGATAGACTTGGTTCCAACATTGCTCTCTGCACATAGTACTGCAATATGATACATACTCCCACAATAAAGAAATATGCCATTCCTACCGCTGGACCTGTCTGAAGATACTTTATGCTTTCCCTGTCTGCTTGATAGCTTGCTTTTTTGTTTGTTTTCTAAAATAGAAATTTCAGTAAATAGGGAAATAAGAAAAGAAATTTCAAATAACAGGAATCTAAAATATATTTTTCTCTTATAAGCATTACTTACATATCAATGTATACTCATTTCTTAGGCATGCCACATTTATAATATTTAAACATTTGTTCAGAAATAACTACATAGACAGTCTCAGTTATAACTAAATGTCATCTTTCTTGTTCTTTAGTAAGTGATCATAGCAATTCTGCTTGTAACTATTTCACTTGTACCCTTTACCTTATTGTTATACTTACTACTTTATAGGTCATTTGGTGCCTTCCAATACTAAGTGCCACTTTTGTAGACATGTCACCTGTTCAATCAAACAGGGAAACATGTTTAGAGAGGCCTGGTGCTTGTTTCAATGCTCTGTAATCAATATCTTTAATTTCTTAATGTTTAGGCAAGCAACCCTGAATTTTTATGTTGCAGGGGTTCCTATAATATGCTCAGCTGCTCTTTCTGGAAGTAAAGCTAGAATTCCAAGGAGATGCAGGTTCTACATCAAAATATTCTATTTCTTCCATCCTTTTTCAGTCCACTTGTAGGTTTCTAAGAGCCTATATAGCTTTATCAGTGAATTCTTAATTTTACTAGATGTTCTCTTACATACTTCTAGTTCTAAAATACTATAAATCTGCTAATTTCCAAAATCTTTACAACTTAAAGATTATCTATTTTAGGCAGATGTATTTTCTAAAACTGAATCTATTGAATCTATTTAAGAAGAAAAACATATGGTGAATGTCTTCTAAGATGCTATTATCTATGAATTTATAGAACTCTATACCTTGCATTTTCATACAACTTCCCGGGGCTAGTCAGTCCTTAAAGCTTCCCATACCTTAGCCTGAAAAATGACACATCAACAGCACGCTGAGTCTCCTAATTACCAGGAATACAGGGCCCATTAAACTGTGAGGATGCATATGCACACCTAATTATGTTTATGCCTACTTATAAATCAGCAAAGTGAAAGCATATGCATGCTGGAAATTACCCATCATTAACTTTCCTAATTGCACCCAAATAAAGAGGGAAATAATTCACTTCTGAATATGTTTTCATCCTTTGGGCAAAGCCTAGTCTCATCTTGTTTAGGTTTTGAAAAATTGTCTTTTTGCTCATAAATAGAAATCAATTATTCGGGTGCCAAAACACAACATAGTTCTTCCCTGGGTGTTGAGCCAGAGAAAATGAAAAGATTCAGATATGAATGTCAGAAGACTAAAGCTGGGATTTAGGAGGCAAACAATATAGAGGGAAAATATTGCATGAATGAAAACAATTCCATCATTCTGATGGAGAGGGCAGTGCAAATGGTGACAGCCCAACCACAGATACGATAGAAGGCAACAACCAGGGACAGATCCTCAGGGAAAAAGAAGCATTAAATTTAGATGTCGGACAGAAGACTCAATTTCATGACAGTAATTGAGATCAATTGGAGCACTGTGTGTGCTCCTTACTCACAATTTCCCCTGTAGTTTCTCTGAACAATTACTGTTCTATTACTGGCAGGATTAAGATAAGACAGACAGGAGTTATGCATGCCTAATTGGACTTCCAAATATGGTTTATTGCTGTCCATAGAGACAGGAAGCAGAAAGAAAAGATGCATGGAGGATGGAGTAAAACAGGGCTTTTGATGTTCACAATAATGGAAACCCATTCTGGTGCTAATTCAGAGGTGCAGAGTGCTGAATACAAAATCAATTACAGGCACTGCCTTCAATGCCTCTCAGCTAGGTGCTTTGCAAGCATGATCTCATGCTTCCTTCATCACAGTACTGCAAAACCTTTGCTCTGGTCCTTGCTCAACAAACGGAGATGGCAATGAGGAAGTCAACTAGGAAGACCCAGTCTCAGTGATGAAGTGTAGAGTCAAACCCTGGGCCTTTTCTGATTCTAACCTGTTTCAATGTACACTGCTGCCTGCTCATGGAACCAAAATTCATAGGTTTAGTCATTTGCATTTTGCTGTGCGTGTAGATGAGCTCATTTTTTTAAAAACTAAATTGAAAATTAAATAAAACAATGTCTATTTTGAAAGGTTAACTTGTGTCCTATCACCCTTATTGGCTTCTGTGGACCAATACTAGGCCATTGTTTTCGTAATAGTTTACTTAATATCTTTGAAAACTCTCATTTATTTTATTATATCCCAAATAGTAAGTCTATCTTTCTCCTAAAGTGAAAATTGGAGATTTAATACATAGAATCTACTAATAAAAGTCACTTGTATAAAATGATGATAAGAACCACATATCCTAAGAACCATTCATCATGGTCATTTAAATGAAAGAGAAAAGAATGGGGAATATGGCCATTTACTCAGGAAGGTACTGACAGTGCTTGTGGGGTCAATATCTCAGGATCTCAGATAGAGGTTTGAGACTCAGCATCTGGCTCATTGGCCTTCTAGAGATTGTGCAAATTATTTAATGCTTATTAATACAATTTTGCCTACCATTTATTCTCTGCAGTAACCACTCTAATATTGACACCTACTCAAATATTGTCTCTCTTCACTGACATCCGTATTTTTCCCATAAAAGTTCCAGTAACATTACTTATCACCTTCTTGCTCATATTAGCAGTCTAGTCACTGTGACTTTTACAGTATTCTCATTACTGCAAAACAATGCTGCTGGTTAAACATCACTATACACTACTCCAGGATCCGTAGAGTGACAGTTTTAAGAGCCATCTGCAACCCCATGTATTTATTATTTTATATCTGAATACATATGGGAGAATAAATATAAGAATTACCTTATTATCTAGTCATCAATGTAGCTGGAGAATTTCTCTCCTGCTCCCGTCAAACCCCGCCAGTCCCGGAGCCCCCTACTTTTAAAGAGTAACAACTTGTTTGAAATGTTTACATTGCTATAGATTTTAGTTTATTGATACAAGTTTAAACTTAATTTTGTTATACTGTATATATATTTTTATTCTTGTTTGAGGTATTATGTTTATGTAATTCATTTAAAATTGTAATAGATAATTAAGAAATAGATTAATAATTAGTCATCTATGATAATCATATTTGTAGCCATGTTAGTTAAGTCTTCTAGGTATACATAGATATACTTCAGATAGATAGGTAATCTTCAAATACTTCAAAGACCTACAGAATATGACATTTAAAATGTTTTAAAAATTTAGACTTTCTGAACAGTGAGACATGTCTGCTCCTGACAGCACCAATTTACTTCAGAGAGGAGGATGGGCATCAAGACACTCCATATGGAGTTTATCTTCACCTTGGCAAAAATAGCCATTTAGATGAAAAACTGTTCTTGCCTGGACTGTTTGATCAACTGGACATACAAGACCCATAGAAAGATGACCACTAAACTTTGCTTGAAAAAATGTCCTTCAGGTTCCTGCTTCACAGAAAAAAAAAAACTGCCAGACATTCTACAGGACACTGAAAAAAATGACTGAGAGACTCTAGCCCTGTGGGCTAAATACAGATGCCCCAACTTTACAAAGGAGCATGAGGTAACTGTCCAGACTGTCAGCTGTCTCTGTCTACCCTATGAGACTCCCAAAAGTTACTTACATCCTCCCATTTCTCAGGTAATATTATATCCTTCTGAGGTCTTTGATGTAGTTAAAACTAGATAGTTACAATTTTCCTTAGTTATGATAAAAGATAAGTTAGATATAAAACCTTAAACTCACAAATATAAGATAGATAGGATATCTTCTTTAATATTATAACTATAATTCTTACTCATAATTGTTTGGTTATATATAATTTTACTATGTTAAAGTTAAAACCTTCCTTTTTGAAAAAAAAATAAGAAAAGGGGAAGTGCTATGGATATCACTCTGTATGAATAAAACACTGATTGGCCAGTGGTCAGGCAGGAAGTATAGGTGGGACAACAGAGAAGAGAATTCTGGGAAGTAGAAGGCTGAGGCAAGAGACACTGCCAGACACTGCCATGACAAACAGAATGTAAAGATGCCGGTAAACCACGAGCCACGTGGCAAGGTGTAGATTTATAGAAATGGGTTAATTGAAGATATAAGAACAGTTAGCAAGAAGCCTGCGATGGCCATACAGTTTGTAAATAATATAGGCATCTGTGTGTTTATTTTATAAGTGGGCTGTTGAACTGCCGGGGTTTGGCAGGACCCAGAGAGAAAACTCCAGCCACACATCAATAAAACTTTACTCAAAAGAAAATAAAAAGTAAATTCACTTTTAAAATCCCTCTGAGTAATTTTCTTCTGCATCCTTGCTTGCTTTCTTACAGTGGAAACGAATAAGAAAACCAATAGCCACTTTAATTTATGTCATTTTTCATTATATTGTACAATGAACTTACCCTGTTACTTGAGCTAAAAATAAATAAATAAATAAACAAATAAATACAAATAAAAATGTTGCTCTTTGATTTTTCAATATCTTTGGTTCTTAGATATGTTTCGGTTCACTTTATATCCATCATTGAATTCAAATCTTTTCCATGTTTTTGAATTCATACCTATAGCCATAATCTCCAGTTTCTTTAATGTGCTTCTACAGACTGACTTTCCTAGACTTTCAGTGTAGTTGTATCTTTCCATGACTTAAAATTTATAATCACATAGGGTAAAATCTCAAGTTGCTGGTCTCACATGCAGGACCCTCATGCTCTAACCCAGCTTGTTCTGTCTTCATTTTCTGTGGCCACCTACCCTCACCAATGGAACCCCTGAAATGCATGGGCATCCCAAACAATCTTGCTTTCTACCTGCTTGCCTTTGCTATGTTGTGCCTTCTTCACACAAGCTCTATTCTGGTGGCACAAAGCTTCTGGTTCTGTGAATTTCACCAACATCTCCCAGCTAGAGTTCCTCTATACACTCATATTCTCAAAGCCTTCTATCCTCCCATTCTACTCTTGTGGTTGCATTTGTATGCCTGTGATTATCTTTTGCAGATTCTGTCTCCACACAACCTCTACCTGCTGTCTTCTTACCTGCCAGAGGAAGAAGCAAACCTGATGCCTGTTCTTGCTCTCAGGCTGTGGACAGTGACTGATTCTCAGCAATGTGGGAAAAAAAACTGGACTCTTCCAGATGATGTCTATGAAGTAATTTTACTATTAGCAGTTGTTCTTGGATCTCTTAAATCCTGCAGAGAGCAACTCCCTAGTCATCAATTAATCCACCTGTGACAGCAGTAGATAGTGAAAAATATATTCTAATAGAGATTACTTAAAATAATGATGATTATAGTTGATATTTATAGAATGACTATATGACATCAAATAATTTTATCCTGTCAATGAAGAAAACAAAGGATAGAAGAATTAAGACAAATACCATGTACCACAAAGCTTACAGAGACTGCAAATAAAATTTCTTTGTATGACTCTACAACCCACATGTTTTGTTACTTAACTTCAAGACTAGAAATGGCTGATTTAGTTAATTGGCCTTGTACTTCCTTGTTGCTTTATCAAGTTTATTGAGATAATTCACAAATGATAGGGATTACCTATTTGAAGTACAGAATTCTCCAGTTCTTAGTACATGTACAGCTATATACAACATCACAATTATCAGTGTAGGTCATTTTTTATTATTCCCTAAATAAAATTTTGTAAACATTAGCTATTAGCTCCCAAGAACAACATATGCTCCATATTTCTTTTCTGTTGTTTTAATTTATTCCTTTCTCATACAGTATATCCCAAGCACAGTTTCCCTTCGCTCCACTCCTCCCAGTCCCTCTTCCCCGAGAGCCACTTCTCCATTTCCCTTCAGAAAAGAGCAGGCTTCCCAGGCATTTGAGCCAAACACAACATAGCAAAACACAGTAAGACCAGGCACAAACCCTTACATCAGGGCTGGGTGAGGCAACCCAGTAGAAGTAAAAGGGTCCCAAGAGCAGACAAAAGTGTCAAAAACAATCCCCACTCCCACTGTTAGGAGTCCCACGAAAACACCAAGCTACACAACCATGACATATATGCAGAGGATCTAATGCTGACCCAAACAGTGATTACTGCTTCAGGGTCTGTGATCCTATTTGAGCCCTGCTTAGTTGGTTCTGTGGGCCATGTCTCCTAGTGCCCTCCACCCCTTGGGCTTCTACAATCATTCCTCCCCGTTTTCTACTGTGAGATTCCCAAAACTCTGCCTAATGTTTGGTTATCTGCCCCCATCAGATTCCAGAGGAAGCCTCTCTGATGATGACTGGGCTAGGCACAAGTCTATGAGAATAGCAAAAGATCATTAGGAGATTTTATTGATTTTTCTTTTTCTATCCTAGGTCTCTGGGCCATCCAGCCTCTGGTTCTTGGTCATTTAGGCAGTGTCTAGCATGGGCTCCCTCTGGGTGCACAGGCCTCAAATTAGACCAGTTATTCGTTGGCCACTCCCACAAGTTCTGTGCCTCCATTTCTCCAATACATCTTGGAGACAGGATTGCTTGCAGGCAAGATAGATTATAGGTCATAGTTTTTGTGGCTGAGTGGTGTCCAAGTCCCACCACTAGAAGTTGCCTAGTTACAGAAGATAGCCACTTTGGGCTCCATATTCTCCATTGCTAGGTGTTCTTGCTAGGGTAGCCCTCGTAGAATTCTGGGAGTTTCTACTTCACTGTGTTTTTACATCAACCCCCAAATGCTCTCCAGTTCAAGTATGTGCTCTTAAGTGTTGAGCCATGTCTTTAACACCGTGTGTGTGTGTGTGTGTGTGTGTGTGTGTGTGTGTGTGTGTGTGTGAAATATATTTTCACAAATTTAGGTAAAGGTAGGAGCTGATCCTTAGGGCAGGAAATGAGTAAATCCTTGCTATGATTGACAAATGAGTTGTTATGTAACTTTGGAAATCTATGATATGTGGGCTATTCTTGTCATAATTTTAAGCAGAGTATATCCCCTCACAAATACTCTTAGAATAGTACATAGGTGTTTGCTCATACAAATTTTCCCTAATGTGTCACTTCGATGACAAATTTGCCCCAACTTAGCTTATACTCTATATTGGTTTAAAAATATTTTGATTATCTGTCCTTCTATGTAGAAATAGCTGACCCCAAATAAAAAGAAGGAAGGTGCTGGGTTTTGGCCTATTAAGAAGGGGCAAATGCATCATTTTTAAGGGAATTGCCCTGGATCCCTGAGGTATTCCTCTGCATGCCCCTTTTTAGTGTTATTTCCCACAAGACAAGTCCTCTGTCCACATCCCAGGTACATTAAAGCAAGCTGCTCTAATAGCCTGGGCCCTATGTTCCGTTGAGAGCCCTCCCCCACTCAAGAGGGAACTTGCAAAGTGGCCGTCTCCTTCTGTCTGCTTTGGAGTATGAACTTACATCTGAGGACTGCTTGCACACATGCAGGCAAGCAAGCTTCCATGCTCACTGTACGGAAACTAAAAGATAAGAGGAAGAGTGGAGCCGAGTCAAGTAGTGAAGAGGGGTTTGAAGACCCAAAGTTTAAACTTGGCTATATTTGTCAGAATTAGAAACAAAGCAACATCTTTAGCAACTTCTAGTTTATCTCAACTTGGAAATATTTGTTGTATGGTAGGTTAGCTTTGACCTCATGTTTCTGACTTTGAAAACTATTAAAAGTAGGCTGTCCTAAAATGTATTCTAACTAGATTTGTCATCTCGGGTTTACCTTCTCTTCTATGTGACAAGAGGAGCGGATGGAGAAGATGTGTGGGGAGAAAGAAACCCAGTGGATGTTCTGATGGTGCTCTAAACACCGAGACAGGAATTAAGTTTGCAGGCTGTAAAGGTGACCTGTGGTGACTCTTGAGCAACTCACTCACAACACGATTCATCCTTAAATGAAGAAATAATTCCACCCACATTGGGTCCATATATATATATATAAAGTTTATATACACTTCACTGTTTGGGCCCTCACTTTTCTAAACTGTGCCGATCTAAATAAAGATTACCTCAATCACCACCTAATTACCATTGTAAGTTCCATAAATGACCACTAGGGTAAGGCACCACCAGCAACCCTTAGAGCTCTTTTCACTCTAGGAAATTCTTACTCATTTTTTTTCCTTACTAAATCTGTTTGCCCTGTCTACACCTTGTCTGCATTCCCATATTCTCCCTGGGCATGAGGTGATGAACTTAGAAACCATTAGCTTGGGATAGCTTTGTGACCATTGTTCATTTGGCACCCTAGTCCCAGAGCAAAGCTCACCAAGAGCTGAGAAAAGCTCCATTGCACTCAAAGAATCCACATCAACAAATCTTTCTCAATAGCTTCCTCTTTCTATTTCATACATATTCCTTTTTGTGGTGGTTTGAAAGAAAATATCCCACAAAGGAATGGTACTATTAGGAGGTGTGGCTTTGTTGGAATAGGTATGGTCTTGTTGGAGGAAGTGTGTCACTGTGGGGATGAGCTTTGAGTTTTCCTATGCTCAAGATACCACCCAGTGTCACAGACCATTTTCCTGTTGCCTGCAAGATGTAGGACTCTCAGCTACTTCTCTGGCACCATGTCTGCCTATATGCATGCTGCATGCTATCTGCCATGATGACTGTATCTCTGAAACTATAAGTGAGCCTCCCTCCCCAATTAGATATTTTCCTTCATGAGAGTTGCCATGGTTATGGTGTGTCTTCACAGCAATAGAAACTCTAAGTAAGACACCTTTCAAATCCCCCAGAATCTCATTTGTGTGTACTGTGTGTACCACAATCTGTATATCCTGTTCTCACAAATGTTTCCTAGGCATAACCAACTCTGTGGCATCTTATGTCTCTTTCTTACATATTCTGTTTTTTATGTAATTCAAAGATCACATTGTGTCTCACTGTTTAACTCTAAAACAATGATGCAGAAGTTCCCTAGGTGTAACCCTTGCTGACAAAGAGCATACTTTGTTCAATGCTAACAATGCAATTCTTAAACAATTAAAGTATTTAAACCCCGAAGAAACAAACTGTGTCTATTTTTCCTTATTTAATGTGGTACCTACTTAAACATACACCTTTAATAAAGGTGCTAGAAAAATTGGAGACAGACATCTAGAGGAACTTGATCCCTGTGTATCATCCTACTCAAAACCAAATTAAAAATGGATCACACACCTTATGTCAAATCTGATACTTAAATTACTAGAGAAAATATAGAGGAAACACTTTTAAGATACTGGCAGAGGTGATGGCTTTTCACCTAGGACTCCAAAAGTAAGTATTAATAAGTGGGGTATCATCAAATTAAAGCTTTGGCAAAGAATGCAAAGGTGGCTCAGAAGTTAAGAACATGTGTTGCTGTTACAAAGGACCCAGGTTTGGTTCTCAAAACCCATGTGATGGTTTAGAACCTCCATAACCCCAGTTCCATGAGATCAGGTTTCTTCTTCTGACCTCTGTGGCCACCAGACATGTACCTAGTGCCCAATATCCTTAGCCACCAGACAAATGATTATCAAATCTACAACAAATACCACCACCTTATCTCAGGTAAAATGAATATTATCCAAAAACAAAGATAAACAAAGGCTGCAAAAGAGATGGGAGAAAAAGAAATTGTATTAATTGTTGGCAAATATAAATCAGTAAAGCAGAATGCAAAATGGGATGGAGTGATTTTACTCTTCTGAAAACAGAACTGCCATGTGAACAAGCCACCCCACTCCTAGGTGCATATACAAAGGAAAAGAAGTCAGAATATAAAAGAGATGTCTGCATGACCATGTTTTTAAATTGTGGTACTATTTTTAACAGCAGAAACATGGAATCAGCCTAGATGTCCAACAATAGATGAACAGATACAATAATTAAAAAAACCCACAATGGAGCATTCTTGAGCCATAAAAATGAATGAAATGTTACATTTGAAGTGAACGGCTTTCATCTATCTATACATTTAATATATGCTAATAATAACAAAGCACCATATGCCATAAATAATATTTTTTCTGAACTAGCCGAGTAAGAAAGCAGAAATCACTGATATTATAAGTGTCATAATATTATCATTGAGTATTGTTGAAAGTAGGGAACAAAGACTTATTTCTCAGTTGATGAAAATGTCAGCCAACAATTACTCTCTATTTTTAAAGTGTTATGGTTACACTTTCCCAAAAAAAAATTAGCAGGAGTCATTTACTGTTATTAACTGCCAAAGTGTGTTATTAATCTGTGGTTTGGAGTCTATCAGAAGTAAAATTCAGTTCCAGTAAGGACCCATGCTAGGAACAGTTTGCCTAAAAGAATTGTGAAAATCTACCCTTCCTTGCTAAAGCAGCAATAAACACTCACAAAAAGCCCCCCTGTGTCCTGCTCTGTGTCTCACAGCCCCTCTCTTGCAGGGGGAGATAAGCTACACTGTCCTGATTCCTTAAAAGCCTCTTGTAAATTAAAGCCCCATAATTTGTTATGTCCATTCTTACTCAGGATGCTCCATCACCAGTCCTATCATTTTTGCATAGTATCAATATTCAGAAATCACCAAGGCCACAGTAACTCATGCTTCCAAATATTCAGTTCTGTTTTACACATTTTTCTTATGTCTGATAAAATTCGAGTGGTCTGAATAGCTGGTGTATTGCTTTTTATTTATTTCTCTATATGTCACTGATCAAGTGTTAACTCTTATTTCCATATACTCAATTACTTACTGATACACAGTAAAGTTTCTCTTGCAAAGTAAAAGGTATTGTTTAAAGAAAATCCCAAAGTAATCACTCACTGAAGCAAAATTTACTTTGAGTTTATGAAACCCATATTCTATTTTCTCCTTTTCGTATCAGCCTTCCATTCATTGAGTCAAGCTTAGGCTCTTGTGTGTGGTGCAGGTTTGAGTGTTCTACTTTCTCTCTTTAGCATGTCTGTAATGTTTTTCTCTAATTAAGGAACATGCTGAATTACTATAGCATTTACATTTTTCGGACAAGACACCTGTTTATGAGCACTATGAGTTACACATTCTCTTCTCAGAAAGAAAAAGATACACATAAAAGCAACTTCTTGCATACAATTTTCTAGAGCCAAGTTAGCCAAAGAATGTAGAGCTCTCTAGATATCTGTCCATAGTTTACCACTCTATAGCTATGTGTCTTAATTAGGGCTTTTATTGCTGTGACAAGATGCTGTGACCACAGCAGTGCTTATAAAGAAAAAACGTTTAATGTAGTGGTTTACATTTTCAGAGGTTTAGTCGATTATCATCATGGTGGTGTACAGCCAAACATGGTGCTGAAGAAGTAGCCAAGTGTCCTACATCTTGATTTGCAGGCAACAGGAAGTGGTCTCAGTGTGACACTGAGAGAAGCTTGAGCAAAAGATACCACAAAGCCTATCCCCACAGTGACATACTTCCTCCAACAATGCCATACCTACTTCAAGAAGGCCACACCTTTCAGGGGCCATTTTCTTTCAAACCACCATACCATGAAAAATACCAGGACCAAAAACAACTTAGGGAAAGAAAGGGTTTATTTTAGCTAGTATATTACAGTCTTTCATTGAGGAATAATTTAGATGTAGGGAAAATAATTGGGAGGAATAAGTGTAGATAGGTAATATAAAAAGTGAAGTGGTAGAGAACAATTAAAGGGATTTTGAAGATCTATGGACTCCAATATACAAATGGTTTTCTTATTGTCATGGTCAAATAGACCCCTAGCTTTTATCCTTAATGCCTGGGTGAGTGTCTGTACATGCCTATCTCACAGGATATGAATTTACAGGTAAAGAGCTCAAAAATTAGGTTATATCTTGAGGATGTGTGTCAATATCAGGGTAGAAACAGAGGGACAAATGTAAAATGTACATGCCATAATTCTGAGCCAGATAGAAAAGGAAGATTTTTTTCCAGAACATCAAGAAATGTTGGATTATTTTATATTATTATTATTATTGTTGTTATTATTATTATTATTTTGTAGAACATAGAAGAGGCTGTGAAGCCAATTTTAATTTTGCCCTTGCCTTGAGCAGGTACATTGTAGCATGAATCTTAACAGGTCTTATTAATAAAAACAAACCCAGGGCCAGGTATTGGGTTAAAGCTGAAAGATCAGAGAGGCAGAACAAGTCACAGCTTCCTCACCTCGCCAATTCCTCAGGTGATCCTGTTTCCTCACACTGGATGCCTCTCAGCTGAACTGTGCTGCTCAAAAGCCTAAAGCTTAACCAGGCTACAGTTTCTCATCCTCATGCCTTAAATACCTTTCTGCCTCTTGCTATTACTTCCTGGGATTAAAGGCGTGAGTTACCATGCTTGGCTGTTTCCAGTGTGGCCTTGAACTCACAGAGATCCAGATGGATCTCTGCCTCTGCAATGCTAGGATTAAAGGCGTGTGCTACCACTGCCTAATCTCTATCTTTAATATTGTGGCTGTTCTGTTCTCTGACCCCAGATAAGTTTATTAGAGTGCACACTATTTTGGGGAACACAATATCACCGCAGCACATTGCTTTAGCTGGTGAATTACTCTGATTTTTGATTAACTGTTTGAATTTTCAAAGAGCAGTCTCATTAAATATCTCATTTTATCTGCTTAGTCTGTGCAGCTGGCCACTGTACTCCCTTACAAATGAGGAAACTGAGAACTGAATTCCAGAGTTCAAAATAACAAAACAGAGTTGTTCCTTGCTGAACTTCCTCTAAATGATCACAAGTCTTTCCCTCTGGGCCTCACTGTGTATAGGCAAGCAAATGTAAAATGATAGTTACTAATGCTTGGTCTTCCCTGCCACACCTTCCCTTGATGCTTTTGTTCTTTCCTGCTGAGCCCAGTTAGGGCCTCAGCACAACACCTCAGGACATGACATCATTTGAGAATTAGCAGCTGAAGTGAAACCTACTTAGTATCACTGAAACAACTTGTGTCAAATATTTCCCAGAAGTTCACAAGATCTGAGTTCACAGAAAGAAGTCAGACATAGGAAGGCTTCACAGAAATCATTTAATCATGTTTTTTTTTTTTTTTTCATTTCTACCTCCAGTTTTTATATTTGTGTCTAAGCCTTGACCTTCAGAGTTAAAACTTCCTCCAAGGCTACTTGTGAACAGGGGCCCTCACAGGAATCTGAGTTACAGTGATCTCTCACTGATGTTCTATGTCATAATTTACAATAGAAAAGCGTTGGTTGTTTTCTGTTAAAAAAAATAAACATTTTCTCTTTTGAGAATCTAATTTGCTAACGCTTTTTTTTAAAAAGGCATTACTTCTGGGTTAGTACCAGGTTTTTGCATATTTCAGAGAGAAATCTTTCTGCTTTTGCCACCATACCTAAAATATGCTCTTCCAAGAATCCATACCTCCCTTTCTAATGCTTGCTGTCTACAACTCCAACTCATCACCTCCTATCACTGCTTCCAGTTCACTTATCTCACTGCACTTGCCATGAAGATCAATTATTTGTTATTTATTGGTCATCATCTCCACTTTCCTATCCCCACCATGAATCATCCGTCACATCTGTTTTGGGTGTTGTAGCATCTTCTGGCAAAGCACCAACTTGTACGAGGTAGTCAATTAATATTGTTGGAATCAAACAATCTCTGAACTGTATTCAGGAATAAAGAAATGGCAGTGTCCTATCTGCTGGAGAGGAGAATCATTCCAACCAATCAAGCACTCCCCTGACTCTCTGTTTTGGTAATCCATCAGTCACTACTTTCTGGATGTCTCACTGTTCCCAGTCATCTACCGGTTGTAATAATGATTTCCCTCTGTCCCTGGCTCTTTGCCTTGGACTGCTGCCTACACCTGGCTTCTTGAGCCTTTCATTTCCTAGTCTTCGTAGAAACTGACTTATGACTCTGGGTAAAGCCAGGATGCTTTGCTTTTGATTGCTAACTTTTTTGTTTGCTTGCTTTTATTTTTTTCTTATGCTGTTACTGTTTCTTTTCTTCCTCTTTTTGTCTATAAATAAGGTTTGTACAACCTTTGCTGAGATAGTGAAAGTAAGCCAGAGATTCTCAAACACTAATTAGCACAGATAAGTCTGCATGTAACAGTTACTCAAGGTCAGAGCATATAAAAGTGGTTAGGCATAAGTCATTAATATTTTGTAATATATATCTAGGATTATCATGATCAAAGGTTTAGAGACAGAAAATAACTTACCTACTTTGGAAGTAAATATGAATTTGAACCATTTCTCAGACAGACATTAGCTCTGTTACTTCCCCAATCAATTAACCCTAGCTTATTCCCTGCTCCATAAATTACAAGATGAATCTATTTTGGGAGAAAACACCTACAATCAGAAACTACCAAGTAGTAAATATAATTGCTCATATAATTCTGTATAATATATCTTGTCCAAGTCACTTACCATCAGGTGATAAAGAACTATGTTAAGGCACCATTCTTTTTCTTTACAGAATCTCCTAGCCTCACTTCCCTGACTATACCTCCTTGCTACTGTGTCTGCAGGCAGCAGCCTACAGTGAATGTCCTTATCCTCTCTCTGGATTGAGACCTGCCTCTAAGCTGACCTAACTCACTGGATCCCAAGGCCAAGTTAACGTATACTCTAAGCATAAGAGTCAATGAGTATCAGCTGCTGCCACAGATATACTCCTAAGACCCTGTCCTGCAATTCCAGGGTTCTATATTAATCTCTTCTTAGAAGTCATAATACAAATAGTGGGATTTTAGTACTTGTTTGGATGATGTCATAATTCACTTATAGTAAAAATTAAATAGAAATGAGCTTTGCTTAGTCACATTAAATACGCAATGTATAATCTTAAATGTAGAACTAAATGTGTTTATTTAGGTAAACCATGTTTAATGCCACTTCCTGATAAGTTTAGCCAAGTAGATGGAGTAAAGTCTATCATTTTCATTATTATTTGGAGCAAAAGAAAGACATGTAGAATATTTTTTAAAGTGTGTTACATTTGTTTATGCATCCAGGCAGTGTTGGTACACACCTTTAATCCCAGCACTTGGGAGGCAGAGGCAGGCAGATCTCTGTGAGTTAGATGCCAGCCTGGGCTAGAGTGAAAGGCACAAAGCTACACAGAGAAACCCTGTCTAAACAAACCAAAAACAAACAAACAAAAAGACTAAGAAAACATTTGTTTATGCTGTGGAATATTTGTTTAATGATGAAAAGGTGTATTATACTCTTTTATGTTGTATATGTTTAACTCTATGTAGCTCTGTTACTTTGCCTACTTAAAAAACCTGATTGGTTTAATAAAGAACTGTATAGCCACTAGCAAAGCAGGAGAAAGAATAGGTGGGGCTGACATTCAGAGAGAATAAATAGAAGAAGAAAAAGAGATCAAGGAACGAGAGAGGAAGGAGGAGAACTACAGAAGCCAACCACCCAGCCACCCAGCTACACAGCAAGCCACAGAGTAAGAAGTAAAGAAACATATGCAGAAATAGAAAAAGGTAAAAGCCCAGAGGAAAAAGATAGATGGGATAATTTAAGTTAAGAAAAGCTGGCTAGAAACAAGCCAAGCTAAGGCAGGGCATGTATAAGAATGAATAAGACTCCATGTTATTTATTTGGGCACTGGGTGGCAGCTCCACAAAGAGTAAAGAGTAAAAAAAGAACCAACAACAAAGACACTCCTTTCTTTACCTGAATGTGACACAGATGACTTCCTCCTCCTAGGGGACAGAGAGTATAGGCAGATTCTGATCTCTATTTCCTTATGAGCACCCTTCCCCCACAAATGAAAACCAAGTAAACACAGTCTTCCTGTCATTCATTCCTCCTAGGTGAAATACTAGGTGAAGTCAAAATCCTGGTCACTCTCCTCTGCCACCAGAGACAATTTTATCATTAGCTCCTAAAATTCTGAACAGAGATATGACTATGGTTTTGTTTACAACAGGGACTGGTTGGGGGAACATAAAATAAAATTTAAAGTAATAGAAAAAAGAACTTATGGCAGGTGTGGTGAAGCATGCCTTTAATCTCAACACTTGGGAGGCAAAGACTGGCAGATATCTGCGACTTCAAGGTCAGCGTGATCTACAAATGGAATTCCAGGACAGGCAGGGGTGTTACACAGAAAAATCCTGTCTCAAAAAATAAAATAATCATGAGGTTTGCAGGCAAATGGATGGATCTAGAAAAAAATCATCCTGAGTGAGGTAACCCAGACTCAGAAAGACAAATATGGTATGTACTCACTCATAGGAGGATACTAGATGTGGAACAAGGATGACTGGACTGCTACTCACATCACCAGTGAGGCTACCTGGAAAACAGGACCCCAAGAAAGACACGGGGATCACCCAATGACGGAGAAATGGATGAGATTTATGTGAACAACCTGGACATGAGTGGGAGCAATGAAGGGCGAGGGTCAAGGGAAAGAGAGTGGGAGATGCCAGCTGGATCAAGAACGGAGAGGGAGAACAAGGAATAGGAGACCATGGTAAATGAAGACCACATGACAAAAGGAAGAAACAAAGTGCTAAAGAGGCCCACAGAAATCCACAAAGATACCCCCACAAAAGACTGCTGGCAATGGCCGAGAGACAGCCGGGACTGACCTACTTTGGTGATGGGATGGCCAAACACCCTAATGGCTGTGCCGGAAACCCCATCCAAAGACTGAGGAATCTGGATGCAGACATCCATGGCTAGGCCCCAGGTGGAGCGCCGGGAGTCTAATTATCAAGAAAGAGGAGGGTTTGTATGAGCGAGAATTGTTGAAACCAAGGTTGGATAAAGCACAGGGACAAATAGCCAAACGAATGGAAACACATGAACTATGAACCAAAGGCTGAGGGGCCCCCAACTGGATCAGGCCCTCTGAATAGGTGAGACAGTCGATTGGCTTGATCTGTTTGGGAGGCATCTAGGCAGTGGTACCAGGTCTTGGGCTGTTGCATGAGATAGCTGTTTGAAACCTGGGACTTATACAGGGACGCTTGGCTCAATCTGGGAGGAGGGTACTGGACCTGCCTGGACTGAGTCTATCAGGTCGATCTCAGTCCTCTGGGGAGGCCTTGATCTGGAGGTAGTGGGAATGGGGGGTGGGCTGGGGGAAAGGGGAGGGGGGCAGGAAGGGGAAGAACAAGGGAATCTGTGGCTGTTATGTAGAACTGAATAGTATTGTAAAATAAAATAAAATAATAATACCAAAAAAAAGAGCAAAAAGAAATAAAATAAAATAAAAAGGAGCTTAGCTTCCCTGGACTGTAGCAGAGGGGGAGGGAATAAAAAATAAAATATTTGTGTATCTTTTTCTCCTTTCTAGAAGCAAGATTTGACTTCATTGCATATTTTCTTGTCACATTTAAATAAAAACTGTATTTGTAGTTATCTGTACCTCATGCAAGTTGAGGGAATTGCTGGAATCCTAAGGAAACAATGTCCAATGTCCATCAATACTCTGTCAATAGATCCAATTTGTTTATGCCATAGACTGTAGATGAATTTCTAAATGGTCTTATTAAACAAAAAACACGAAACCAGATATATGGGTGAAAGCCTGGAGAAGATCAGGGAAATAGGGAAAGCCACAGCTAACCTTACCTTACTAACTCTGCAGCTTCCAAATGAGAATTATTTCCTGTCTACCCACGCCTACATGCCTTGCTGTTCTCTCATCTGATTTGCTCTCTCTGTTCAGCTACATCACTTTCTCTTCCTGCCCAGCTCTGTCACTTCCTATCTGTCTGTACAGACCTCCAGACCTCCCTGGCTAACTAGTGTTGGAATTTAAGGCGTGTGCCACAACACCTGGGCTCTGTTTCCAGTGTGGCCTTGAACTCACAGAGTTCCAGACAGATTCTTGCCTGTCAAGTGACAGGATTAAAGGTATGTGCTAACTTTGTATGACTTCTGTGTTGTCACTGGTTTTTTTCCTCTAATATCCAGGCTAGCTTTATTTATTAAAGCACAAATAAAGTATCACCACAATAGACTCCATTTTTAAAGGACTATCAGGGTCCAAAATGTTGTTTGCAGAAATATTAGGTATGTCTCCTTCCCCTACCCAATTTGTTTCTCCTGTTCAAATAATTCTTGGAACCATGCACATTCCTCTCTTGTGGAGACATAGTCATGTTTCAAGGACAATTCCTTCAGGTACTCATGGGTCCATGTTTTCTCTAACATGGTTTGTGACCTCTGCACCCCAGAGATAAGCCTGCACTTTCTGATTTCAGAGATTTGATTTCTACTTTGAATATTTCAAGTAGCAAACAATACTAGGGCTACTGAGGATGGCTCCCCATCATTTGTAAATACATCTCAGGTTTGGTTGTCTCTGTACAGAGATGAAGTGAGGACATTGGCAGAACTAAACATCTTTGCTCCAGTCTCTCGAATGTTGGCTCTGAGGAAAGACAGTGTATTGGGAAATAAAAATAGCTCCAGAGATTGTAAATGGCAAAAGCAAAGAGAAAGGGAAGCATAAAATGATAAGAGATGTAGCTAAATATTTATATCTACAAAAATGAAAACACGGGGAACATTCTTTCTGAAATGCATAATTAAGCTGAAGACAGAGTAGGCAGATGGAGTCAGTAATTACAGGTTCCTAATGTATTTAAAATTCTCCGAGAATGAGAGTGTTGCTACTAATTTTGTTGCTTCACAGTTTACAGTGTGTGGCTGTTTATAACACTGTTCCATTAACACTTAACATTCCAGTCAAGAAAGCTTGCATATTAAAAATAAACTAAGCAGAGAAACACCACACAATTTCTGACCTACTTAGATTGCTGATGTGAAACTGTCATAAAAAAAAATTAAGTGACTAGGCATGACTTGCAATTATTAGTATTTCAATTATCCTCATTATTATCCCAGGCAACTGGGGTGTCATAGAAAAGGCCTTGGATATGGAAACTAATTTCCTCTCAACAAATATTTGTTTTCTATCTACTGTTGGCTAGGGATTCCTCAAAGTCCCTAGCTTATATCCATTATAAAACAACCCAAAACTTCTACCCTTGTGGCACTTTTTGTGCTAAGTTGGAGAAACAGCCAATTCTAAACATTTGTTGAAGTTCTATGGTATTTTAGAAGATGATAGGCATTATTACCAAGGAGGAGATGATGCTGGTATCTGAATTTATAAATACAGCAGTTACAGCAAAGCTCTTGGAGAACATGATGATGATAAGGGACTTGGCCATGTGGGTGTCTCTGGCAGTGGAAAGAAAGATGGTTGTTACTGCAAATGCTGGAGTGGGAGGAGTCTGGCCTGGCAGGACAAGAAAGTAAGTATGAGTGGGAGAGATGGAAGAGATAAAGTCAGGGGCTCGAGAGACGGTTCTGTGGTTGAGAGCACTTGCTGCTCTCACAGAGGACCTAGGTTCAATTTTAAGTACCCACATGGCAGCTCCTAACTATTTGTAACTCCAGTCTCATAGGGTCTGATGCCCTCTTCTGGCTTCTGTGGGCATCAGGCACATACATGCTATACAAACTAATATGTAGGGAAAATATCATTACATATAAAATAAGAGTACTTTTATTAAAAAAATATAGTCAGAGATTATAGGGAACAGACACATTAAGCATCTTGGTCACTGTAATACTCTTGAACTGTAGTGTGGGAGAAATTGGGATTGGTCTTTGGAGGGAAGAGGGAAGTCAACACACACTGAAATGGGGCTGAGTGCCAGATGCTTTGCCTCAGCTCCTGCTCCATCGACAGTTTCTGTAGTTCCCTCTATATTTATCTTAGCTACTTACCTTATCACTGTAGCCAAATAATTGACAAGAAGGTGTAGTTTGTTTTGTTGTTGTTTGTTTGTTTGTTTGAGGGAGAGAGACAGCAAGGCAGTTCTTTTTCCCTTTTTTATTGCCTCCAGTCAGGAAGCAGGGAGAGGTAAAGGCTTGTTCTCAGCTTGCTCCCATCTTTATTTTCAGCCCAGGACCTCAGGCCATGGAATGGTTCTGCTCACATTCAGGTTGAGTCTTCCTTCTTAGTTAAACCTTTCTGGAAACACCATCAAAGACATAACTGGAGAAGTGTTTCCATTGTGATTCTAGTTTTAGTTGACAATGACTTGTTGTAACAGAAAAATGCAACCATCCCAGCTACCAAGTTCTTTTTCAATAAAAACACAGTGGTGTTAGGCGAGTGTGACGGCCACTACACTACAGAAATGCCTTACTCAGCCTTGATGCAAGGAGGAGGGGCTAGGTCCAGCCCCAACTTTGTATGCCAGCCTGTGTTGACTACCCAAGGGAGGCCTTATCCTCCTCTATGAGGAGGAAATGAGGGGGGGGGGTAAGTGGAGGGGAGCTGGAGAAGGGAAGGGAGGCAGAACAGGGATTGGTATGTAAAAGGAAAGAAAATGTTTTGTTTTGTTTTGTTTTGTTTTAATAAAAAAAAAAGGAAAAGAAAAAACAGTGTAGTGTTCATCCTAATATTGTATCCAATTTCTTTTGGGGCAACGAGTAGAGTATATCATAAAGTCTGTCACCTGTCACCATTCTCTTCCACTGTTCAAGACTCAGGTTTTCATCCCTGGTGTTGCATTAAATGGATTTCAGAGAATGCTTTTTCCACTGAGATTGTATGCGGTACTCCAGTCCCTGGCCCTATATTGGCAATATCTGCCTCACATCTGTCTAAGATAAGTTGTAATATCCACAAAACTAAGAAATCACTGAGTAAATATGGCTGGCTAAAGGTACAGATGTGATTAATATTCCTTTAAATCCTAAAAAGCAACACAACTCCAGCAAGTCTCAGGGATCACTGCAGAAGAGGAAGCAATGAACTATCAGAGCAAAACAAATATGAAATTTGCTGTGATACTGTGTGTCCTAGAAATGTCAGAGAGGCTATATCCATGACGTCTCAACAACATGGCTGCTTATACAAAACCAGTGAATATGCTGACATGGGAAGGTGAATGCTCGTGGGGTTCAAGCCTAGACAAAGAACTGTGGGCAAATGGGGAATGGTAAGAGCAGAAGAAATGATCTTGCCCCATAGGAAAAGCTCCAAAATAGGTTATCCAATACCAAGTGCTCAGCCTTGAGATCAGCCTAGGCTTAGATATAGCTATAGATGTACACAGATAACATTGTTTTGAGCGGATTACATTTGTGTATTTATATATGTGTATATATATAATGTGTGTATATATGTGTGTATATATGTAATGAGTACACATTATAAATGAACAATTATAGCAAAGGGATGAACTTGAGAGAGACCAAGAGGTTGCATGAGAGAAGTTAGAGAGAGAATGAAGGGAAAAAATGATATAACTACATTAAAAGTTTAAAAAGTAAAACATTTTTACAAAAAAAAATGCAAGATTGAGTTTTCACTTCTACTTGCTCCTAGTTCCCCTCTAAAACGTTATATATATACAACCCTACACATGTTTATGCATAGACTCATACACACATATACTCACACACATACATACTCACACACACACTCACACACATACACACACAGACATGCACACATATACTCACCCTACATACACACATACACACACACTCCCACACATACACATATAGACATGCACACATATACTCACCCCACATACACATTCACACACACACACACACACACACACACACACACAGAGAGAGAGACATGCACACATACAATCACCCTAAACATACACTCACACACATACACTCATTTTAAAATGAAGCTAATGGAATCTCTTGCATATTTATTCTTTTTCTTCAGTGTACTAGTGCCATTAGGTGAGTTTCCCAAAGAAGGAAAAGCCACAAAACAAGGACATTTCAGAGAGCTGTGTTGAGATATATAGTTACTCCCCATGAGGGGAATTCTAAGGACCAATTGTGTTGAACTAAGGTGACCTTTGATTCCCATAAGTTATGCTTGAGTCTTCCCTAATTTCCTATGCTGGAACATAATGTCTAATATGATAATGTTTAGAGGTAGGCCTTTGGGAACGGAATAGGTCATGACATATTCTTCAACTACTCTTTTGTAATTTTCTCAAATATGACTTTTTTGCCAGGATTTAGAATGAGGGATTTTCTTCACCAGGTTTTCATATTCTGTTACTGTATAGTAGCATGACTTTGTCCTCTCAGAACTTTCTTAAATTTCTGAGCATGAGAGGGTAGGGATTAATGAATATGAATGATCATCATCTGTGGTAGAATAAAGGTTCCTTTGTATTGTGGGATATTTGATTGCACTGTGAACCCTGAGATTTCATTAATTAAATAAAATCAACTATAGATCGAGAAGCAGAGCAAGCAACCAGTTGATAGGAACAAATCATAGAGTAAGAAGTTAGAAGGATGCAGAAGGCGGGGGAGGGGGATGAAGGAGTTTGTTTCAGATAGAAGTGCGGGAAAGCTCTTTTTCTGGGACAACTGCAGAGAAGGAAGGTTAACTGGCTACTTCTTTTTTTCTGACTTTGTGAGCTAGCAGGTTTTCATCCCAGCATCTGGCTCCCGAGTCTTTATTGGTAAAACAGAAGGATAGAAACTTAGTCAAAAACAACATGTGGAGGTGGTTGAGGCAGCAGCAGAGGCAGTGGTGATAGCAGGGACTCTGGGGCTCCCTCAGGCTGCAGCCTCAGCAGCAAGGCAGTGGTGATGTGGAGGTGCAGTCAGCAGCTGAGGCAGCAGTTGGCTGGGGCGCAGCCACTGTGATGCAGACAAAACAACATCTTTGTGTATATACCGGGGCATACAGTAGATCTAGTTTCGGGTTTTCTGAGGAAATGCCACACTTATCTCCATAGTCCATAGTGGCACCAGTTTGTACTCTCAAAATCATCAAAAGTAATTTTCAGCTGAATATTGGAAGCTACCATAAGATATGTTCATGGATGAAATAGTGACACAAATATTATGAGGGCGACCAGATGCTTTCTGGTTGGTTTTAAGGCCCATTCTACAGGAGGAAACCATACCTGTCTTTATAAATCTAAAAAAAAAAAAAAAACCACCAATAACTCAATAACTGAGGAGAAAAGAGAAACATAGGATTCGTTGGGAAACTGAACTATATGTGTATGTGATATATACATATATAATAGATAACTGTTTTTGAATTGTAGCAAATATAAAAATATATAAATACATTAATATTTTAAAATGGTAATTGTTTTAGAGCCTTTAAAATTTATTTGAAGTAATGTGTATTATTCAGCCATAATAAAGAATGAAATATGTCTTTTGCCAGAAATTTAATGGGATAGGAAATCAACTTAATAAGTGAAATACACCAGTCTCAGAAAGCCAAACATTATATGTTCATTCTCATGTGTGGATTCTAAACAACAAAATTGGTGAAAATAGAATGGTGCTTGTTTTGGAAGAGGACCAGTAGAAGGGAGGGGAAGATATGGTATGACAATAATCAAAGTGCATTTTATACACATATGAAATTGTCATAACAAAAACTCATTGCTTTGTAAAATTAGTATATATTAATGAAGAATTTAAAAGATAAAAAACTTTTTGGAAGCCATGTATATTTGTGTGTGTGTGTGTGTGTGTATGTGTGTGTGTGTGTGTGTGTGTGCGCCTCCGAGTTGGTAACTGAAGTGGTGTGCTGTTCTTCCTACTCCCACAGCCTTGCTCCTAACTTGTGTTTCGTTCCATGTCACATACAGTCTGAGACAATTCAAAATGTCCACATGATAGCTTGACATTGATGAACATGTTTGAATATTTAGAATCTCCTGCTTCTTGATTTAGTGTGGTACTTAAAACGTGACTCTTACGACTTTCAGACCACTGTCTACACTATCATCACCACATTTCCACCCTGCTTTCCTATCTTTACTGTGAGGTTTTAAAACGTCATATAATGGCTTAGTTCTTGACCTGCATTATTTAATTTAATCCTGGCAAACATTTCAAATTATAGAGAACACTGAGTTTGGACTAAGTTCTTTGGACAGGATCACAGTTGGTGAGAACATTGTAAGTGGATGACCTTAATTTTTAATGCTTTTTGAACAAATGGATAAAGTTGAAGTATAGGTCTGTTTTATAAGCTGCCTTGAAGAAAATACCCAATTTCTCTGACAATCTTTTATTTTTGAGTATTTATTCTGACAACAGACATCTCTTTGTTTCAATTTAAATAAAGAAAAGATAAAATTAGCATGCTTAGCCTTTTCTCCTATTATTTATTTTGTTTGGGAAAAACTCTTAGATTCATCTGACATACAAAGAGAGTTCTGTCATCTCAGGGACACAGCACAGACATGGCACCATAGAGATGTGGCTGCAGGCTTAACAAATGTCTAAGCATGAAATAAACATTGGGGGGGAAAGGTCAAGTATGTTTAATGGCAGGTGTATTTAATTTGACACTTGGAGAGACTGCTGGGGGAAAGCACTGAACTAAATCAGTGGGATAAGGCTAGCTATCTAGCTCAGCCTGCAAAGATCTACTGTATGAACTTGAGTAAGCTGCCCTTTTCCTCTGTGATACATCTTTCTCCTTGAGAAGAGATCATTTGACACAGGAGATCTGATACAGTCATAGAGGAACAAGTCTGAGTGTTATACAAACACAGTCTTTCATGCTTGAAGGAACTCATATCTGCACGAGATCTTTTCTTACTCCCCCGGTACTCTACATGTTGCAATGGCTTGGAAATTGCCCCATTAGTCTTTATGAGCCTATGATACCTTCAGGCTTTTTTATGTATGTCCTCTACATCTCTCTAGGTCCTTGCAGAAAGGAACCTTATGTCATATTTGAGAAAGCCAATTATATCCGTAGTAGAGACATATTTGAAAGAAAACCTGTGAAATTTGGCTCCCACCAGGAAAACATTGCTTAAAACGAAGTGTGACACACCTGACTCTCAGGCTCCTGAGTAAAAGGGAACGGCCCTGTTATTTACTAGTGTTTTAATAAGACTCAAATAGATGGGAAATCTTTTCCTGTAATCTGTGCTTTATTTCTTTTTCAGACAAGTAGATCCCCCTTGAATCTATTTGCTGACACATTCTTTATAATTTGGAAAAACTGCCTCAAAAAGAAAACATGTTTTTGTTTTTGTTTGTTTGTGTTTTTTGTTGGTGTGTGTGTGTGTATTTGCTGTGTTTTTCTTATTTTGGTTGCTGCTGTTTTTCCTCCTACTCTTCATCTTTTTCTGTAAATCCCCATGCCTTAAGTATATATGTGAATAGAAAACATGGAAGCCTTCATTTTTATGCTTATTGTAACACTATATTGTATCATTTTTATAAATGACTAAGCAAATGGTCAGAGAGACCTTATGCACAAACGTCCTCTTTTGACAAATCTTATATTTATAGAATCAATAAAAACTGGATTAAAGAATAATAGCTCTCAAAAAGACATTGCCTCACATTTGAGAGATGCCCCATTTTAGTCTTCTGATATAGCAAGAGGGCTAAAACTGTTGGCAACATTACTACCTATCAGACAAACAAGGCCAGTACACACACACACACACACACACACACACTTGCATGTACCAGCAGAAGCCAGAAGAAGGTGTTGGATACCCTGAAGCTGAAGATAGAGGTGGTGGTGTGCTACCCAGTGTAGGTGCTGGGAACTAAGCCCAGTCCTTTAGAAGAAAGTTGTTAACTGAAAAACCCTCTTTAGCCCAGCATATTCAGGATCTTTTTAACTATTTCCCAGTTCTGCCTGTTTGGATGAGTCCCTCCACACAGAAATTTACTGGATCATCTAAGCTCATTAGAACTTGACAGCTTTTATCTCTTCAAGACTCAAGAAATATGTGAAGGGACTTTTGATGTCTCTCCTATTAGTTGAAATATTAAGGCAACTCCACGTAGTTAAAAGGGAGGTTTATTTTGACAGGTAAGTTACAAGTGAAGGGATAGGTTTCAGGGTCTGGGAAAGGTGAAACACAGTCCAGCGGTATTCTCTGGGGAACTCTCCTCGGTCTACCTCCAGCGTATAAAGTATGAAGTGGTTTTACAATAGATAGATAAAGGAGGCATGAAATCACCTAGTAAGAACTTTTCATTCCCTAGCCCAATGCCTTATAGTTATCGCCAAAAGAAATAATCTAGGACTCTTCTTGACCCCAGGGTATGGAGCATTCAGCTACTCATCTCCAAGTCTCTCAGGCTTTTCCAACTCCCAGGAACAAAAAAGTCACTGGGGCCTTTTTTTTTTAACTCAGAAATTATTTGATGTTGTACTCATAAAGAAAAATAATCAGGTTTCCCGGCTATGGGAATAAGAACAAAAGACTTTTAATTATCAAAACCTCTTTCACTTGGGGCTCCAGATTTTGGGTTACCACAATCCAACAGCCTTTTACAACTGTATCTTATGAAGTGACAGGGTAAAAATCTGGTGGCTTCCACTGCTGCCTTGAATCAAATCCTTCTACCCATCACATATTTCTCAAAATGAATGGACTTAGCAACCCAAGAGTGACAGGGATGCATTAGGATGCTAGCTGGCACTGGTGATGTAACAAGACCTCCCTAAAGTTATTCTGAGATCTTTGTCTTTATTTCACATCAAATAAACTCATTCTGATAGATTTCAAATCTAGCAATTCATACTGGCTTGCAGGTGCTCATCTTTTATGTTACTAGGGTTTACTATTTGAAGTCCCTAAAATATTATTAAATTAATATTTCACTCTCCAGCCTGACATTTTGCTTCCTTCCTAAAGTGCTTTGCCTGCTTTGTAGCTGCTTCCAGTCATCCCATTAACAACTGCTTTTGTGTTATTAATCTAGTTAATTCTAGTATACAAAACGTAAGAGGTAAACCTTTTTAATAATCAGGATGTAATGTGGCTTACTGATGGCAGAAATCCCATGTGAGAAATGCTATCATTTCACTTACAGATACAATAGAGCCCTGGTTTCTGCCTACCTGGAATTTTAACACAGTTGGTTGAATTAAGAGTTTAATTATTGCTTTGTAACTTATTTATGGCTAGCGGGCAATTATATATACCAACTGCAGGAATGTCTTTTTGGTAGTGCATTTACCTGTAGGCATCTGAAAAGACAGAGGTAAACATAAGCTAAAAACAGTCTCATTAATTGTTGGTCTCAGATTGGGAGCAGTACATTTGATGGCTAAAACAGCAATAGTCCATTGCAAACATGTTCATGAAACATGAACCCACAAGGAAGTCTTAGAAAATTATAGAGCAGATGAGAGAGAGCCAAATAGACAACTAAATCTCCCAATGTTATGTTACCTCTAATTCCTTCTACTATCGTCCTCCTGTAACTTACACTCCAGAAAAAATAATTGGGATTTATCCAGAGGTTGGAAACAGGAGCCAGGTGGGTGGCCTGAGTCATCCTCCTCCACTTTTCCAAATATAGGCAGTGGAAAATCATTAAGGGATTACATCATTTTTGCCATCTAGGCCAAGACTGATGTACCAAATTTGTGAACAGGTGTTCAGTGGCAGCACATTTTATAAGACTATTGATCAGATTTTTGCAAGCCTGTGCTCCGTGTTCTACTAATCAGTTTCAGTTTTTTAATCTCCTAAGGGTATGGACAACATTATATGAATATTAGAATAGGGAAATAATTATAGATGACATGACGAATATTTTAAAATATTGAATGAGTATATGTAGATGACTCCAACATAAGTCTGTTTAAGTCAAAATAGAACTTTTATTTGAGGAACAATTAAATCATGCTCATTCAATGTATTGTATTATCATATATCTAGGATGTAACCTTCCTAATTTATGTTAAAATATAATTGTTCTTCATCTATCAGAAAGGCAAAAAGGCTAGCTTCTGGTGTCATGAATATGTTGAGAAGCTACTTAGAGAAGCCAACACATCTATAACACTAATCTTTGTGTCTGAACACCCAGGATATATTGTAAAATATTTTGGATGACTTCCTTGGGTATATGGATGGCAAACAAGAATTATAGACTATTCTGTTAATATACCTGTGGTGTCTTAAATCTGAACTATTTCCCACAGAAAGATGTAAATGTAAGTGGTAAACTGTAATAGTTTTAAAAAGAAACCTAGAGGTCAATCTGAATTTGAGTTTGATGGTTGAATTTGGGAAAAATATGAACAACAAAATGAACAGAACTGGATTTTATTAATATATGAAAAGCAATTGTACCTCAAAAAGCATTGTTAGTTAAGTGAAAAGCTAACTCAAGAGAAAGAATTTTCAGATAATAGATTTGATAAATGGATTGTATTTAGGGCACATAACGGCCTTGCACACATCAATAATGAAACTCATTTTAGGGTCAAAATTCTAAATAGATATTATTTTTCTAAGAAGACACATACATGGCTCAAAGTACATGAAGATATTCTCTACTTCAGTAAGTCTTCAAGAAATGTTCAGAACACCATTAAACACTACATTATGATTAAAAGTACGGCTAGAATCAATGTCAAGTATAATAAGAATGGAGAGGAATTGAAGCTCATACATAGCTGGTAACAATGTAAATGATATGGTCCTTTGGGAAAACAGTTCACTTTTCCTTAAATGATTAAAGAGGGGGTTAACATATTACCCAGAAAGTGTGTTCTGAAATGGAATTATTCCCAAAGGAAACAAAAACTTATACATAAAAGAATGTATACAATGCAGCTGAAATCAGTATGATCAATAATAGACAAAGTTAAAATGGATAGATGAATGGAAAAAGGAAATGAAGTAATCCACATGACAGAATATTATTTGGCTATGAAAATTAATGGTACATGCTAAAATATGGATGATCAATTAAAACTTGGTAAGCTAAGTAAAAGGACCCAGTCACAGCAGGTTACATCCTTTAATTCTATAATAAAACCTAGACTGGATTAAACTATTGAGACAGAAGTAGAGTACTGGTTAGTTAGGAGTAGGGTGAGGATAGAGCACATGGTTGAGATGACCAGAAAGTATATAATTATATTTGAAGTGATAACAATATTATAAAATTGATAATAATGATGACTTAATTTATCTATAAATATATAAAACAAGCTATATTAAGTATTTTAATTTGGCATATTGTATATGTGAAAATCTCAAAGCTGTTAAAATAGATATTTTCAAAACATGCAATCTATATGAATACTGCTCTAGTTTTTGGAAGTCACAAAAAAAGTTTGGTTTTTCTGAACTTGACAACTAGGAAAATACATTCTTAAATGAATATACTTAAAGTTAGAAAAAAGAAATGACAATGCCTAGTTTCACTAAGTACTGAGAGAGACCTATAAACCACCAGGCAAGTTTTAGGCATAGTGAGGGACATCCTGTCTGACTGTAGAAATCATGGTATGAGATTACCTTCCCAGCAGTAAGCTATTGGCATAAATATATTTGTGTGGATTATAAACTAAATGTGGAAATAACAATGTGAGAAAAGTTATCATGTATAAAAAATGGCTTTTGAAAGGGGATTTACTCAGTTGCTGTTGGTAGGTTATGGAGGTGTTTGGACAAAGTTTTGGGAGTGTATATACAATATCCATGACAGATTGAGGCCTAAAGACCACATGAAACAACAACAAAGACATGTGTTGCAGAATATACATGCAGTTTGCTTCTAATCTCAGCTCTAAGAATGCAGGTACTACTGGGCACCTGTGGCATCCTGGCCACCCACCCTAGCTTAATCATTTAGATGTGGAACAGTGAGAGACCCTGTCTCAAAAATTCAAAGTGGATGTGTTAAGCAAGTACACTCAAAATTAGCCTCTGGCCTTCACAAGCATGCCCACACATTGGCACACATACTGGATACATACACATAAACACATAAAATCTGGTGTTGGCTGTAGCAGGTCTTCCTTTGGACTGCCATCTCCCAAATAATGACATGGAGACTTATTATTAATTTTGAAAGCTTAGCCTTAGCTTAGCCTTGTTCCCAACTAGCTCTTAAATTTTAAATTAATCTATTTGTATTACTCTATATTCTGGCATGTGGCTCATAACCTCTCCTTCATACCATATGTCCAAATTCCCCCACATCTCACTGGCAAACCCCCACTTCTCTGATTTTTCCTAGAGTTCCTAACTCTGCCCAGAGTCACACCTATTTTCTCCTGCCTAGATATTGGCCATTCAGGCCATTATTAAACCAATCAGAAGATGCTTTGGCCAGCTAGGGTAAAACAGAAACAACATGACATTTATGCACAACATTTCCTCCTTTAGATTAAATGAAAAAGAAATGTTCTAACTCTAGCACAGTAAAACTATATACAATAAGAACAAGTATCAGGTAAAAGTTAATTAACAATGTCTAGTCCATTTGTGTTTGGCAACTTTCGAGAAAGAACTTTATTATCTGATCTTGGTGAGTCCAAAGTTTTGTACATAAATCATTTTCTATCACAACTTGTATTACCAACCTAGAAATATCATTTTAGACTTTAAGACATTTTCTTAGGTAAACAACTTAAGTTTTAAGACTCTCAACCTTTATAAACTTTACATCTCTTATGTGAATTTTTTTCCCTAAATTTAGAAAAACTGAGGATAAACTATTACCTAAGTAAAGAGGAAGTATCAAGCAAGTAACTTCCAAAACTACAGAACTGACAGAGACAACTGGATGCCTTGGCAATCACCCAAGGTTCCTTTGTAATCTTGGAATATCCATCTTTGACCTACAGGCCCAGAGTATCTGACAGACTTTTCTATGAAGAAGGAATCTTGAAAGACTGGCCTACCTTGTCTTGGCAAAGATTGGCAGTCAACTCCTTTGTGTTTTGCTTATCTAATTTGGACATCATACTGTCAGCAGTAGAGGTAATGGCAGTTTCTTGCCAGTGGCTTGCTTTGCCACACTAAAAGCAAACTCCATACAGTGGTTCTTTGATGTCTATCATCCTTTCTGAAGTAAACTGGTGCTGCCAAGAGCAGACATATCTCACTTTTATGAAAAGACTTATGCTATTAAAAACACCATAAATGTCATTTCTGTGGGTCTCTGAAGTGTTTGAAGATCACCTACCTATCTAAAATATATCTGTTTAACCTTAAGAACATATTTAATATGACTGTAAGTTTGACTGCTGTAGGTGATTAACTACTAACTTACACTTCTTTATTATCATAAACAATTTGTGATAGTAACTTTCAAAGACTAGAAGCTTTTGTATGGCAAAGGACACTGGCAACTTGCCTTTTCTATCTGAGGGAGTAAAACAACTCTGTGGGGCTGGTGAAAAGGGAAAGACACACACCTTTAGGGGCTCTCCAGCATCTTCTCTCTCTGTTCTTTATTTTTTTTGTACCTCTATCCAGATGCATCCCTTCTGTCTTTCTTGATGTCTTCCTTCTAAATAACTTAATTTTTCCCTTACAGCTTATATATCCCAACAAAGTCTTTCAGACAATATACAAATTACAATGTGGTTGCAATCTGTTTTTCAAGTGAATGACTATAATGAATACAGGCAAAAACATGTTTCCCAATTCCCTTACATAATTGAACATCCCATGTACTGCAGATGAAAAACAAATTATCCCAAGAATTCTTACCAAAGCAACTTGTTAGAGATTAACAGAGTGTAAGCAAGCAAGGTACTTTTCTCCACCAGTTCTTTTACTGGCAGGCTGCATTTTGTGCTTACAAAGAAAGGATAAATCACTTTATTACTTATCTCAAAAGGTAATCTTATAAGAAATATTAAAAGAATCACAAACCTAAACTTTTATATATGAAAAACAATCACTCAGCTCTACCTTAAATAGACATACATACCTTCTCATCAACAGTTTTCTATATCAGGAAGCTAAGAACAAAAATGGGAATTAATCATCACCCTTGATCACCAATCCATCCCAAAAGAAAGTTGCTTCAGCTAGCAATTGTGGTGATATTTTATTTGTACTGAAATGTTATTTTAATTTTATGTTAATAAATAAAGTTGCCCTGGGGTCAGAGCTATTAGAGCCATAGTAAGATCGTGGTGGTTAGAAGAGCTAGGTAGATTTCTGTGTGTTCAGGGATACAGCCAGTATTGGAGACATACGCCTTTAAGACCTGGAGGGCGGTACTTACAGACAGTGATGAGGCAGTCATGTGGTTGGGTTTGCAACCAATGAGAAGGCAGAACAAAAAGATTATTTAAACAGAGACACAGGAAGTACCTCCCTCTCTCGGGGAAGCTAGGAGCACTACAGGAGGTAAGATTTTATCTCTGAGCTCTGACCTCTCGGCTTTTCTCTTTTACCTTGGCTCTGTGTTTCTTATTTTAATAAGACGATTGGTTACATCTACATCTGGCGCCCAACGTGACAAGAATCCATTAAAAACTGCTTGGGGCCGGCTCCCTAGCCCCGGCCCAGTTTGTCATTGTTCATGTTCCATGACTTCAATAAGTCCCTTATTCAGCTACTAAAAGTATGCCTTTAAATAGTTTTCCCAGATTTGTTACCTCAAAACCCTTAACAAAAAACATCTTAAGTTAACCTTAAGTCATTGTTTAAAGCTTTTTTTAAGCAATGTTGCACATAGAAACCTGTAAACATATTCCAACATAAAGATTAAAAGAACTTAAAGTAGTTGGGCTTCTGAGACTCAATTGTTTTTCTTAATCATTAACCTAAACCACAGTCTATATGGCTCCTCAAGAGAAACTAGCTGTATGACATTTCCTTGTTCTTGTTTTCTGTCCTTTACAGTCCCTGTTTTATCAGGGGCACTTTAAATTAGTATAGTTTAAGAAGAAATCATCTTCACAATAATCCACAAGAAAAATGACCAGTAGAATGGGATGTTTCCATGAGATATCACACTATATCAAAGGCAATGGGGATCTCCCCACACCCATTTACACCCTGCCAAATACCAGAGAAAAGGGGCAGCAGCAAATATGCAATGACACAGCAATAGCAAGAGACATTCGGAGCGGAGGCTCCCCAGCCATTGACTATTTGAGATTCACCCATTGGAGGTTTGCTTCCTGGTGGGCTGACTTCCCAAACTTCAATTGCCACCTTTGGCTCCTCTGACATGGTCACCAGCACTGGATACGTATTCTTTCTCTACATTCTTAGAGTAAATGCCTTCTCTTCATGGCATGATATCCTGGCTGCATTGCACGCTACACACTCATTAAGAAAGGGAGAAGTGAACGCTGAAGTGGCTTATGGGTACAAAGATGATATCAGCTGCTCAAGCTGCTCCCAACTAGAGGATGACAGGTTGAGATTTAATTTAATATTTATATTTTATGTATCTTTAATTGTTATTAATTTTTTCATTTGTTTATAAAATTTTTATTTTAACTAACAATTTATTGAACTTAGTACACTGTTTTATTTCTGGGTTTGTAGGATTTTGTGAGCATAAAACAGTACACTGACTGAGCTTTGCTGTGATTTTTGTGGTGTGTATATGGACAGAGGTTACCAGTACTATATGTGGTATATAGATAGGTTGTTTCAAAGATGTATACATAAAACTAATGATCTGAGATTGAAGAGAGTTTTGATCCTTACATTCTAATTCCTTTTCTCTTTGGATGCCTGCCTATGAACAACTTGCAAACAGAAAAACAAATTACCAGAGATTGAAATACCTGCCTACAATGGCCGATTGCCTTTATTTTAGCTGCAAATGATCAACCTTATGCTAGTCAATCAACAACACTTATAGATTTTGCTATGTGGAGCAGAAAGAGGTGTTAATCACAGAGACATTGACTGTAAGGAATCTGCAGCAAGGAAGAGAAATATCAACATAGGGAAGCAAATTGCTAAATATTGTCTATTCTCTTGAATTAAAAATTGGAAACTGTTCCTGGTGGATGGCAGATTTCCTGTTTTCACAGGAAAGTAATTATAATTTCTTTTGTTTTTATCTTATTTTAGTTTGTTTGGGAGATGAAGTGCTATCTTGTGGGCTTTTAATATCAAGAAGTTGCTTGATGGTCAGTTAGTTTTCATTTTTAACCTTGCAAACTCCCATTCTTTATTCTCCTTTCTCAGCTGGCAATGATGTTGAACTTGGCATAGTGCACTTCTGCCCTCCTTGTGTGACATTGCTCCAGAAAGAAGAAGCCCTAGAAGAGAAGGAGCAAAGGGCAGCATGAGGAGGAAAGGTCCTGGAAAGATGAACTTGAAAAGGCAGAAGAATGGAAGTTGAGGCCTGTGTTCCATTTATGGCTTGCCCATTAAATATCTAAAACTATATCCTTAACCTTTCTTTTGGGAGAATGTGATTGTTCTCATTTCTCAAAATGTTCAGCAGAGGATGAAATACTTGCTCAGTTCTTCACAGGTCATGTTGGAGGATGAAAGAGAATAGTTTTAATCACATTTATTGTATGGGTTTGATTAGAAAAAGCTTCTGACACTTAAAGATGTTTGAAATCCTTAGGGAAAGGGCACTCTAAGATCTTTCCTGGTGCAAATTCACAAAACTCAGCACTGTTGAGGAGGGTAAGATCTGCTAAGGACTTCTTCAAGTCATGAGGAGAACACTCCTGTATTTACCCTGTGGTAATACAGGTGTGGCATCTGATATCTGGGAGCTTACATACACATGTGCACTGGCACACACACACACACACACACACACACACACACACACACACACACACACACACAGAGAGAGAGAGAGAGAGAGAGAGAGAGAGAGAGAGAGAGAGAGAGATAAAGAAGTGTCAGAAGAGGTATAAGAGTCCACATGAAAAGTAATTTGGCTTCTAGCAAGAGGGTCAGAAAGAGAATATAGCAATAAACACCTTCCTGAGATAAGACCTTTATGCTACTACCTCATTGTGTTCTAAAATATTGTGCTTGATTTTCTTACCTAGTAAGAAAGAGGCAGTGAAGGTATAGACAGTGAAGACACTCAGATTTGCTTACATGCCATAAGACAATTTAACATGTGTTAGCACTTCTTTATAATCACTCATTTACTAATGCCACCATATGATCACATATGTGCTGATGCCACTCTATGATCACAGATGTGCTCATGTCATCCTGAAACTGCGGATGTGCTGATACATCTACCATCTCCAGAATAGAATCACCTCGATTTTATGTCCCTATTAGGAATTATTGGAAGACAATAAACCACACATATTGAAAGCAGACAACCCTATAACCTTTAAGTAAATACAGTCCTTGTCCACATAAGAATGTTTTGTTCAAAACAACCACACAGACACAAAGGTCTCCCAATAGAACGGTAATAGAACTGTCATAGTGTCATCTGAGGATAAATTACTCATGTACTTGTGATGAAATAAATCTGTTCCCAAGTCATATAAATACAGACATAGAATTCATGCACAGGAACTATCACTTGGTAATGTCAAGAAGGGACTTGCTGATTTAATACATTACTACATTTCCCTTCTTAAGCATTTTTTAGAATGTGCTTCTACCTTTATTTTTTTAATGAGTTTAATTCTGAAATAGCATGAAACAGCTTCTACAGGAAGAATTCCATAAAAAAGCCCTGTTATCACAGGAGATGACAACCCTAGGCATGTTACTGTGCTTAAAGGTCTTTCAAGATGGCAGTTGGAAGGCACAGAAAAGAATACCAGAATACCTCTGGCCCTACACAATCTTAGTCAAATGTATGTTTGAATCTTAATATGTAACAAAAAGTTAAAAATAAAGCTTAAAGATTTTAAAGCTGAGGATTGCAGAGATGGTTCATCAGCAAAGTGTTTCCCTTGTGAATATAAGGTCCTGCATTTGATCCCCAGAACCCACATAGAAAGGCCAGAAGTGGTGACATTTGTCTCCTTTCTAATGCTGGAGGGAAGCTCACTGGCCAGTGGGGCTAGCCTACGTGGAGTGTTCTAGACTAGTAAGAGACTGTCTCAACATACAATATGAATGGCTTCTGAGGTTGGCCAATGGCCTTCACATGCACATGCATACAAGTACATGTGTACACATATACTCACATCCACCCTCACACAGGAGCATGTTCACTTATATATGAACACACATGTAAAAGATAAAAACTGGGAAAATTTTATAGTATAAGGATATAAAAATGTGTTTGTGTTTTAAGCTGTGTTGTTACAACAAGAGTGAAACAGTTTAATAACACTCTTCAAAGCAAAAATTGTAATGAGCTAAAAGTGATTCATTGCAGAAAGGAATTTTGGTACAAAGGTTGTGTAGCTAGAGAACATAGTGCTTGGAGCTTATAGCAGTACACCAAAAAGCATGCTCCCTTCAAGCATCATAACTTGCTGTCTACAGAGAGCCAAGTATCTGTTCCATGAGCTCCAGAAATGCTGATTGCATGGTATATGTGGACAGCTTTTTATGTCATGTTTTTACTGAATCTTACATTTGTTCAGATCTCTTTAGATATGAAAATTATTACTAACACGTTACAAATGCCTATGATGCTCACTACAGAAACCCATTACACAAGCTTGTTGCCCAGAAGCAATAGACTGCACCATGTACAAACAGACATAATCACCTGATGATGCATTTCCCATAAAACTTCCCTGTCACTAAATGATATTACTACGCACCTGGGAAGCCATCACCAAGATAATGAATGTATCAATCACAATGCAAAGTTCATTTATGCCTCTTTTGTTTTTCTACAAGGGTTGATATATTCTTGACTTTTGGCAATGATTGTACTGTTAAGATTAGTTTTCATTTTCCAAATTTTAAATAAATGCTTTTGGGTAGATTTTAATTTCTTTCACTCAACATACTTATTTTGAGATTCATCAACATAGTAACATAACTGAAGAGTTCATTATTTGGCTATGACAAAGTAGCCTAACTGCAGGCTGCTGATGGAGTAGAAATATTACATGTTACCTAGCTATGAACTGTGTTAGCTATAATAATGACCAGCTTTCTAAGATGAACACACTGTTGCAATTAGGGCATAGCCAACTGTTTTCTTATTGGATTACTGGCCAGCTAGCACCAGAGAAGGGAATGCATATTTGGTCCTATAAACCTGCTCAAGAGATGGTGGCTGTGGTGATTATATAGAAACTATTGCTTTGGTTCATGAGTATGAGGTAAATCTGCCTTCTAAATATTCACATTTGTATTCCCAGATTACTGTTGTTCTTGTTTAGAAATTGATGCAGAGCATCATAACTGGTCAAAACCCCCAAGAATAAGGGTGATGGGAGTGTTTGATCTTAAATGGATCACATATGTGACATCATCTAGTCAAAGGCATGGTGAATGTCATGGTAAATGTGGAGGAAGAGCATTATATAGTATTGCACTTATAAGCTCAATGTAGCTGTGAAGAAATGCACAAGACCTGAAAAGGACTGCACCCTGCAAATATTTACTGTGGAAATGGGAAAGATTCATGAGGCCCTGTTCCTCCATGAGGGACTATTGACAGTTAATGGTGGCTGAAAGAAGACATATCATTTAGTTCAATAGGTGGCCTCTTATAAATTGTCTGTGCTCCTATAAATATTTCCATCCATGTGAATGCAAGCAACCTCAGTTAGACTCCAGGTCACACAAAGAAAAGACATAGAAATAGAAGGGAATATTGTTAAGAAGAAAGATATCAGTAGGAGAAGAAAGGATTGGGAGAAAGTAATAGGGAGTGAAAATGACTAAAATTAACTATGTACATGAATGAAGCTGTCAAAGAAACAAGATAATTTGTAAATTATTTTCAAAAAATAATTATTGAAAAACTAATTTACAGCAGTTGCCACTTGGTTCAGTTTACCTTCTACCCTACTCCCTCACCATATGCTAAAACAATCACTTGCTTGATCACTTGCTCACTTAAAAATTATTTACCTTTTAATGAACATTTGGGATATTTCATTTTATGTGAAAATAAAGTGACTGTTAACATTTGTGTATAGGAGTCTCTGTAGACACAGCTCTTAATGTGTTTTCCTATAAATGCCATTAAGTGGAATAGCTAAATCACAGGATAGGTATTTGTTGAACTACTTGGAAGTAACTATTCAACTTTTGATAAAAGCTTTGTGCCATCTCACTTTCTTCCATATACCTGTGTGTGTTTTTGAAATTCTCCAAACCCTTACAAACACATTATTTTAGTGATGTATTTTGATTTTAATTTCACTCAGTAAATATAAATAGATGAGTAGGTAGATAGGTAGATACAGGATTGGTAGGTAGACATGATAAACAGATATATTTCTCCAAATATATAACTATATCAAACTTGCCAAATTACCCAGACAACTGTGTGCAATTTCTTTACATCAGTTATATATCAAAAAAAATGAAAAATAGTCTTCCATTTTAAATAATGTGTTGGTGCACTGTATCTATACAATAAATTCTATATTCTGTTATATTGATTTTGCTTTAACTTTTTTGTTTATAAATTTATTTGGTACAGCAGTAGCAAACTGCCTTTATAATTAAAGCTTGATTTTTATTTCCTGACACATGATAATACTAGTGTTCTAACTTTGTTGTTCTCTTTAATGATCACTCACTATTCCAAGTCCTAAGCCTTTCTATAAAAATCCAGAAAATATATTTCAATTTCTACAAAAGAGGTTAACTATGATTTTGCTTGAGATAGTACTGGAGCTATATATTAGTTAACAATACTGAGGCTTTCAACTCGTGAATCATTTTTAGTTTTTGTAAATTGCTTTCAAGGATGCTTAAGAGGTCTGCAGATATTACATGATTTCTGTACATTTATACTTAATTATTGCCATTTTTTTGCTATAATAATTGATGATTTTATAGCTTTTATTCTTAAATGTGTATTGTTAGTACATAGAAACTCAGTCTTTACAAAACAGTTCATCTTGTATCCTACAACTTAGTTTAAACCATTCATTAGTTTTAATTATTTTATTATAGGTTTCATCTGATTTTTTGAGTAGGCAATCATGCAAATAAAAACTTTTGTACAATAAGTATCTTTATATTTTTCATAATGCAGGGAGAATTTACAATTCAATGTTGAGCAGAACTCACTAAAGGTGGCCTCCTTTTTGTTCCTATCCAAAGGAGGAAAGGATTCGGTCTCTCAACATAAGGCTCACAAGCCTTTTGTGAGTGTCCTTTGTTAGAAGAAGATATTTTCTGTTACTTTGCCAAGACTTTTCCAAAAGAATAAGAATTAGATTTGTTGACTAGCTTTGTGCCTTTTGAGTATAATAAGATTTTTTTATGTAATTCCCTAATACAGTAAAATGCATTGATTAATTTTGATGGTTACGCTAACCTTGTATTTCTTATATAAAGTCCAATTGGCCATGACTACTTTAACTATAAAATTGACTTTTTGAATAGACCCTATTACAATAATGCATCTATTTTTCTTGACTGAGCTTCAGTTGTTAGAGTCCTTTAAAGAATTTACTACTCAGTCTTAAGTATATTGGCATGAAATTATCTGTACTTCCTCTATATTATTTCAATTTATTGCAAATGAAGATTATGACTAAATAAAACTATAAAATGATAGTCCCTGTTTTCCCTATGGTCAAATCAGGCCAGAACTGACATGTTCTCCAACTGTAGTACAGGCTACTATATGGAGGCCATTGTGGATAAACTCTTCCTTTTGGTTGACTTTGAGCCCCACTTGCATTTTCTTTGATAATACTAGAAAGGTAAAAGTCATCTTTGCCTATCTTTATGTAATGAGGGTGGTGGTAGACATCTAGGAGAATGCCAAGCTCATTTCCTGACATCGACAAAGAATTGAATGTCTAGGAAAGACAAAGACAAAAGGTGAAGCCCCAGAGAAAGGAAAATTGGCAGCTTTATATTGTCAGGATGGGAGGATCCCTAAGCCTTCAAGTCCACTAACTGGACTCTGACAGAGATGTTTTATAAGTTTCTTAGTCCTCCTATCTTCCTGATGGGTCCTCTTCACATACTGACCATACCTTCAAGTAGTTTCTCTTCACTGTCTTTTGGGCATAAGCAACAATCTAGGAGCCTGCTTTCACTTTCCTGTCTAACTACGTTCTTCCAGTTGAGCAGTTCTCAACCTGCAACTCCTTTGCAAATCTCTGTCTCCAAAAATATTTACATTATGATTCAAAATAGTAGCAAAATTATAGTTCTGAAGAAGCAACAAAAATAATTTCATAGTTGGAGTCACCATAACATGAGAAATTGTGTTAAAGGGTTGCAGCATTAATTAGGAAGGTTGAAAAGCACTGCTCTATTTCACTCTCACTTGGGATTTAAATTATCATATGAAAAGAGTGGATGGTTCCAGTTGAGTGTTGAGGTTCATTAAAACAAAGATAATACCCTCTGGTCAAAAGAATAAAATCTAAGTTCTACCTTTAGTTCTAAGTGGAGACCTGACACTCTAAGCTAACCAGAACCTTGCATGCTGGTTAGTCTATCTTCCCCTAAGAGTTAATTCAGATGGAACAGTCAATCTCCTGACCAGGAGTCCACTGCTTAACCTGCCTAGGCAAGTCTGAGTCTCCTGAGCAGAAGCTAAGAAAAGGGGAAAAGACTGAATAACCACTTAAGGAGATAGGAAGTTATCCTACTCAGAAACTCCTCCCCTGGTGGAGACACTTGCAAAGCTTCCTACATTTAAGGTAACTATTCCTTTTTCTTATTTTCTGCCTTATTTTCTTTCAAACACTGGCCAATGCTTAGGCATGCTTTCCCTGAAACTCTGGGATTTCTCAAGCATGCTCTGATGCTCTTCTCCACACTGTTTCCCACCATGTGCTCTTTGTCCACTATGTGGCTGCTTGACAACCTCCATAGCTGAACATTCTGATCTATTTCAAATAGCATGGTTTTGACTCTTCCTATCTGCCTCTTCTCCATCTCCCTTCTCCTGACAGCTGTTAACTTTGTACCTTGCCTGCTTATATTTTGAAGTAAAAAAAAAAAAAAAAAAAAAAAAAAAAAAAAAGGTGTCTTTGAGCTTTCTCTAAGTCTGTTTCTAAATTATTTTATTACTGAGATAAGATGTACCAAGTGGCAAGTGCAAAAGAGCTATAAAGAAGACCCTCTGGAGACACAGCAGATGACCACACTCCAAAACCTTGCCTAAGTCTTTTTAATGTTCACATCTGAAGCAGTTACCTTTGGGCTAAGATTTCTTTTGACTGAACTTAATCTCCAGGATTTATTTTTGTTATTCCTCTGATTTATAAGCAGTCTGCTTTGATGTTCTGCCTCTTCAGGTGAAAGAAAGTCTTTCTCTTCTCTCCCAGGCTCTTTAAGACATGGGGGCTGGACACGGAGTGCACATGAAATGTCTTTCTTTCTTTTATTTTATTTTACAATATAATTTAATTCTACATATTAGCCACGGATTCCCTTGTTGTCCCCCCTCCCGACTCCCCCTCTGCCTTCCCCCCAGCCCACCCCCCATTCCCATCTCCTCCAGGTCAAAGACTCCCCTGAGGATTGAGATCAACCTGGTAGACTCAGTCCAGGCAGGTCCAGTCCCCTCCTCCCAGTCTGACCCAAGCGTCCCTGCATAAACCCCAGGTTTCAAACAGCCAACTCATGCACTGAGCACAGGACCGGGTCCCACTGTCTGGATGCCTCCCAAACAGATCAAGTCAATCAACTGTCTCACCTATTCAGAGGGCCTGATCCAGTTGGGGGCCCCTCAGCCATTGATTCATAGTTCATGTGTTTCCTTTCGTTTGGCTATTTGTCCCTGTGCTTTATCCAACCTTGATCTCAACAATTCTCACACATATAAACCCTCCGCTTTCTCGCCAATTGGACTCTCGGCTCCACCTGGGGCCTGGCCATGGATCTTTTACATCTGGTTCCCTCAGTCATTGGATGGGGTTTCTAGCATGACAATTAGGGTGTTTGGCCATCCTATCACCAGAGTGGGTCAGTTTGGGCTATCTCTCAACCATTGCCAGCAGTCTATTGTGGGGGCATCTTTGTGGATTTCTATGGTCCTCTCTAGCACTTTGCTTCTTCCTATTCTCATGTGGTCTTCATTTACCATGGTCTCCTATTTCTTGTTCTCCCTCTCTGTTCTTGATCCAGCTAGGATCTCCTGCTCCCCTAAGCTCTCTTTCCCTCGACCCTTGCCCTTCATTACCCCCACTCACATTCAGAAAGACAAACATGGTATGTACTTACTCATAGGAGGATACTAGATGTGGAACAAGGATGACTGGACAGCTACTCACAACACCAGGGAGGCTACCTGGAAAACAGGACCCCAAGAAAGACACGGGGATCGCCCAATGACGGAGAAATGGATGAGATCTACGTGAACAGCCTAGAGATGTCTTTCTTTGGTTGTTCTTTGTGCCTGTGGCTGATTGCCAGCTGATAGGAGGTAAATAGTGCTAAACTCAATGTTTACTTGGGTTCAAGATTTTCTTTTTTTCTTTCACCATTGCTGTTTCCTCAGTGCTAAGGGGACTTCAGATTGGGTTTGGAATAGATGGGTAGTAGACAGAGTGGTTTGGTGTGGTTAGACTCTCAGGCCCCTGGCCAAACTAGTGCTCACTGGCACTGGTTCAGACCATGAGGTCCCTAGGAAGTTGCTTTTCTGATTGGGTGTGTTCTAGTTTGCTTTCTGTCGCTATGATAAACACCATAATCAAAAGCAATTTGGAAAAGAATGGGTTTATTTCAGTTTACAGGTAATGGTCTACCATCAAGTGAAACCAGGGAGGAAACTAAAGGCACAAGCCTGTGAGTAGGAACTCAAGCAGGGACCCTGGAGGAATGCAGCTTACTGGCTCACTACTGATAGCTTTTTCAGTTAACACCACCATGAATGGAACAAAATATCAAATTGAATAATTTTCCTTTCCCAATTTTTCCATGTTTTTTCCACAGCAAAAGTGTCACTGGTATATGTTGTATACACTTTCTCATCTCTCTTCTCCCATTAACCCCTATCCCATTATATTTAGAAACCAACAAGGGATCAAAGCAATATCCAAATGACATACTTCAGTGTTCCAAATTGCACTGAATTTATTTTATATCCCACCTGGTCACCACAGACTCCCCTTCCTTAAACAGAGATCATGAAATTCGTTACTCATCTCTTCCTATAACTCTCCTCTCTGCACATACTTCTGGTGCCTGGCTACAGAATCTTTCCTAGTTTCAGACTACACATTTCAGGTCACTTTCTCCTGATGTGTGAATACTTGTCTCATGCTACATCTGTACTAACCTAACTCAGTTTCCCTTTTGCAAAAGAGTTGCTACATTCATTTCATATTTTCTGAGTGTCACTATTGTCATGTGATAAGATCAATGAATTACATATGTCAGTATAAGGAGGTAATATCGAACTCCATTGTGGATTATTTTGGCTTTTGATCCAGTTATTTTGCATAATGCCTCTATTGGATCCTAGGGAGAACTTAGAGTTTCCCTTTCAGCTATGTGCCTTCAATAAACCATACAGAAAAAACAGTGACTTTTTTCCTCTTCTCAATCATTACAGATATTTAAAGGAAAGAGAGGAAGAAGAGTAATGTTGTATCTTTAAGGAAAAAACAGTACTTCTTTTATTTTTAAAAAATCAGATAAAATTGATGTTGTTGAATAATCTTTTTTTTTTACACTCTGAAGATATGTCTTTACCAAGGTGCCTTCTTATTGATTTAATAAGTCATTAGCTAGGGAGGAGGTATAGGTGGTACTGCCAGACACAGAGGACACTGTGAAGAATAAAGGTAGGGTTGACAGGAGACACATAGGAAGCAAGACATGATGGAGGATAGGTAAAGTCATGGGCCATGAATCAAAACGCAAACTGATAGAAATAGGTTAATTTAAGTTGTAAGAACTAGTTAGTAACAAGCCTAAGCTATGGATGAACTTTTATAATTAATAAATCTCCATGTCATTACTGGGGAACTGGCAGTCCCAACAGAAATGTCTGACACCAAATGCCACCCAACATTTGGCCATGTATATCCACTTAAGATCTGAGAAAGCTTTTTAAAAAAAAAAGGTTCTAACCATAAAAATGGAGCCAAACATGGCTTCCTAGTCTCATTCCTGTCTCCTGTGCTGGCCCTGGTACAGAGACACATCTCCCAGCAGCTGCCTAAATGCTTGAGCCACAAGTCCACCATGAGCTAAGACACATGGTAGATTTAAGGTTTTCCTCATGCAGACAGAGAAGATTACAGATATACAGTAAAGCATGTTCAGTTGAAAAAAAAAACTCTAAATAGGTTACAGTGTATTTAACAATGTGTGTAGGCTTAAGAAATAATTATAGACAGTCATAGAAAAAAATGAATAGTTTTAAAATTAATAAAATAAGTTTCTTAAAGGCAAAGTAAAGTAATAAAAAAAAGCCATGTAAGGATTGAAAATACACAGGGAATCTGGATCCTAAATGGTATCTTTTTAAATGATAATGTACAAAAAAAACAATAGATACTGAGAGACATTGGATTATGAAAACTGCTATATTAAACTAAACTATATATTTAAAAAATGTCTTGATACTGTATTATGTTGGGAAAGAGTTTATGCTTTTGTTTCCACAGGAAATGAAAAGTTGTGGATTCCGTCCAGAATAATAGAGATCAGATTTGACCGGGGAAGACCTCCTGAGTATCTTGGATACAGAATGTGGGAGTAAAGCAAAACATACTACAGAACAGGTGACCTGTAAGCTGATCCTTTAACATGGGAACAGCTCTGAGATGAGATGAGACATAATAAATCTTGTTGGCTACAGGGTCCTCATCACTTAATATTATATGCCATCCTTTCATATACCATGGATCCAAAATTTATATTACACTTTGTTTATACAGTCTGAATGGACTTATAAAGTTGACAGATGCCTTTTTTGTTTGTTTGTTTTGGTTTTGGTTTTTCTAGACAGGGTTTCTCTGTGTAGCTTTGCACCTTTCCTGGAACTCACTCTGTAGCCTAGGCTGGCTTCGAACTCACAGAGATCAGCCTGCCTCAGCCTCCTGAGTGCTGGGATTAAAGGTATGTACCACCACTGCCCAGCAACAGATGCCTTTTACCTGCTCAAACAAAACAAAACAAAATCGACTATAATTGACTTGTGCACACCACACATTACATACTTGTGTTAGTGCAGATATGTATGTTACCTCTGAAGGTTTATGTGTTTCCAGAACAAGGGGACCAGACACCAACGCAAATGGGTGGCCCAGGTGATCCAGCATCTCAGAGTGCATCTGTTGTAGTTTCCTCTGAGTTCTGCATCTAGAACAGTTTCAAGGCTGAAATGATACAGCCTCACAGAATACTCCAGCCAGGACTTCAGCTAAGCCTTGCACTTTCCCATTGCATAGAGACTGAACAGAAAATAATACAGCTAACTCCCCCAGGAATTGACCATTATCTCCATTCTCCTAGGGTCTCTTAAAGATGCCAGCATCCCCAGACAACAGGAAGCAGTCTATAGAACATGACACCAATATTTCCAAGAGGTAAGGTGGATGGTTTTCGGTGATTCAGAGGATTATGGATGTTTGTCATCATTTAGGAGGAGTTGATTACAAGTTGTTACTGGTCATGGTCAAGTAAAAAGATATTAGATTCAGGGATGTCTTTCTGAAGGAAAAAGGGGATATAGCATAAAAATGATGGGATAAAAGGGTGGATTGTAGAGTCTATTTTTGAACAATTACTAGTCTTAAATATTTTATATTGGTATGGATTTTTGTATAAATTTAAGGTTCTTTTGTTATACTGTATGTGTGTGTGTGTTTCTATCCTTAATTAAGATATTGTACCTATGCAGCTCATTTAAAAAGGTTCTGTAAAGTTTTCATCTTTAAAAGTTATTTAAGATATTAAAAATATACAGATCAGTAGCTAGTCATCTATAACAATTATAGTTATGCTAGGTATAGTTTCAAGGTCATACAGAGACATATTTTAGGTAAACAGATGGTCTTCAAACACTTCAAAGATCTACAGAATATGGCATTTACAATGTTTTAATAACATAAGGCTTTTCTTGATAGTGAGACACATCTGTTCCTGGCAGCACCAATCTATTTCATAGAAGATGATGGGCATTAAAGAACCTCAATATGGAGTTTGCTTTCTTTCTGGGAAAAGTTAGCCACTGGACAAAAAACTGTGCTTGCTTTGACTGCTGACAGTATACTATTTAAATTGAACGATCAGGACACAAAAGAAAGCAACTGCCAAACTTTGCAAAGACAGGGTAGGACAGTCCTTCAAAGCTACTGGCTTCACAGAAGAGTCTTTCAGATATTATAGGCCTATAGGATGAAAATGGATGCTTCAATGTTACAGAGAAACTTTGGGTGGCTGTCCAGGCAGCCAGATATCTCTATTGTTTTGGAATTGGCTTGCACTGCACTTCTGTTTACTCAGGTAAAATTATATCCTTTGATGGGATTGAAGACTAGATGGTCATAGCTATAGTTTTCCTTAGTTATGATAGGAGGTAAATTAGATATTCATTCACCACCTTAAAACTCATTAAAATAGTGGTTGTGGGTCTACTAAATGTTTCATAAATCCTTTAAATGTCAATTATTTATATAAAACATTTATTGGGTTCAGAAGACAAAAATTTCATTAGGTTATAAAATTATAAAAGAAACTGAACCGACAGCCAGAGAGCCTACATGGGACTGACCTAGGCCCTCTGCATATATGTGACAAGTCTATAACTTCTTGTGAGACTTCTAACAGTGGAGAACAGGGACTGTCTTTGACTGTGTTTCATACTTTTAGGACCCTTTCCTCCTTTGGGGTAGCCTCATCCAGCCTTAATAGAAAAGGAGGTGCCTAGTGCCACTGTAGCTTGATATATCATCCCATGGTCAGCTAATATCATTGGGAGACCTGCCTGCCCATATCCAAAGAGAAACAGAGGAGGAGTAGACAAAGGGGGAGGAACTGAGAGGAGAGGATGTAGGGGAAATTTTGGTTGGAATGTAAAAACAAAAAATAAATAAACAAAAACAACAAAATTCAGTTTCACTACCTGGTCACAACATTGTATATATTTTAACCTTCTTGGCCCTCTCTGTATATTCATTCCATTCTACTATTATAATCACAGTCTTGGCAAAATGCAACTTTGTGTCTTAAAAACTTGCATCAGTATAGCTAAATATAGTGGGAGAAGACTACGTAAACAGCAAGGCTGAAATCAGGACCACAAACCTCAAGCATTCCCTCTATTGTTGGGTAGTCAGGCCTCCAATTTTCCCTGTTTCACATGGAGAAGAGCCACTCAGAAGCCAAGAGTTCAAGGGCTTTTCTGTAATTTCCAGTAAAACCAATCTAGACAGGGAGGAGCAAGTGGTTGACTTGCCTTTACTATCTATGTGCACCAGACAAAGCCCTTGGTTTATCACTCTTTAAGAATCAAACAAGGTCATAAACTTCACTTATTTCTTCAGCAGAATACCACTATCCCTCGGAAACATACTTGTTGAGAGGGATGGTATCCTTGGCATCTTTTTAATCTTTTGTGGAAGTTTCAATACATTGTTAAACCTGGACTTGAACTCACTATGTAGCTCAGGATCCGTGGGCTGTCTAGTAGTTGGGATCATATGCTTTTACCACAAGGCTTGACTTACAAGCCCATTCTTTATATTATCCTTGCCCAGTCACTATTTCCCTGCCCCAGGCACCTGAAAACCAGGAACCAAGTACTTATGGGTGGCCTCTATTCCCCCAGAGACTGAAGAGGTTATTCAAACTGGGCAACCTTGCACCTGCTTCTTTGCCTTGTCTGTCCTTTCTAATGGAGTTCAGAATAAAGACTCAAGATCACATTTTTCTCTGCCTATCCTCTATCCCTGCCTCCTGACTGACCCCTTTTTCTATGTGGCTTGCTCTGTATTAAGGCACACCATTCCTCAATAGATCTGTAAATGGATTGTGCCATCTTTCCAATGCCAGGTGGTCTCCTAATCTATTGTCCTTGTCATACTTGGATATATTTGCATTCTCTGATACATTTTAAAAATTGCTAAAGCTCTCAACTGTAACCATGAATAGTTGGCTTTCTATAGAGATTAGATAATAGCACATAGCAGTGTAGGAACATGTTCAAGGTTACATGATTATTAAACAGTAGCTATAAATCAAACCATGGGTGCATTGCTTGCAAAAAAAAAAAGTGTTCTTAGCCAGCAATCTGCACATCCTTTAGGATTTTCCCAGTCACAACTCTTCTTCCTCAAGAGACATGTTCAGTAAGATATTGCTTGGATTTTATCCATTTTCTCAATGTTTCCTTATAATACGAACAAAATCTATTTCCCATTTGGGTTTAAGAGCTGAGGAGTGTTATGAGAATTTTAAAGAAATATTACAAAATAAGTTACATGATATTTCTAAGTGGTGGTTTAAGAGAAGTAAATTTGGGACCCCAGGAGATGGCTGGGTGGTTAAGCATCTATTGCGTAAACATGAGGAAGAGACTTTGAACTCCCAGCACTCGGGGGAATACCAGATAGGATGGTGCTTGTTTGTAGCCCCAACTCTCAGTAGAAAGGTACAACAGGAGGATACTTGGTGCTCAATGGCCAGCTAACCTAGCTGCATAGGAGAGCTTCATTCAGGTTCAGTGACAGACTCTGTTTCAAAATATAAGCCAAGTGAGAATGACACCTAGCAAAAAGCCCAGAGTCTGAAAGCACGTAAGTCACATTCACATTCACATGCATACATATAAGTAGTTAAAAACAGATGCATGTGCACACACACAATACATACATACATACATACATACATACATACATACATACATATAATGGAGTAACTTGTTAAGCATAATTTTAGGAAAATCCAAAATATGTCTGAGGGTAGACCTTGCTATAAAAGTGAACCACACACTCCCGAGTAGCCACAGGCATAAGTCACTGTTTTTCAGCCAATGAAACTTCTCCAGGAAAAGTGAGGAAGGGTTAGTGGACTCACCGCTCTGTGATTCTAAAAACATGTATACCCATTCTGAACTTATTTTCATTTTCTAAATTTGAATCATGCCACTAGGTGGCAGTAGAATAAAAATAATATCTCTGCTCTATCTTTCACTGGATTCTTTTTCATAAGAGTGCACATTGTTTTGGAGAATAATACTACTATATTATCACCACACAAAACACATTAAAAAAACCCAACACAGTCTAAAGTTCACAACAACCTTAAAATAAGTTGTAACTCACATCAGCATATTGTTATCATAGCAAAATATCCAATGAGAGCAAATTGTATTTAACATTTCTTCCCATTAAATACTTAATCAAAAATTCTAAATAAATGTTCATTATTTTGTCATCAAATGTATATTAATTCTGTGAAAACCAGATACATACATTTAATTTCTTCTCTCTGTGTCTGTTTGGATGTCTAATACATACCTTAGAAGTAACCCCACCAAAAAATGAACTCAATTTCTTTTTCCAAAGCTCATGTTTCAAAAGGTTTTGATGTCTTAAAAAATGAAACAATATTTCTCTTATTGCGCAATACAGATATCTAGGAAACAGTGTGTTTCTATTGCTTCCACTTGATATAAACCCACCCTCCAGAAGTTCTCTGGTCCCACAACCAAACCACATTGAGAAAAAGTCCATTGATTTCCACATTTGCTCCTCTCACTACTGATCAACCCATAATCATTCTCCTTTGGCAGGAATTAAATTTCTTCAGTTATATTCCTGTTTTTCCATGTTTCCCTCTACAACCAATGTTCTATCTGTTAACCAGAGTCATGGCTTGGAATATGATTCATGAATTATAACTCTTTTGCTTAACATCCTTCAAAAGATCATTATGGCTCATAAAAGAAAATCCCAGATCTTTAACAGTTATCCTAATGGCTTCATACCCCAGAGGTTTCCTGCTTCTATAATAAACCCTACCTTCATCCCTCACTCTGCTTCAGCGATTCTGAAGACCTCACCCTTCACACAGACATGTCAATCACTAAAGGTTTGGATTAGTCCCCACCTCTGTCCACTATGCTCTATTTCTACCTAGAACTGACACTTCTTATCCTTTAGACATCAGCCCATCAAATTTGTATCTCTCCAGAGAGTCTACCATTCAATGGCTACTTTCTGTCATCTTGGTGTGCTGTGTTTCTCTTCTATCACTCTAGCACATCAGGTTTATTTTTTATTTACATGTTTATTGTCTTCTCTCACTAGAATGTCTCAGGTGGGCCAGGACGATGTCAGCTATTCACTATAGAGGTTATATGTCAAATGAAACATGGATAGGATTGTCCATTCCTTTAATGATTGAAAGGGTTCACCAACATCTCCCTGAAAAACAGAGCATGTATTGATCTCTGGTCTCTATTTAGTCCATTCATCAAGAACAGCTCACACATAGGGCATGACACAGGGCAGCTACTACACTGTGAAGAGCACCAGCTATCAATCCTGCTTTGCAGCTCGGATTGGACTCGATGGGCAATAGCGACCACTTTTAGAGTTTTAAAACAAAGAGTGGCATCATGTAGATACATTCTAAATACTCATCTGGCTAATACATGGAACATGAGACTTCTGGGGATCAAAAAGAACAGCCAGAAGTCTAAGCAGGTGTTTTTTGAGGCCTCCCTCTGGAGATGTTGTTTATGACCTTCATGAAAAAAACAAACAATGTTTGAGTCCTTATCCTTAGTCTGTTAAAACAGAACTTACTACTTTGCATTATGTTAATTCTTTATCTGTGTGATTAAGGTCTCATTGATATTTTCTGCAATACTAGACAATAGGAAATGAAAGGCTGAAGGATAGTGCCAAAGACTTCAGATAGCACAGTATGTTCTGGAGAAGGTCTTCATCCCTAGCCTGTGTCCCTGTATGTTTTCTACTCAAGGGGTTTGTTGACTTGAGACCTGATTTAGTTTCTAGCAAGTTCAAGAACTTAGAAATCAGGAGTCAGTTACAACCTGTTAAAGTCAAAGTGTAGTGAGAGCTGATTAATTCAGAATCAGTGGAGCTGATGCATTTGGTTCACTTTTCAATTTATAACAGCCATCTCTATTCTCCGTTAGGACTCAAAGGAGCATCAGTCCACCATTCCACTTCCATAATTGAATCATCTTCTCTTCCAGTTTCTCTCTTAGGAGGATCCTGTGGTTTGCACTGGGTCCAATCAGACAATCCAGGAAAATCTCTCTATGACATAATCCTTAACTTAGTCACCTCTTCACTCTCAAAGTTCTAGGTATGAATAGGTAGGTTTATATGGAGGAAGGGAGCATTTATGCTTGTATTAGGGAATCCATGGACCTTTAGCAGAACTCACAGATAACAGATACCAACACCATGCCTGATACTATATATTGACAGTAAATATGTTTGCAAATTATTAAACACAGGCATTGAAGTCTAAGCCCTAATGCATGCCTTGTCTGCCTTTTATCTGCTTCAAATTGGGCTTCCTATTTAAGAACCTTTCAGATATTGTCTGGATAATTTTTATCTTAAAAAGAAGAAAATACTTTTTACAAAATGCAAAACCCCTTGCTCAGTAGAGATAGGACTTAAAAGGCTAACTGGCAGGATAATTGATGCTGGTCTTTATCAAGCCAGCTTTTAGATGCTAGATACAGAAAATGGACAGTGATATCAGCAAGCAATAAAATACCTTGTAAAGTGCCCACTGGCTTCTTTAAATGAATTTGCAATTCACTTAGGAAGGAAGCTGCAATGAAGGGAAGTTTGAATATATCAGCAGGGCTGTAAAAGATGCCTTTCCTCCCCCTCAGCTGTGACCTCTCAGTTACAAAGGTTCATCAAAAGCTGGCTTGTATTCACATTTATCCCACCCAACTGCTACTCCCATTGTTACCTGACAATGGACCCTTCTCTGCTGGTTTCACCTCATCATAGCCTTGGAGACACAACTATTTGAGTCCACAGTGGGTCTGTGAAGGGGGTACAGGCATTGGCAATCAAGGTCACATTGTCTCTTATAGCATATTTGATAAAGTCACTATGACTAAGAGTTTCAATTCATTTCTCTTTTGAAAAGAGATGAAAATATAAGGTACCACCAGGAGAAATGGTAATTTCACCATGAAGCAGCATTTTCTAAACTGTTTTTGACAGGCTCTAAGATCATTTTGTAAGGAGAAGCGGGGAGGGGAGAAGGGCTGTTGAAAACATTTTTTAAGAAATGCTTTATTTTATATTCCTTCTTCAGGAAATTAGGAAAGGCTCTGAGAAACCCTGAAATAAGTGAGCCTCCTTAATATTACTTCACCCTCTCTCCCAAACCCACATGAACTCCTGTATCTGCATTTATTCCTATTGTCACTGAAGAACGCTCTGTGGCACACACTGCATGAAATAATACTCTGAGGTGGTTTTGTATGAAAGGTGCCCTAAGTATAAAAGGAAGAGTGATGTAGGCATGATAGTGGCCACCGAACCAAATGGGACCGTGGAACAAAAATCTAAAACTCCAGAAACTAAGACACTATTCCCACCTTTTAAAAAGATCCAGAGCTATATAAATATCAGGAATTTGTACACTGCGTTAGCTTTTCCAAAGAGTGAGCATACTGAAAACAACCATTTTCCAAAATTTCAAAGTGATTTTTTAAAGACAATACCAATTTTCCTTTAGTTATAATAATGGATATTCAGAGATAGTAGTTATCTTTGGGGAAAGGATGACATCTTTGAAAACCTGAGGATTTTAGACTCTCACCACTTAAGAACTTATTTGTAGGCTCTAATTCTCGCCAGCAGTTTGTGTGAATGATCTGACTTCTCTGGGCTGTGTGTGTGTGTGTGTGTGTGTGTGTGTGTGTGTGTGTGTGTGTGTTTGAAAAAGAGTTTCTCTGTGTAGCCCTGGCTGGCCTCGAACTGTCTCTGTGGACCAAGGTGGCCTCTAACTCAGAGATCCACCTGCCTCTGCCTTCCAAGTGCTGGGACTGAAGGCATGCACCACCCACTACCACTGCCTAATGGCTTCTCTGTTTTATTTGCATGTATTTATGTTGTAGTGTCTGAGGGTCCCACAGTATATAATATATCATTCCCTCCCAATACTGTAAAAAGTTTTAAAATATCTAAATATAAATATTGAGGCCATAGTATAAACTAACTGATTATTACAAAGTCCAGTTGGGAGATGGAGAGATGGGTCCTTGGTAAAATACCTGCTATGGAATCTGGAGGAGCTGAGGTCAGCCAGATTGCCAGCACTGAGAGGAGTCCAGGCACTGTGGTACACATCTGTAATCTTAGTGCTGAAAAGGCTGAAATAGCAGTCTTTGAGGCTTGATGGCCTGTCAATCTGGCCAGCTAGAGAGCTCTGTGCTCAGTGAGAGGCTTTGTCTCAAGAAAGAAAAATATGGTAAAGTGCTTGATGAGATGACAGAATGGGTAAGAATGTCTGCTGTACAGCAATAGGACTCGAGTTAAAGGCTCATCACCTACTTAAAAACCAAGGTATTATCATGTTCACCTATAACCTTAGCTCTGTAGAGGCAGACAGGATTGCTGGGGCTTCCTGGACAGCCAGCCTAGCTGAAAATCCATGAGCTCCAGATTTAGTGAAAGATCATGCCTCAAAGGCAATTAGTTGAGCAGGACTCCTGATGTCCTTTACCGGCTTCTGTGCGTGGACATGTATGCTCATATCTGCACCCATAAAGTGGAGAGAAAATGCAAAAGACAGTCAACTTTACTCTCTGACCTCCACACACATGCTCATGAATATACCTGTATGTACATGTACGCACATTCACAGAGAGAGAGAGAGAGAGAGAGAGAGAGAGAGAAACAGACAGACAGACAGAAAGACAGAGAGAGAGAGACAGACAGAAACAGAGACAGAGACAGAGAGAGAAAGAGACAGAGAGACATACAGAGAGAGATAGAGCTCAGCTTTAGAACATGGCTAGAAGCTTGTTGTTCTGGAATATTTCTTTAGCTATGCAAAGATGTGTTGCATTTGTTTAATTGTATAAAAGATGTGCTGCTGTTTTACCTTGCTTGCCTAAGCACTGGATTGGTCTAATAAAAAGCTGAATGGCCAGTAGTAAGAGAAAAGTTATTGGTGGGACTTCCGGACAGGGAAAGTAAGTAGGAGGAGGAACTTAGGCTCTGGGGAAGAAAGAAAAATAGACACCAGGGAGACGCCAGGGGCCAGCCAGACAGACATGGAAAAAACAGGAAAGTAGGACATACAGGATGAAACAAAGGTAATAAGCCCCAAGGCAAAATGTAAATTAATAGAAACAGGTTAAATTAAGCTAAAAGTGCTAGTGGGAAAAGCCTAAGTTATGGCTGAGCATTAATAATTAAATAATACGTCTCTGTGTCTTCATTTGGGAGCTGGTTGGTGCCCCAAAGAAAATACCAACTACTGGCTTTTTACTCTGGTAAACTCCAATTATTTTTCACAAGACACTCTCATCACAAAGGAAGACAGGAAGACCAGAGTAGTCACCCCAGCTACCTACTAGTCAGATAATTCTCTTCTCCCTAAAGTCTGAAGGCTATGATTGAATGAGAGCTGGAAGCATTTCTAGTTAAATTCCTGCCCTCTACAAATAGAATATTTTCCCTCAGCAGTGTGTTCCTGTTCCTGAAATATGAAGAGATAGTTTACACAAAATGTTGCCTGAAAATATTTACTTCAACACACAGTAGGCCAGCAAGGGCTATAGGATAAGACCTTGTCCCATAAAAGAATGAACAAACAACCCCACAGAATGGAACATTAACAATAATGATGAATTAATTAACATTAATTTTTATACATGAAAATTCATGAAGTATCCTTTAATATATATTTTAATAGCAACATATTACAAAATAATACAGAAAGGCCATACATCGTACATGGCATTTTAGGAAAAGAACATGCAATAATGTAAACAAAATAAAACCAAAACAAAAGCACTATGAAAAGATTCAATGACAATGGGCTATGAGGAGACTTAAGATTTTTATATAATATTACAAATGAGACCATATTGTACATATTAGTACATTCTCAGTAATACTGCAGTGGAGGGCATACAATAGTACATTGTCAAAATAAATAAGATTGTATACTGAAAGAGTAAGACCTAAACTATGGAACTTAATGATAACGTGCTGCTATTGGTCAATTGTAAGAGATATGCCACGTTAATGTAAGTTGTTAATAATGGAAATACTGGGAAAGAGGTTATAAGTGGGCCTAGGGTATGGCCCGTATATGGAAGATTCTGCACCACTGTTCCATTTTCTATAAATTTAAAGCTATGATAAAGGAAATCTACTAAGCACAAAAATGAAAACAAATATTTTTTTAAAAAAACCTTGACTATGTCTCCATATGACTTTTGTGCAGGCTCAAATGTTTGAAAGGATGTAAAGGCCACAGATACCCTTTACAACAGTAAACTTGCTATGTCTTTCCATTTCATAAAAAAATTTACTTTCTTCTTTCTGGATTCAAACAACCATCAATATTTTCATGATTGACACAACTGCAAATTTTCTTTTCTGCAAGGACAGTGCCATCAGAGGGATGGCCAAGTTCTGGTTTTCAATATCTTTGACCCTCTTGGGGAGAAAGAAAATCCCTAGCCAAGCTTGAGAAAGGTCTGTGAGAGTCAATCCAGTAAGCAGCTGGACAAAGAAGAGAGAAGAGCATGAGGGAGTAAAGTAGACAGACTGTTATTCACCATGGAAAACAGGTTCATCCTCTTCATCTTGGAGGGAAGAAACTGTGCTTTGAGCAGCAGAACTCACAGGGTGCTCACAAATGGCGAAAGACTGCTGCAGTCTGTTTTTCGGAGATCAAATCCTCATGTTTTCTCCTTCGGAACAGCTATGTATAGCCCTGATTCATAACAAGGCAATGCAGTCTCTCAGGGACTATGAGACTGACACACAAGTATTCCAATCAATCCTCTGATGAAAAATCATTAAAAGCCTATTGGGTTAATTCTCCATTGCTGTCTACCAATCTAGCATACATTTACCAACAGCTTCAGATTGCCGATTTCATGGCATGCGGTCTAGGTCAGCATCTTGTAGGTTCAGATTGCTTCTCTATAGTCTGTCTTAAGAGGTTAAAATAAAGTTATCTACAGAGCTGTGTCCTTTCTTCTGGTTCTAGAAGACAATTTATTTTCATGATTATTCATGTTGTTGGCAAAATACAGTGCTATGTAGTCATAGCACCAAACAAGGTCCCTGTTTCTTCAATAATGCCATCTTGGGATCATTCCCAGTCTCTGAAAGCTGAAGTCCCCTCTGGATTTTTGACACCTTTTCAAAGCCAATAATGATGAGCCAAGGCATTTACATGTTTTGAATCAATTGCTTTTCTTCTATATCCTTCTCTGCTTTTCTCTTCTCCATCTCTCTCTGTCTTCTCTCTCTCTCTCTCTCCATCCTTCACTGCCTCTCACTCCCTCTCTTTCCTTCCTCTCAGCCTTCCTCTTCTATTTTAAAGGTTCATTTAACCACATTGGGACCAACTAGATAAAGGCAGATAAACACCCTCTTTAAGATCAGAATATTAGAAATTTTAATTTCTTGGTTTTTTTACATATAGTAAAATACATTATTAAGTACAGCATCAGGAAATTAAATATTAAAGTGAATCAATCCTAACATTCTCACCATTGTCACCTGATATGCAATACTTAGAGGTCTAGCTTATACAAAACATTCTGCTCTTTAGGGTTCTCCCATTGTGCTGTAAGCCAGTATTTAAGACCTCCTTCCTCCTTTAATAAACGGCATTCGGCATTAAATAAATTTTTAAAAAGCCAAAAAATGTATTTTGGAGCTCTTTCCACATGCTTGTAGTCATATATATATATATATATATATATATATATATATATATATATATTCCACAACCTGAGGTCATCTGAGAGGAAGGGACCTCAATCAAGAAAATGCCTCCATAAGGTCAGGTTGTAGGCAGGCCTATAACACACTGTCCTAGTGATTGGTGAGGAAGGGCCCAGTCCATGGTGGGGTTTGAGTTCCTGTCCTGACTTCCTTCTGTGATGAACAGTGATATCGAAATGTAAGACAAATAAACCCTCCCCCCCAAAAAAGAAGATACCTTTATTTAAAAAAAATAAGCTATGTATGGTGGAGCAAGACTTTAATCCCGGCACTGGAGAGGTAGAGGCATGTAGGTCTCTGTGAGTTTGAAACATACCTGGTCTACAAAGTGAGTTACTGTGAGTTTGAGACATGCCTGGTCCACAAAGTGAGTTACAGGACTGTTAAACAGAGAAACTCTACTCTGAGAAGCCAAAAAAAAAAAATAAGAGCTAATAATATGCCAATGTGGTATAACACTTTGTTAAGTATTAACAAGATATCATAATATGTAATGTTCAATATCCTAAATAATAGAGGAAATAGGGACAGGGTATAAATGTACTGTCTATCCTATTTTTCTGCATATTGAAATTTATTCTAAAAATAAAGTATACATATTGAAAAATACATAAATAAATGCTTGAATTCTATTAAACTCACAGGTTTTTTTATTTAACACTTAATATTTAATTAGTATTTAAGGACAATTGTTGATCAAAGAAAGAAAGATATGTTATAAAGTAGTATTTGCCTAAAGGATCTCCCTTTTTTCAAAAGAAATGAAAATAAGGTCCATAAATAAAGTAGCAAGTATTTTTTGCTGAGACTCAGTTCCCAGGAAAAGGATTGTTCCAGGTATTCTGGCTCAGAAGGTCTACCTCCCCTTTCTCTGAGCCTCGAATTTACTGGCTTTCTGGTACAAATGGTTAACTTTTCAATATTGGTCCTTGTCTACAAAACTAGTTTGCAACTAAGCAAGCTTCATCTACCTTGAATTTCTTTAAATTCAAATCAATGATAAAAAATTCAATAAGACCATCCAATGATTGGGAACATATACAGAGCTGGCACCAGTACAAACTTGGTTACCCATAAGGAAAATAAAAATAAAACCCACTGTAATTTGGGGAAATTAAGGAAATGGACAAGGAGCTTTGCTAGGTAATCCTAGGCAAGTATTCCATTTTTTTTTTGATTCCCTGATTTCTCATGCCTGATAACTTGATTCTGTAGTTCTTATATTATCGTGCTGTGGTTATGGTATACTTAGAGAGCCTCTATAATATAGTTTTTCTTTTAAAATATTAAATTGATACATTTAAAAAGAATTAAGCAGGTTTTTCAACATTAAGTGACCATGCTGAAGTTTTAAGAGAAAATAATTAAGCTGAAGTTCCCAGCAGAAAGTTACACTGATTTGGAGGATACCAAAAGGCTGATTGATCAGAACTTTGTGACTGTGAACAGCTGGAGTGCTACCAACCAAAAGTCAAAATTATCTTGAGCTATTTTTAGTCCTCTTTGCAGACATTTATCAACTACCTTATATGTCTACATTAATATCCTTTGACTATCAAGTAAAATATTTGGAACATTTTCTTAGGGTACCACCAACTTCTACCAATCCACGCACTAAGTTTCATCAGATATCATCAGAAACCAGTGGTACAGTTTTCCTCATTTTGCTTTTCCTCATTTTCCTACCTTCCTGGTGTCCCTATTAATGCATTTAGTAAATACATTTAACCATGATTGCTTTTGAACTCTGTACTTATACATGTTCATGTAAACACTTTCATAATGGAAGATGTAGTTTGAGGCAACCCAAATCTGTGTGCCTGAGTCATGATCACTTGAAATTGGCTCAAGATTATCTATAACTTATTCTGTTTTAAAAATCAAATTAACTAACTTATTTTACATCCCAACTGCAGTTTCCTCCCTCCTCTCCTCCCACTCTTTCTGCCCCCCTCCCCTTGCAATCCACTCCTCCTCTGTTTATTTTCAGAAAGGGGCAGTCCTCCCAAAGCATGGCATATCACCTTATAGTAAGATTAAGTACCTCCCTTTGTATTAAGGCTGGGCAAGGCAACCCAGTATAAGTGATATGTAGTGGGTAGCCATTCCAGCTTTGACCTAGAAGTTCCAACCCCCATTGAGGCTTCGGTAATAGTCACGCCTACAAGGCAGGGCTGAGAGAGATCGTTGAAGATCCAAGATCCGGATGCGCAGGCTATCTTGGTTGCTGGACCCTGGACACTCGAGCTAGACTGAGCAGAGTTCTCCATAGAATACTGCCAGACTGTGCCACACCTTTCCCAGACCTGTAGCCTATCCCTTCACTTGTAAGTTACCCCACAAAATAAACCTCCCTTTTAACTACATAGAGTGGCCTTAATAGTTTCACCAATAGGGATACGTTCCCAGGAGCCAGCCAAAGCATTAGGGACAGCCTCTGCTCCCACTATGAGGAGTCCCACAAGTAGACCAAGCTACACAACTCTCAAATATATATAGAGGGCCTAGGTCAGTCCTATGCAGGCTCTCTGGTTGTTGTTCAGACTCTGTGAGCTCCTATGAACCCAGGTTAGTTGTTTCTGTGGGTTTTCTTGTGATGTCCTTGAACCCTCTAGTTCATACAGTCCTTTGTCTCTCTCTTCAGTAGATTCCCCAAGCCATATAACCTTTGACCTGCAGTATGTCCTTCCCATGGGATGTGCTGGGGTAAGGGTGGCACAGAGACTGTGGGAGTGGTCAATCAAAGACTTGTCCAGCCTCAGACCCATGCCATGAGAGTGAGCCAGGCCTGTTACTGCCTGGAGTGCCAGGACCCAGAGACTGGATGGCCCAGAGACCTAATATAAAGCCAAATATGATTGGAGAAAAAAATGTCAATATAATGATGCCTAACAATATTGTGCTATACGCATAGATTGGCAACTACCCCAACTGTCACCAGAGAGCCTTCATCCAGTAACTGATGGAAACAGATGCAGAGACCCACAGCCACATATTAGGCCTAGCTACAACTCATTCTATCTGAGGGAAAGGTTGTGTTTTGCATTAGTAGGATTTACCAAGCCAACCCTCAAAATTCTCAATTAAGATAGAAGAGCAGAGCAGGAAAACACACAATTCAATTTCCATAAGTTAAAATATATTAAATGAAAGTGTCACAAAGGGAAGCAATCAGCTAGTTGTTTTGTAGCTGTGACAAAATACTGGACAAAAAGCAACTTAAGTGAGAAAATGAATGTTCTGGCTTACAGTCTGAGAAGTTATAATCTACCACAGTGGGGAAGGCACGGCAGCAAGCGTGGGAAGCTGGCTGGTCACACCGCGTCAGCACACAGGAGGCAGAGAAGGATGTATACTTATGTTCAGTTGTGTTTTATTTTTTTCATTTTTTTATGTAGCCCAGGACCCCAACCCATAGGATGGTGCCACCTACCTTTAAGGTGGATCTTCTTCCCACGTGGATTAATTAATTAATTAACCTACATGATCTGAGAGGAAGACTGGGGCCTTATCTGAGAAGTAATTCTAGATCTTGTCAAAGTGACGGTGAATATTAACCATTGCAGGGAGCTACTGAGACAGTTACAAACTTACCTGAATTTGCTTAAATCCAACAATGTCATCAAAGGAACACAGCCATGACAAAGTGTGGATAGGATAAGATCTTATTTCATCAGAAGTTTCAAGTAAATATTGAACTCACTGTAACTTTATAGGAGGTTCACCATGCTCTTAAAGACTGTTGGTGCCACTATGTAGAATGCACTGCACCATGCGGGCTTCCTTACTCAAGCCAATGCCTTCCCATAAGTCCCAAGAGCAGCTGTCAATTGCCTTGTAGTTAATTGGGTGGGCTATATCACTGCAGAAAGATAGAGGGAATGACATGCATAATGGGCATTTTCTTGCTCTTTATTTAAAACCATCAAATAACCTAGACGTAGCTAGTGATGCAGAAAATAATGAAATACTGAAAAAACCCTAAGATGAACAAATATTCTTTGATATACATACAGAAAACCATCATAATTTTAGTGTTCTTCCTCAAGAGGGAAAAAAAAATTATCATGCTATTCTCCAAATTACCAGAAGAAGGCAGGCGATGCACACTGTTGGGAATACCCAGGCAGCTCTAGATTCTGTTATGTAAAGATGCCTCTTGGCTGCTATCTTACTTATGCTTTGCTGCACCCTGATTGAACATTTTAGTCTTCATTCAGAACTTTCTTAGCTAAATAATAAAATTATGTGTGTTCATTTCATCTTGACTCCATACTGATGATGTTATACATTGAGGAACATTACATATTGATTATCCACAATAGCCATACCAGACTTACATTATGAGCTTGCTTGTGGCAAATTTTCTGCATGTTTGCCAGCTTGATATCTTGACATGTACATCCTGCACAGTGACATGGGTTCTGCCCTTGATAGATTTTACTTCTGTGGCTAGGTTATATCATATGGTATTTCTGACATTAATATGGGGGCATTTTTTTCCTGGGCCTGTCTGACAAAATCACAACCATTTTAAAACAGAATTTTCTTCTAATCACCAAAGAAAGTCGAAGAGTTGGAGCACAAAAATTGTTTTATAGTCCATAGCTGACTGAAAGATGGAAGAGACAATGCATTCGGGGTATGGAAGTCCTTCAGAAGTGAGAATGGCCCCAGCTGTCAGTCAAAACTGCATCAGGTCCCTCAGCACTAAACTCAAAAGAATAGAAATAGATTTTTCTCCTTCTGCTTATCAAGAATACAGCCTGTCTTGTAATTTGATCTCAGACTTGTGATTCCCAGAGCACAAATACAAGTCATCCCTGACCATAGCCTGACTTAAAATCAAACAGAGCTGTCAGAGAATAACTAGGTGTTACTCACTGATGTTCTAATGTTAAACTTTTGGCGACTTGTTATACAGCAGGAAAAATATAATATAAATAAAGTTGTTTAAATCTCATGACAACCATGTGAATAACAACTGCTATCCATATTCTTCAAGTGTGGAAAAGAGAGAAACTTATCCAAGATGTTACAGGCAGCGAGAAAAAAAAAAACATGGTTCAAAACCGGGCAGAACAAATCGCATATTCATATAGCCTTCACTTGCTTATTTCTGAAGGGAAGAAAAGCTAGTAAATCTAAAACCATCAGAGAAAAAGCAAAATCCACCTAAACTCAACAGAAAGCAGACTAGCATGCTTTTTAGTCTCTATGAGAAAACAGTTTGGACTGAGATGTAGCTCAATTGTCAGCCTGCTTGATTAGCATGCATGAAGCCCTGAGATCTATCCACAACCCCATAATCTGGGCATGGAAGTTCACATCAGATATATCAACACACTCTGGAGAAATAGAAGCAGGACGGTGAGGAGTTCTAAGCCATGCTTGGCAACACAGCAATTTCAAAGCAATGTGGATTACAGGAGACTATCTCAAGTTAGATAGATAGATAGATAGATAGATAGATAGATAGATAGATAGATAGATAGATAGATAGATAGATAGATAGATGATAGATAGATAGATAGGCAGACAGAAAGACAGACAGATAGATAAAGTCATACAAAGGAACTGGCATATTCTAAGGAATGAATAAATAGCTTTAGCATTGGCCTTGGCATCATCATTCACTAAACTAGCTTGAGAAGTCATATATCTTCAGCTTGGAAAATTTCATCTGTAAATGACACTAAGAAATCATCATCAGCTTAGTTACAAGTTACTTTAATAATGACATATGTAATGAATGTCAATAATGTTTTGTGCATTCTTAATGAAGGATTAAAGGATACCTAATAAAATATTAAAGTAATATTTACATATATGTCTTATATAAATGGAATAAGATCACTTTTTATTATTTAAAAATTTTTTATTCATTTTACATACCAACTACATAACCCCCTCTCATCCCTCCTCCAGTTCTCCCCCAAACGCCCCAACCCACCCTCCAGCCCCTCCTCCAAAAGGGTAAGGCCTCCCATAGGGAGTCAGCAAAGCCTGGTACATTCAGTTGAAGCAGGACCAAGCCCCTCCATCCTGCACCAAGGATGAGCAAGGCTTCCGACCATGGGTAATGGGCTCCAGAAAGCCAGCTCATGCACCAGGGATAGATCTTGATCCTACTGCCAGGCACCCCTCAAACAGACCAAGCTGCACAACTGACTCCCATATAAAATCACTTTTAAAAGATATCTTTTATTTGAAGATATTTAAAAATATTTAAAGGATATTTTTTAAAATACACACAGGTATGTGCTAACAAACATGTTTGCTAATCCTTCATGCTTGAGTATTAAAATGGCCTTCAATATTTCCATTATATTTCTATGAATATCTAAATCTACTATAAGTTATTGACTCAACATTCTTTGGACTCATAGTATGTTCTTTGCTTTCATGTGATTAATATCCTGCAGGGAGTTTCCTTCAATCCCTCCTCTTACTATTATTAATAAGATCCTCTGGACTCCTATCTGGTTGTACTCTGTCTAATATTGGGCAGAAAATATTTGTGTTCATCTCCCCTTCTGGACTCTGATTGTCCAATCAGGGACTGTAGTTTGTCCTACTGTACTTTTCAAATCTGGCACCATGTCTCCTATGTAATAGGATCTCAATAAACTCAAAAATAATACTTTCACTTGAATAACGATGAATAAACCCTGTGAAGGCATGCCAGTTGTTTTCAGGATGTGTTGAATTTTCATCGCATTTTCAGAATAGAGGTATTTTCACTGGTACGGATTTATGCTATGATCTTGATCTGGCTGGCTAGCGTCTCAGGTGATCGCCTGCAGTCTCCTACGCAGTAGACAGTCTTGAATGAAACACAACAGTAAAATTGCATCTGTAAACAATTTAGTTAATCTAAGAGTAAAAGTGATTATCCAATTAAAATGAAAAAGAGAAGAATTAATTTAGAAATTGGCTTTAAATGAGTAAAAGAAAAAATATGGCTCTACGGAGCAGGTGTTAAGACAGAAGGAGGGGAGGGAGGAAGGCAGGGAATGAGAGTAAGAAATTTTACTTACTTAGTGAGGACTCAGGCAGAAACACCAGTCAGAAGGCAAACTTGAAAGCATCTCATAGCTATGCTGACATTGATCCTGGCATTGTGATCTCGGTAAAGGAAGACTTTAAGTGGCTGCTGATAAAGAGTCATTCTGTAAAGAGCATACTTACCGTACAATTCATAAAACTTTCCTGGAGAATTTCAGGGCCACAGGGGCAAAGAGACATCCCATTTCTTCACTTCATATTTATTTTGTTTGTTTTCCTTTTTCTTTGGAATTTTGATCAGTGATCTCATTTCACCACACAAAGAAAAACAAAGGGTTAGACATGGTGATACACACTATCTGAAGCTACTGGAAGAGTGAGGACACAGGACTGAAAATGTGAGTCTTCCAGGGAAGCAGCAAGTTGAAGAGTAGCCTGAGTGATTTAGTGAAACCAGCCTCACAAACATTTTGTTTTAAGGGCTAACATGTAGTCCAGTGGTAGAATGTTTGCCTAGCATATGCAAAAGTCATGTTTTAATCCACAGTACAGCAAAGAGGACAAAAGGACAGGAAGAAGGGAGGGAAGGTGTCTGGAAAAGGGATAAGATCAGATGGATGATTTTAACTGTGAGAGGTTTGAGGAGCATCATTATTGAGTACTATTATGTATTGAATTCACTCTCTCCAAAATTCGTTGTTAAAATCCTAGCATCTGATTTAACTTTTCTTGCAGACATCCATCCTTAGAGGATGGGATAGTTATTTAATAGGATCAGTTTTTAAGGACAGACACCAACACTCCATTGTTCTCCCACAGTATACAAGGCAAAGGCCTGATGAGCACACTGTATGAATGTTAGCCATCTCCAAGCCTGGAAAAGATGCCTCATCTGAAATTAACTCTCCTAGAACTTTCATTTTAGATGGAAACCTTTTTGGTGGTGAGAATATTAATTCACCTAGTCAGTGGTATTCTTTTTTTTTGGCTGTCTGAGATGACTAATTCCTACACAGGTCTTTCAGGTCCCCCTGGAAGTAAAATGTTTGGTAAACAGGCTTTTTGATATGTTCAGTGTTCCAGGGAAAACAATTCAGTAGAGCTTACTCTTCCTACTTCAGCTCCTGGGCTGCAACTAGACCAAGACAGGCAAGTTCCCATTATTAATTCAGACCTCTCACCTCTGTCTTTCCTTAGCTTTTGTTTTGAACTGAGATGAAAAACCTGAAGTTCAATTTGTGCAGTTCAATTCCCCTTCTATCAACAGTCACATCTAATCCCAGAGTATTTGGAAATTCATTCACAGAATTTGAATCTTGGTTCAGAGTTTGAAAAAGAGAAGATAATAAAAAAAAACTTTGTCTTCATGTAAAGTGCCAAAGGACTCCCAAAGAGAGTTCAAGAGAGGAAGCAAAATGGCCAAGGTCATGGCAAGTGACACCCTTTTTCAGGAGTGAGTTATTGTCTCCTGTCTGTGGTCATCAATCACATGTGTTCCCTCATCATACTGAGGATACCTCATGTCTATGCCCAGCACATAGCTACTCTATCCTGAAACACTTTTTTCTTCAGTCCTTTCTAGCTGATTTCTTATTATCTTTTTATATAATAATAAAATCTTATTATTTCTTATTTCTTATTATCTTTCAGGTAAGGTATCTTTCTTTGGGGAAATCTTTTTTTGACATCTGTTACCTACTTCCTCTAACTAAGTTGGGGTGACTGTGATACTAAGTTCCTTCCTGTTGAACATGTATCTCCTGTGTGTGATTGCTAATTTAGTCTCCATATGCTGGATTCATTTTCTTTCATGCTAGCAAAAATTTCTAAGTCTTTTATTTTGTTCATAAGGTAGATGATGTCCATCTCCTATCTATGGATGATATTCATTTCTTACTCTCTGAAAGACATGAACATTACTTTCCTATGACTTCACTAACAAATTACCACAAACCTGGTGATTTAAAAGCACAGAAACTTACTCTCTCACATGCTAAAATTCTTTATCAAAGCTGTGGATAGAGCTGTGTCCCTCTCAAGCTCTAGGGAGAAGGATACTTTTCTGCCTTTTCAGCTTCTGGTAGTCCAGATATTCCTTGGCTTGTAGCCATACCACCAGTGTCCATGTCTACACTTATATAACACTCTTCTTGACCATGCCTGTTTTCCTTTCTCATAAAGATGCCAGTCACTTTAGGATTAGAGCCTTCTCTGAAGACTTCAATAGGACTTATGACTGTTAAAGGCACTCCTTCCAAATATGGTCATCTTCACTGGGGAGTGGGACTCTAGCTATTGTTAAACCACAGTGATAAGTTTTGTGCTTCATGTTTACTTAATGGATCAATAACTAACCTTTTCCATGGAATGTTAAGGCATAGTATCTAATAAGCTTGCTTTTTATTTTTCTGGAGATGAGCAGGTGAGGACACATGGCAAGTGTGTATTGTAAAAGGAACTATGTGCTGTGATAGACAGGCTCTTATCCAGGAGTTTGGGAATAAATGAAATGAATGTCTGGAAGTAACACAAGCAAATTTACTAAAAAAATTCACTCTTAAAGGAAGAAGGAAACAGTTAATGATTTTTCCTCACAAATGTAGTAGGTAAATCAATTTCAATTAAACTTTGACATGATACAGAAACTTGTTTGATGAGAGGAAAGAAAAAAAGAAAAGAAAAGAAAGAAGGAAAGAAAGGAAGGATGGAAGGAAGAAAGAAAGGAAACAATGCAATCTTGCCACAGTTTCCCAAGTAAGGATGCATTTAGACCTTTGTGTTCATCTTTTCTTGCTCTCTTCCATGTTTCCCCGTCTTTCTCCCAGTTCACTTACACCCCCCACAGAAATGAAAGTGTTCTCTTAAATGGCCCAGCACTACTATCACCAGGAAGAATTTTAACAACACAGATGCCCTGGGTGCTCTTGTGGAACTTGTTTCAGCCTGCCTGACTCCTCTGCAGATTAGGGTCAGATCCAGCAAGCCCCAGAACCACAGGATGCAATATCAGGGTCAGCCCCTTCAAGTGTGAAGTTCCAAAGGCTAAGAACATCATTGGTAAATGTGGTGAGAATTCAGTGTTTTCTTTGCACTCTGAGGTTGGATTGAGTATTCCTCTTACAGTGTTCTGGCCTTGTATTATAGACTGCAGTGGAGTTTACTTTCCTTGAGGTACTGGCTCCATGCAGAAACTCTACTTCACATTCTTAATTCACCTAACAGACTAAGATTGTGGTGGATGGGATCTTTTCCTTCACCCCTGTGCTGTTATCACATACTGGGGACTCAGCATACAATACACACTCTGTTAATCCTCTTGTTTGAGTTTTCAGAAAACAGCAAATATTCATGACTCCCAATATCCAAGACTAGCATCAAACTAAAACCAATTAAAGATGATATAATAGCTAATCACTGGCTATAGATCCAATACCAGCTTAAAAAAATCTAAGTTTCTTTTATTTCAGCATCTGATAGAGAGACTGTGAAGTAACAGAAGGTTTCTTTTTTTTTTTTTTTAATTGGGAAAAATGTGATTTAGAGCTCAGGAGAGATCCAATGTTCTATTTTTATACCTTCCCCGAATTATCAATTTGCTGCTTCGTTTTGTTTTGCGTTTCAGAGTTCTGACAGAACAAATTCTGCCTTTCAGAACTCACTGTTCTGCAAGGCCATTGAAAGAGCTTTATTAAAATAAACATCTAGAATTAAAACATCTTTGCTACTCCTAGAGATCTTTCCTAGAAAGGAGGGTAGAAACAAGTTATTTTCTTAGGGACCATTTTATTACTTGAAATTAAAAGTAGCTTTCTTCCTATGTTAGGGAGACTTTCTCAGCAGAGCACTGGGGATTATGTCATATCCCCTCATGATTCCCAGTTACCAGGGAACCTGTTGTTGTGAACTTGCTCTGATGCTTGGTGCCCTAGCAAGAGCCCTTGGGTCATCTTCACATCCTCCAGACCCCGGACTGCATAATTGTTTACTTGACTTTGAACTTGCCATGGATTTGCATTTAAATAAAAGAAAAAGTCAGAACATTTCCATTGATGTCATAGTGTAGAAATAAAAGTCAACGATATGGGGAGACAACATGTTGTAAAAAGGAAAGATGTTGATGTGGACATGACTTGAGTCCAGGCACACTCTTGCATTCTGTGAGTTTGGGAAGACTATTTTACATCTGAACTTCATTCCTGTCCCCTCAAAATGAACATATTGGGTATTTAGCATATGCATCCTTTTGAGGGTTAAAGAAAATCAGCAGGAACAAACTTGATGCATAGCACTGAATGTTCAATAAATTAGGCTTTGATTCATTTCTGAGGGTCACATTTTCCCACAAAACTACAATAGCTTCCATAGCAATCTCTTCTATCTGGAGTAATTGCCTTACTAACCCATCTTCATCCTCCATTTCCTCTATCCTCTTGTAATTGCAATGAGAAAGTAACAACTCATATAAACAATGCCAAAAATATGGACAAGAGAAGGCAAATTTTTCACTGAAGCATGCTGCAAATGTCTGCATTAAATGTGTATTTTGATTTTATGTTTTTAGTGCATGTGGCTATGATCATTTCTATTAATCTTTAATTCCTGTCCTCCAAATGCTGACACTCTAGTAGAAGTCCACCATTACCATATTATCTTCACTGTGAAGGTGACATGATAAATGTGTTATGACATAGACAGAGATAAATGCTATAGATATTCAAAAAGTACTCTTTCCCTTTTGTGGGATCATGAAGTGACCCTGGGAGTTGGTAGAATATTATTTATTGTATGGCAGATTAGCAGAAATAGAGTGGAAAGTGTGCAACTAATAGTAAGAACAGACAGGCAATGGATGCTTTGGAAAAATAAGAATTTAATTTCTTCAGGAAAAGAGCTCACTGTAGAGAGAAATAGTCTCATACGTGTGATGAAATTTTAGAATATTATGCAAGTTAAAGTCCAAAGAGACATTTGAATTGATCTTAATTCATTGAAGTTTAGAAATCTGTCACATGGCAGAAAACAGGATATTCAGGCTATGAGATGATACCATGGTTAAACTTTAAAGACTTAAAACCTGGATATATATACCCAATATATATAGTGGCATCCTTAGATAACCCAGTCAACTGGAATGAATACACCATAATTAAATCAGTACCATCTTGTGATAATTTCCATAGCCAATACAAAGTAATGACATGAAAACATTAGTGTCCTACCATGTCAAGTCATAAGAGCAGTTACTTGAAAGCAAATTGTGAAAAATGGGCTTTTTGTCTTATGTTTGCTTGTAAAAATAATTGTAATAATATTCACATTCAAAGTCCATCTAAAACCTCATTTCTTCTGCTAAGCTTTTCCCCCTGGGGTGGAGGATGTTTCTCTCCTGATCTTTCTCTCCATTTATATTCACTCTGTGATGCTCTTGCTTCACTGAAAGGCCTAACACCATCTATTTTTGACAGTTACATCTAGAACTACCCCTGCTCCAGAGCCATGTCTTCCATTGTTGAACACAGCTCTCCAATTAGTGAGTTGAGCTGTCTCTTGATTGTTCCCTCCCAACCTCCCCATCTGACTTTATCTTAACAACTAGAAAAACTCTTAATGTGAAAGTAAAAGCATAGCTCTATGCTTTAGGTCTTTGTATTAGATCACAATTACTCTCTGAGCAAGAGCACGTGGCATTATGATGGTCTCTTAGATCTGTGTTGTCTACCACAGTCCATCTCTTTAACCCTACACTCAGGTTCTGTTATCTCTCTTGAGCCATACTAGTTTCATTGAAGTCATCTAACACAGAAACGCCTTTTCAAAAGAAGGACCCATGTACTGTCTGTGCCTATTGCTTTCTATGCTGTTCTCCTGACAGCCCCACAATTCACTCCTTCATTTATTGCAAGTCTGTGTAACTTTTAACTCTGAAAATAAGACATTGTTCAATTCACTTAATTGAAATTGCATGTACGTACACATCCTTTCCTCAGCTCATGTCGTATTTCTAAATCAGTTGAAATATTTAATAAATATATCTATGCTTGCTGTGATATAAGATCTTTGGAGGAGCCAGGAGGCAGTGGCACATGCCTTTAATCTTAGCACTCGGGAGGCATAGCCAGGCGGATCTCTTGAGTTTGAGGCCAGCCTGGTCTACAGAGCAAGAGCCAGGACAGGCACCAAAACTACATGGAGAAACCCTGTCTTGATAAACCAAAATAAAATAATAAAAATTATACATGATAAAATAATAAAATTGCTTATAAAATAAAATAATAAAAAGTATATATTTGTCTTTTTTGCTTGTTAATGCTTCCTAAGTTTATAATGAAGTAACAATGAAGTCTAAGACACTGCAGATGTAAAAATAGCTAAAAAATGAAATTGGCTAAAAGGCCATTTTCTTCCCATTCACATCCATTCTTTCATTTCACTTAGCAGTTAGTTGATTCTTGTAGCTTCTAATAGAAGCCTGTGTGTGTAGGTAGGCAGAGTATGTACTAGCAGTTCAATTAGGTTTCGTACTTCAGTGGCTTCTTTTAGTGACAAAGGGTTTGCACATTATAAATGTAGAGAATAAAGACCCCCTTTCTTGGATGACATTAGTGAATATATCATCTCATAAAAAATAAAATGCAAAATAAAATCTATTTTCTTAGTAGCAGAAAATAGAACCACAGTGCCAATGTTAATGATTTTAACTTTTTTTTTCAAATCCCTCTGCTCTGAGGTTGTACAAAGGGTGCCAAATGTCCAAGAAAAATCACTTTTGTATCAGACCATGACAAGTTTTAATCTGAGCCTTCCCATCTTCCTCTTCACACAGGACAGTTCTGCTATTTCTGTTTCTACATGCAGCTTTTGAGTAAGATTTTGCTGAATGAAAGGATCATGTAGCAAGAATAATAATAGACGGAATAAAATCAACTAAATTAGGTCATTTCCCCAACTCTTGACTTATTTTGATATCTATAGATTCCATTTTAGCATTCAGCATTTGCCAGCTATGTGGCTAAATGGAATCACAGAAACTCTATCCAAACTGACACTTCCCATTTTTATTTAAATGGAATAATTTTTTCCTATCTTACACTGACAGTTTAATTCAATTTACTTATTTTGCCATTTTGTCTTTCCCGTTGTACACTGAGTGGCTGAAGGATAATTGCTACAATAGCATCCAAGAAAATTCATGTTTGCTATTAAATAAAACCGATAGCAAAGGAAGAAAAGAAAATCAAAATGACAAAGCTTATCATGTCATAACATGTCATACTGTCAGAATCTTTAATTTGATGTCTAAAAAAAAGCCCCCACCTACAGATGTGCTACACCTAGCAATTTTGAGTCATCTAGAAATATTTAACATCTAGTTATATTCCGTTACCTTGCTAGATCACTCTTTTTCTCCCTGCCTTTCTGAATCTGTGTCTCTGTCTGACTCACTCTGTCTCTGTCTCTGTCTCTGTCTCTGTCTCTGTCTCTCTCTCTCTCTCTCTCTCTCTCTCTCTCTCTCTCTCTCTCTCTCTCTGTCTCCCTCCCTCTATATGCTTCCCTCTCTCTGCATCTCTATCCTCTTTCTCTCTTAGATTTATGTTATATGTATGTATGGGTCTATCTGTATATGTATGCGTATATGACACATGGATACAGGTCCCCGTGAAGCCAGAAGGGTGTGTCAGAGCCACTGAAGCCAGAGTTACAGGCATTTGAGAGCTACCAGATTTGAGTACTGAGAACCAAATCCCAGGTCCTCTGAATGAGCAGCAAACACTTTAAACTACTGAGCTTTCTCTCTAGCCCCTCTGTGTTATTGTTTATCTTTCCCTTCTTTTGTTTATTATAGTATCTGACAGCAATAACAGCATACTTAATTTTTTATCTATTCCTTCCTTTTTAGGAACAAGAGTAGTTAATACATTCTACATTTTTATTTTGATCCACTATTATCTACCACTTGTACACCTTGAAGCAAACACTTTAGCATTTATAGTATGATTCTTTCATCCATCTGAAATTAAGACATAAATGTGCTTTATAATTTTTAAACACTAATCAAAATATAGGTTTTATTAGAAAAAGGCAGTAAGCATGTTAGGATCCTTTGTTTCATTAGTCCTGATTATTCTTCTGAATTTCCCATTGCTGGTGGGAGTGCAAACTTGTACAACCACTTTGGGAATCAGTATGATGGATTCTCAGAAAACTGGAAACCAATCTACATCAATATCCTGCTATACCACTCTTGGGCATGTATGCAAAGGATGCTCAATTATACTAAAGGACACTTGCTTAACTATGTTCACAGCAGCTTTATTCATAATAGCCAGAACCTGTAAACAGCCTAGATGCCCCACAACTGAAGAATGGATAAAAAAAAATGTGGTTCATTTACACAATGGAGTATTACTCAGCTGTTAAAAATAATGACATCATGAAATTTCAAGGCAAGTGAATGGAACTAGAAAAAAATCATCCTGAGTGAGGCAACCTAGACCCAGAAAAACAAACATGGTATGTACTCACTTACAAGTAGATATTATCTGTAAAGTAAATAATAACCATGCTACAATCCACAGACCAAGAGAGGCTAGATAACAAGGAAGGCCCAAGGGAGGGATGCATGGATCTCCCGGAGAAATAGAAGAGATCTCATGAGTGGACTGGGGGCAGGTACAGATGGGAACATGAGGGATCAGGCTTGGGGAGGTGGATGGAGGGAGAGTACTGAAAGATGACTAGAAAAGGGAACAGTTTGGGGTCAGGTAGAAATCTAGTGTAAGGGAAACCCTCAGGAATCTACAAGGATGACCCCAGCTAAGACTCCTAACAATGGTGGATGCATAGACCAAAGTGGTCATCTATGACCAGGCAAGACTTCCAGTGGAGGTATTGGGACACCAACCAGTCACACAACTTTTCACCTACAGTCTGTCTTGCCTATGAAATGTGCTGAGGTAAGGGTGGCAAAGAGATTGAGGGAGTAGTCAACAAATGACTGGTGGATCCTGAGACCCATGCCAAGAGAGTGTACCCATCCTGGTACTGCCTGGGGTGCCAGAACCCAGAGGCTGGATGGCCCAGAGATCTGGGATATAACCAAACATGATTAGAAAAAATATGCATTAATGTAATGATGCCTAATGATATTCTGCTATACTCAGATTGGTGACTACTCCAATTGTCATCAGAGAGCTTTCATCCAGTAAGTGATAGAAATAGATACAGAGACCCACAGCCAACCATTGGGCGAAGCTTGGGTAATCCTGTGGAAGAGAGGGAGCAAGGATTGTACAAGCCAATGGGGTCAAGGACATGACAAGAGAACCCACAAAAAAAGCTAACCTGTGCTCATAGGAGCTCACAAAGTCAGATCAACCAGAGAGCCCGCGTAAGATTGACCTAGACCCACTACATATATTTGACAGTTGTGTAGCTTGGTCTACTGCTTCTGGGACTCCTAACAGTGGAGGCAGGGTTTGTCCCTAATTCTTTGACTGGCTTTGGGAAACCTATTTCTCTTACTGAGTTGCCTTGCCAAGCCTGAATACAAGGGAAGTGCTTAGTTCTATGGCAACTAAATTATATATATAAAAAGAAGACAAAAAAAAAAAACTTTTGAAAGATACTATGAAAGATACTAGCTTTCTTGTTCCTGTAAGAAACAATCACATTAAAACAGTTGTCCACAACCTTGCTAATGCTGTGATCCTTTAATATAGTTTCTCATGTTATCATAAGCCCCAGTCATAAAATTATTTTCATTGACACTTCATAACTGTAATTTTGCTACTGTTATGAATCCTAGTGCAAATATTTGTTTTCCAATGGTCCTGGGCAACTCTTGTGGAATGGTCATTCTACCCCCAAATGGGTCACCACCCACAGGTGAGAACCTCTGCCTTAGAAGCTTTTGATGTGAGGTCCAAGAATTATGTATGTTAACAGTGTCCTGGTGCTTTCTGATGTGTTGGTTATGTTGAGAATCATATTATAGTAGAACTAAGTTACTAAAAAGTGGACTGTCGCTTGTTTTGTTTTACGTTGAATTTTATTTCAATGTAAAATACTTGAAGAAATAAAAAAGAAAACCCAATAAGGTTTTAATTTGCTGGTACTTTTCTAATTTTATGTAACCCAGCATGACTGAGGATAGAATTAGAAGGAGATGTGCCATTAACTTGATAAACTTCAGTGTCAATGTCCACCCTTGCTCGAACTTTTGTGAGTACTAAGACTTGCTAAGGTTTCGATAGTTTTCAGGGACAGTCAGGAAAGAAGCAACCAGAAAACATTTTTATCTAAATTGTCAAAAGAATCTCAGGTGAGGTTAGAGTCATTTTGTTCACAAGACTTTGTTGGGTCATTTTATTGTACATCAATATGAATTTTAACCTATTTTTATATGTGGAACTTTGCCCTCCTTTTCTCAAAAATTGACTTACAAATTATATGTGCTTGAGGCCTAAGGATAGGGCACATTTGGAAAAAACGAGGAGAAAGGATTGCTGGTCAAATTTCTGACTAGAATTTCAATGTGAAAAATTCAGAGTAAAGAAACCCTTCCTGATCCTTTTCTACATAGTTCAAGGCCATTGTGACTTCCTTCTCAAGCAACCTTTTAATATTTAACTCAAAAACTGTGATATTTATATTTTGAGGTTTTGAGGTGCTTTTCTTTTCATTCTTTGAGAAAATTTCATACATATTCATGAGAACAATTCTGAATGAAAAATGGTTCATGAATTAACATTTGATGAATTCTCCTGTCCTAGCTAACTTTGTCAACTTGGCACAACTTAAAGTCATGTGTGAAAAGAGTTTCTGTCGAGGGATTAGCCCAATCATTTGGCCTGCAAACATGTCTGAATGCTTGTCTTAATTGTTAATTAACGTAGGAGGTTGCAACCCAATGTGGCATCATTCCCTGGGCAGATTACCCTGGCCTGTATAAGGAAAATAGTCAATAGACTAGAGAGTTGACTCAGTGGTTATGAGTGTATCTACTGTTGTAGAAGACCTGAGTCTAATTCCCAACACCCATTCTGAATGACTCTTAATCACTTTCAACTCCAGCGGGGAGATCCAACTTCATCAGCCTTTGTGGGCACCAGCATTCATTTTTATATACATTCATATAGACACAAATATAGATACACATAATGGAAAATAATAAATTATAAGAATACTTTTAAAAGCTAGCCAGCAAGCAGCGTTCTTCTCTGGTTTCTGCTTCAGGTTCCTGCTTGACTTCCTACCATGACTTCCCTCAACAATAGTGCAAACGTGAACCAAACAAACACTTTCCTCCCCTAAATTGATTTTGGTTACAGTATTTGCCACATTGACAAAACGAGAACAACCTACCCATCTCTTCCCCACACTGTCTAAATTTCAGCTCATGCAAATAAGTTTTATTCCATAGGCCTTTCCCTCATGCAGAGAAAACAACCTCTGATCACAATACCCAACCATCACAGTTTTCCTAAAGTAATGTAAATATGTGGGTTTATTGTAGGCTCCCATTGGTTTATTCCATTCCTTTGTTTTTCTAGGTTAGTTGTCTGTTCTTTCAGCTTTGGCAACAGTATGAAAATTACAGAATACTCTGTGAATAATTGAGCAATGGTTTTGTTTTAGAAAGATACCTTGGCTCTAAGAGATTCATCTAAGGAAACATCTCAACCATTTTGCTGGCACTATCGATTCATAAGAGAATGAGAATGATTTTGAAATGCAGCTGAGAAATTGAACTGAGTGGATTTTTGATCTTCAACTAGTTGTGCCCATATGCTTACTTCTCCCACTCCAAGTACTCAATCATTTTCTTTTGGAGACTAACTGTAGTGAGTTCATCAAAAGGAGTTGACCATTAACATCAACAAATAATAATTCTCTTGATGTTTAAACATCTAATTTTCCCAAAGAGAGAAGAAAGAGGAGCTGGCCAAGCACTTGTTGATTTTTTAAAAGCACATCTCTATACTGGAAGGGGTGATGGCTCATTCAGTAAAGTACTTGCCACACCATAATAGTGACCTGAGTTTGACCTCTAGCATCAATACTGAAAGCTAGAACCATGCTTGTAATAGTGCTGCAAGGTAGAAACAGAGGCTGAAGCTCTCTGGCCAACCAGCCTAGCTGAGTTTTAGATTCACCTGTCTAAGTGGAGAGCAATTGAGAAGATATCTGTGGTCAATTTCTGGTCTTCATCTGCCTGTGCACAATTGTGGACTTCCATGCACATACACATACACCACATGCTGTAACATACATACCTACACATACACAAATGTAAAACAAAATAAAACCAAGAAAAAAAGTCTTTATAACCATACCCTGTACTATGTACCTCTTGGATGTACAATTATGAACCTGTTCCAAATTCAGAGGTAGAAATGGTGGACAGGAAGTGTTCATATTTCACTAAAATTCTTCTGCTTATACCATTTTCCCCACAGTGGATTCTTCCGGGGTTTTTAGATTTACAATCTTGTTATCTACAAATAATAATTATCTTGCTATCTTCTTGCCAATTATTTTTTTCAATCCATTTAAGTCCATATTTGTTGGTTAATACAGTGTGTGTGTGTGACATACTGTAGTAAGCATAGTGAGTAGCATGTTCACAGTGTGCCTGAGTCTGGTGTTTCCAATACTGAACAAGATGATATTGCCTCTTGTTATGTGATACACATGGTTCAGCATACTGAGAAATCATCAATCAATCATCTCACTTCTATCTTTGTTGATAATTTAAAAATTAAGAACAGTATGTAATTGCAAGGATAAAAAAGTTTTTCTTTATGTTGAGAGTAAGTACTGGGTCAGATTGAATCTAAAAGTAATTTGGGGAGGAGTGAGAGGTAATATAATCCAAATGCATTGATGCATGTATGCTGTTCTCCAGGTAGTAATACAAATATTATATTAAAGGTGTTATTCTTCAGAGTATAACCGGGTGATCAGAATTTATTTAAATGTGCTAATTTAGATATTGCATTATATTAATTCATATTTTACTATCCACCCAATACTGTGTTCTTTGTAGAAGAAACATTTGATCATACTGTAAAAAAAAAAACCCAAAAAATAAAAATTGATCATTTTTTTAAATTCAATTAAATATGTTTTTAAAAAGTTTGGTTTTGATTAAAATAGAATTACATTATACCCCCTTCTTTTGTCTCTTCAGCACCTTCCTTCCTCAATTAATGGCTTTTTTCTCCCCTTTTATTAAATATAGATTGCTTTCTGATACAATCTAATCTGAATACAGCTTTCCCTCCCTCTACTCCTCCCAGTTCCTCACAAATGAATTCACTCCCGCTCTGTCTCCCATTAGGAAAGAATGGGCTTGTGAGACATAACAACAAAACATAAAATAAAAGTATAATAAGACAAAACAAAAGCAATCATATCTAAGTTGGACAGGCCAAGCCAACAGAAAACTAAAAGTGCCCCAGGAGAAGATACAAGAATCAGAGATGTGTTCATTTACGTATTTAGGAGTCTCAAAAATGTACTAAAATGAGAGCTGTAGTACGTGTGCAGAGGATGTGATTGCAACCTATGTAGGCCATGTGCATTTTGCTTCAGTCTCTGTGAGTTTATATTAGATTTGCTCAGTAATTTTAGAGGGGTTTGTTCTCTTGGTGTCCTCCATACACTTTGTCTCCCCAACTCCTTTTTCTTTCCACTTCTGCAGGGTTCCTTGAGCTCTGAAGGGGAGGGATTTGATGGAGGCATCTCTTTTAGAGCTATTTGTTCTAAGCCTATCTATCTATCTATCTATCTATCTATCTATCTATCTATCTATCTATCTATCATCTATCTATCTATCTATCTATCTATCTATCTATCCATCATCTTTCTATCTCCTCCTCTCCCCCTCTGTATAATGTCTGTCTGTAGATCTTTGTATCTGTTCCTATCTGCTGCAGGAGGAAGCCTTTTTGATGATATCTGAATGAGACACAGATACGACTATAGCATAATATCATTAGGAGTCATTTTCTTTTGTTACTTTTTTGGGGGTCCAGGAGTATTTGGTTTTACACTAGGCCTCTGCACTATCTAGTCTCTGGTTCTTGGTCACTCAAAGAGTGTCAGGTATGGGTTATATCTCATGGAATGGGCCTTAAGTCAAATCAGACATATCAGACATTGGTTGGGTACTCTCACAAGGTTTGTGCTACTGTTGACCTAGTGTATTGCAGGCAGGAAAGATGGGAAATCAAAGATTTTGCAGTTGGGTTGGTGTTTTTGTGTCTCTTTTGATAGGCTGCAGCGTGCCTTTCTGTGTCATAGATACTAGAAATTGGAGTGAAGGTTCTAAGTAGGCACCAGCTTGACCTCTCCATGTTCAATGAGTTGTGTGAGTTATCTTCAGTAAGGGGTCTTGCTGTCACTTTGTGGAGAACAACCTATTGTCTTGAAAACAGTCTGAATTGTTGGTGATTTCTGTGTGAACTTTTTGGCCAACAACTCAATTGGATGAAACCCAGTTTGGTACTGAAAGCTTCATTTGGTGACAAAAGATGGCCAATGGAGTTCTTTATCACATTATTTGGAGACTTCATTAGGATTGCCTTCCTGTATTTCAGGAAGTTTCCACTGCACTAGATTTCCATATCACCCCTCAAATGCCCTTCAGTTTTTGCTGTCTTTCCCCTCATTCCTTCTCTCAATCCCATCTCTCCTCCCCCTCCCACATAATCATGTCCTTCTTGCTCCCCACAAGTTCCAATCCACCCATTTCCCCCTCTCAGAGAGATTCATGTGTCCCCTCAGTCCCTTTCTCTATGCCCAACCTTTAGTGGCCTATGGTTGTAACTTGGTTATTATACATTTAATGACATATATTATATATTTAATGGCATATATATATTCACACACATGCACACACGTGCATACACATGCACATATATATATATGTGTGTGTATATATATATATATATATATATATATGAATATATATCATATTTATCTTTCTAGGTCTGGGTTAACTTACTCTTGATGATACTTGCTAGTTTCATCCACTTGCCTAGAAATTTTATGATTCATTTTTTAAGAGCTGAATAATACTTAATTGTGTAAATATAAAAATATCACATTTTATTTATTTATTCTTCTGTTGAGGTACAGGTTGTTTCCAGGTTTTGACTATTATGGCTAGAGCAGCAATAAATATGGTTGGTATAAGTGTCCCTGAGGTAGGATGGAGAGTCCTTTGGGTATATGCCCAAGAATGGTATAGCTTTATCTTGAGGTAGATTGATTTTCGTCTATTTGAGGAATTGCTGCACTAATTTCCATAGTGGCTATATATGTTTGCACCCACACCAGCAATGGAGGAGTGTTCCCCTGGTTCCAGATTCTTACAACATGGGCTGTCACATTTGTTATTGATCTTAGTCATTCTGACAGGTGGAAGATGGAATCTCAAAGTAATCTTGAGTTGTATTTCCCTGATGGCTATGGATGTTGAACATTTCTTTAAGTGTTTTTCAGCCATTTGAGTTTCTTCTACTGAGAATTCTGTTTATATCTGTACCCCACTTTTTAATTGGGTTTTTTTTTATATCAACTGTTTTAAGTTCTTTGTAAATTTTGGATATTAGCCCTTTATGACATGTGGAGTTGGTAAAAAATACCCTCCCATTCTGTAGGCTGTCACTTTGTCCAAATGATGGTATCCTTTGCCATTCAGAAGCTTTTCAGTTTCATGAGGTCCCATTTATTAATTTTTGATCTTAGTGCCTGCATTGATGCTGATCTGTTTAAAAAGCATTCTCTTGGGTCAATTAGTTCAAGGTTATTTTCCACTTTATCTTCTGGCAGGTTTCAGTGTAGCTGGTTTTATGTTGAGGTCTTTGATTCATTTGGAGTTGTGTTTTGTGATAGGTATGGATCTATTTGGATTCTTCTACATGCAGACATCCAGATTGATCATCACCATTTTTTGAAGAGACTGTCTTTTATTCCAGTGTTTATTTCTGGCTTCCTTATTTAAAAAAAATGTAAAATTAAATTAAATTATAAAATAAAATTAAAAAAAATAATAATCAGATTCCCTTAAGCCTGTGAGTTTATGTCTTGGATTTTAATCAATTCCATTGATTAACATGTCTGGGTTTTTGTTTGTTTATGTTTTTTTTTTACCAATACAATGCTGTTTTTATTACTATAGCTTTGTAGTATAACTTGAAATCAGGAATGGTGATACTTCCCCAGTTCTTATATGTTCGGGATGCTTTTAGCTCCCCAGGGGTTGTTGATGTTTTTCATGTAAAGCTGAGAATTGTCCTTTCACAATCTGTGAAGAATTGAATTGTAATTTTGATGGGGATTGCACTGAATCTGTAGACTGCTTTTGTGAAGATGGTCATTTCTTCCTATGTCATTTCTTCCTACCAATCCATGAGCATGGGAGATATTTTCATCTCCTGATATCTTTTTTAATTTCATTCTTCATAGACTTGGAGTTTTTGTCATAAAAGTCTTTCACTTGCTTGGTTAGAGTTACTCCCAAGATATTTTATATTATTCGGGGGTAATGTGAAAGGTATTGTTTCCCAGGTTTCTTTCTAAATCTGTTTCTCATTTGTATAAAGGAGTATTACTGATTCTGTGTGTTTGTTTTGTACCCAGCTACATTGCTGAAAGTGTTTGTCAGGTGTAGGAGTTCTTCATCATGAAACTTTTAGGGATATTTATGTATACTATTATATCATTTGCAAATAAGGATACTTTTACTCCTCCTTTTACAATTTTTATTTCTTTTATTTCCTTTAGTTGCCTTATTGCTTTAGTTAAGGCTTCAAATACTATATTAAATTGGTATGGAGAGAGTGGACAACTTTGTCTTATTCCTGATTTTAGTAGAATTGCTTTGAGTTTCTCTCCATTTAAGTTGATGCTGGCTAAGGGCTTGTTGTAAACTGCCTTTATATGCTTAGGTATATCCTTTGCATTCCTGATCTCTCCAGGACTTTTATCATGAAGAGGTGTTGGATTTTGTCAAAGGCCTTTTCTCCTTCTAATGAGATGATCATGTGTTTTTGGCCCGTCATATTCTTCATATATTGGATTGCTTGTATTGATTTTTGTATATTGTATCATCCCTGTATCTCTGGGATGAAGCCTATTTGAACATGCTGAATGATATTTTCAATGTGCTCTTGGATTCAGTTTGCAAGTATTTTATTGATTATTTTTGCATCTATGTTCATAAGGCAAGTAGGTCTGCAATGTTCTCTATTTCTTAGACTTTGTGTGGTTTATTATGTATCAGGAAAACTTTGGCCTCATGTAATGAATTGTGAAATGTTCCTTCCACTTCTATTTTGTGGAATAAATTAAGGAGCATTGGCTCTATCTCTTCTTTGAAAATTTGGTAGAACTCTGTGCTAACACCATCTGGCCCTGGGCATCTTTGGTTGGGAGAATTCTAATGACTGCTTCTATTTTTACTATGGTATATAGGTGTATTTAAATTGTTTGATATTGATTTAAGTTTAGTAAGTGATATCTATCCAGAACATTCTTCATTTACGTTATATTTTTCCAAGTTGATGGCATACAGGTTTTTAAAACATGTCTGTAGCTATAGTTTTCCTGGTCCTGCCTGGCCCATGGTCAGGACAAATCTCTCTCATCCGCCAGTCCAGCAGCTGCTCAGACCCAACCAAGTAAACACACAGAGACTTATATCACTTATAAACTGTATGGTCATGGCAGGCTTCTTGCTAGCTGTTCTTATATCTTAAATTAACCCATTTCTATAAATCTATACCTTGCCACATAGCTCGTGACTTAACAGTATCTTACATGTTGGTACTCATGGAGGCAGCTGGCAGTGTCTCTGACTCAGCCTTCCTGTTCCCAGAATTCTCTTCTCTGCTTGTCCGCCTATACTTCCTGCCTGGCTACTGGCCAATCAGCATTTTATTTATACAGAGCGATATCCACAGCACATGTCCTTATGACTCTCTGGATTTCCTTGGTGTTGGCTGTTATATCTCCTTTTTTGTCTCTACTTTTGTTAATTTAGATATTCTTCCTCTGACTTTTAGTTAATTTGGATAAGGATTTGTAGATCTTATTGAATTTCTCAAAGAACCGTTTGTTTGTTTTTTTTTTATTCTTTGTATTGTTCTCTTTGTTTCTATCTTATTGATTTCAGCCCCGAGTTTGATCATTTCTTGCCATCTACTCTTTTGGGTATGATTTCTTCTTTGTGTTCTAAAGCTATCGGGTGTGTTATTAAGTTGCTAGAATGAGATCTCTCCAGATTTTTTATGTAGGCACTTAGCGCTATGAACTTGCCTCTTAGAATTGCTCTCATGTGTCTCATAATTTTGCATATTCTGTGTATTCATTTTCATTCAATTTTAGAAAATCTTTAATTTCTTTCTTATTGTTATCTTGACCAATTTGTCCTTCAGTAGAGTTGTTCAGTTTTTATGAGTTTGTAAGCTTTCTGTTGTTGTTAATGTCCAGTTTTAATCCATGGTGGTCTGATAGGATTCAGGGAGTTATTTCGATTTTCTTGTATCTGTTGAGACTTGTTTTGTATCCAAGTATGTGATCAACTTTGGAAAAAGTTCCATTAGGTGCAGAGAAGAATATATATCCTTTTTTGTTTGGGTGAAATGTTCTATAATATTTGTTAGGTCCATTCGGTTTATAATATCTATTAGCTCTAGCATTCCTCTGTTTAGTTTTGTCTAGATGATCTGTCTGTTGGTGAAAGTGGAGTATTTAAATCTCCCACTATCAGTGTGTGAGTGTCAATATATGATTGAAGTAGTGTTTCTTTTACAAATGTGGGTGCCTGTGGTAGAACTTTTCTTGTCAGACTTTCTTTGGACTGCCAGTCCCCAAATAATGACATGGAGACTTCTTATTAATTATGAAAGTTTGGTCTTAGCTCAGGTTTGTTCCATTAATTCTTTTAATTTAAATTAACCCATTTCTATTAATCTATATTCTGCCACATGGCCCTTTATCTCTCCTTCATTCTGTAAGTCTGATTCCTTCCATGTCTACCTGGCTAATTCTATGTGCCTAGTTTCATCCCCTGAGTTCCTTTCTCTGTGCAGAAGTCCTGCCTAACCTCTCCTGCTTAGCTATTGACCATTCATCTTTTTATTATATCAATCACATCTTACCATAGATATCCCACAACAGGTGCCCTTGTGCTTGTGGCATAGGTGTTAGATATTTAAATGTCATCTTGATGGAGTTTTCCTTAGGTGAGTATGTAGTATCCTTCCCTATGTCTTCTGATTAGTTTTGATTTGCAGTTTATTTTGTTAGATATTATAATGGTTATATCAGCTTGTTTCTTAGGTCTATTTACTTGGAATATTACTTTTTAACACTTTGTTCTGAAATAGACTATTTTTGATGTTGAGGTGTATTTTTTGGATTCAACAAAAGGATAGGCCCTGTTTTTGCATTTATTCTGTTAATATATGTCTTTTTAATGGGGAATTGAGACAATTGAAATTGAAACATATCAACGACCAATGATTTTTGATTCCTATTATTTCACCAGTGATGGTGCTGCTGGTGGTAGTGGTGATGGTGTGTGTATGCATGTGTATGTTTCTGTCTCTGTATGTGTGTGTGTGTGTGTGTGTGTGTGTGTGTGTGTGTGCATGTGTGTCTGTGTGTGTGTGTATGTGTGTGCTTCCATTCCTTTGATTTTGGTGGCCTAAGGTTATCTATTCCTTGTTTTTATGGTTGTAGTTAACCTCCATAGGTTGTAGTTTTCCTTCTAGTACCTTCCATAGGGTCGGATTTGTAGATAAATATTGCTTAAATTTGATTTTATCATAGAATATCTCATTTCTCCATCTATAATAATTGAAAATTTTGCTGGGTATAGTAGTCTTGGATGGCATCTGTAGTCTCTTAGAGTCTGCAGCACATCTGTCCTGACCTTTCTGGCTTTTAGAGTCTCTACTGAGAAGTCATGTCTTTGTTGACTATCCAAGGGAGGCTTACCCTTCCTGAGGGGATGTGGGTGAGATGGAGAGCAGGTGAAGGGAGCAGGAGAAGTAGAGGGAAGGGGAACAGTGATTGGTATTAAAAATGAAAAAAAGTTAAATAAAAAAGGAGGTCACCCTTTGTATATTGCTTGGTCTTTTTCCCTGCAGCTTTTAATATTCATTCTTTGTTCTATACATAGCAAGTTGATTAGTCTGTGCCAAGGAATTTTCTTTTTTGATATAATATATTTGGTGTTCTGTATGTTCCTTGTGCATTTACAGACATCTCCTTCTTTAGGTTAGGAAAAATTTCTTCTATAATTTTTTTGAAAATATTTTCTGAGATTTTAATCTGGTTTTCTCCTTCCTCTATTTCTTTTATTCTTAGATTTGGTCTCTCCATAGTTTCCCTAAATTATAACTTATATTTTAAGGTATAAGAGTTAGTGAGACAAGCCTAAGCTAAGGCCAAGCCTCATAATTAATAAGAAGTCTCTATGTCATTATTTTGGGCCTGGCGGTCCAAAGAAAATCTGACAAGAAAGTCCAACTACAGGCACCCACATAGTTTCCCAGATTCCCCAAATTCCCAAAGTGTCCCAGATATTGTGATAGGAAATCTTTAGACCTAACACCTTCTTTAACTAATTAAGCCATTTTTTTCTGTCATAATGCCTGAGATTTTTCTATCTCTATTCTGATGTTGAAACTTGCCTCTATAGATTTTTTTTTGAACTCCCAATTTTTTTGTTTCCAGAATTCCCTCTTTTTTTTTTTTCTTCATTGGTTTTACTTCCATCTTTGGGTTTTTGAACTATTATATTTATTTCCTTCCACTGTGTGTTTGTGTTTTTCTGGATTTCTATAGGGTGTTTATTAGTTTTTTCTTTAAGGACCTCTGTCGTATTCATAAAGGCTATTTTAGGGTCTGTTTTTGTCTTTAGTTATGTTGGAATAGTCAGTGCCTGCTGTGATAGGGTTGCTTGGTTCCCAAGTAGACCTATTGTCCTGGTAATTATTGATTGTGTTTTGATGCTGATGTCTAGATATCTGCTTTTTTTTTTCTGTGTTGAGTGAGTGTTTTCTTCTTTGGTTTCCCTCTTCCATGGACTTTAGGAGAGTTTGGTAGCTGTGTGCTGCCTTGTAGGAAATTTTCTGTGGACCATTTCCTTGGCCCGCTCAGCTGGCATGTTCTTAGGGTATGCCTGCTGTGGTTAAAGGCTGGATAATGGGATGAGTTGGAGGAGATCTCTGTGATCCATTGGTGATGGAGATTGAAAGGAAAAGGATACCACAGCAGGTTTTCTGCTACAGACCTTGGGATAAGGCAGGGGGAATTGGATCTGGAAGAGCATAAAGAGAGGTGTAGAGCTATAGTCAGCCGACTTGCTGCTCTGACAGGAACAGTACTTGGGTTAGCAGGGGATGTTTGCTTGATTTTCTAAGACTTGAAATTATGTTAATTGGGGTAATAACCCTCTTTCCCAAAATCCTCCCTCCCTCCATTTAACAAAAAGTTCAGTGTCATGCAGTACCATGCAATAACTTTTCTTGAGTCATTGGTCAGATAGTAAAAGAGACCTCCAAAACAATACAGGGCACCATTGTTATTCTTGGTGCCTTTTGGAAAAAGAAGTTAAGTCCTATTCAAAGGGCACCATGTTCTTCAGACACACAGGATTTGAAGGAGTCAATTCAGATCTAACCTGGAAGACTCCTCACTGAAGACTAGCTCTCATAGTTTCTGGAGGGATCATGCAAGCTATCAATGTAGAAAAGCAATCAATAGTCTTAGCAAACTGTAATGTATCACAACAATGAACAAGACAGTGAGATAGTCAGAAAAGTTCAACAATGGATCTTATATCCTAAGATTAAGCAAGCTCTACTTTGCTGAACTTAAGGCCCATTCAATAGTAAGGATTTTGCTCCTGACATTAAGAATTTAGTCAACTCCCTCTGATTGTTGAGGCAGCAGAACCTAAAGTAGACCTTTCAAATGCCAGTTTCCTAAGCAGTGTACTCTCTAACTGCATTCCATATATATATATATATATATATATATATATATATATATATATGGAAGCTTCTTCTTGATGTAGACAGAGATCATTATTGAATTCACAGCTTGTCAAAATGCAGAGATCAACTGACTTTCCTATGCTTCCCCAAGATAATACAATTACAATGAAGGCCCTACATCTAAGACTCTAATGAACCTCATGGAACATGGGGCAGAAATGTTGAAAGAGCTTGAGAATCAAGACAATGTCTGCAATATAGTATTTTTCATAAACAAACAAAAGAACAAACAAACAAACAAGAAACTGAAAGGAAGTTACCAAGAGAAAGATGGATTTGAGAGGAGTTGGGGAATGAGTCGGGATTGATCAAGTCCTGTTGTACGAAATTAGGTGGAAAATGATGTTTAAAATAAACATATATAACAGCTTTCAGAGCAATTTAGATTTGTGTGTATAAATGCTTGCAATCAGATTATCAACAAATAAAGGTACAGAAACATCCAAGTCATTGAGGGCTCTGACTTGGGAGCAAGGCAAATAAAGCCATCCTTTGTTGTGACATGTCCAACATACTGGCCCCATTAATAGTGAATTTCTAATATAATTATCCCAACACTTCTTTTGCAGCATCTTACTGGGTCAAATTCCATAGAATGGGTCAAATTTTATAAAGTAATTTTATAAGAAATGTTACCTGGATCTCTATTTCTCTCTTTATCATTTTCTAGATTCTTCTGGTGAAAAGAATTGCATAATAGCTTGATTGATATCCTGATATCAAAATTCAAACAGGAATGGTAAAATATTTATCAAAGAAGTGAGACTTTCTCAAAATTCTCATTTTAACACCTCTGTACACCCTTAAAAACCTTGGACTTTAACCACTCTTTATTGATTCAATATTTAGCCACTTATTGTTTATTCAAATTCCAGAAAATGAGCCCAGAAACTTTTACATATGAGCTTATAGTTTCCTTACATTGACATCTTAAGCTATATGAATTTCAGCTTAATTTTAAACCCACAACAGTGGTTCTCAATTATATAAGTGATAAAGTGCAACTAGAAAGAAAGGAGCATAAGAACAAGTGAGCTTCTCACAGCACTTGCCACATATCACACTGTCATCCTTATTTATTCCTGCCAAGTATTACAGATTCATGGCCGTTTGCACTTGACCTTGAAGAGTTTTACAAAAATTTCCTCTTCTATGTTCTTAAAGTGAAATGACATAAATCAACATCAGTCATTTGATGACATGATCATAATGTCTTCTATTAAAATTGGGGAGTGACATGGAAAACTAAAACAAAATCAAGTCACCTTGGTGACTTTTAATTTAGCTCACATCTATACGCATAGAAACTCATATTCTTGTCAGATCCTAGAGTTATGTATTGTGGATTCTCCATATTACTAATGAAATTTAATTATACCCTAAAGAAATACTAGAAGTAAAATTGCCAAATAATAATAATGAGAAAACTATCTTAGGAATAGCATTCTATGTAGGAAGATAAAATGAAAATGTATTTGGTAAATCCTTCATATTTAGGCTACAAAAAAGAAAGGCAGATCTTGGCAAACAATAAGGATGCCATTCTAGTGTTATATTTGTGAGTATATATTAGATTACCCATGCATAGTTTCTGACATCTTATCTAAGATATTTAGTTGTTTGTAGGGTGTTTCTTTTGCTGAGCAGGACATAATACATATACGGATAGCCTAGTTGAATTTCTTGACACAGAAAGAATTGAAAAGATGGTCTGTGTAGGATATATGAATTACATTAAGTGAGGTCATATGGCTGGCCTTAATCCCTGTTTGTATATAGAAACATAGACTACAAAGAAGTGTCTCAAGTTTAATTTAGACCTTGAGTTAGGTACAAAAAAAAAAAAACCTAACTAAACAAGAATGCATGTACCTCCATGACAAACAAACAGACAGACAAAAGAACTGGCATTTTGAGTTTGGAACACGAGTCAGTGCTTGCGTGTGTACTGCTCTTGCAGAGAACCCAAGTTTGGTCCCTAGGACCCCTTTTAGCATGTCACAACCACCTGTCACTCCAGTTCCTGGAGATTGGACTCTTGTGCTCTGGCCTCCAGAGCCACCTGCATTCACATGCACAAACCCACATATGAATATACATAGATATCCATGAATAAAAACATAATGTTAAAATATCATATGAATAGTAATTTTTAGTTTTTCCTTCAACTTATAAAGAAATATTAGGCCAATAAAATGAAGCAGTGATGCATATTTTACTGCTGTGTGACCTGTTTTTTTTAATTCACGATAGCACAGGAAGAAGGTGCCAACACTCTCAATCATTACAGTTTAGCATAACTGTAGATGTATTTGCATACATATTTAAATTATTTCTACCTGGAGATGTTTTGTCTATAGGTTATTCAATAATTTTCAATTATTCTTTTATCTTAAGCATTGTTATTATGAGCTTGTTTACTAATGTGTAAAATTTACCTGGCAAGACAGGAATCGAAGAACATAGCTCAAGTGTTCCAGATTATACCAAGGTTTTGAACATCGTCCATAGTATTTTTTCCATATTGCTTGGCTCATGAGCTCCCTCGTCTGGAGTGGAGGAGATGGCTCATTTCAAAACTGAGTTCTAACCTGTGCCTCCTGCAGCTCCAGATTCAGGCCCACTTGAATGCTGCATTACAGTTGCGAAATGTTCCTGATGCTGGTTCACCGGAAACATTGTACTGTTTTCAGGGATCCCGGTCTTGGGCCACCAGTGATCAAACCTGACAGAGTTTGTATACATCTATAGATAGTTATGCCCTGCAGACTAGGCCAAATCCATTAATTATAGCTTACAAGAAAGCAAAAATTTCTGAATCCAAAATAATTTAATTATCTTTATTACTACTCTTTTTGTGTAATTTTAGTAACAATATGATTGTGATATATAATTTTGAAACTTTTCACTACACTACGAGCCTATATTGTTATCTAATGTTAGTTATGACAATTATCAGCCATCAAAAACTCTTTATTGAAAGTGCTCATCTGACTTACAATAATGCTTTATAATTATGATGATTATTATTTATAGTTATAATTTTTCCTACTTTGTAACTAATCATATTTTATACCACAATTATTGTTCATATGGTGACTTGTGATCTGATTCTGCTGTCAGTCACCCTGTGATAGAATGCATACGACTGTCTTATGCAAAGCAGCTCAATTATGAACCAGTTCTTGCAGTGTGGAGAGACAAAAGTGAATTATCACTAATAATGACAAATAGAGCAGTCACCATTTACAATAAGTGCTTGGAAGTGAAGAGGTACCTGTTTGAAAATGATTTTTCTGGACTGTTTTTCTGTTTTTGTCCACTCTTGTAGTGTATTTGTAGCCTCACCTTCACTTTTTTTTTAAATAAATTTTTGTTTATTTTACATCCTGCCCACAATTTTCCTTTCTACCTTTCCTTCCAGTCCCTCCCTACATCTCTCTCTGTTCCCACCCCCAATCTACTCTTCCTCCATTCCTGTTGCAGTAAGACTAAGAACCTCCTGTTATCCAGCATGACGAGGAGGGTTCCAAAAGCCAGTAAAAGAGTCAGAGACAGCCTCTGTTACCACTGTTAGGAGTCCTACAAGAGGTCCAGGCTATACAACTGTAATTTATATTCAGAGTGCCTAGGTCAGTCCCATGCAAGCTCTCTGATTGTAGGTTCAGTCTCTGTGAGCTCCCATCAGCCCAGGTTTGCTGATTCTGTGAGTTTTCTTGTGATGTCCTTGATCCCTTTGGCTCCTACAATCCTTTCTCCTTCTCTTCTGCAGGATTCCCTTAACTCTGCCTTCTGTTTGGCTGTGGGTCTGCATTTGTTTCCATCAGGTGCTGGGTGAAGCCTCTCTGATGACAGTTTGGCTAGGCAACAATCCGATCACAAGAGATGGCCAGTTCAGGCTATGTATCTGCTATTGCTAGGAGTCTTAGCTGGGATCATCCTTATGGATTCTTGGGAGATTCCCATGCACCAGGTTTTTACCTGATCCCAAAATGCTCCCCCCACCCCCACCAACTTTCCAGTATTCTCTTTCAGTAGTTGCCTTCACTTCTTAATGTATTGCTACAAGCAAAGATTTTTGTGGCCTTGGCCAATTAAAAGCAGATGATAATACAGTTACATATTGATATAGCTTGTGCCTTTAAGTGCATCTTTTCATTTCAGTTATTGATACTAGCAGCATAATTAAAAAGCAATCAAAAGTGTATTCTATAGAACACTTGAGCTGGATATTGTGCTTTAAACCATTCATTTTCTCTGTCCTTGATTTTTCAATACTTATTACATGCCACTGTAGATCTGAAGTCACGAGTACATCATGCTGGAATCTAGATCCACTTTCAGCAGAAGGTGCTGCAGCAATGATCAGAAGTATAGCAATGAGTTCTCAACAAATGAGCGAGCAAAATGACTTGATTGAACAATGACTTGATGAACATGAAGAGAAGTACACGATTGACTGTGCCATCATTTGTCACAGGCCGTTAACAAGTCCATGGAGGACTACTAACATGCTCTTGTGTTTGAGCATTTCTTCCTATGGGGGTCAGTGATTGATGAATAGCGTATTTCAGAACTGGCCTTGATTGTTGATATTATTGGACATTTATTAAACACATCTTAAAGTTTTTCTTTTCCCAGTAAATATTTATGCAGCCATCTACTTTTATTAAAACTCAGAAAATTTAAGAATTTTTTAAATAATCTTGAATACGAAGTTTATCATTTACTTTTGGTGCACTTGCTGTTTGTGTTGTTCTGCTAACTACACCAGGACACACTGAAACACACACACACACACACACACACACACACACACACACACACACACACACAGTATTTCTTCTAGAAGTTCAAACTCAATAATTCTCACATTTCTTTACCGAGTAGAAGTAAGAACTAAAAGGTGCTGAGAGATATCTTCCTGTACACCGTGAATATATGTTGTTGCCATTGGTTAATAAATGAGCTGCTTTGGCCTATGACAAGGCAGCTTAGAGGGAGGAGGGAAATCCTAGGAGAGAGACAGGAAAGAGAAAGGCAGAGTGAGGGAGATGCCAGACTGCCATCCTAGGAGCAACATGTTATGGGATGCAGGTAAAGCCATGCAATACTTGTTGATGCATAGATTAATAGTGACAGGTTGAGTTAAACTGTAAAAGCTAGCTAGCAAGAGGCGTGCCATAGGCCATCCAGTTTGTAATCAATATAAGCCTCTGAGTGATTATTTTATAAGAGGCTGCAGGACTATGGGGGCCAGGCAGGGCCAGACAGAACCAGAAAAACCTTCCAGCTACAAAAAGGAACTATAAAATAGAATTTGTTTGCTTTTAAGATGGCTACTTTGCATGACTTAAGCATCCTGAAAAGTAAATAAAAAAAATTATCTTTCTTATGGAAAATTACTCTAGCCAAGCCTATTATTATCTTATCTTACTTTATTTTTCAGTATCACTATCCAAATGAGAAAATTTACATATATAGATGGAGGTGAAATTAATAAGTATGAGTCAGATAACCAAAACCCAGACAAACATCACATGTTCTCTTTCATATGTGGAGGATGCTAGCTTTGAATCTTTAAACATGTGTGCTTTAATTGGAGTACCAGTAGACAATCAAGAAACTAGTTAGGGGACAATGGGAATGAAATTTTAAAGGAAGAAAAATAAAATACAAGTGATATGAAGGACAAAAGAGGAAGAATAAAACATGAAGTGTTAAATAGGGCATGGAATAGAAAGACTGGGTAGAGAAGGGCATATGGGGATAGATAATTAACATTACAGACCTTTGAAAACAACACATGGAAATCTATTGTGGAAGCTTCCTAAAATACATGCATGTACATAGAAAAAGGTGTTGTATGATATTTTGTTTGTGTTCTGACAAATAAAGCTTGCCTGGAGATCAGAGGCAAAGTTAGCCACTAGCTAACCATAAAGGCCAGGCAGTGGTGACACACAACTTTAATCCCAGCACTTGGGAGGAGGAAGCAGGAAGATCAGGAAGGAGTTCAAGGCCACTCTGGACTACTGATAGGAATTCCAGCCACACCCCCATGGTCGTGCATGCCCTGGCAGGACACTTCGTCATTTCCACCTAGTCATTTCCAGGTCATACTTCCTACATAACCCATGCGCAGTGTGGTCACGTAATTGTGCGAAGCATGGCCAAGTGATCTATGCACCCACGTGGAGTAGCCATACAGGCCTGTTGAGCATGTTTGAGGTGGCCCCTAAAAAGGCAGGCACCATGTCCCCCCACCCCCTTCTCCCACATGTGTCCTTTAGCAGGCCTGATCACATCTATCCCTTTCTTCTTGTCTTATTGCCACAGATGGGGACCATTACAGAAAAACACAACCCATGAAAATGCCTTTACCTGTTGAGCAATCTTGCTGGCACTACAGATATTATCTCTTTAACACAGATTTTTGTGTGCTTGTGAAATATGTTAATTTGGTCCAAGATGTTGAAAAGTTTTAGAATTCCTAACATGCATTCAAGTATCTTTTCTTATATGATCATGGTTTATAAATTACCTCATTCCTAAGTGTTACCAATGGAAAAGTTAGTGTTGGGTCATTCATTAAGAATATCTCAGCTCTTGCTGAAAATACAACTAATGTTAGTTATAACATGTCACACAAAACACTAAAACTTTTTAAATTTTTTTTTAAATAAAGAGCTCATCTCAGTCTTCCTGCTATATAAGTCTTTGGCTAGCAAAAAATTATAATAATATAAGCTTTAAAGTTAGAAGGTTTGGAGATAAGCTTTGAAATTTTGCAACCACAAATTTTGAGCATGTTTTAAACTCAAATAAACCAAGCATAATGTAAACCATCAATGGCCATGATAACGTGGCATCTGTGTTATTACTCATTGTAAATTGAATGAACGTCAACCTTGAAGACTATCCATGAGTCCATAGAAAACAAGGTTAATCACATTTATAATTAACTCTTGGCTTTGAGCAAACCAATTCCTACTCTCTGACTCACTGAATTACAAATGCCAACATTGTGTTCGTCCTTACCTCCATCTATGCACTGGCATTCATATTCAAAATTAGTCTCTGATGTACTTAACATTACTAAATGTGTTTTAATCTTATCTTTTATCTTCTTTCTTTCTCCTGATTTTTACCCAAAATTCAAAATAATATGTACTTAGATGATAAAGTGGCATGTATGTATAGATTTAAAACATCCCAGATAAAGTTGCCAGCAGAATTGGAAGGAACATGAATGGATGTTTTAAAAATACGTAGTATGAGCCTGTCAAAACAGTCTAAAACAGATTTCCCATAGAATTGTGCATTTTGAATGAGTACTAAATCTGTTCATTTATAAAAGGGAATCTTTATAATCATCTTAATCACCACCTTCGTCATCTTATATATGACTTATTGAATCATACATACTATAATTATAATCCTGAAGCATTACCATGCACCACGAAATGCTCTGAGTACTTCACTATTAGTTTCTTGGGGGGTGAATAAAAGTTTAATCATGAACTTTCTGATCTAAAGCATTAGGAATTGACTGTCTGATCTTGGTTCTGTAAAGTATCAGCAATGTTACATTCCTTCACAAGGACTTGTTTTGCCCTTTCTTGCTGGTAATCGGCAGCATCTTAAGGATTATTGTTAATCTTGTCATTTCTGTCTATGTTTCTTTGTGTCTCAGAATAATTGCCATTGAGTTTGAGACTCATTTGAACAATTTAAGTTCATATCTCCACAACATTCTTAATTACATCTGCAAAAATGCATTTCTCTAAGAAAGAAGATATTGACAAGTAATTGAGATTAGGACATGAACACATGGTTTTGAAGGTCACCATATAACAATGACATTATCAACAATTGCCAAAAATATGGAGTTAAAGTGAGAATAAGAGAGATCAGGAATTTTCCTGTATCTACACAGTTCATGAGCAGTTAGATAGTGTCTTAAATGCAAGAACTCTTCATTGATTTTACTTTTATTTTTTTCTTAAGGGTAGTGTTGGAAATTAAACCTGGACAGTGCTAGGCAAGAGTTTAAATCAAGATCTAGTTACCTAGATCATATTATTGAGTTTTAAATTCACTTATCATCTGTATTGTACTTGTTGTTGTCAACTTAGAAGCTTATCTTAATTCTATGACATGCTGCAGTGTAATATTTTAACATTTGACTCAGTCTAGACACACCAAATATTTACATGTTGAATAAAAGATTATAAATTTTTATCAATAAGTCATATACTATACTTTGCCATGGCTAAAATATATATCAATTTGTATTGCTATTGTGCATGTGTTTCACAAAAAGTCCGTTAAAATTCAATTGCAAATATTCTTTATTCTAGAACAATTTAGAATGTAAACACAATATTTGTTCAATAAATAATTTTAAAGATATAACTAATGAAATAAGAATTCGCTGTTCCCTAACTCCTTTCTCTCCAGTTAGAGGTGAGTCAGGGGAGAAAATATATCTAAATTACTATCCTATTTTGTCTTGAAGCAGAGATATTGCCATATATTTGATAATGTGTGATTTGTACTGAGAATTGAGATGAGATTCATTGCCTAGTTATTGTTAGTGCTCTAAGGTAGTTCCCTCTATTCAGTTACAGAGAAATTGGTTGATAATTGAGGATGGCCAAACACTGCACAAGAACTTCTCATTCACCTCCATGTCAACTACATTGTAAATGAACAATTCAGCTCTTCTTTCTCTCCTTGTAGAAACTTATGTCACTGTAGTAGAAGTTAACTAAACATGTGTTAATATGTTTAATTCTAAAACTGAGGATTATGTGGTAATCCAAGGATTACTATTTGTTCTTTAAACACTCTCAATGTGTTTAAAAATTTTCCTGGCATGGAAAATGCAGGGATACTCCCCATTCCCTCCTCCAAAAAGGCTGGGGGAAGCAGGAGGAGGGATGAGAGGGCATCTGCTGTTGGTATGTAAAATGAATAAAAAATTTCTTAATGAAAAACTGTGAATAAAAGAAATGCAGGGATACCAAGAAAGAGTAATCATACATCAGTAGAAAAAAGTAGGTGAAAAACTCCTGGATTTGAGGATGCTTTTGTTTGAACAAGTAGAATTCAAGGACATTGCAGTAGTTAAAATGTAGTCAACTCAAAGTATCACATTGATGAGACCATAAGAGATGCACATTAACCCACAAGATAAAGGCCTTCTAGTCAGGCTGATGTTTCCTTCCTTGATTTACAAAGTGGGTATTTTTAAGATATTTTTTTGAGCTTTACATATATAGCAGTTATTTATATTGTAGAAAAGTTAAACAGTACAGAAAGGGATGAAGACTGTAACAAAATGAAGGCTGGGCATGGTGGCACACTCCTTTCATTCCAGCATTCAGGAGGCACAGGCAGGAAAATCTTTTTGAGTTTGAGGCCAGCCTGGGCTAAAAAAAAACGAGTTCCAGGACAGCCAGGGCTATACAAAGAAACCCTGTCTTTGGGTAAAATAATTTTAACTGTTACTGATTCTTTGTCAGTTTTACATAATGCATCTAGATCCCATTCTTCTCCCCAATTCCTTCTCATCTGCCCTCAGCCCCTGCAACCTTTCCCTCAAAACAAAATAAAATAAAATTTAAAAGAAAAGAAAAGAAATCTCCTGGTGGAAGTCACGGTGTCACACAGTGATTCACATAGAGTTTCCTTTAGTCCATACTTCTTTACTTGCAAGTGTTCACTGCAATGAGTCATTGGTCTGGTTCGAGGTCTCTGCCTTTGTTGGGCCTCACTGGGATTCCTCTTGGGCATCCTGCTGTTACCCTGTGTTATAGAGATCCTGCTGCCTTGGATATGCAGGACCAGCCCCTTCACATGCTCCAGTAGATCCATAGATAGGGTGGATGTTAGGGCAGCCAACTCATAGTCCTGTTTCTGGGCCTGGGTGGTAGCTCAGTTTATCAGCCTGCCAGCTCGCTCTCATTCTTATCATCAAGGAGAGCTCCCCAGCACTGCCCAAGCTAGCTCACCTTATGCAACAATCAGGGGGCTGAGCTGCTTGTGCTGTGCTCACTCCCTTGGGAGCTTGCACCTACACTACCAGGATCAGCTCTCCTGAGCTGCCCAGGCAAGGTGCATGGCCCAGGCTGAGTGCTGCAGCCAGTGAGGTGCAGAAACAGCTCTCCCAAGTGCTCCAGTTGGTGAGGTGCAAGGTCTACTCTCCCAAGTGCTGCATGCAGCCAGTGACCCGCAGAGCCAGTTCTCACTACTGCTGCATACAGCCAGCAAGGGGCAGGGCCAAATGTATGGGGCCCTATTCTCTCAGCCTTCAGAGGTAGCAGGGGCCACAGACATCAAAGTGGATCCAGACATGTCCCTTGGTAGCAGCCCAGGTCTGGATATCACCATGGCCCTGGGTGGCAAGCAAGCAAATCAACTCAGCCCCCTCCCCACAACCTTCACCTCTTCAGATCTGTTTCTCTCCTCAGAACATGAGCAATTTTCTCTCTCTCACACACACATAACCTACCATATATTTGCTCACCAGAATGGTGCCTACCCACTCAGTGGCAGGGAAGGCCTGTGGATGTCTTCAGCTAGCCTGGCCCAAGAGGACCCATGCTTTCTCCTCCCCACCAGGAGCAAGCCATCCCAGGTGGGCTTATGGGTTTTCTTCTCCTTCTCAGTTCTTATGGCACTGAGAAGGCTCCTAAAAAGTGGGCACTAAGCACATTTCAGCCAAGTCTCATATAAAGCTTAAATGAGTAATATCATTTGAACGTCTGACGTAAGGCCTATTATATGCTCAAATATTATGTAAAAGAAATTGAGGTGAGGTACACAATTGGGGGAAGACTTTATTTTGATGGCAATCTTATGATATAATTATTAACTGAAGACATGTGAACTGCCCAATTCCCAGTGCTTACCCTCTAGCATACAAATTAGCAAACTAAACTCTAAGGATACATTTCTTATGGAAAATTTGCATTAAACAAATGTATAACACTGAAGCAGAAAATTAGAGTTCCAGCTCTCAATTTTTGTGCCTGAAACATAATTGTTAATCAGTTTTCAGGATGTGAGACTTCATCATTTTATCTCTTGAAAGACCACATCATCATTCAAATGCTGTATATATCTGAACAGGAAAGGGAAGAGAGTAGAATTTCAATTACCATCATGTTCATTTAGCTTAACAATATGTATAGTGTTGTTGAGAATGTTGAGATATTTACATTCCACTGTCTGACTTGCTTTTCTCAGAATAGTGGTTAGAAAGATATCTTATTTGGTTTTTGTTATCACTAAAGTTCTATAACCACTCTCCCAGCGTATTTATCTCTTCTGCTTGATCTTCTTTCCCTTTGCTTTGTTTTTCAAGAACAATTAGCATGCCTATTTCCTTCAGCAAATTTGATACTGATATTAGAGCAGTCAGTTCTTGGTATGGGGAATTTAGCCCAGTGTAAGTCCCCATATTTTGTCCTAACAACTTGAAATAATATCCCATAAAAACAAAACAAAATAAAAAAAAAACACAAGGGAACTGACATTTGAAAACTTACAAATTTTCAAAATAAGAAAACTTGTAAGTTTTCTTACAAGACATTCTCATCTCTTACAAGATATTCTTATCTCTTAACTCTCAATTGCTGTGTTGATTTTACTGTATACATGTCAAAAGACAAATGTATTTTACTATTTCCATAATCCCTGGAGTTACTTTGACATGTCTGTGACCAACAGGGACATTTAACAGGGGAAATATTACTTGGGGTCATAGTTTCAGGAGATTTCAAGTCTTCATGGCAAGGAAGTTCCAGAAGGGGGAACCAGTGGCGGAGTCTGCTCACATGTAGCACAGCCGACTATGTGGGTTGGGAGATGGGGTTTGATAAAACCTTGAAGGCCCATCTGTGGTGGCCTCCTTCCTCCAAATAGGCCCCATTTCCCAAAGGTTTGCCAGCCTCCTGAAAAGCGCTGTCAGCTGAGGCCATCAGCGTTCTTAGAACAGGAACCTGTGAGGTATACTTTGGATTTAACCATAGCCACCTCCAACAGAAAATGGTAGTTGGCCTTGAACCTCAGATTCATCATTGTAAATGGAAGTGTTAACAGTGTCTTTTTAATATGATATTTTAAAGACTTAATAATGTTTTTTCAGCACCTTTGCTGACTAACTGCATAAGACATATGCCCAGTTAACAATTTCAATAGCTATAATTTCCCAATATTTACTACTGTTTTGCTACAATGATTAAAAAAGAACTCTATCACAGAAGAATTTTATAATAAATGCAACTAATTCTTTATATCTAATAAGACACAACCATCAAGTGTATGATGAAAACAATCTTTAATATGGGCAGCACTAGAGAATGAGTAGAAATGTCTGTCCTGTAGTTTGAAAGGGTACCTAAAGTTGAAACATTAGATCCATATTTTGAAGTCTGGCTGACTGTGATAAATTGTGTGAGTTGTCAACTTGACAGCATCCAGAATAACCTTGGGCACAAATTCTGGAGCATGTCTGTGAGGAATTTTCTAGATCAGGTTAATTGTTGAGCAAAGACAAACTCTAAATGTAGGGAGTATCATTCCAGAGGTTGGAGCCGTGGACTGCATTAGAAGGAGAAAGCAAGCAGGTGAGCAAGGACGTTCATCACTCTTTGCTTCCTTACTGTGAACATAACCAGCAGCAGGTCTCCCACTCCTGCTGCTATGCCATCATGTCTTCCCTGTTGTATGAACTATATCCCCTTCAACCATTAGCCAAAATAGACCTTCCCTCCATTAACTCACCTCTTGTCAGTTATTGTGTTTCAATGAAAAAAAAAAAGATACACATAACCAAATAGGACAATGCTTATAAATGATACTTTAAGATATAGAATCCACTGCTTAAAAATAAGACAATTATCATTTGTTTAGGGGGAACATAATAACTTTCTAGAAAACATGGGTTCTGAAAAAGTCACAGGGAGGTTTTTAATTGCTTGTGAAGGGATAAATTCCACCGACTTGCATGTAGTTTTTCAGAGGAAAAAGTTCTGAGTGATTATTTGCTTCTCTAACAAAGAAATTATCATAAGGCAGTCTAACAACAACACAAGACAGAGTGCTCCAGTTGGTAATGCCTTAGGTGACATCTCTTGAAAAAAGACCTCCCCACAGAGCTTAGAAAATGGCACTGTTCTTGCCTCACTATTTTCATATGCAGCAATAAGAAACTGCAGATTAATGAATCAACAAGTCACTTGCATAGTTGCCTTTCAATAGGATTGCTTTAAATAATCTCTTACTTGAACTATTCAATAATTCCATTAGATTCAAAGCAAGAATTATTAGGCAATCATTCTTACATCAAGCATGGTTGGAAGTCTCAATATTTTGGAACTTGAAATTATTTCTTAGTTACATAAATGCTTATGATGTATGGTGTGCTCATGGCATGCTTCATGAAGTAAGGAGATGCTGAAAAAAAGACTTGAGTTTAAAACAAGAAGCTATTGATTATGAGAAGTAAGTAGCTATGGCTTTGTCAAGTAAATAGTAACCATGGGGAAGTTAGTAATATACATACACAGCAGAATATGAAGCATGTGTGGGAAATCATAGAAAGCCATGTACCTCCACTCATGTCTCTGCAGAGTTTCAAGGCGAAATACTGACCAGTTGTTTCTGGCTGCTTCTCATCATGTTGGTGACTTCAGTGATGCTGCTACCTGGGACGAAGGGTTTACGGCTGCTTGTTCAGAGAACAATTGCCAGGACCATTGTGTTACAAGAAAGCATCGGCAAAGGTCAGTTTGGAGAAGCTTGGCGAAGCAAATGGTGGGGAGAAGAGGTTGCTGTGAGGATATTCTCTTCTAGGAAGAACATTTGTGGTTCTGAGAGGCACACATTTATCAGACTGTGATTGCTCCAAACCACAGAGGAGGCAAAAAAAAAAAAAAAAATGTTTGCAGGGAACCATGACCACAACTAACAACAGCTTTGAAATCTAGAAAAGGATGATGGGACCCCACAACAATTGACGATTCCACATGGACTACGATAATACCATTAAGCTGATTAACACCACCCAAAGATCAGCTTTGAACTACAAACTATTCAGTACAATTTTGAGATGGCTAGCTAAGATGATCCAGCTTCACAGACTACTCGAGCAAGGACTTAGATAAACCCTGCATTTTCCCATTATGCAGAGACTGGACAACAAATGATACAGCTACCTCACCCAGGACTTGACTATTAACCAAAAATTGTTCTTTTCTGTATCCTTTAAAGATGCCTTGGTCTACAAACAGCAGGAAGTAATTTTAAGAACATGATACCCATGTTCCCAGGAGGTGGGAATCTGGTTGTTTAATGAGTTATGGATATTGCTATAGTTTACAAAGGTTGGTTACAAGTTGTTAATTGTTAATGATCAGGAAAAAAGCTAAACAAGGAGATTAGATTCAGAGATTTTGTTTAGAAAAAAGAAAAGAAAAAGAAAAAAAGAGGATATAGACACGAGGTAGATTTTTGAATCTATTCTAAAAAAAGAGATATAGAAATAATAGTATAAAAGGGCAGATTATTGAATCTACTCTAAAAAAGAAAGATATAAAATAATAAGATAAAAGACAGATTATTGAATCTACTATGAAAAGAAAAAGGAGAGAATATGGATATGATAAGAAAAAAGGTAGATTGTTGAATTTACTTTTATAAAGGAACTACTTGTTTTTAAATACTTTACATTGGATTGGATTTTTTTATATTGTATACAAATTTTGTATTGGACTCACCAAAATAGAATAAATAATTTTTGTTTGAATTTGTCAAATGTTAATGGACTGGACATTGTTAATATACATAATGGAGTTTTTTTGTCTGAATCTATCAAATGTTAATGGATTAGACATTGTTAATGTAATTCTTGACTGTACATATTGTATATACTTACTATATACATGTTTTCTTATATTAGTTATAAATTTTATTTTAAACAAAAAAAGGAAATGTGGTTATTTTATTGTACACCCCAATAAACTTATCTGGGGGTCAGAGAACAGAACTATATTAAACATAGCCTTTAATCTTAGCATTCTGAAGGCAGAGATCCATGTGGATCTCTGTGAGTTCAAGGCCACACTGGAAACAGCCAGGCATGGTGACACATACCTTTAATCCCAGCACTTGAGATCTCATGTCTTGCTTGGGAAAGACACATGCCTTTAATCCCAGGAAGTGATGGCAGGAAGCAGAAAGGTATATAAGGTGTGAGGACCAGGAACTAGAGGCTTTTTAAGCTTTTAGGCTTTTAGCAGCAGTTCAGCTGAGATCCATTTGGGTGGGGACTCAGAAGTTTCCAGTTTGAGGAAACAATATCAGCTAAGAAGTTGTCAAGGTGAGGTTAGCTGTGGTTTGTTCTGTTTCTCTGATCTTTCAGTGTTCACCTCAATACCTTGCTCCGGGTATGTTTTTATTAATAAGACCTTTTAAGATTCGTGATACAAGTTGTTGTTGTTTTTAATTCTACTGTTGATGGACCATTATTATACAGATTTAGCACAGTCACTCATAGTTGGTGAGAGTTTGTGATGGCAGTGGCTGTGTATTAACCAGAATATAACATGCTACAGTCAACCAATCCAGTGATCACACAAGTGGTCCAGGTTAATCTGAATAGGTCACAGAACAAAACCGAAAGTCAGAAACCTGGGAAAGAGACAGGGTAGGAAGTATGATAGGGAGTTGGTATGTAGGAGTGGGAAGAAGTAAATGAAAAAAAAAAAAAACTATTATTCCGATTAAAAAGAACACTCTTCCATCTCTCAGTACAGGCAATATTTTCATGTCAGACATGCCTGGCTTACTGGCATTGTTACTGGACAGGTGTTTCTAGATTCTTGATCACTTACCAAAGAAAACTGAAAATAAGAACTCACAAAGATATTATAAAAAGAAGTGCTGCAGTGCTGCGGGTCGCAGGAATATCATAAGAACTCAGCTGGTTATGGCAAAGTCACTACCTGGAGGAATCAGGGAATTCCTCCAGAGGAAGCCAAATCCCAAGGAGTTTTTGGTGTTACTTGGCTTGTTATATATCAGCTGTATTCTGTTATGAAAATCATGTGTGCCTTCATAGTTTTCCCAATTGATTTTTCCTTAAGAAGGGCTAACAATGTGGACTGATCACTCTCTAGACATACACATTCCAGGCATTTGGAGAACAGCCTCAGGAAAGGCTTTCTCTGGAATCAGATATCTCCCCTAGCCACTTTCAAGGACTAAAGGAGACATCACCCAGGTGGTCACCCAATTTCCGAGGATTAACAGTGATAACAACCCACAGGCGAGTCTCCTGACTTAAGGTAAATTCCACAAGGGGACACCGCCTAGGTCAGGTAGACATTAAGTAATAGCTTTACACAATTTAGCTCAGACCCCTCCTTTCTTACAGCCTTACTAACTTTATAGCCCTCTAACTACTTACCTAACCACTTCTAGGAATATTTAGATAACCTTCTGTGCTAACAGCTATGCTCAGCCAGAACTCCCAGTTCAAGCCTCCCTGTAATTATCATTATTGGTAGCATCCAGCCAGGTCCATCACCGAATGGAGGAAAGTACCTTATCAGAGATACCTCTGTACTCTCTAAGAACAGACTTAAGCATCCAGGCTACCTGTTTGAGAAGGCCTGGTGGATGTGCTAATTAAACTTAACTTCCTCCTTTCCCAAATCTTACCTCCAGTTCCAGATCTCCCTTTAACTATCACCAGGGGCATCTAGCTGTACACAGGTTGCCTAGAGACTGAGCACACTTTCCCCCACCCTGCAGAAAAAACGGCAGACAGCTTGGACAGATAGGAGCCACAGGAAAAAAGAAGACAGTTTTATTTTCTCCCATTGACCTAGCAACTTACAGATTTTTAACATCCTTTACCAAACACATTTAAGATTATAGTTGTGCACGTAAGATCCCTCTTCTTAGATATTATCCATATTTAGCCTTTAGTTAATTCATTAGTCACTTCCCCTTTGGGTCACAAATGGTAATTAACAACTAGTGCCCCTCTTTGTAATTCTTATCAACCCTCCATTTGATCCTGATAGCGGACAATCACTGCCTGAGGAAGTTCAGGCTGAGTGTCCTGGGTGGAGGGGAGGATTGTGATTTTGGGGAGATATATAACTGTAAAGCAGAGGACAGGAAAGGGAGAAGAGAATGGAAGAACTAGATGGGTAAGAACTTGAGAGGAACAAACTGAGATGGGAGAGAAGTAGATTGAAGGGCTACAGCAGAGTACTAGAGGAACGAGATGGAAGATGAGGAAGAGCCAGATGAGAGAGAAGGAGACGGGAGAGGAGATGATATGGGAAGGAACAAGATGGATTAGAACCTAGAAGGGGCAGAACTAGACAAAGGAATTAAGATAGAACACAGAGGGGACAGTAGATAAATATAGAGAGAAATCAGGCAAGAAAGGAGCTAGACATGAGAACAGAACTGAAGCTGTGTATAAAGGATGCTATGCCAGAGGAATTAAAGCAAGTGGACTATAGAACTCGGTGTGCTGAGATTATATTTCCTGATAATAGTCCTCGCCGTTAGTAGTTCTCTCCTAAGCCCCTGGGATGTATAATATTAAGGCTGGTCCCTCTAATATTATACAAGAAAGAAGCAAGATAGTTTTATCTGGAGCAAAGAGACAATAGATAGTAAAGAAAGATACACTACCAAGACAGATAGTGGGCCACAAGACTGAAGCCATACTCTGAGACCTCTTTATATAGTCTTAGGAAAGGAGGACATGTTTAATAGAGAGCATAATTTAGTAATTGTCTATTTTGATTGGTAGATGGTTGCATAATCATTCCTCTATTGTACCTGTTTCTTCCTGTAATGCATTTGATTTTAATCATGTGCATGCAGAATTATATGTAGTCATAATATAGTAAGTAGAAGAGACTCCTTAAAGAATTACTAGACAACACAGTTTTGCCTAATGATCATGCATCCAAACCCAATTCAGGCCTGATTGGCAATTCCATTCGTCATACCAGACACAAAGGAAATACACTTGAATAGAAACTGCCTAAATCCGAATGTTTTTAGAGGCAGAGAAACTCATGCTACTCTTCAAAGATAGGGATGTAGATAGCCTGATGCAGGGAGGGGTGGACAGAGGTCCTGAGGTTGCTAGATTCATTGTTTGGAGCGTGCGCACACGCGCATGAGTGCGTGCGTGCGTGCGTGCGTGCGTGCGTGCGTGCGTGCGTGCGTGTGTGTGTGTGTGTGTGTGTGTGTGTATGTGTTGCATACAAGTACTAGGCTGTCAAGTCCTTTCCTGCAAGAGAGGGTGTGGACATAACTTAAAACCAAGTGGAAGAAACCCAAGTTCCCAAACTATGTCTTATGTTTTCCTGCCTCAGTATCATTGACAGGATTGCCTTCATCTAGACCTCCATCTTAAATTATACTGATTACCAACTACTTAATGTTGCTGTTAGTATCAGGTTGGGCCACAGCATGTGTTAGTTCCTTCTTCAAAGATTAAGTTCTTCATTTTTCTCTGCTTTACAGCTGTCTTTGGTTTCTCTGAATCATCTGGAGAACTGATCTTTTTTATAATGGAGTGACATTCCTCTACTCTATTCAGATGCAATATGTCATGGCCAGAGTACAAGCAAGCAATCTTCACCTGATTTGGGGTTAAAAAGGTGAAAGAACAGGCAAAACATAACAGTGCTTAGCAGACAATTGTGTCCAAGATAAAAAAAATGTGACTTTTTCTTGAGAACATACATTTTGTTTTACTGTAGAGAGTATTTCTAAGAAAATTTTTACTAACCATCACAAAAAGAAACACTAACAGACATCTACGAAATAACCTCCAAAGCTGCTTAAGCAGCCTACATTGCTGTCAGGGGCTCAGTTAGCTCTCTAAGTATGGCTACATTAAATGACGCAGTGAGACATTATTTGGCTCCTTTCAACACACATCATATAGTCTGTGGGTTTTCAACCTTATTTATGATAAAAGCAAAATGAATTAGAAAGTGAATGTCCTTTCTAATTTGTCAGATTACAAACATTTCAAAATTATGTCTAAATATTGGTGATAATGGAAAATGTTCTCCTCATGAGTGTTAATGACTAGGATACAGTAGCTTAAATGTATATATGTGTATATAAATTATACAGATGTATGATTATACTATATATAACTTACTTGTATACATGAAATGTATATATATATATAAATGTGTGTGTATGTTTATATATACATATATATGTGTGTGTATATAAGCGTATATATACATATATACTTATATATACATATATAAGTATATATACATATATACTTATATATATGTATATATACACGCATATACATATATATGTGTATATATGTGTGTGTATATATATGTGTGTGTATGTATACGTGTATATACGTGTATATATACACATACATACATATATATGTATATATATAATGTCTATACTTTCCTTTTTCTTTTCATTTTTTGAGGAACAATGGTTTGAGATAGAATTTTACTATCTAGTCATGATTGGTCCAGAACTTAGACTAGGCTGACCTCAAGCTCTCAGAAATGTCCCTGCTTCTGCCTGGGGAGTTCTTATAGGCACATGCCACCACATCTGGCTTGCATGTACTTTTTTGGTCAATAAATAGCAATACTTAAAATTAATTTAATACATATCCATCCACCCATCTCGTTTCTATATTTCATATAATGTCAAAATACAAATCTGTTTCCTCAAAATAAATTTGTTCCCGCCATGTGTGTCTGTCTGTCTCCAAATCAAGTGAATCTTTTCAATAGAATCAGTGGAAAAATCTGAGTGTCTCAGGAGGTACGGGTTCCCCATTTCCTAACTTGAAACATCAGTTAGCTTTGTGATTGATTGTTGAAGACATTTTCATGTCTTTTTTACTACTATTCTGTTGTTTATAAATTGTAATAAAACTGTACCTACATAAAATGGCTGTGTTAAAGATTAAACATTATTTGACATATTTAATTATTTGACATATAGAAATGATTTCCCAAGTTTGTTACTGTTTTATGCACCCATTAAAGCAATGAATCTCATGTTATTATTTTGGTTTGGAAACATTATTAAAATATATTAAGAAAAATAAGCTGCTTGGAAAAGGAAAATTAGCTTCTTCCAGGGATGGGCCTCCTTATTGGTTGTCCAATAAGTAATTCAAATGTTCATCCTAGAAATCATATACACAGCACCAACAAAAATGGAATCAGCTGGATATACATTTATATATCCTATCAACTTGAAATGGGGGGCATAGGATGAGTTTGAAGGAGGACAGCTGGGAGGGGTGAGAGGAAGGGAGGAGAGGGAGAAAGAGAATATTTAATGACTCATATAATGTATATATACATATATATGTATTAATCTCAATTAATTAAAAAGTATATAATTTTGGTTAATACTAATGATTTCTGAAAAAGATACCAGAAAGAGGGAAGCTGCCCTTAGTGGAATCATCTCTAAGAAATGCTAGTGGAAGTCTGATGAAAGAGAGAAAGAATTTAATGTATATGTAGTTACTACACTTCAAGACCCAGCTCTCGACATTGAGCTCCTGTAATGGCACAGACTTGTGAATTACCCTAGAACCTCTCTTGCAAGTAACATCCTAAACTTTTAGGCAAAGCACCAGTCCCTCAGCCCCCGAATTGGCCAGGCCTAGTGAGAACCCCATAAGAACTAAGCCAATCCATCTCCACACTCCTTCTACTAGCTATATTCACATAATTCCTGCACTTGCTCAGCACAAGGCAAGCTAGAATCTTACAGCAGACATGAAACCAATGAAAGAAGTATATGTTCCAGATCACATGGCCAAAATAAAAATAATATAAAGAGCCAAGACAATCTGTTCCCCAAATCCTTGTCCTATGAAAGTGTTCTCTAAATGAGAGAATTCCTAGATGTACCCCAAACATAGGATTAAAAATATTAGCTATAAATCTGATCAAATAACTCAAGAATTTTAAAGAAGGCATGTAGCCAACTTTCTCCAGGGCCACCTGGCCAGCAGTCCCATGTTTCGCCATCCACCCAGCCTGTGGTCCCAACAGCCACTTATAAAATAATCACTCAGAGGCTTAATATTAATTGCAAATTACATGGCCTATTGCTGGGGATGCCTTTCTGTATGCTGTGAATGGGTTCTGATTGATTAATAAATAAAACGCTGATTGGCCAGTAGCCAGTATAGGTGGAATAAGCAGAGAGAATTCTGGGAGGAGGAAGGCTGAGTCAGGAAACACTGCCAGCCTCCACCACCATGAGCAGCAAGATATAAGGATACTGGTAAGCCACGAGCCACGTGGCAAGGTATAGATTTATAGAAATGGGTTAATATAAGATATAAGAACTAGATAGGAAGAAGCCTGCCATGGCCAGACAGTTTATAAGCAATATCAGTCTCTGTGTGTTTACATGGGTCTGAGCAGCTGCAGGAGCTGGGTGGACTCAGAAAAACTCCAGATGCAGCCTATGGTTCAGGCTTCTTACTAGCTAGTTCTTATAACTTAACTCAACCCATAGCTATTAATCTATGTATCGCCACATGTTCCATGGCTTTACCTGAGGACCATTACATATTGCTCCTTGGACAGCAGTTTGGTGTCTTCTTGACTCTCCTTTCTTTTCCCTTCTCTTCAGTTCAAATGTCCCGCCTAATCTTATTCTGTCTCACCATTGGCCAAACAACTTTATTTATCTACCAATTAGAGCAACACAATTAACTGTGTATAGAAAGACATCCCATAGCAAAGGTACAAATGAAAACCTTAATGAAGTTAAAGAGTATAAAAATAAATTCTTGAATGAAGTCCAAGAAAAATGTAAGGCTTAATGGAATGATAGACAAATCAGGAATTGAAAAGCTTAATTTATTAAAGAGATAAAAGTACCAAAGAAAACTGCAACTGAAAAGAAGATGTAACTGAAACACTCAATAATCTCATGAGAAAACTCAGTGGAAGCTTTACCAGTAGAATGGATCAAATAGAACATAGAACATCAAGACTTGAAGACAGCATAGAGGAATTGAACCATTCAATCAATGAAAATGAAAACATTAAAAAAAACCCCACACAAAATGGACATGCAAGAATTTAGGGATAACAGAAAGATCAAATGCCTAAACTATTAGCAACAAAGAGGAGAACCTCAGGCCAATGGAATAGACCAGTTCCTCAACAGGATTGTAGGGGAAAACTTCCCTAAATTAAGCATAGACATATCCATACAGCAGTACACAGAACGGCAAATAAACAGGACCAGAAAAGAAACTTCCCAAGGTATATAATTGTTAAAATACTAACCATACAGAACAAAGAGTGTTCAAAGATAAAAGAGGCAAACCACTACTCACATAAAAAGGAAAACATATCACAATAACATCTGACTTCTCAATAGAAACATTAAAACCCTTGAACAAATTATCCAAAGTTCTACAAGACCATAAATGTTTATCCAGACTACTATACCCAGTAAAACTATCTGTCATAGTTGAAAGAGAAAGAAAATCCTTCCATAATATGGACTGGCTAAAATAATGCATGTCCACCTAACAAGCCCTACAGAGAATCCTGAAAGCCATACATTACATTTAAAAGAATAGTAATCATAAACATGAAACTGTAGACAGAAAACATATGAAGCTGCAATTCCTGAAATACAAAATAGGACAAAGAAAACAAACAGCAAAAAAGAGAGAGACAACAATCAACACATATAATTTAATAATAACTTTAAATATTAATGTCCTCCATTCCTCTATCAAGAAACAGATTAGTTGAATGGAGTAAGAAATAAAATCCACCCTTTTGTTGCCTACAAGAAACTTACCTTACCTTTAAGGATAGGTATTGTCTTAAGGGGGAAGTTGGAAAATTATTCAATAAAATGGGAACAGGAAAGGAGCAGATGTTGCATTATGAATATATATGATAAAAATAGACTTCAAACTAAAATTATTCAGGAGGCAAAGAGGACACTTCATTTTGATCAAGAAAACAATTAACCAAGAAGACATTGTGGTCATAAACATAAATGCGCCAAACTCTACTGCTTCCAATTTCTTAAAAGTGTGCTTCTGGATTTCAAGATACAGATTAACTACCCATTTATTTATCTAAATAAAAGGTTACTAATTTAATGAATATTTTTGTTAGCTTACAAAGAGTAGAGTTTTACAAGGCTTCTTTATGCATCTTTTGTTTTGATTAAACCTTCCTTGGTCCACATCTCCACCCTGCTTAAACATTTATCTCTCAGCATTCTCCCTTTTCTTTTTATTAATATATACATATTAATTCATATATTTTATTTAATATGTATCTTAATTATACATACACACATATATGTAGATATGTATACATACATATCATATAGTTGTTGTTTACTTTGGATAGAGGCCAGGGTCCTGGAGCAAGCTTCCTGGAATGTATAGGCAGGTGTAAGCACTAGAAGCCAGAGTCCCTACTTGGTGCCAAGATCTTATGTGTTGGCCTTCTGGAACAACATTCCTGGAAGCCATAGGATGACTTTGTGTAGTAGGTCATCACTGCCTGGTGCCTGGAGAAAGGTTCCCAGAGGGTGTGATTGGACCTAAGCAGGGGAAACCAGAATCCTCTACTTGGTGTAAGAGCTGCACATTTTAGTTCTATTTGTTTAACATGAAATACTTGTGGAAGCTAGGAATCAGAATCAAGGAGTCACATGGTTGCCTTAAATAAGAAAAAAGAGTAGAATATGGGTAAAATTAAATGAAAGAGGACTATTGTATGGAAAAGTTTAAACATGGAGGGAAGCAGGAGTATTAGGGAGATGAGGGTACAGGATTAACTGGGATGAAGGAAATAGTTAAGATCATGTTATAGAAGATAAGTTTGAAGCTATAGAGAAAAACAGGCTGAAAATAAGCCAGAATCTCCCCCCACCCCCACTCCCATACACCTCTTGAGGGCTGTCATTCAAACCACTGGAGGGTACTGGGCAGGTTGCTGTGGAAGAAAAGGCATAGAAAAGATTGCCCCACTGTCAACCCCATGAACTAGAAGTTCAAACTAACAGGAAAGTTATGCCATTTGTACAGTATTTGATTGATTGTTGGGGTGACCAATTGCTCTCTAATTGAATTTGAAGCTCATGCAATGGCAGGGATCTGTGCCTGGAACAGCAAGCCCAGCCAGCAGCCTAGGTCACAGGCTTGAGTAGGGAACTTACTACTGTTTAACTAAATTAGAACAGCAACAAATTGCCTTCTAAATAGCTATACTTAAACTCATAGACAAAAACCCTCCCAGTCTTCATCATAAAATCTTCTTTTCATCATGAATGGCAGTGATTTCAGAAACTTGTGGTTTCCTAAGAGACAGAGAATAAGCAAGAGTGATAGGCCCATCTCTATACACGTAAAACCTGTTTTTCTTTTACTATTTGAGAATATAATTACATCACTTCATCTTACTTTTTCTCCCTGCAAATTCTACAATATACTCCTCCTTTTTCTCTTTCAAATCATGGCCTCTTTTTGTTGTAGCCATTTCAAGAAATCTCCAGAGATCACCAAGCAGCCAGTTTCCAATGCCAGCACATAAGGGTCTTTTTATTGTGAGGTTCAAAACCACCAGGCAGACAGAGGGAAATATGCTGGTGTGTCCAGGAGTAGAGAGTTTTCATAGGGAAAAACCACAAGCTGGGAATCATGCCCTGGCAACATGGGATTGGGTAGAAGGGATATGGGGCAAGTGATTTTTTTTGAAACCATTGGTCAAGACTTTCAGAGCAAAGCCATATTTGAAACTATTGGATTGGAATTTTGGGAGGGGAAACACAGCTTGTTGAGCAGGACTATCTGGGCTGCTCAGCAGGATCATCAAGATATCTTAAAGGGCCATAGACTGCAGACAGAACGTCTGCAGGAGCATACTGCACTGTATGTGTTTGAGTTGTCACAGCACATTCCTGACGTCCCTCCTGGAACTGACTACAGCAGGTGGCCCTTCCCTAAGATGGACTCTTCATTGCCTTCACATTTTATCTTTAACTGTTGTTACATACACACATGTGTATGTATACATATTTCCTCTCATGGACAACAACTGATGCATCTACAAATAACTCCTGCAACTAAGGCTCAGGATTCATTACAGAAAAAGAAAATGTAGAAAGACTGTTAAGAGCCAGAGCAGGGAATTTCCTATGAGATTGTGTCTCCAGGGAATATCAGAAGCTCCACCTATAAAGTCTCACTAACATGGCTGCCTAAACATAAGCTGAACAAAACAACACCAACATACATACTAATGTAGAATGGGGGAAGATCAGGAGGTCTCAACAATACACAAAGAACTACAGGCTACTAAGGAGTGTTGAGAGTGGGAAGAATAGTTTTCCCTAGGGAGGAGCACACCAAATTGCTTTCCAATATCAAATGGTTGGCTTAAAAACAGATGCATTTACCACCCTCTCTAAGGCTCTGGAAACACTGCAGAAGAGGGATCAAAAAAGATACGAGTCTCCCATCCCCTCTCCAAAAAAATAGAGTAAAAGGCAGTGAAATGTCATCCTCCAGAGTCCATACAACCACTGCAAACATGAACTCACAACTGTGTTTACCTTTCTGGACCCACACAACACTGGCCCTTTCCACAGAAAGTCTAGGAAGGAGAAGGGTCTCCTGTTTGGATGTTTCAGTACCTTATGGGATTGGCTTTAATATAATTCTTTCTCTCTTGGTGTAACACTCACTATTTGTCATCTGTGATTCTCAGGACTGAAACTTTTAATTCAACAGGAAATGAATCATTGGCTAGCTTCTATTTTCTGTGTAACTACAAGCATTACAATATATTTCTCCAATGATAGCATTTTTTTTAGAAAAGTTATGATTTAGTAGATAGAATCAAAGCTTGAATTTGGGTACAATACAATGAGTTTCAGTAGTAGCAATTATATTATGGCACTTTGGTGAAAATTATATTTTGGATAAAGGAAAATAAAAAATTATCTATATTTTGGAGCACAGGCTATCAATAAGTTCTGTCTTGATGTCTTTGTGTTGCTGAATTATGTTTAACTTAGTTGTATGGCTTAATATAGAATCCATTTAATCCTCTCTCAAAAGTTATCTTCAGGTAATAGTCATGAGACAGTAAACCACAGAATCTAAGCACACTGTTGCATTCTCATTCCCATCATCCACACTGGTGAATTTCATCGAGAGCTAAGAACATTGCAATGTCTTGGTCATCAAATTTTCAGTTACTAAAGGGTCTCAGAAAACATACACAAGCTATATATTGATGATTGTTCCTCTATCAACGTACTAAATCATTTTAACATGGTCCTTTTCCCTCCTTCTTCCATCTTCATAGATAGGATTTCAAATCAATCAGACACCAGTTCACTGTAAATTACTGGCCATAACTTGTTTTACACAGTGAATTTTCTAATTGAATAGGATGCAGTTCTGTGGTAATATGATTAAAGCTGACCTTTAGTGCAATGTAGCTATTATGAACTGGAAAATAAGAAACTGAAATTGCTGCTCTGTTTTATTATAAACTATGTATGCAGTAAGTACTCTTTATTGAATTCTGTAGAGTGTTTATCTATCTATCTATCTATCTATCTATCTATCTATCTATCATCTATCTATCTGTCTGTCTGTCTGTCTATCAGAAAAGAGACTAAAAAGTTATTCTTAGTGACCCCTGTTAGCTTCCTGCTGCTCTTAAAACCAAAAGGAGCTCCCTGCATTTGATTTAACTTATTTTTCAGATATTAATTTTCCTTCCTCACACACAGCATGTATACCTTTTCCACTGTGAGATAATAGGCTTCAGTAACCATTTAAAATTTATTCTTGCCACATGACAACCATTCTAAGAACAACAGCTCTCTGAGGAGCAGGGGCATTTCCAGGACTAACACAGTAAAGACATCGAGAAAAGGAATATGTAAATTATCTCAATACTGTGAATTTAAAATCTTGGTTATGTACTGAAAAAGACCGAAATTTTCTCTGAAGGACTATTTACACATAAGCAATGCTTGGAAAACCTAAAAAATTAATTTAATTTTTATCAGTACAATACTTTGTTTTAAAGTTCATATTTGTAATTTAATACTTGGGTCTATTTTAAATCTAAAATAAAGTATAACTTTTAAAATGTTATTTCATTCATCATATATGAAAATAAAAGGAGAAACAAACATTTGAGTAAAGAGTTTAAGATGAAAGTAAAGAGATCCACAATTAGCAAGTGAAGAAAAGCAGAAAATCCTGGTGTAGCTCAGCACAGAAACATAAGCTTCATAAGTATTAATTCATAGAGAATAGTGAAATTTAGACAATTCCAATTGACCGTTGAAGTGCCTACAGCTCATCAGCCAAATTAATCCTTAAACTTTGGGGGAGGGGAGGTCTTTGCTTAAAAAGTACAATCCAAGAAAAAAAAAATCTTTCTTCTGGATAGAATACAGCCAGAAAATTTCAATTGTGTTAACACATATTTCAGAGCCTGAAATATCAATTTTATGTACATGCATATGAATATGTGTGTAGCAGGAATCTTAAAAGTTCTTATTAGTAAAATCAAACCCGAGGCGAGTTATTGGGGTCCATGCTGGTAGATCAGAGAGACAGAACAAGCCACAGCTATCTCACCTCGCCGGATCCTCAGCTGGTCTTGTCTCCTCAGACTGGAGGCCTCTGAGTCCTCATCCGGAATGGGTCTCATCTGTACTGTGTTGCTCCATAGCCTGAAAGCTTAACCAGGCCAAATGCTTAAGCAGCCAAATGCTTCTAGTTCCTGGTCCTCAGGCCTTATATATCTTTCTGCTTTCTACCACCACTCCCTGGGATTAAAGGCTGGCTTTCTGGGATTAAAGGTGTGTGTCACCATGCTTGGCTATTTCCAATGTGGCCTTGAATTCACAGAGATCCAGAGGGATTTCTATCTCTGGAATGCTAGGATTAAAGGTGTGAGTGCCATCATTTTCTAGCCTTTGTATCTAGTGGCTGTCTGTTCTCTGACCCCAGATAAATTTATTAGAGTACACAATATTTTGGGGAACACAATACCACCACATATGTGCTATGCATAAATATGACAAACTGATGGTATCAGGAAAGATTAACAAATATCTTCCAAGGAAGGTTGAAAGTATGCAGGAGGCAACATTATAGAGGGTTGGGCTAACCTGTGCCCTTGAGTAAAGATGATTCCATCAGAATCTCTAGATGCTGGACTTTTAACTGTAAGATTTATGTTTGCCCTCCTGAGTTTTAATCTTTGGTTGGATCTCTCCTTGTTATGCCCCTATTCTCTTTTGGAGTTTGGATGTTTGTTCTGTTATTTTAAACTGCAAATATGTAACTTTTTAATAACATATTACAGTCGAGAGGTTGTATTGTCTCAGGTAATATTTGGACTATGGACTTTCAAACAGTATTGAAATTTCCAAAGACTATGCACACTTTGGTCTTTGATGTGGTTAAAGACTAGATACTTACAATTTTCCTTAGTTATAATAAAAGATAAGTTAGATATAAAACCTTAAACTCACAAATATAAGATAGATACCTTCTTTAACGTTGTAACTGTAATTCTTACTCGATAATTATTTTGTTATATGTAATTTTTATATGTTGAAGTTAAAACCTTCCTTTTTGAAAAAGAAAAAAAGGGGAAGTGCTGTGAATATCGCTCTATATAAATAAAGCACTGATTGGCCAGTGACCAGGCAGGAAGTATAGGTGGGACAAGGAGAGAGGAGAATTGAGGAAGGAGGAAGGAAAGGGAGACCAGCTGGAGCCACTGCCAGGACAAGGAAGATGTAAGTACCGGTAAGCCACGAGCCATGTGGCAAGGTATAGATTTATAGAAATGGGTTAATTTAAGATATAAGAACAGTTAGCAAGAAGCCTGCCACGGCCATACAGTTTATAAGTAATATAAGCACCTGAGTGATTATTTTATACGTGGATTGTGGGACTGCGGGGCCTGGTGGAACCTGGAGAGAAGCCCTCCAGCAACACTTTTTAAGGAAAACTCATTGTACTATGAATTATGAGGTGTCCATGAGCCTTTGGCAACAAGGGATGTTAGGCTATGGCTTGAAAGTGATGTATTTCAGTGTCAAATGATTATTAGGTAGACAGATGGATGAGATGATACAAAGGTGGATGGATAGATGGATAGATAGATTGATAGATGATAAGTAGATAGTTTGATGGTATGTTGATGGTAGATGGTAGATAGTTGTTGGTAAATGAATATACATTCATATATATAATATATATATGAATAATTTTATATATATATATATGCTGTGGATATCACTCTATATAAATAAAACTCTGATGGCCAGTGACCAGGCAGGAAGTATAGGTGGGACAAAGAGAGAGGAGAATTGGGGAAACAGGAAGAAGGAGGAGAGACACTGCAGCCACCGCCAGGAGAAGCAGCATGTGAAGACGCTGGGAAGACATCAGCCACGTGGCAAGGTATAGATTTATAAAAATGGGTTAATTTAAGATAAAAGAACAGTTATCAAGAAGCCTGCCACGGCCATACAGTTTATAAGTGATATAAGCGTCTGAGTGATTATTTTATATGTGGATTGTGGGACTGCGGGGCTTGGGGAACCTGGAGAGAAGCCCTCCAGCTACATATATATATATATGTATATATATATATATATATATATATATATATATATATATTTAATTGATTGATGTGGGAAGTATCATTCCTGTGGCTTAACATCTACATATGTGTATATAAACAAATTGTTCATAAAACATAACTCTAACTGTTGACAAGTGTTTTAAGTGAAATAAAGTGATCCAAAGATAAAAGAGGTGAACATAGAAAAACTCTGTCAATAAAATGAAAAGAAGTTCTTATGTACCTTAACATTTAACAAGGTAAGTTTCAAACAAAAATGACATTAAATAATATCAAATGTACACTTCCTAATAGCAAGGCTACATTTTACTATGAAAGTATATATAACAGAGTTTTGAATATTTATCCACCAAGTAAAAGAGTAGTAACTTCAAAAAGAAAAAAAATTATAGAGCAGAAAGAAATATTAGAAATACACTAACTTAAATTTTAGCATATCCTTTTAGTTTAAATTAATCAACAAAAGAATAAGGATGTAAAAGACTTAACATCATATAGAAAAATTAAAATGGATACATATCTAAAGGCTTGCCAAAAGACACAGATGAAAACAATGGTTTGCTCCTATGTTTGGAAGCTGAGGAAGAGATTGCTAGAACATATAATAGTGATTAGGAGTCTGGGAAGACTAAGGAGAGAGGAGGGTAAAGGAAGGATGGATAAGAAGTTCTGAATCATAGATACCATATGAGTGGGATGATGTCAGTTAACAACCTATCACAAGTTACACAGTGTTCCAGAAGATGAACTTGGTGAGTCCCAGCATATAATGATAAGCAGAAGAAAATGCTAATGAACCCGATTTGATCTGTCAGATTGTATGCATATATCAAAATATTAACACAGAAGCATTAGTATGCACAATTATTACATGCTACTCTGAAAATTAGACTTAATTTTAAAAGTGTACTCTCAATAAACAGAAAATATGTCACTTTCAAAGTCACAGCAGCTCTACTTTAAAATTTTAAAGACAAGATCTTACTATGTATTGCTCCAGCTTCCGAGATCTTTGAATTCTCCTGCCTCAGCCTCCAGACTGACTAGAATTAGAGGGGTGCTGAATCACCATGCTTGTTTTAATAAATATTTACAGTAGAGAATCAGGGCCAGGCTTTGATCTCCATCTCTATAAAATATACCATGTAATACAACAAAGAAAATAGCATTAATTTCTGCAAAGAAAAAAATAAAGGTCTAGGAAGATTGCCCAGTGGTTAAATCACTTGCCTCACACGAATAAGGATCTTTGTTCTAACATCCAGCATTCTGACAGTAGCCAGGTCAGCCCGCAGTTCCAGCACTCCCGCTGAGAGACAGGAGGTCCAGACAAGAGAATGTGCTGAAGCCAGATAGTCCCCATACATATTGACAAGCAGCAAAGATACCCTGTCTCAAACAAGCTGGGAGGTGAGGCCTGTCAGCAGAGGTTGTCCTCTGAGCTCCACACAGACAATGGCTTGCAAACCACCCACAAATGCTTGTATATAAGTAAACATGGTAAAGGCTACTTACAAAATAGTAATCGACATGCTTAAGGAAAACATCAATGAAACACATGAATAACCGAAGAAAGACCAGTTCTGGGGGAATAACCAACAATCAACAAAGAGAATAGCAATATTGATAAACATATTTTTTTTTCCAATCTGACAAGTAGTTGTCATACCAATTTCTTTCAGCAAAAGAACAAAGTAATGGCTTCCCCACCATTCAGGAGAATATGCATTTCATGAAGACTGTAAAGCTTTCTTATCAGACGTATAACTAATTAATTATATATGGTAGATTTTTTTAAACATCACTTTTATATTAAATACTTTGTCAGGCAAGAAAACAATCAGTAGACCCTAAAAAAAAAAGGCAAAAATTTACATACACAGTATCTTTGTATACTTCTAAATATCACTACTCAGTTTTTTTGACAATGCTAAGAGGGATTTTTCATTTTTTGTAGTGGGCAAAATTGGGCCTTAACCATAAACAAATGATCTAATTGTAATATGACTAATAGTAATTATTTCACAATCTGACTCACTTTACATGATGTGATGTAACACTTTTCTGAATTACTGACAAATTTAATATTCTTTCTTATTTAAAGTATCAGAACTTAGAAATTTTAATAATATTCTGGTATTTTTTTATTAACTGAAGCCTTAAAATGTAACATTATATCTAATTCATTCTTCTGATCAAACACTGTAGAAAAGAGAGGGCTCCATTTGCCTGGAGAGACTTACTATTTTTCATAAGTAAGAACATAAGCAAATATTACTGGAAAATTTATAGGTATTTCAAAAACTCTAAACTGAATTAGTACAAATTAAAATCCTTAGTGGTCTCATCTGTTAAAGAGTCCAGAGTTCACTGAATAGTCACACCACTAATCCTGTAGCAATAAAAAGTTTTAAGTGAATCAATTTCCAGTCTCAGACAAAGTGAAAAATTCGAAACCCTTTCCTTCAGTTGATAGAGGCTGTAATAGTGATTCACTACTAATAAATGGAGAGTAGATAAGAGAGGGGAAATTTTGATTTATGTCTCTCCCTGATACCTGTTTGCTATGATTGATCCAGTGATCTCTGAATCTCACTAAAATTACTGAAACAGGTAAGATGGCAGAAAATATTTCCTGTTTGGTTGTTGAGTAGAGGGATTTACCTGACCAATCTTTCATGGTGTTGCTCGTTAGTTAGTTTGTTTCCGAGACTGGAATTGGATTATTTGCAATGACAGATATGTTTGTCACCAGGAGTAATTACTATAATGTTTTATTTAATTTTTATCAGTGTGTGTGCGTGATCTGAGTGTGGACACACACGTATGTGGAGGTTCGAGAACAACTCTGTGGGATTGGTTCTCTTCCTCCACCTTTCTGTGGGATTCTCAGACTGAACTTGGGTGCCAGGTTTATGCAGAAAGCACCTTTAACCGACGAGCCATGCTGGCAGCACAGGACTAATAACTGACTTTTATGTTTTATCTCTTGTGCATCCTTTGTAACTTCCTCATTTTTATTTCTCCTGGAGTTCTGTCACCCTGGTTCGTGGATGCTACACTGAGTGTGGGATGACTCTAGCGACTATGCAAAATGTTAACAGTAGAGACTCACAATTACTCGTTCCTATCTTCTCTGGCCACAGAGATAACTTGACAGCTTCTAGAGTCACTTAGGAGACAGGCTGCCAAGCTTGTCTGTGAAGGGTTATCTAGATCGGCTGGCTGTGTGCAAAGTCACATTGAATGCAGACAGCACTGTTCCTTGGGTTGGATTCCTGGACTTTATAAAAAAAGGAAGAAAATGAGCTGAGCATGAACACTGATTACTGTCAATCCCAGGTGCAGATGCAATGTGGCCAGCTACCTCTTAAAGCTCCTGCCAACAGCGTGAACTATACTTTCACATCGGGAGCTAAAATAAACCCTTCTTTCTTTAAGTTGCTTCCAGTCAGGTACTTTGCTATAGCAACCTGGAAATTAGCTAATGGGGGCATTATATATAATCCAAGACAGTGGGCAGTGACATGTGAGTTACATATCCTTGAATGTCACTGGGAGCTCTAGCCTCTCACCCTCCCATTAGGTCAGAGCAGAACAATAGTTCATACTCTAGGTGCTGAGATGCAGAAGTGATTTTATTTTTGACCAGCATAATGCAATATATCCTGACTGACATACAGCAGGAATCTTAAAGACATGGTGCTTGCCCGGTTGTGGCAGCGCCTAGGACTCTGGTCATATGGATATGTTAGGTCTATGACATAAGCACTGGGGCATCTTGCTATTGATTTCAGGTGTTCCCAGATTCTAGAACCAAAACTCCATGTTTTCCTCAAATCTGTATTTTTCATCACTTATCGAGGAATAATCCATCAGAAGTTTGACTCTGGAGATATCTCCCTGCTTGTCTCAGCCTAGCAGATTATAATCTGCAAGCAGCATCAGCCTTGCTTTGTGCTTTTGGCAATGGTGGCATCTATTAGGTTCCTTTCAGGGAAGTCGGACATCAGTTTGGGTGGTTTAATATGCTTGCTCAGTTGGTTCCATTCCTCTCAAACATAACTCGAGCTTGCTCACAGTTTGCTCAGTGCCCTGTTATATTTTTTGCTTTCCCTTGGGTTTCTGGAACAGATGTTCATCAAAGGAATGCTTGAAGGTTTTGAAATATGTGGTCTCCCACAGTAAGATCTATGAAACCAATAGAACAAAACATGTTTCCCTTTATCTCCCTGGTTTGGATATACCTGTGTGTTACTTACATTTTACTTTGCTGTGGCTAAATGCCTAATACAGGGACCTTGAGGTTGGAAGGGTTTAAGTTTGCTCATAATTTGAAAGCCGTGGTTAGATCCGACACATTGAGTAACTGGGAGAAAAGACTGAGCATTCCTAGGAAGGGACTCATTTCTTTTAGATTTTCTTTTTCACAACTATTTTGTTCAATCTAACTCTGCCCTATTAAATTATTTTTAGAGCACTGACCATTTATAAGTTTCATGTTTAACAACATAGGAATTACAGCATTTAACAAGCTCTACATTTTGATAATTTCCACATTCTATTGGAGATCAAATTCTTTGATAAACTTTCATATTATAACAACCCCCAGATACATAAACTTTACATAGTTGTAAACATGCACAGTTTTTCTTATTGTTTTTCTCCTAGCTGTGGTTTAATTGACACCCGACAAATGTTCATAATTATGGCATATAGTATGATGAGCTGATACATGCATGAACATGGAGCACGTTTACTGGGAATCCTGGTGTGTAGCTCAGCAGTTAAGAGCCAGCGGTAGACCCTGGGTTCAGTTTCCAGTGGTCCAAAGGAAACATCCAATGCATTTCCATTACTTCATATTTTTATTATATTTCTATTATGAAAATATTTTAAATTCGCTATTCTGTTATTCATACTCACCCAGTTGTGCAACAGAACACCAGAGAGTGTTCTTCCTATTGGTCACTTTTTACCTCGGCCAGTTTCTCACTGATTTTCTCTTCTACCATCCTTCTTTACTGACTCCTTCTGTGAGATCATCTTTAGATGACACGTGAGTGAGACAGCATAGTTCCTGCCTTTATGTCTGGTTTGTTTACCTTTACATACAGCCACGTTTCTTCCTCGTTTGCTGTAAAGGACAAGATATAACAGCTCTCCATTAAGCATCTACCATTTTTCATTATCCATCACCCATCAGGGAGACGGTTTTCCTTTCTTAGCTACTATGAACACTTCTACAAAAATGGAAGTGACATTGATTTGGTTTTCATTTAGATACCACAGCTGGGAGTGGGGTGGCTGGATTGGATGGTAGTCCTGTTTTATTTTTTGACACCTTCTTATTTTCCAATACCGGGTATAACAATTTTCCTTCCCATCAAGACAGAACCAAAGTTCCACTTTTTCCACATTCCTAATTTTTCTGAGCCTCCAGCATATGGGTAATTTTATCAATGTTTACAAATTTCATTGATTTTTTATTGTATATTTACCTAGTTTATTGTTTTACAGATAGAGAAATGTGCTAATGTATTATCTTCCTAGTAAGAAATGACTTTTAGAATTTCATTAAGCTCTTCTCTATTTATGCATTCTCTCCTAAGTGTGTGTGTGTGTGTGTGTGTGTGTGTGTGTACATATATATGCACATATGCATTTCATGTGCTTTTTGGAGGGATATTTTAGTATCCTTTAAAACACACTTTTTGAGCTTTTAATGGAGAATTTACAATAGGATTTTGCTAATCCAAGCAAATTGCTTGTTGTATTTGTTTACAGGTCGTCTGACAGCCTCTTTCCTAGGAAGGGGGTTCACTTCAGCCTCATGTAGAAACACTCATCAGCTCATTTCCTCCTTAAATCTAAATACTACCCTGTGAGGTAGTAGATGCCTGCGACCCAAGCTAATTGAGAGGCTGAGGGCAGGGGATGGTTAGTTGTAGGTAGACAGGGCCATGAGATGATACTGTTTCAAATAAACAAACAGTTCTGTATACATTGTGTGAGCTAATCCTTGATTCAACTTCGACAAACTGATATTGGAGTTTTTATTTTTCATATCTGATCTTCCCCATCTCAATCTCAAATTCCTAAAAGCATCCCAGCAATGTTTGATTCATTTGTGCTATTAGAATTTCTCCAGTGCAAGCCTTCCTGTTATTGGATTATTTTTTAGCAACCATTTCATATTACTCCTCACGATTGCATACACTTATAGACTAGATTGCTTCTTTAATAGGCTTATAAATCTATTTATTTATTTTGGGTGTATGTATATGTGCCTCTGTGAGTTTGTGTGAACCATGTGTGTAGAAGCTTCGGTGTCTGTAAGCCACCATGTGAATGCTGGGAGCTGGGTATGGCTCCCCTTCAAGAGCATTGATCCCCTTAAGCAAGGGGCTTTCTAGCCCAGTGTTGTGGTTTGAGTGCACATTAGGAGGTATGGCCTTTTGGACTAGGGAGTTGCCTTTTTGGAGGAAGTGTGTCACGAAGGGTGGGCTTTGATTTCTCAGATATTCAAGCCAGCCCCAGAGTGGCTCTTTCTTCCTCCTGCCTGCCAATCCAGATGTAGAACTCTCAGATATCTCTCCAGCACCATGTCTGTTTGTGTGTCCCATGCTTCCCTCCATGATGATAATGGACTAAATGTCTGAACTATAAGCCAGTCACAATTTAATGTTTTCCTTTGCAAAAGTTGTCATGATCATGGTGTCTCTTCCCAGCAATGGAAACCCAACTAAGATACTCAGTAAGACTTATTTTCATCACTGCTTTATTTGCTCTCCATTTTCTAGAGATTACTGCTTTCCTTTTCTTATTTATTACTTTTCCTATAGGGCTCTCATATTGGAAATATAAATAGCACATTCTTCCTTTCTTAAAGGCCTTCATGTGTGTTTCAATCACCCTGAAGTATGAATGACATTTTGGCCATGATATCCTGTCCTTGGATCCTTGTGTGTAGCAGACCAAAGTGCAGTTCTGTGATATTTACCTCCCAAGAAGACAAGAGACGTGTCTGTCTCTGGTCATGTCTTTTGTAACTGGGAAATCCATTCTTCCAGTATTAAAATCTGTATATTTAAAAAAAATTTCCCCTTAGACAATTCTCGCTCATATAAACCCTCCTCTTTCTCACTAATTAGACTCCCAGAGCTCCACCAGGGTCTAGCCGTGGATCTCTGCATCCAGATTCCTCAGTCTTTGGATGGGGTTTCTGGCATGACTATTAGGGTGTTTGGCCATCCCATCACCAGAGTAGGTCAGTTTGGGCTGTCTCTCGACCATTGCCAGCAGTCTATTGTGGGGGTATCTTTGTGGATTTCTGCCAAACGAATGGAAACACATGAACTATGAACCAAAGGCTGAGGGGACCCCAGCTGGATCAAGCCCTCTGAATAAGTGAGACAGTTGATTGGCTTGATCTGTTTGGGAGGCATCTAGGCAGTGGTACTGGGTCCTGTGCTCATTGCATGAATTGGCTGTTTGAAACCTGGGGCTTATGCAGGGATTCTTGGCTCAGTCTGGGAGGAGGGGACTGGACCTGTCTGGACTGAGTCTACCAGGTTAATCTCAGTCCTCGGGGGAGGCTTTGCCCTGGAGGAGGTGGGAATGGGGGATGGGCTGGGGGGCAGGGGAGGGTGGCAGGAGGGGAAGAACAAGGGAATCCGTGGCTGATATGTAGAACTGAATGGTATTGTAAAATAAAATAAAAGGAAAAATTTTTCCCTTAGAATTTAGAAAATAAGATATGGCCCAGAACAGTTTTAGACCTATTTAAATCATTTTTCATAAGACAGAAAAGTTGAAATGTATTTTTTCTACTGTCTACTTATTTGTGAAATGCAATTCTGTCTTTTCCTCTATAATTTCCATCACTCAGAAGTTTTACTTGGAAGTTGGTTATGATTATATTTTAACTCCATAGTTTGATCTCTTATGAGGCTCTTTATTCCCACTACTATTCTTCTCATTTTTGAGATATTTTCTTAGTTCTTTGAAAATTCCATACAATACGTTTTAACCATATTTACCCCAAAACTCATCCTATGCTCATCCCATCCTCCCTACCCACCAAACTTTTTATCTTTTTATTCCCATCATACCCAATTAGTGCCTCCCTATATTCTTGGATGAATGGACATCCACTGGAACACGGCTGACTTATCAGAGGCTACATTCTTTGAGAAAACTGCCTCTCCCTCCCCCAGAAAATAACAATTGCCAATAATTTCTTGGCTAGGGAGGAACTTCCTGTCTTCCTTCCTTCTCCATGCTGGGATTGGTCCTGGTTTGAGAATGCGAAGGTCTTGTGCATGCTGTCACAACTACTGTGAGTTCACATGTGTAGCTGTTCTGTTTTTGCCCAAAAGACACTGTTTCCCTGTAGTTATCTGACTCCTCCAGGTCTTAGAGTTTCTGCATTCTCTTCTACAATGATCCATGAACTTTGGCAGGAGGGTGAGTGATATAGATGTCACATTTAGGGTTCAACATTTTTCAGTCTCTTATTCTCCTCACCTTGGCCAGTTGTTAATCTCTGAGTTAATCACCACCTACTGAAGACAGAAACTTCTCTGATGACAGCTACAATAATCTATAGGTATAGCTCACTAGGCCATCTAGTCCTATACTTCTTGTTATTTTATTTGTTGAATTTTTAAAAGCTATTTTAATTTTAAAAATTGTTTTGAATCAAATCTTATTCCCAAAGAATATTATTGAATTGCCTATATTTTGCTTAACTGCTTCATGTGCAGTCTATGTTAAATGTCATGTCTGGTAAAGTGAGAGCAACCTATTCTCTGTATTATGTACCTTCTTCTTATAAATGTTACTTCTTTTAGACTACTCTGTAAGACTTAGTGACTCTGTAGCTTCTAGAATAAAGCAAAGAGTGGAAATGAACTTGGTTGTGGAAGAATTAACACTGGATATATGCCTTGTACAGGGTCCAAATAAGGAGGTGGTAGACACTATTTAGGTGCTAAGGGGAAGTAATACTTTTCTTCAGCTTTCTCCTTCCTCTGTAGGTCACCAACCACTTGCATGAAATAAAAATCATTTAAAACATTCTTATTACTTGCTGGAACAAAGGAAGTGACATACAAGAACTGTTGGATAGCTCATTAGAGAGAGAAAAGGATAGGCTGATTATGAGATTACATGGAGTATTGGAGTCTGAATGACATGTTGAGGGAGGCTCAAAGCAAAGAAACAATCTATGTAGGGAGGAGAAAACAGTGATTGTGGGGACCAATAAAGCATCCCCCATTGGGGCCAATCTTATCATTTTCGTGTTACCAAATCTTAGGTTTTGCAGTTTTAATTTTTTTCAGACTTTTAATATTTCATGTAATTCTCAGGCTTTTCTGTATGAGAGAAAGGGGCAGCAGAGACAGGAAGAAAAGGAATAATAATAATAATAACAACAACAAGAAGAAGAGGTGGAGAAGGAAGAACAGAAGAGATGTATTAGTTGTTTATTATATCCTTTTTTTTTTAGACTGCACCATAACAGAATCCAAGGATATTACACCTTATTCTGTTGACCTTCCTGTAAGACCGAGGAGTTTTTCAGTTAAAAGAGAAGACAGAAATTAGATCAATTGGTATTTCTCTTCTTTAAAAGGAATGTTTTGATATGAGTTTTGCCTACACACATATCTGTATACCACATCCTTAGCCGATGGAGTACAGAAGGTCATTTCTACCACAGAGAACTGTAGTTACAGATATTTGTAGGCAGCTGAGAACTGAACCTGGGTCATCCATAGAAGCACATTTTTACCTGATAAGATACCTCTCCATGTCCCTCATTTGGCAGTTTCAAGAGAGGACATCCTAAAAACATTGAATCCACCATATTTCCAGAAGGTTCTCCTTGCCTTTGTGTAAATTCTTATATGTGTTTTATATCCTTTCAATTATTACTCACAATCACCAATGAGAATACCAATAATTTTCTTTTTTTAGAGATAATGAAACAAAAATTTTAAGGAATTCAGCAGTTTCCCAAAGTTATGCAGCTAAATCTGCGGGGCTTCAGCCTGGAAGTTAGGGTTTCTTCGTTCTCTTTTAATTATATAACATGGACTTATGTTGTAGAGTGAGGTTAAATATAGCACAGATGGCATTTTAGTCTGGGATGTGGCCCAGGGAAGCTCTTAGCTTGGGATTTGTTTCCATGTTTGCTAAGCATGTCCTCTTCCCTACAATCATCCCAAGGAGGCCTTGGCCTTAACTAGAAGGATTTTGTCTTTCCTTCCCCTTAACACCTGCAAGAGTTACTTGTCACAGGCATTGTATCAGTACTGCTGAACTCATGAAGAAATATCTAACTCATCTTCATAAAGGAGTAGGTAAGAAAATCAGATCTTCTAGAGTTCAGAATTATCTTTACATACCACAGAAACCCTGGCAATAGACACTCAGAGAATAAATAGGAAAGTTTTGCCCAAAAGATTCACAAAATATTTCCTGGCCATTTTCCACTGTGAAGAACTTACAGTTCACCTTAGTTTTAATCTTATGAACACCCTTCAGCATGCTCAGCCTTTGATGTTTTATTAAGGAAGGGAAGGCTTTGATGACCCATCATGGGCCCAGGGAAGGTTCTTTGCCAATCAACCTCCCCCATCACTTGCCAACTATCCTCACTAAAAGCTGAAACTTTGGTAATATTTTGGTCAGACAATGGCATTTTTTGAAGCAGCTCATCACATAACCACAATTTGAAAAGTAGTCCTTAGGAAAGTGTAGAAAAACTGTTGTTAATAATCAAGAAAGTGGAAACATCATTTTGAAAACTACTTTTAGGAGATGCTCATGAGTCTGTGTAAAAACATGTTTTCTTAAAATCTTTAATAGTGTTTTGCTATTGGAGTAATTGGCGTGTACTCAGTATTTCCCATTTACTCTGGATCTGTGCCCATCTTCTTTAGCCTGCCCTCTCCACGATCCTGATACCTCTGGACTGTGTGAAGACCCCTTAGCTCACTTGTTTCTGTTGGATAAACAGAAGGGACAAGACATGGCACAGGGCAGGAGGGTGCAGAAAAGAGAAAGTAGGGTGTTTATTCTCTCATTTTCTTTCTAAAGGAGAAGGAAAGGGATAGTGATTCCTTTTAGTAAATCTTCCTGTTGCACATTGGAAGCCTTCTCCATTCATCTACCCCTTCTGGGTGGCAAAACAAACAAACAAACAAACAAACAAAAAACCTAAAAAAAGGTGCTTTCTTTCCTCTGACTTCAGATTTGGATAACTTTCTGCTGATGCCAGCATTAGAAATTGTACTCTCCCTTACTGATTTCCCTGATCACTGTAAGTCTAACTAAATAGCCTCTGGTTAAACTCTCTTAACCCAGGATGAATCTGATATGTGAGCATTTTTCTTGAACTGTGGTTGATGTATTGTGTAAAAATACTTATTTGTGGATTGTTTAACATTAATACAGGAAAAATATATAAGAAAATCATAACTGAACACAAAAATATTTGGTCTTAATTTGAATCTATTTTCTGCTGCTTTCAGAATTTTAGTGAAATTGAGTTCTCTGTAACTCAGTTTTCTCAAATCTGAACTTCTTTCTCAGAGACAGTTTTGCTATCAAGTTTCAATGGGGTTGAAATTGTTAGTGTCTGTCTTGAGCCGGGCGTTGGTGGCGCACGCCTTTAATCCCAGCACTCGGGAGGCAGAGCCAGGCAGATCTCTGTGAGTTCGAGGCCAGCCTGGGCTACCAAGTGAGCTCCAGAAAAGGCGCAAAGCTACACAGAGAAACCCTGTCTCGAAAAACCAAAAAAAAAAAAAAGAAATTGTTAGTGTCTGGGAAACATGATACTGAATGAAGAGACTTTCTAACTATCCCCAGCATGGTTAAGCTAGAATTGACTCCTGAAATGTGTTTAACTGTAAGTGCTTAGGGTTGGTACCAAGAAAAAAAGAAAGAAAAAAAAAAAAACAACCTTGTCATGACATTTGAAGGCAGAAGGGAAGCAACAGCTAACTGAATCAGCATAGATACAGAGCTGATGTCTGGTTCAGAGCACAGCTATTCAGATCCTGGTCAGTCTGGGGCATCACCTCCCCATATACAGCTCCCCCTGACCTTTCCTGCAGCTTGCCCATGTTGTTGCCTGGATGCAAAGATTCTGTCTTCTTCCTTAGCTGACCCACATTTCGTACCTGGGAGCACTGAGAGACAGGTGTTGATATCTGGTGTTTGGCATCCAGATCTTCATGGTCTGGTCCAGGTGTTCTTCACAAGTACTATTTCTGCAGGGGTATGTCATTTCATGCCCCTACCTCATAGAGGAGGAATTTCTACCAAGTTTTTCTTTGGCTTCTACAATTGCAGGTGCTCTGATCTTTATTTTATTACTTTATCTGGATCATTGATGGTTGTTCTGCTTCACTGAGTTCTGACATATATGAGTCCTTTTCTTTTTCTCCTCGGTGAGATGTCTACTCTCAGTATGAATGAAAAGATAACAGATTATAAGGAATATGTTCCGTGAACAGACTCTCAAATAATCTAATATACATTTTGCCTTGCTGGATCATGAAGTGAAAGAAAGAAAAGAAAAACATTATAAAAACCTAAAAGTCTCCATTTTAACAATCAAGCTAACCCTACTTCATCAGTTTGAGATTCTTCAGAAAGAGCCTGAAGAGCAAATTATTATGTATTTTTTTCCTCCATGAGCCTAATACCAAAGCTTTGTTCATGATGAGGAAAGGAGATGGGGTGACGATTATTATTAATATTTATTATTAATTTTCACCAGGTTATGAATAAGCCCTGTTTTTCTTTTTTCTAAGATTCCTGTGATTGTCTGTTAAACTTTTACTCTCAGAGCTTTGCTCCTCTATAGAATTCCATGCTTATTTAGCATGTGATACATTTGAAGCTGCCAGGAGCGATCCACTTGGAAGAGCCCAGCAACCTTATGCTTGGACCTAGAAAGTTACAGAAATAGTCCTCTTTGTCTCTTTGATTCTCTCTGGGTCATTTAATAGGAACGATTCCTCTTTATTCTTTTTCCTTTTTCAATGTTGCTTTGTGAGTCGGCGTTTCAATGTGTCTGTCAAGAACCTTCCACTTCAGAGGTTAAACTACAAGATCTAATGAGGCAAAATTATTTTTAGCTTAGCCTCTGGCACTATCAATTCCAGGAAAATTTTGAATTAAGCTTTGTGACTTTGTAGGGGGAAAATCAGACTGCTAAACAGTCTTTTAATTCTCTCTCTCTCTCTCTCTCTCTCTCTCTCTCTCTCTCTCTCTCTCTCTCTCTCTCTCTCCTGCCTCCTTTCCCCTTTCTCCTTAAAAAAAACTAAACAATGTCTTTGTGTCATAGAGTATCATTGGAGTTGTGGTTTAATTGAGATATTTTATACTCCTCTCTCCCATTCTTTCTCCCTCTCCCACTGTGTGTGTGTGTGTGTGTGTGTGTGTGTGTGTGTGTGTGTGTTATTGGACTTCCTTATCTGATTAGTGTTATTGGATTAGAAATGCATACTTTCCACAACCAGCGATTTATGAACATAAAACATATTATGTTCTTCAGAGTAGAAAATAGCACTTTCACCGTAAGTATAATGTTAGGACTGAAGGAAAAAACAGGCTACCATTTTATTCTTATGGGTAGACGTATTTCTCCTAAAGTAAGTGTCCACTCCAATTCAGAGTCCAAGAACACACAGTAGTATGTAGAAGAACACAGACTCAATTCTTAAAGTTACTTGTGACTTTATTACTGAAGAGAATGAAAATGACACAGACAATGAAACCAGAACAGCTCTGTGATCTTAGGTAGATGACATTTTATAAGAAAGTCAGAATATGAAGTTTGAGTGACATCTTGAAGGTGAGTTAAACTGGACAAAGCACAGACTGTGTAAAGTTGTATCTGCACTTGTAGGACTCTTCAAGATCAGTAAGTCACCGGTCTGGATCTTCTCAAAGGTCACATGTATTTGGTGCTGGAGAGATGGTTCAGCAAATAAGAGCACTTGCTGCTCATGCAGGAAAATCAAGTTTAGTTCCTAATATCCATGTCAAATGGTTCACAATTGCCTACAACTCCATTTGTAGCACAGTGATTTGAAGGTCTCTTCTGGCCTCTTGGAAGACATATTTGCACTCACTTGAACAAATCCACCACATAATTAATAATAAAAATAAATATTTTTGGAAAGACTTTAGATTAACAATATTATTCATTGATGCAATTTATCCACAGAAATAATCTATTGAAATGTGATCTAAATATGTAGGTATTTGCAATAGAATTCTGTATCCTTGAGTCTATTATATTGAAAACATGGATGTCAATAGAAATCAATGGGGAAATGGTTCAAGAAACACTACAACCCCAAAACAGGAGGATTTCCAACCTGTGCACAGCTGGTAAGCATGCCTGATGGATTCTTGATTACTAAAACATCTGCTACAATGACAAAGTTGATACAGGGTGCTTTTAGAGAACAATTACAATTAAACAATATGCCTTAATGATAAAATTTGTTTCTGTAAATTACTTTGATTTTCAGTTGGCTATATCCTTCCCTACAGAATCCACAAATATGGTGATTCATACATATATGAAAGATTGAAAAACATTTCACAATTTGTTAAAAAATGTCTAAGTATGTCAAGGAGCAAATATAAATCTTAAAAATACATGAAATGTTATCATAAGGATTTAAAAAGGAACTAAACAAACAAAACCCCAAACAGGACAATATTCATTTGTAAATGTACAGAGTCCATTAAAAATGGACTCTGAATCAAATGTGGTTTAATTTCTGGAATATCCTGGCTTTTCCTTTCTTGTCCTTTACTTCTTTTCTTCTTTCTTTTCATTTCCCCTCCCCTCTCTTCTCCTCTCTCCTCCCCTCCTCTCCCCTCCCCTTCCTTCTCCTCCCTTCCCCTCCCTTCCTCTCCTCCTTCCTCATCTCTTCTCCTCTCTTCCCCTCCTCTGTTCTCTCCTTTTTTAATTTCCATGTTTCTCTTAAGCAGAAAATCATCTGTTTTTTTTTCTATATAAGGAGAGGCAGCAAACACAGAAATTTTCCATGGGAAAATGAAAAGATATAGAGATTTTTGATAGTAGCTCTACTGTGAGGTAGATCTAATGCCAGAAAACAAAACAAAGAAAAATTTAAGAAACCTTCAATAAATTATTCATTAGCATGTGTTGATAAATGTATGCTAGAGTCACTTGTTAGCAACTGTAGCATAGGACCAAGAGATGAAAATGAATTAGGGGGAATTTTATCATTAACAGTTCAGTAAACTCCTTTGTTTCCACATATCTTCACTCTTAATGCACCATTATTGAGACTATGATATAGTTAACAGCACTTTTCCATTTCCTTTCTCCCTCCAAGCCCTTCTTGCTACTTTCTGTTAGCTTTTCCTGTGCACTCAGTATCAATGCCATTTTCTGGTTTGGTTGGAATTCCAATAAGGAATCATTCTAAAAGATATCTAGACATGAGTATATAACTACACTGTTCTTGGCAACGAGAAAGGCAGTTTTTGAAAAGTAAGCCTTAAATTTCTTCCCCATTTTCCCCATTAACATCCATGTGTGTAAACAGATGACTTCACTGTTCCATTGTAGAGTTAAGAGGAAGGTTTTTATTGCAGATATGAGAGAGAGAGAGAGAGAGAGAGAGAGAGAGAGAGAGAGAGAGAGAGAGAGAACATCCATAGGCACCTGGAAGAGTCCAGAGCAGAAAGAGAAAAGAAGTAGACTAAACATGGCCAGCAGACTGGATATGACCAGGGCTATCTGTGAGAAACGGTAGAATAGCTGGGGATAGAGAAGAGAAAAAGTGTAATAAGACTGGCAGGAACAGGAGAATAGCTGGGTTATAAGCAGGATGAGCAGCTGTGGGGAGAGATATCCATAAGCTGGAGGAAGTTTCGGGTATAGGAGTTGAAAATGGCTAGGGTGCTAGCATGGACTTTGAAATGCTGATAGGCCCAGGTATATGCTAACTGGAGAGCCAAATATTCCTTATGGTGGGAGGTAAGTGAAATGACTCCTTTTGGTGGAACAGAACCAGCTTAACAAGTTCTTGAGAAATGTTAGCGTTTGTCTAACAACGGAAAAGAAAATCTTCCTATAGTCCAGGTTGAGCTGAACCTAGATTCAATTTTGGATGAGTCTGTGGTTATGCCCTTTGGTGGAGGTACTCTCTGAACCTGGGTTACATAACTTGCATGTGAATGTCAGGGTCTCAGAAAGGTATGAGTGGCTTGACACAGCTTTCCAAATGATTGAGATAGGTACTAGGAACATATATACCATGGCTTCCTCTTCCAAATCCTGTGGGAAGCACCTTATTCTTGTGCTGAACACTCTATCAAGGACAGACAAACTAGCCTTACATTTACTGGCATGCATAGTCAAAATATGAAGAAAAGAAGTTAAATATGTAATGTTTGATCATTTACAAAACATTCCAAAGCTTTGGCAAAGTAGTCATTGTAAAATAAGGACCCTGCCTCTTCTTCCTCCTACTTTTTTTTTAGTGCAAGAGGGGGCAGGGGTGGGGGAAAGAGAGTAAGTATGAAAGACTGTGTTGGAGTGAGGACATGAGAGAGGAAGACAGACAGAATAGGGAAGAGACAAGAGGAAGAAGAGAGACAGTAAGCAAGAGGCAAGAAAGGAAAGAGAAAACTGTGCCTGGCGGACACCTTTAAAGGGTGCACATGGCAACAGGTGATGCTGTATCTGTCTCAGAACCATGCTTTCTTTACGGCATAGACTCTGTCCTGAGGAAGACCCCAATGGGGTCTTTTTATTGTTTTCTGAACATTATGACTATGAAGATTCTAGTGCTCTACAAAGCAAACAGGACTTCAGACATACAGCCTTCTAAACACACAGCATGCTGAGAGTTCAGTTAGAAAGTCGTGACTCAACCTTCCCTAAACTGCACTGTGTAATTATCAAAGGGTGTCTCCCAAAGACAGCATACAAACACTCTGCACAGTAAACTATCATGTGAGGTATTTGGGAAACCTGTGTTCTCTGACCGGTAGTAAATATTCCAACTTTGTCATAACCTGTTCACTACCATGATGCAGTATGCCGAATAAAAATTAATTTTTAGATTCCTCCTGCTTTTAATAGGCCCTTGTCTAAGAGTAGGTCCCTGCTTTTGCTGTCCTATATAAATAGTATCCCAAGAAAGGCAGTTATTAAGGGGGTTGGTTAGTGATCTCACCCTTCTCTTCACACCCGACCTTGGTGTTTCTCTTTCACTTCTAGATACCATATTTCAGTACTCACAGATGTTCAGTGAGCACAAAGCTCAAGTTTCAGAAACCCAATGTGTAAGAGGAATGCTCCTCTCTGAACGATTTCAACACCTTCTTAATTTATTCTTGTTGTTTGTACAACTCACTTTCAAATAAACTTAGTTTATGTAAACTAAGTTTATTCGATTCTTCAGTTCTCATCATCGTGTGATATTTGCTTTATCACTCTTTTTGTGTATGTTTTCATGCCGTGTTATTTTTCCTGAGCAAAATGTCACATTCATAATAACCTTCTACTATTAAACACTTTGCTGTGTGTTTTCTAACAAGGATATCATCTTATATAATCATGGTATAGTTATCTAACCGAAAGTGGCAGAATCCACTGTCTAACCTAGATTTTATCCATATTTCCCCAGAATTCATGATCACGTACTCTTTGTTAAATGTACTGATTCCTACACCACTCCCAGATTGAAGACAACTCAAGTGAGAAGAATTTAAAAGCACACAGAGACATTTCTCCTAAGAGATGTACAACTGGACAGTAAATGCACGAAAAATTGGTCAATCTTCTTAGCCCTAAGAGAAATACAAATCAGTTCCACAATGAACTAACACCTCATCCTGGTGAGAACAGCTATCATCAAAAAGACAAACAATACTGGCAGAATTGAAGAGAAAGAGGAGCCTTTTACACACGTGATATGAGTGCAAATCAGAACAGCCTTTATGGAAAGCAATATGGAGGCTTCTGAATACTAGCAAAAAAGTATAGCTGTGTACAGAAACTTGCAGATCTTGGCCGTGCCAAGATGTAAGTTGGCCTGCTTTTCAGAATTACTCAGAAAAGTGTACCTTTTCCCTTATTTTTCTCTATCTCCTTTGTAAGCATGCTTTCCTAATATTTTGGGCTTTCCCTTACTTCAGTGTTTTCAAATTTCTTATACTTTCTCTAAAGTCTCTCTCCACACCATGTGGGAGCTTGTTTGTGTGTCTGGCCTCCATGCCTGTCTCTTTTCCTTCTCTCCTTCTTCTCTTTTCTGGGCAGCAGCTGAGATCTGACAGCTTACCTGACCAGCAGTTTTCCCGTGAGATCTAATAAAACTTTCCTTGTGCTTCCATCTGTGTCCATGTTTACATTCTTTTGTCAATGAGACTAAAAAGTCCAAAGGGACCTCACACATCCTTGCATCAGCCATGCACCTGTAAAAAGTGAGGTTTAGTAGGAAGCCAATGGAGATACATTTTTTAGGAGTGATGAAACCATTTATGTGGGACTCCAATTCTCATAAAAGGTGGTGGTCTTGCACCCCTTTAATCCCAGAACTCAGCAGGCACAGGAGCTGTATCTCTGTGAGTGTGAGGCCAGCCTGGTCTACAGACTGAGTTCCAGGACAGCTGGGCCTACACAGAGAAACCCTGTCTAGGAAATTGATAGATAGATAGGTAGATAGATAGATAGATAGATAGATAGATAGATAGATAGATAGACAGATAGATAAAATAAAAGGCAATATAGAGGAGTGAGCCTGACCCCTGATTTTCTCTTGAGAATTCTGCCTTGACATATTCTTGAGAATTTTTGCCTTGACATTTCTCTTGAGGATTCTACCTTGATAAGATCTGAATTCTGTGAGATCTTCCGCATACTTCTGTGATTCCACTCACTATGATGAGGATGCAACCAAGAGGGATCATATATCATGATTACTGAACTTTACCCTTCCAAAAATGAGAGCTGAAAAAAACCTATTACATTGGGAAATAAAAATGGTACAGCTGACACATGATCCAACAATTCATTGTACGTTTATCAAAAACAAAGTACAAAAAACATCAGCATTTGAAGATACATTTGATGAGGAATAAATGCTTATATTTTATTATCTAGGGGTTTAATAATTGCTAATGACATACATACATATGCGTATGTATATATACATATGTATCATAATGACATATGTATTGAAACAAAGGATTTTGAATACAATCACCATAAAAAGTGATAAAAATGTATCCTAATTATCCTCAGTTGATTCATAACCATTGTATATATGAATCCAAGATTTACAGTCTTATAAATAAGTACATATATATATATATATATCAATAAAAGGCAAATTAAATTTTAAAGTAGCATTATCAAATTGTCCCCTTTCTTTAGTATCTTACCTTGTCTCTGTCTGCCCATGATCAGCTTTGGTAGATTACATATATATATATATAGTTATATTGTCAGCATTTGTAACCACACCTATCTGAGAAAAGAATAACAGAAGTTCAAAACAGGCACGAGCAAGAGGAAATAGACTTCTCTATCTTGTCTGCTTACTCATCGATCCATCTTGGATCTTGGGGAATAGTGATCATTTAATTAATAGTCATGGCTTACATAGTCAATGAAGTAATACTCTCTTTCTGACCAATAAAATATATGAACATTTATTGATTATTCTAGGATATTCATCATTCACTGACAAAAACACTAGAAGTTTGAGAAAGACTCCAGAAGCTATAAAAAGTGCTCTTTGACAGGGGAATATTTTATTATGAGTGTGTCTAGTGGGCAGGGATCTCAGTGTTGTAAGAAGATGAAAGCTTGCCTGACAGTTGAGTTTTATATATTGCCAAGGACAAAGGCATGAAAGGCCATTGTAAGCAAAAATAGCAGATGCAGAAAGTAGTACAACAAAATGACTGTAGATGGCTAGCGGGACCAGGAAGGGGAAGTGCCATATTCACAGGCATTGATGGGGAAAGTTCAACAGAAATGGGAGCAAGGGGAAGCTGTGTGGGTGGGTAGAGTGTAAAGTCTTAGAAAAACAATGACATGTTTACAAAAACGGCAGTACACATGGTTGTGCATTTAGTTGCTGCATAGTCCCAAGATTTCTCAGACTGATCCCACAAAATGCTGATGTTTTCCTATGAATGCATAACAAAAATGCCAAACCCTTTAACATACAGGTGAAGAGCCTGAGGTTTGGAGATGACACGGAGCAAGTAAATATGAAGCAGCCAGATTGCAAATCCAATGATTTTGAGCTCCAAAATCAATGTTTTCAACCATGTTATTTTGTTCATAAACACTCTTATTCATAATGAAGTATGAGTCAGCAAGCAGAAAAGAAGGCTGTGGAACTTTGAAAAGGAAAGGCAACTTTATTTTGATCTTTGTACTTTTAATTTTCAAGGGAATTCATCACAATACTCAAGACCATCAGTAATGAAGGCCACAATAGTTTCTCCACTCTTAGTACTATGTCAACGGTAATGGTGGATTTTATTTCTAGTGCCTGGATATATTGTAGGAATCCAATAAACTTTACTAATTTCAATCAAGAGTCTCCAAGTGCTTGTGCTCAGACAGGATAGGCACCAGGAACACTTGGAAACTAAAATCTCAGAACTCTGTATAGTGGAAGGTGGATTAAGTGGGGAGCACGTATCGCCACAGCACATTGTGTTCAGTGTTATGCACTTGTGTGTAATGTCCAAGAAAGGAAACTGAAACTTAAGCATGTTTTAATGTCTTCAGACCTCCTAACGTTAAGTAAGTAGTTACTTATACAAAATAGGCTGAGCATACTTTAATTTTCCTTTGTGCAGGTTAGGGTTTTTGTTAATACAGCATAGTATTATGTCGTGGGAAGAGGGAATCACAATTGAGAAAATGTCTCTAAAACATAAATTTCTAGGCAAGTCTGTGGGAGCGTTTTCTTGACTAACAATTGATGTGGTCCTATGTGATATAAGAAAGCAGGCTAAGCAAGCGATAGGGAGTAAGCCAGTAAGCAGCTCTCCTCTCAGTATCTGTTCCAGTGCCTGCTTCCAGGTTTCTGCTCTTCTTGAGCTCCTGCCTTGGCCTTCCTCAAAAATATATAAGCCAAATAAGTCCTTTCCTCTACTATTTGCACTTGTGTGTGGTGTTCATCACAGCAATAGAAAGCAGACAAAGAAGCCATGAAGTGGTAGCACCTGCCTTTAATCCCAGCACTCAGGAGACAGAGGCAGGTGAATTTCAGTGAACTCAAGGTCAGCCTGGTCTATAGACTGAGTTCCAGGATGGTCAAAGATACACAGAGAAACCCTGTCTCAAAACAGCAAAAATAAACAAACAAATCAAAAAGAAAAGAAAGGAAAGAAAGGAAAAAAGAAAAGATTCAGTACAAAAAATGACAATGTCATCTTCATACCTTCAACTGAACTTTGTATTTCTTTCTAGAAAATATGCCTGAAAGCAAGAATCAACAAGACAAATGTGATTTTTGTTTTAATTTAGGTTGCCTTCTTATGGAAGGTATTTTAAAAAAATATCTCTATTGTTTCAGGATGAATGGGCAGTCAAGTCTCTGTACCGTGGGGCTTGCAGATATCCATTTGCTCCACTAAACATTGAAAATACTGAGGAAAACTTGTGACATACTAAATGTGTACACATTTTAATATTTGTCATATTCTTTGACACAACATAACATTTATACCAAATTTACATGTACTGAGTGTTATTAGAAAACTGGAGATGATCTAATATGTACTGGAGTTAGGCACAGATAATATGCACATACTCTGCAGTTTATAAAAAAGGCCTGGATGCCAAGGGGCTTCCTGGAGCCATTTGGTCCCCTATAGTAGTGAGAGACAACTGTATTTCAAATGCAAAGCTTGAAGGCATTCTTTTTAAATATTTTTATTCTCTCACATATCACAGCCTGAGTGCAGTTTCCTCTGCCTGTCCCTGAGTCTCTCCTCCCACCTCCCCTCTCCTCCAGATCCACCCTTCCCTTTACCTCCCCTCAGAAAAGAACAGGACTCCTAAGTACATCAACCAAATACAGCACAAGAAGGTTCAATAAGACCAGGCACATACAATCCTATCAAGGCTGGACAATGAAGAAGAAACCCCATAGGAGGAAAAGGTACCACAAGTAGGCAAATGATTCAGAGACTATGCATACTCCTACTGTTAGGAATCCCACAAGAACACCAAACTACTCAGTTACAACATGTATGAGCAGGGCCTTGGTCAGACCCCTACAGGCTCTCTGATCTCTACGAGGTCCCATGAGTAAGGGTCAGTTGATTCATTGGGCTGTGTTCAAGTGATGTCCCTGATTCCTCTGGTTCCTCCCATCCTTTGCCCCCCTCATCTGCAGGACTCCTAGAGTTTTACCTAATGATTGGCTGTGAGACTCTACATCTGCTCCCATCAGTTGTTTGATGAAGTATTTCTAGTATCTTTGATATTTAAAAAAAAATTACATTTTGTAGTTTGGGAGAAAGAAAAGTTTTAGAAAGTGGCATGTGATAACTTAAAAAATAGAACTGCTCAAAACCATATTTCTTTTTTACTATTTAGGATTGTATTTATGCTATAGAATAAGAGAGAATTAAGATTTGCATTTGGTATCTTAAATACTATGTTTGGAGTCTGATTTCCTCGTATCAGACTCAATGGCTGTATATTAAGGGGATAAATTCTTCTCAGCTGTATTTAGAGTATTGCAAGAAGCAATCTGACAGCCTTGCCTTCTACTGAGAAGGTTCAACTCTTGATCTTAAAATAATAGGAAGGCTCTATTTTCCCAAGAGTCAGTTATTTTGAGCACCAAAGAGTTCAATGGCAGTTCAAAATGCCAACCAGATACACTTTGAAAAACATGGCAAAGAGTAATTTCTAAAAGTTAATTGTATCATCTGAGATACAAAACAGCTGGTTTCATTGGTATAAAATCACATTTGATAGAGTCCATACAACCCTGGAGTAAAGAAACCAGATTATATTGAACAAGTACATATATATTTAATGCAAAGAGAAGGAACTTGGGGTTCAGTAGAACAGGCAAAGAACTTGGAGATAGTAAAAAGAAATATCTTAAACAAATAGCTTTGTCCCTCTTAAAGTCATAGTTTTTACTTTAACTTTATCTAGTGTGTGTACACATGTGCACGTGTATCTGCATGCAAAAGTTCATATGGTAGTCAGAGGACAACCTTCGGGAGTTGGTTCTCTCCTTTCAGTTTTATGTGGGTTCTCAGGATTAAACTCAGGGTCATCAGGCTTGTGTAGCAAGCACTTCAACCTTTGAGCCATGTTGCAGCCCCTAAATCATATTTCTTCTTTGAAGACATTGTAGGTGATTTATATCAGGAGCAAATATTTCTTATCCACTTTGGATTATTTCTTGTAAAGAAAAATACAAGGAGCAGTCTTGGTTTCTTGTTACCTCCATTCCTTCTTTGTCTCTAGATAAATGATAATTTCATGTGAATCATAAATTGATAGACAATAGCATGGATGTGACCTGTTCAACTCTTTTCTTTGTTCTTTAGAAAAGATGCTGCCAAAAAAAAAATCTCAGTTCTCTGTGGAGAGGCCCCACTGAAGAGCTAATTGGGTAGTGGTTAAGTCTGTCAGGAATAAGGAGCTTGAGGGCGTTCTTCAATTAGGGAATGAAACCAGAACGTGCTGATCTGCTTAGAATTTTATTTTAATTTTCAATTATTATAGACTATAGTGAGTCTTATTTAAGTCTTCAAGAATAGTATTCTGTGATTTACAGTTCAATTATGAAACTCAAATGTCATGATGAATATAAAACATGCATAAATTCAAATCTCCATAGAATCATGTGCATCTTTGATTCTAGCCATACACTTTATTGCTAAAACTCAATTACCAAAAGCACTATTGGCAGGAGGATCAGACTGAGGCTCAGAAATTCTGAAGTATCCATGATGCATTTCCAAATTGTCTCAGCTTCTGAGGAAATGTGCTATTGTCTATGGATCCCTAAAAGGCTCATTTACATTTCTCAGAAAATGTTTGTTCACATTTGGATTGCAGCCACTAAAAAGTTTTGTTGGCATCTTATCTACTAGTACTTGCAAATATGATATGGGAGGGTTATTAACATGTTTAAGATGAACTCTTTATAGTACAGCTTGGATCCTCAAGCATGTAGAATGGTGTCCTTGCAAGAAAGACGAGGCACAAATAGTGGGCCACAGAAGAAAAAGAAAAGAGAGGCAGAGGTTGGTGGGATGCATCTACAAACCCAAAGAATCACTGAACTACTGACAAATATTAAACAGTGGCAAAAGGCAGCAAAGGACTCCCCTGTCAGTTTTTGTGCTGATATAGTGTGTCCCCCAATATATTGTGCATCCTAATAAATTATCTTGGGTCAGAGAACAGAACAGCCACTAGATATAGAGGCCAGAAAATGGTGGCACACACAGCTTTAATCCTAGCATTCCAAAGGCAGAGATCCTTCTGGGTCTCTGTGAGTTCAAAGCCACAATGGAAACAGCCAGGTGTGGTGACACATGACTTTAAGCCCAGGAAGTGACGGCAGGAAGCAGAAAGGTATTTAAGGCATGAGGGCCAGGGCCTATGGTCCTCTTAAGCTCTTAGGCTTTTAGCAGCAATTCAGCTGAGATCAATTCGGATAAGGACACAGAGTCTTCCAGTTTGAGAAAAAAGAGATCAGCTGAGGAATTGGCGAGGTGAGGTTAGCTGTGGTCTGTTCTGGCTCTTTGATCTTTCAGCGTTCACCCCAATACCTGGCCCCAGGTTTGTTTTATTAATAAGAACTTTTAAGATTCATGTTACAGGTTTCCACAGGGAGTTGAGTGTGAACCTAACTTCACTAACACTTTGACCTGAAGGTTGTTGCCTTGCAAAATGCAAGAAAATTAATTGCTTTTGTTCGAAGCCATCCAGTTTGAAATACTTTAGGATCAAACTTCTAGAGAATAAGGCTTACACATTCAGTAGCTGGAAAGTTCAGGCAATGCTTTCCATGGTCCAGTAAAAACAACAACAACAACAACAACAAAAATACAATTGATTAGTTTTAGCATAGTCAGTTGCTTAACTTGGTACTTCATGTGAACTTTGAGAACACAACAAACATTGTGTCCCCTTCTGCTTCACTTCTTAGATACTGCTAAAATCAGTATTCCAAAACTTGAACTGTGTTCAAATGTTGACAGTGTGATTCCCTGGGCTTTGGAGAAGAAAGGATCATGGTATATGAGTAGATAACAAAGTGGAGTACATGCAGGCTAACTCTATAACTCAGAAGTGAATCAAAAAGAGTTTAATTAGATCATCACTCAGTATGGCGTCATCCAGCTTTTGTGGATTATTAAATTCATCATGTCATTTTGAGACCACATTTGAAGTCTGAGTGCTTAACAACCTATAGGATATAAAGACTGAAGGAGTCACAATTTCTCTGAGTAGATGTGTTCTTAACCTTTTAACTTAACTTTCAGTGTTTAATCTCACAAAAATCACTGACCATATGTATCTTAGGCATATAAGTCTTGGTCACCTTTATTCTATTCAGTGTCTTTATGGCTACCATTCATGGATTTTGCCCATGCCTGTAGCTGATTATATTTCTCAACCTGAAGAGCTCTCAGTCCTTTATACCTAAATACAAACTTGAGTGTCATAACTATCAACCCTGCCCTTCATGAAAAATGTGCTAATTACTGTAAACAATATCAAGCCCTTGACATGATCTGATTGTGTAGCTCTTATTTCTAAGCCATCTTCTATTTCTGTCTGACGCTGCTATATTTGATATAAGGGGAGGGAGTAGAGGGCAAACAGTAGTCCTATATTTCAACAAGATTCTTAACTCCTTGAGATTAGTTGTCTATTACACAAAGTTACAGTGCTGTTATTTTCTTCAGCACATAGGAGGGTGAATAGCACAGTAGGTGACCAATAAAACTGTAACTTGACTTGGTGACAAGAAATTCAATAAATGGCTTCAGCTAGGTTGCAGGCCCATAATTCATATAAAACATGAGATTGAATCATTCCAGAAAATATGTGCAAATCCCAGTCAGTCCTAGAAGACAGAAAACGATGAGGGGAGCTAACAGTATGGAACCACTGACTTGTGTTTCAAATAAATATGGAGAAATTTACATATCTGACCTTTTTAATTCTTAGAATAACTTCCAATTTCAGGTCATCATTCTGGATTTCAAAATCAGAAAACGGAGAGAACGCAGAACATCTTGAAGTGACAGGACTGGGCAAAGGCCACTGTGTGATACTCTGCTTCATCTTCTGGAAAACGTGTGTGATGGAGAACAGAAGAACATTTTGAGAAACAGATCTAGAGAACACCTTTTGAATCCTCCATGGGAATGGAAGTTCATATTAAAAAAAATAAATTATCAGCAGCCAGCCACTACATTCCTATGACGGGGCAAATACAGTCTTGTCATGTTAAACAGTGTTCTCCCAGAACGTGAATGTAAGCAGGAAGGTTTCTTCATGAGAAGTATTAAGGGATAAGAGTGGTGAAGGGATGCAAAAAGAGTGTCTATAAAAGGGGAGCAATGTCCCCTGAAATGAGCTTCATTTATTATGATAGTTATACTCCGTAGAATAAAACTATTTAGTGGTTAGCCTACAAATTAACCTTTGAAAATTGATCTTGGAAAAGCTGAGCTGATCATTCATTAACATTTACTTCACAGTTTTTAAATTCCGTGGTATTTTATGAGAAAACTTCAGAGAAGATCTCATTTTGATTACAAGTGCTTTTAGGAATGCAGGATGTGAAACTCTTCATTAATGCTTTCTGAAAGACAATTTAAAATGTTTAGGAATGTTAAGGACCATAAAGACATAGTATAAAATGTATTACCCATGCACTGGTTTAAGAAACCTAGGCAAATTATTATTATTGAGAATTTTATACATGCATATAATGTAGTTAAATAAATTCCACCTCCCATTTCTTCCCTTCGAATTTTTCCCCTAGACACCTTACCATTTTTCCCTACCGACTTCATAAGTTCATGTTCTCTCTCTCCTCTCTCTCTGTCTCTCTGTCTCTCTCTGTCTCTCTCTGTCTCTCTCTCTGTCTCTCTCTCTCTCTCTCTCTCTCTCTCTCTCTCTCTCTCTCTCTCTCTCTCTCTCATCCAATCAGTGCTATCTACATGTGCATAGATGTAGGGTCATCTACTGGGTAGCCTCTCAGGGCTTTATTCTTGAAGAACACTGACTCCCTCTCCCAGAAGCCATGAATTGTCAATGGTTGATTATTTTTAAATATTACACTCAGTGAACTTTTTGTAAAAGAAGAGGAGTGAATCCCAGCCATGGAGGAATGGTAACAGCTGAAGAACAAGGATGTTCCTTTCAGAAGTACTGACTGCCTAGGTTTGCAGTGTTCCCTGCACCTGCAAAGAAGGTAATGGGGAGAACTGATTAACAATGGTTCTTTGTTCAGTGTAAGAATAGCTCCCTTCTGAATACAGATCTATCAGTTAGAAATGGTCATACAATACAAAGACTTTGATGAAAGCTAACATCAATGGTTAAAAAGAGATGTGGGGATAATGGTATGAGACCATTTTTATATCTTAGACATACTTCTCTGGACCTCAGTTACTCAAAATATGAAAATATATAAATTCTAACTTTATTATACTGCTATGAAAAATAAATACATTCATGTTGTTCATTTATTTCTAGTTCTGAAAGTTGAACCAGTGCCTTGTCAAGACAGCTATTTTATCACTTAGCTTCACCCCAGGTCCAGAGTTTGTATTTATAAATTCCTTATATAAAATAGCCAATAATAGGTATTTAGGGAATCATAAAAATGTATAAATGGATGGTATAAGATTCTTTGAGTGCTAATGTACATGCTCTCCTCTTCATCAGAAAAGGCATTTTGAAGTCACACAGTGAAATATGGTCAGAGGAAGACCTGGCTTTTCCAAGTCAAACGATTCCCCACCTCTTTTCTTAATATGTGTTGTATTCCTCAACATTCCTCAGCCATGGAATTCACTACTAACTTTCCTGTGAGAAAAATTGCCTGTCTGGAAACCCAGACATAAAACTGATAAGCAGGTTGCTTTGGTTTTAAAACCCTCCAGGCTCCAAAAGCTAAAGGCAGAAAGATAAGGGGTGATTTCTGGAACTTTCAAGTTAGGCATTATTGGTAATCAAAATGTGAATTACCCACCAGATGGAGATCTTAAATGATCTGCTCCACATAAACCTTTGATTACAAAATAAATCATTTGAAAAAAAAAAAGATCTCAGTGAAAGACATGAAAGAACAGTAGATAATCATGAGGTGAGGTTTCAGGAAGAGCCAGCAATAGTAAATGATGGAAGTTGTGAGGTTGTAGAGTGTATGCTGAGCTCATCCAGAGAGAATTAGAAGCTAGTCTAAAGTGGGAAGGCAAAGGTGCCTTGATGTTATTGAAATGATTTCTTTATTTTAGATCCAATGAAATAGAGAGCAGGGAGGGAAGGGGGAAATTGATTTAGAGGAAAAAAAGAATAAAGACAAGACAGAACCCAATAATTACTAACACACTGTGTGATTATGACATACCTTAGTATTTCTTTGTAGTAATCTAGCAAAATAGCTTTTTGTACCTCACTTGGTGATTGGGAATTGAAATATAATATGTTTTTATGTGCTTATTTACCTAGTAATTGATGGAGCTGTAACTAAAATATGAGGCATTTTGTGGAGTCAAATTCTAATGGAATACCTACTCCTTCTGTTTTGTAATAACCTGTTTTATTTTCTCCCACTTGCTGACCCTGAAGAAAATGGATTCTCACTATGAAACACTTTTTTTCTTAACCATTCTCACTGCCAAAAACCCATCACCTTGTATTAGAAGGTACTTCACTGCATGTCAGAAAGAGAAATTGCTCTTCTTTAGTTAACTATTTTTAGCACAAACTGACTACTGGGTTTATCTTAAAAGATGCTGGCACTGTTCATAGGGCCTGGACTGCTTCAGCAAATATAAATGCTAATTGTGCTGACAGCACTCAGCAAAGCTTTGGCTTTCAGTGTGGTCTAATTGGAAGGCTGACTGGAATTCCTTGTTTCATGTAAATGTGCAAAGGAAGATTCTTAATCTCAGTCCTAACATCATCCTACTTGCTATTTTTAGCATGTTTGCTTCCTTAAATAGTTCAGTTGCCTGAAAATTCATTTCCACCATGTTTACTGAAAGCACAGAAAGAGGTTATTAAACATGAAATTCAAAAGGGCTTTGGATGCTCAGCTATACTGAAATAACTTCTACAGAACTGAGTTGAGAATTGCATGGAATTATTCATGAAAGAGTGACCTCTCATTTTAAAATGTTTGTAGGACCCAAATAACTCCAAACAAAAGAGGAATGTTAATGTTGGTGTTTGTGGCCTGATGTGAAGACATCCCATCTGTAACCCCAGCTCATAACAGTAGAGACAGGGGATATAAATAAAGGGAGGGATGCATCTACCACCACACACACACCTCACAAGTTCACAAACTGGCTAAAGAGACTAATTAAATCTCAGTGCTTTTGATTCAGTGAGAGAACCTGCTTCAGTCAATGAAGTGGAGATTATGTCAACCTATAGCCTCCAGATGTACATACATGCACATACATCTGCAAACATGTACACAGACAAAGGTGAACATAAATACACACATGCACCACCTAGCATACATCTAAAATTAATAATAAAATTAGCATTACCTATTAACATTTTCTTTATATTTGAGAATTTCATACATGTATATGATAAAATATCATACCTGATCCCCAAGGCCCCAATTTTCCCCACCCAGCTTCCTCATATCCTCCCAGAAGCCTTTCCCTCCCAATCTCATGTTGTTGCTGTTTTTTAATCGTCCACTAAGCCTTACTAATGCTACCCATGTATGTATGGATATGAGGCCAAGCTAGTGGTCACATACTTAAAGAAAAATGCTTCTCCCTTCTAGCAACTATTCACTTCCAAGTGCTCTCAGTAAGGTGTAGGTCCTGGAGATCATCTACCCCAGCTCTGCTGGAATTTTGACTAAATTGGTCTTGCTCAGGTCTTGTACAAGTAACCTCATCTACTGTAAAGTTGTGAGTATGATGACCATCTATGCCCAGAAGATAGCATTTATCAGTTCTCCTCTCCATCCTCTAGATCTTATATTCTTTCTGCCTCCTCTTCTGTGTTGCTCTCTGAGCCTTGGTGGTGGAGGGTGCATATTGCAGTCGATTTTAGGGCTGAGTCTTATTCTCTCAACACATTGAGCAGTTATACTTCTCCCCATTAACCACTGCCTGCTGCATAAAGAGGCTTTTCTGAACTGGGTTGTGAGCAGCTCAAATACATGTATATAAACACAAATATTTAGAATGAAATTTGACAGCATGACCATTTAGCAAAGTAACAATAATAGATTTCATCCTAGGGCCTAGGACTTCCACAGCCATAAGCTTTTTGAACATGGCTGTTCCTATAACCCTCTTGTAGGGGAGACCTCAAATCCAACTAAGTAATTAATTATACCATAAGAGTATTATAATTTATTTGAATTTAATTTAACTAGTGTATTAAAACATAGACATTAGGCATATTCAAGGGTACAATACATTATTTCAATGCACAGGTGCCTATACTTTATAATTATGAATCAGGCTAAAAATATCAGTCTTCTCAGACATTTATCATTTCTTTATAGTTAAAGCATTCGAAATCCTTTCTTCTGGCTTTTCAAAATGTACAGTGTACTCTTGTAGTCATATTCACCCTGCTGACTAACTATAACTTAGTATCCATTTCTCAACTTTTCCTCTTTTTTCTGAGCTCTAGTTAACGTCCACTGTACCCTTAATTTCTACCAGGTCAGTTTTGTTAAGTTAGGGTACTTTCAGTTGTTTATTTTCTATTGTTATTTTGTTTCTGTAGTCTAAAACAGAGCCCACGGCCTTGTACATGCTAAATGCTCTACCATGAGCTATAGGCTCAGTCCTGAGATACGGTTTACATTTTCAATACATGCTCAAAAATCAGGTGATATTTGTATTTCTGTGTTTGGCTTGTTCATTGAGCATCATGAGCTCAAACCATGATGCTACAAATGACAGCATTTCACTTACAATTCAGTAGCGTTTTGTTGTATTTGTGCAACACAGTTTTTAATTCACTCAGCAACAGATGGGCACTTACATTGTTTTCATGGTTGGTTATTGTGAGAGCACTGCTTCAATAAACATGGAGTATAAGTATCTCTTTGGTATACCGATTTTATAGTGAGCATGTTCTTCAGTTGCAGATACCATTAGAAGGCAAAAAACAGCTTAGTTCACAGTTTTTAACATATAGCTATGGAAGTTTGCTTGAGCAGTCAGTGACTATCAGTTGCTTTTGTTAATATTAGCTATGGGTCCTTGAAATTACAGGGTCTTGAAAATAATGTCTTGCTTGTTTTGAATAATTTTTATATTTTCATATAATTCTTTTATCCTTACTGAGGCAGAAAAAATATGTTATTTATGAATTGACAGCTACTACTGATGAATATATTCAGCTTACCATAAAGAATGCAAGACAAAAAACTCACAAAAATAAAGGAAAAATCATTCAAGAAAGTTATTCAATATGTTAGCCTGCACATTACTTCTTGTTCTGTCATTTGCTAGCAAATAAATGGTTTTCAGCAGGTGAGCAAGTGCTTTATCTCTGTAAGGAACAACTTCCTTAACTCATAAGAAAATAAATATAAAGAAGAATATGTTTGAAGTTCATTTATATAGAAGTTATGTAAGAAAAAGTGAGATGGCATTGGCATTTTTTAACACAGTGTCAGTGATAGATTTTAATATATTTGTTTTCTATACAACATTTCTTTCTTTATTTTATTTTATTTTATTTTACAATACTATTCAGTTCTATATAACAGCCACAGATTCCCTTGCTCTCCCCCTTCCTGCCATCCTCTCCTTCCCCCCAGCCCACCCCCTATTCCTACCTCCTCCAGAGCAAGGCCTCCCCCGAGGACTGAGATTGACCTGATAGACTCAGTCCAGGCAGGTCCAGTCCCCTCCTTCCAGATTGAGCCAAGCATCCCCGCATAAGTCCAAGGTTTCAAACAGCTAACTCATGCAATGAGCCCAGGACCTGGTACCACTGCCTAGATGCCTTCCAAACAGATCAAGCCAATCAACTGTCTCACCTATTCAGAGGGCCTGATCCAGTTGGGGGCCCCTCAGCCTTTGATTCATAGTTCATGTGTTTCCATTCCTTGGGCTATTTGTCCCTGTGCTTTATCCAACCTTGGTTTCAACAATTCTTGATCATATAAACCCTCCTCTTTCTCGCTAATTAGACTCCTGGCACTCTACCCGGGGCCTAGCCGTGGATGTCTACATCCAGATTCCTCAGTCCTTGGATGGATTTTCTGGCACAACTATTAGGGTGTTTGGCCATCCCATCACCAGAGTAGGTCAGTCCCAGCTGTCTCTCAACCATTACCAGCAGTCTTTTGTGGGGGTATCTTTGTGGATCTCTGTGGGCCTCTTTAGCACTTTGTTTCTTCCTTTTCTCATGTGGTCTTCATTTACCATGGTCTCCTATTCCTTGTTCTCCTTCTCTGTTCTTGATCCAGCCAGGATCTCCTGCTCTCTTTCCCTTGACCCCTGACCTTCATTACTCCCACTCATGTCCAGATTGTTCATGTAGATCTCAGCCATTTCTCCATCATTGGGCAATCCCCATGTCTTTCTGGGGTCCTGTTTTCCAGGTAGCCTCCCTGGTGATGTGAGTAGCAGTCCAGTCATCCTTGTTTCATATCTAGTATTCTCCTATGAGTGAGTACATACCATATTTGTCTTTCTGAGTCTGGGTTACCTCACTCAGGATGATTTTTTCTAGATCCATCCATTTGCCTGCAAACCTCATGATGTCATTGTTTTTCTCTGTTGAGTAGTATTCCATTGTGTATATGTACCACATTTTATTTATCCATTCTTCAGTTGAAGGGCATCTAGGTTGTTTCCAGGTTTTGGCTATTACAAACAGTGCTGATATGATTGAGCATTTCTTGGGTATATGCTGGATCTTGGAGGAGATTGATTCCCAATTTTCTAAGAAAGCGCCATATTGATTTCCAAAGTGGTTGTACAAGCTTGTATTCCCACCAGCAGTGTAGGAGAGTTCCCCTAGTTCCACATCCTCTCCAGCATAAAGTGTCTTCAGTGTTTTTGATCTTAGCCATTCTAACAGGCATAAGGTGGTATGTCAGAGTTGTTTTGATTTGCATTTCCCTGATGATTAGTGATGTTGAGCAATTCCTTAAATGTCTTTCAGCCATTTGAGTTTCCTCTGTTGAGAATTCTCTGTTTAGTTCTATAGCCCATTTCTTAATTGGACTGTTGGTCATTATGATGTCTAATTTCTTGAGTTACTTATATATTCTGGATATCAGTCCTCTGTCACATGTGGGGTTGGTGAAGATCTTTTCCCATTCTGTAGGCTGCCACTTTGCCTTGTTGACCATATCCTTTGCTCTACAAAAGCTTCTCAGTTTCAAGAGGTCCCATTGATTGATTGTTTCTCTCAGTGTCTGTGCTACTGTTGTTATATTTAGGAAGTGATCTCCTATGCCAATGTGTTCAAGACTACTTCCTATTTTCTCTTCTAGCAGGTTCAGAGTAGCTGGATTTATGTTGAGGTCCTTGATCCACTTGGACTTAAGTTTTGTGCATGGTGACAGATATGGATCTATTTGCAGCCTTCTACATGTTGATATCCAGTTATACCAGCACCATTTGTTGAAGATGCTTTCTTTTTTCCATTGTACACTTTTGGCTTCTTTGTCAAAAATTACATGTTCATAGGTGTGTGGGTTAATATCAGGGTCTTCAATTTGATTCCATTGGTCCACATGTCGGTTTTTATGCCAATACCAAGCTGTTTTTATTACTGTAGCTCTATAGTAGAGCTTGAAGTCAGGGAATGTGATGCCTCCAGAGGTTGTTCTATTGTACAGGATTCTTTTGGCTATCCTGGGTTTTTTGTGTTTCCATATGAAGTTGAGTATTATTCTTTCCAGGTCTGTGAAGAATTGTGTTGGTATTTTGATGGGGATTGCATTGAATCTGTAGATTGCTTTTGGTAAAATTGCCATTTTTACTATGTTGGTCCTGCCTATCCATGAGCATAGGAGATCTTTCCCTTTTCTGACATCTTCTTCAATTTATTTTTTCAGGGACTTAAAGTTCTTGTCATATAGGTCCTTCACTTGCTTGGTTAGTGTTACCCCAAGGTATTTTATGTCATTTGTGGCTATTGTAAAGGGTGATGTATCTCAGCTTCTTTGTCCATTGTATATAGGAGGGCTACTGATTTTTTTTAGTTGATCTTGTATGTTGCTGAAGGTGTTTATAAGCTTTATCAGTTCCTGGGTGGAATCTTTGGGGTCACTCAAGTATACTATCATGTCATCTGCAAATAGGGAAAGCTTGACTTCTTCCTTTCCAATTGGTATCCCCTTAATCTCCTTATGTTGTCTTATTGCTCTGGCTAGAACTTCAAGTACTATATTGAATAAGTATGGGGAGAGTGGACAGCCTTGCCTCATTGCTGATTTTAGTGGAATTACTTTGAGTTTCTCTCCATTTAATTTGATGTTGGCTGTTGGCTTGCTGTAAATTGCCTTTATTATGTTTAGGTATGTTCCCTGTATTCCTGATCGCTCCAAGACTTTTATCATGAAGGGGTGTTGGATTTTGTCAAATGCCTTTTCTGCATCTAGTGAGATGATTATGTGGTCTTTTTCTTTGAGTTTGTTTATATGGTGTATTACATTGACGGACTTTCATATGTTGAATCACCCTTGCATCCTGGGGATGAAGCCTACTTGATCATGGTGGATAATTGTTCTGATGTGTTCTTGGAGTCTGTTTGCCAGTATTTTATTGAGTATTTTTGCATCAATGTTCATGAGGGAGATCGGTCTGTAGTTCTCTTTCTTTGTTGTATCCTTGTTTGGTTTAGGAATCAGGGTAATTGTAGCCTCATAGAAGGAGTTTGGTAATGTTCCTTCTGTTTCTATTATGTGGAACAATTTAGAGAGTATTGGTGTTAACTCTTCTTTGAAGATCTGGTAGAATTCTGCACTGAAACCATCTGGTCCTGGGCTTTTTTTGGTTGGGAGACTTTTAATGACTGTTTCTATTTCCTTAGGGGTTTTTGGACAATTTAAATAGTTTATCTGGTCTTGATTTAACTTAGGTATGTGGTACCTATCCAGGAAATTGTCCATTTCTTTTAGGTTTTCCAGTTTTGTGGAGTAGAGGTTTTTGAAATATGACCTGATAATTCTCTGGATTTCCTCAATGTCTACTGTTATGTCCCCCTTTTCATTTCTGATTTTGTTGATTTGGATTCTCTCTCTCTGTCTTTTGGTTAGTTTGGATAAGGGCTTGTCTATCTTGTTGATTTTCTCAAAGAACCAACTCTTTGTTTCATTAATTTTTTTGTATTATTCTCTTAGTTTCTATTTTATTAATTTCACCTCTCACTTTGATAATTTCCTGGTGTCTATTCTTCCTGGGAGACTTTGCTTCTTCTTGTTCTAGAGATTTCATGTGTGCTGTTAAGTAACTAGTGTGAGATTTTTCCAACTTCTTTATGTGGGCATTTAGTGCTATGAATTTCCCTCTTAGCACTGCTTTCATAGTGTCCCATAAGTTTGGTTATGTGGTGTCTTCATTTTTGTTGATCTCTAGGAAGTCTTTAATTTCTTTCTTTATTTCTTCCTTAACCCATTGGTGATTCGGTTGAGCATTATTCAGTTTCCATGAGATTGTAGGTTTTCTGTAGTTTTTGTTGTTGTTGAAATCTAACTTTAAACCATGGTGGTCTGATAGAACACAGGAGGTTATTCCAATTGTTTTGTATCTGTTGAGATTTGCTTTGTGGCCAAGTATGTGGTTGATTTTAGAGAAAGTTCCATGGGGTGCTAAGAAGAAGGTATATTCTTTGTTGGTAGGATGGAATGTTCTGTAGATATCTATTAGGTCCAATTGGGTCATGACATCAGTTAAGTCCTTTATTTCTCTGTTAAGTTTCAATTTGGGAAATCTGTCCAGTGGTGAAAGTGGGGTGTTGAGATCTCCCACTATTAATGTGTGGGGTTTTATATGTGGTTTAAGCTTTAGTAATGTTTCTTTTACATATGTGGGTGCCCTTGTGTTTGGGGCATAAATGTTCAGAATTGAAACTTTATCTTGGTGGATCTTTCCTGTGATGAGTATGTAATGCCCTTCTTGATCTCTTTTGATTGATTTTAGTTTGAAGTCTATTTTGTTGGATATGAGGATGGCTACACCCATTTGTTTCTTAAGACCATTTGATTGGAAAGTCTTTTCCCAGCCTTTTATTCTTAGGTAGTGTCTGTCTTTGAATTTGAGATGTGTTTCTTGTATGCAGCAGAAAGATGGGTCCTGCTTTCATATCCATTCTGTAAGCCTATGTCTTTTTATAAGTGAATTAAGTCCGTTGATATTATGGGATATTAATGACCAGTGATTCTTCATCCCTGTTATTTTTGGTGGTAGTGTGTGTGTACTTCTCTTCTTTGGGGTTTACTGCTGTGGCTTTATCTATTTCCTGTGTTTTCAAGTGTGTATCTGACTTCCTTCGGTTGGAATTTTCCTTCTAGTGCTTTCTGTAGGGCTGAGTTTGTGAATAAATATTGTTTAAATCTGGCTTTGTTTTGGAATGTCTTGTTCATTCCATCTATGATGATTGAAAGTTTTGCTGGGTATATTAGTCTGGGCTGACATGCATGGTCTCTTAATGTCTGCATTACATCTGTCCAGGTCCTTCTGGCTTTCAAAGTCTCCATTGAGAAATCAGGTGTTATTCTAATGGGTTTGCCTATATAGGTCACTTGGCCTTTTTCCTTTGCTGCTCTTAATATTCTTTCTTTATTCTGTACATTTAGTTGTTTAATTATTATGTGTCAAGGGGACTTTTTGGGGGGTCTAGTCTGTTTGGTGTTCTATAGGCTTCTTGTATCTTCATAGGCATTTCCTTCTTTAAGTTGTTAAAGTTTTCTTCTATGATTTTGTTGAATATATTTTCTGTGCCTTTGAGTTGGTATTCTTCACCTCCTTCTATCCCTATAATTCGTAGGTTTGGTCTTTTCATGGTTTCCCAAATTTCTTGGACATTTTGGTTCATGACTTTGGTGGCTTTAGTGTTTCCTTCGACTGATGAAACTATTTCTTCTACTGTATCTTCAATGCCAGAGATCCTTTCTTCCATCTCTTGCATTCTGTTGGTTATACTTGCATCTGAAGTTCCCGATCTTTTACTCAGATTTTCTATTTCCAGCATTCCCTCTGTTTGTGTCTTCTTCATTTTTTCTATTTCCCTTTTCAGGTCTTGGACTGTTTCATTTATTTGTTTCATTGCTTTTTCATGATTTTCTTTCAGTGCTTTATTGTTTTCTTCCAGGACTTTATTGTTTTCTTCCAGGATAGGATGGGTGCTCTTGTCCAGAAGGGAAGTCCGGGGCAGGATGTGCACTCTTGTCCAGAAGGGAAGTCCAGGACAGGATGTGAGCTCTTGTCCAGAAGGGAAGTCCAGGGCAGGATGGGAGCCCTCCCTGGTCCAGAAGGGATGTCCAGAGCAGGATGGGAGCTGGAGGCCAGTCTCTAACTCCCAGGAAGTGGCTGGGGTCTTGGGCAGATGGCCATGGGGGCAGCACGTGGAGATTGCAAGGGCTGCCGGGGGGCTTGGAGAAGGGGATCCTTCCCGGTGGAGCTAGAAGGGGACCTGCCTGGTGGCTAGAACCTGGGGCCAAGTTGGGCAGGTCTTCCCAGGAGTGGCTGGTGCCCAGGGATGTGGTCCGGGCTGGGCCCGGATACTCACCTCTGGTCCACAATATTTTTATATACTTAAATGGTTATTTTATTTATGATACTTAGTATCCTGATTTTAACTTTCATTATTTTGTTATTATCACTTTATATATCAAAATTTGCTTTGTTCTACATTGGTATCCAATGAAGAGAACATTTGACTTTCCATTTCAGTCAGCAGATATGATGAACAAATTATGAAATTTAAAACTCTTAGTACTTCATTCCTTGCCTCAAACTAGTCCTATTATCACTAAAGGTGTCTTCTTATCTTTCTTCATGTTCATGTACCTCATGGAAAATGAGTTTATCTCCTTCAGATTTATTCTGAAGCAGCAGCAGCAACAGCAGCTTTAGCAAGCTTCCTACATCAGGCATTGTCCCCTCTATTACAATCACAATTCACCTTGAAACAAAACCAATGTCTTTGAATTGGACACACTTGATTTCTCTGTTTCTTAGTGCATTTTCACTTTAGACCCTCAAGAAATGCACAAAAATTCACTGATCTCAAGAAAAACAATACCACTGTCCTAGAGTACTTATCTGATTCAGTTTTAAATAATTAAATTTAATTAATGTTTTCATAGAAAAGTAAACAGCCTTCAATTTAGGAACATTATAAAAGCAAAAATAATTACTAAAGATCGGCATGCCTTTTGGCACTAATAAACTAATGGTATATTTAAATTTAAACTCATGTGACAATTGTTCATGAATCATTTTATATATCCAAAATGTTTAGAATTTATAAACAGAATAAAAAGGTAAATGTGAAATGTTGGTATATCATAACTACAGGCAACAAGTCACAGAAAGATTCACTGGTAAATTTTGTTAGAAAAGTGAACTGTACAAAAATAAACTTGATTTTCTTCACATAAGAAATGTAAAAACACATTAATTATTCAATGCTAAAATAAATGTTCAAACCATCTGAAGCCAAATAGAGCTTTGTTGTCTGTAAGAAACAAATGTTTTGTAAAATTATATGTAGAAAGTGATGTGGCTTTAACAGTACAGTTAGAACCCAGCCATAAGAAGGAGGTTTCAAAATATACAGTCAGTGTTTTAAAGGTAGAACATGAAATTAAAAGGAACCACTTTTACAGTGAGGTTTATGTCAGATAACATTTGTTTAAAGGTCTTTGTGAGAAACTCTCTCTAGTAATTCAGAAACAAAAGGTAACTTCCTGAAATCTCCTCTGGATGACAATAAGTAATTCAGAGAGGAGAAACTCAGCAGAGTGGGAGGCAATCGGCATCCTCCAAACTAATAGACCACAGCAGGTCAGGACAGAAATGTAAATGAGTGCATGAGACCCCTATCAAGAGGGAAGGTGGAGATGAGTCTTCAAGAGTCTTCAAAACTTTCTGAAGAAAAAAAGGGAGGATAGATTACTATTCTTTAGTTGTGAAAAAATCAAATTATATCACTGCTCAGAGTCAGTGGATAAAGAAAATATTTTCTGCAAGACAGCTGGAGATGGTATCTTGAGTCCCACAAAAAAAGGGAGGAAAACAATGAAAATAATACTAATAAACTTGAGAAACAGCACAAGGATGAAGGAATACAGTTGAATCTACTAAAGAAAGAAAGATCTGGTGACTGAGAGATAAGCTAGAGCAGCTAATAACTGACATTTCTGCAACTGACTGGTCACAATAAAATTATAAAATAAATGTATTTCCATAGAGCCCAAATAATAATAATATCTGAGCTATCTCTCAATGAAAATTCGAATGTCCAAAATAAATAAGCTACTTTTGAAAGTTCAAAAGATTATCAGCAATTCAAACTCAGAGTGACTCCTAGACTTATCAAAATGGAAAAGAAAACAGACAATTTGTTTTTAAAATAAATAATTCTCCATCCATAATTAGATATTCAACAAAAAAATACTTTTAAAAGTGGGGAATAAATAAACACATTTTAAAATTAAATCTAATGGCTTTAGAGTAAACACAACAAAAGGTGAAATAAAGAAGACAACTTGGGAAGGAATTAGGGTGAGGGAAATAACCTTGGATCAAAATATAATAGGCTTCTGAGAAAATCTAAATAAATATTGGCCACATGGAATCACCAGTTTCATAACAGCAATTATAATAATATGTGATTTAACTGAATATGATAACAAATAAACTATATCTCCTGCACTAGAGGCAATGATGCAGGGGAATCATATGTTAGTGGCTAGACTGAGCTCCTTAGCAGCTTTGATGCCAGTCTCTACTGTAAAACACTTTCTCAAAGAAACAAGAATTAATTTATTAATATATTAATTGATTCACTATTTCTGAGTAAAGGTAAAATAAAACATGGCTAAAGTCTTTGGTTTCCTTTTCCTGTTTAGGGATGGATAATGATATTTATTTATGTTTTATTAAGCTATACGTGCACATAATACCCTTAGATCCGTAACTTGTGTGTGTTTGTCAATATGTGCATTACTTAGGTCCTACTTTGTTTCTCTGCTGCTACAATAAAATACTTACCAAACACAACTTGGGAAAGATAAGGTTGATTTGGCCTACAGGTTACCATTCTTCATGGAGGATAGCCTAAGTTGGAAACCAAGAGGCAGGAAACGAAGCAGAGACCATGAAGGATCATTGCTAAGAGGCCTTCTTCACATGGCTAGCTCACCCCATCATCCCGTATAATCCAGAACCACCTGCCAGGAGAAGGAGTACCCACAATGGGCTGGGTCCTCTCACATCAATCATAAATCAAGAAAATGCTTTGCAGACATGCCAACAGACCAATATGATGGAAGAATTTAATCAATTGAAGTTTTTCTCTTCCTAGATGAATCCTTCTTTCATCAAGTCAGCAAAAACTAACCAGCATAACTTCTGTTCTCCTGGAGGAAAGTAAAAGAAAAGCAAATTTAATCAACCACAAATAAATCATAAACAGAATAAATACAAACCACAACGTAATTTGGCAATAAAATAAATTCAAGTTTGCTTATAGATGGAACAGTGTAAAATGAATGATTTTGTTCAATACAAAGATATATGTAGTTCAGTTGTATTCAAAACAATAATTCTATGCTATTTTAAAAGTCTTGCTCAAAATAAATGAAAGACTAGAAAAATGTTTCCAATAATTACATTCTGAAAGAAATATACAATAGCATTTTTTCATGGATTTAGAGTTCCTAGCCAGTGAGGTTCCATAGATTCCCCAATGAACATTTTAAGCCATTTTCAGTGTTCCTGTTTATACATCCCCAAACTTGACTTTGAGACCCTATTGCTAAAGTTATCGCATAACCAAGTCATATAACATTGTAGCACAAATCTTGAAAGGTCTTATTAATAAAAACAAACCTGGAGCCAGGTATTGGGGTGAATGCTGGAAGGTCAGAGAAGCAGAACAAGCCACAGCCACCTCACCTTGCCAATACCTCAGTTGATCCTGTTTCCTCAGACTGGAAGCCTCTGAGTCCTCATCCAAATGGATCTCAGCTGAACTGCTGCTCCAAAGCCTAAAAGCTTAACCAGCTCCTAGTTCCTCATCCTCACTCCTTAAATACCTTTCTGCTTCCTACCATCACTTCCTGGGATTAAAGGCGTGTGTCACCATGCCTGGCTGTTTCCAGTGTGGCCTTGAACTCACAGAGATCCAGGTGGATCTCTGCCTCTAGAATGCTAAGATTAAAGGCACATGTGTCACCATTTTCTGACCTCTATATTGTGGTGGTAATCTAATTATACTGAAATATGATTTTGATTGTATGTTAATAAATAAAGTTGTCCGGGGGTCAGAGCTATTAGAGCCATAGCAAGAGTGTGGCGGTGGTGGCACACGCCCTTAATCCCAGAAAGCCAGCCTTTAATCCCAGGGAGTGGTGGTAGAAAGCAAAAAGATATATAAGGCGTGAGGACCAGAAACTAGAAGCATTTGGCTGGTTAAGCTTTCAGGCTTTGGAGCAACACAGTTCAGCTGAGAGCTATTGGGATGAGGACACAGAAGCTTCCAGTCTGAGGAAACAAGACCAGCTGAGGAACTGGTGAGGTGAGATAGCTGTGGCTTGTTCTGTCTCTTTAAATAGACTAACAGACAGGAAAAGGGGCCCTCATTCGGGAAGCTGGGACACCGCAGGCGGAAGGGTGAGATTTTGGCTCTGAGCTCTGACCTCTCGGCTTTCTCTTTTGCATTAAAAAAAAAAAAAAAAACTACTCCATGATCCTAAAATTTTCTTTGCATCCCCATAAGATACAGCGCCCCCCTCCAGCAGGAAGTAGTTAAGAGAAGCTACGCCCAAATTCCCAAATATACCAAGCTGACTTTGGAGATGTGTAAAAGTTAAAACCTTCCTTTTAAAAAAAAAAAAAAAAAAGAAAGGGGAAGTGCTGTGGGATGTTCTGTATGTCCTGTGGGAGCCCATTCTTAGGTTCTTTGTGGCGTTACCCAGCAGGTCCGTATAGAGGATGATTAGGACCATGGGCCTGAGTGCAGGTGTTTGAGATGGTCTGCACTTGGCTGTGCTGGGGGATGGTCTGTATGTCAAGTTGCTCTGATTGGTTAATAAATAAAACCTGATCGGCCGTGGCTAGGCAGGATAAAAGGACAGAAAGGCAGAAGGAGACGCTGCAGCGGCCGCAATGACCAGAGAGGCTGCAGCCGCCGCCATGACCAGAGAGGCTGCAGCCGCCGCCATGACCAGCAGCATGTGAAGACGCCAGTAAGCCACCAGCCACATGGCAAGGTATAGATGTATGGAAATGGATCAATTTAAGATAAAAGCACAGTTAGCAAGATAAGGACAGTTGGCAAGAGGCCTGCCACGGCCATACAGTTTGCAAGCAATATAAGTATCTGTGTTTATTTGGTTGGGTCTGAGCGGCTGTGGGACTGGCGGGTGACAGAGATTTGTCCTGACTGTGGGCAAGGCGAAAAAAAATCAAGCTACAAATGGCGCCCGAACGTGGGGCTAAAGAAAAAAAGGGCTAAAGAAAAAAAGGGCTAAAGAAAAAAAGGGCTAAAGAAAAAAAGGGAAGAAAAAAAAAGGGACTAAAGAAAAAGGACAAATGAACAGGGATAAAGGCCGGTGTTATGAAAAAAAAAAAAAAATACTAAAGACAAAGTCCCTTAACCAAGAGGCGCTCCAATAAAGTGTGATCTGAGAAGAATCCTCGAGTGGTGGTAAAGAGGATTCAGAACTCAACACACGGAGCGGTGACGTCGGTAAGTTCTCCAGGAACGGTGACGTCGGTAAACGCCCCACAGTTCCTAATTCTCTCTCTCAAATGAGCGGCAGCCGCCGGTTTGAGTTACTGGCGGGTTCCTGGGGCTTGGAAGAGAGAGGAAAAGGAACATAGACAGTTATATAAAGAAATAGAAAGTTTAAAAAAAATAAAGTCGTTAAAGAGAAAGTAATATAAAAAATAAGCCATGTAAAGATGGATATCACACAGAGAGTTTGGATTATATTGTCTTTGGGATTTTTAACTGCAGAAAAACATTTGATCGTAAAAGATGTTGAGTTAAACCAATATGTATATATTAAAGATATCTTGACTTTAAAATTTGGATATAAGGATGTGTTACTTTGGAAAGGAGACTCTGCTTTTGTCTCTACAGAAAGCCAGAGGCTATGGATTTGTTTCAGATTAAGATACATCAGGTTTGACCAGCCAAGACCACCTGAAAGGTCTCCGATGACACCATGGCCCAGATGATCCAGCATCCAGAGTCGTTTCGGGGCAACTGGCTCAGACGATACGGTCTCACGGACTACTCCATGATCCTAAAATTTTCTTTGCATCCCCATAAGATACAGCGCCCCCCTCCAGCAGGAAGTAGTTAAGAGAAGCTACGCCCAAATTCCCAAATATACCAAGCTGACTTTGGAGATGTGTAAAAGTTAAAACCTTCCTTTTAAAAAAAAAAAGAAAGGGGAAGTGCTGTGGGATGTTCTGTAGGTCCTGTGGGAGCCCATTCTCAGGTTCTTTGTGGCGTTACCCAGCAGGTCCGTATAGCGGATGATTAGGACCATGGGCCTGAGTGCAGGTGTTTGAGATGGTCTGCACTTGGCTGTGCTGGGGGATGGTCTGTATGTCAAGTTGCTCTGATTGGTTAATAAATAAAACCTGATCGGCCGTGGCTAGGCAGGAAAGATAGGTGGGACTAACAGAGAGGAGATATAAAAGGACAGAAAGGCAGAAGGAGACGCTGCAGCCGCCGCAATGACCAGAGAGGCTGCAGCCGCCGCAATGACCAGAGACGCTGCAGCCGCCGCCATGACCAGCAGCATGTGAAGATGCCAGTAAGCCACCAGTCACATGGCAAGGTACAGATGTATGGAAATGGATCAATTGAAGATAAAAGCACAGTTAGCAAGATAAGGACAGTTAGCAGGAAGCCTGCCACGGCCATGCGGTTTGAAAGCAATATAAGTGTCTGTGTTTACTTGGTTGGGTCTGAGCGGCTGAGGGACTGGCGGGTGACAGAGATTTGTCCTGACTGTGGGCGAGGCGGAAAAATCAAGCTACACTATATCTAGTGGCTGTTCTGTTCTCTGGCCCCATATAAATTCATTAGGGTGCACGATATATTGGGGAATACAATATCACCATATAACATGAAGAAATCAACTTGGCAAATCACCTGTAAATTTAACCAAGCTCTGCTTGTTGAATTTAAACCCTGCTTCACAGAATTTCTGGCTAGACAAGCCCTAGGGGGGAAACCACCACTATAATTTGGCTCAACGAACATGATATTAAACCAACTTTTAATGACATTGTTATAACAATAGATTAGTTCATCTCCCAACTATTATCAGAAACGTTTCCTTTCTCAGTAGATGGCAATTAATCAGAGAGCTACAACTGGTCAAAGTGCAGAGAATTATGAACTGTGGAATGCTCAGCTCTAAATGGGACATCTGTAGCATATCTCCTCCTCCTGATGCTCATGCATCATTCCAAAATAGGAATAGAACTAGTAAGAGCCAGAGGCAGTGGGTTACTATAGGGAAACTGTATTTTTTTTAATGTAACACATCTGTTGCACATATAAACTCAAAGCGGTGTTGTGACTCCATGCACAAATCCTGTGCAAATTCAAGACGGACAGAATCCCAGTGTAAGAGGAAGGTAGGTAGGAAGCGACTATCTGAATGCCCTTTCTTAAGTAACTAATAATAAGCCAAAGTGAATTCAGAAAACTTATATGAAACAATAAATACCTAAATTATATTAGAAAGGCAAAATTTGAATCATAAGAAAAGAGTATACTACTTTAGGATACTTACATATGTGACTAAATATCATATTTTAAAAGTTAAAGGTCTTGTTTGTACACATTTTAGGATAACAGCTGTTTTGGGGAGTGGGTCATAGGTGTGCTTTACACATTGCTAATATTCCTTTGCATATGAGGTGTGGATGCATATGCCCTAAGAGATGCGGAAGTGAGCGGAAGCTTCTTTCATAGTTGCTCTTCAAAGAATGTGACAAAGTTGATATGTGCTCTGTTGTATGTCATATGCACTTAAATTACAAACTGAAATACATGACAATATGAAAATACTCCATACTTGGGTTTATACATTTAAAGAAGACAGTCCTCAGTTGCTAATGTCTGCCCCCTCACAGAGGTTGAAAGGATGGGAGAAAGTGAGGGCATAGGGTGATAACTATTCTCGTATGTTTATTTACAATATTTTTCAGCTAACAAATGTGTGTTTACATTTAAAATACAATGAAGGTATGTTACTTTTGTCATCAAATTTTAATATAGAAAAATAAACTATGCTGGTTATGTGACAAAGTAGTTCATTGCTTTTAGTGTTTTAAGTTTTATAAAAATAAATCTGTGCTGTTTGCTCCCTCTTGGGATTTGCAGTTTTGAAGAATATTATGTTTTTTGAGATTCAGCCATGCTGTAGAATGCACCGTTACATTTTTACACAGTTGTGTAGCTGTTAATGTTATGAATATATGATAAAACATATTATCTATCCCAGTCTTTGATTTGTAACTCTGTAGAAATTAAATTTTCATATCATATGGAATAAATTTTGTTGTATTAATTCCAATTAAGGACTCTTTCTCTTTCCAATATAGGTGACTTTTATTGCCTCACTTCACAGAGAAGCTTCCTATTTCCCCAGTGTGCATTACTACAGAGGGTGAAATTATTATATCATACATCAAAAGTGATTAGATATAACTAACTGAACATAATTCAACCTAAATGTCTGGAGTTTATCTGAACTTTTAATTGGAATTTTAATAGACTTCAACTGGGTATGAACCATTCTCCTGAAATCTGTAGGGCCTATGCAAGCAATTTTTATACAAGAATTCAACAAATACCCTGAATTAATTAGATTTCAATTAAATAAAGAATAACTTACCTGAATTTTCTAAATATTCATATTTCAAGATATGTTCACTAATTTCTTGTATTACACATTACCTTGCAAAGAAAAGCTACAAACTCAAATTGATATGCAGTCATCATTACCAATAAATGTTAGCTATATCATTTCTGTAAGTCTATCAATAGTAGAAAGAAACTGTATGAGAATACCAGATATCAGTAAAAATTATTGTACAGCTGTATTTTCACTCCAGTTAACCTGTCTCTCCTCTGGGTAAATGGAATTGTGTCCTGAGAGGTCTCATCCTCCAAACTCAGCCGTCCCTCATCCTTAGTGACACCCAGCAGCCACCTATCTACCAACAAATTCTGCAGGTTGAATTTCACATTAATAATTTTCTTATTTTATGATTGTTGCATGTGTGGTATTGAATGAATATATATCTAGTTACCTCTTTCAACTTTTTACAAATGGGCTAAGTTTTATGTCTTCAGTAAGGTTTTATTGGCATCAGTGCTGTATGGTCTCCATTATCAGGTTAAAGTGTGTGTTGATGTGTGAAGACTGCACTTACATGGGATAGTTAAACAGTCGCCCATTGACTTACCCATTCATCAGAAAGTTATCAAGCATACACTCTTGAGAAATGTGGAGAATTTTATATAAGAATATTAAAACTTAGAAGGAATGGATAGAGTCCCTGTTATAAATTTCATCATAAAAATTGCATCAAGGACAAATAAGAAAATTGAATCATTAAAAAACTATTAGTAAAGATGTTTACACATAAAAATACCAAGTGTACACAGTGTCATTTTCCACAGATGCTTAAGAAATTCTTATTTCTGATAAATATATCTGACAAAAAACCATAAAATTTTTATAAAACATAATATCTCACTTCATACATGATGACTCTAACTGCTAGAGAGAAATTGTATACTTAATTTTATAATAAATTTTAATGCAACAAATCATTTAATATATTCCTTTCTATAGAAAAGCTAGGCCTCATCATAAATAATATAAATTAATTTAAAAATTTTGAAAATGCATCATTAATTTCAAGAAATTACTTTTCTACAATCTGGATGAAGTTTATATTAAACACTGTGCTTGGAAGTTATTAGAAACAGAATAAAATTTTTAATAAAATCATTCACAGATAAAATAACTACAACTTCATACAGACACAGCTTAAGGAGAGAAAAGTAGGATTTTTGTTTTCGTTCAATTCTCAAGGTGTTTTAATATTATTTATAAAAACCAAGCCACTGCACCAAGGCTGAGCAACTTTTTTTTTTTCATTTTACATACCAACCACAGTTTCCTCTCCTATCTTTCCTCCCTCCCCCTCCACCTTCCCCGACCCACCCCCATCCACTCCTTCAAGAGGATAAGGCCTCCAGTGGGGTGTCAACAAGGCCTGGTACATTTAGTTGAGGCAGGACCAAGCCCCTCCCTCCTGCATCAAGGCTGATCAAGACAATCCACTTTAGGGAATGGGCCCCAAAAAGCCAGGTTATGCATCAGGAATAGATCCTGATCCTACTTTCAGGTGCCCCTCAAAGAGACCAAGGTATAAAACTGTCTTCCACATGCAGAGGGCCTAGTTCAGTACCATGTAGGCTCTTCAGTTGTCAGTCTAAAGTTTATGAATTCCCAAGAGCTTGGTTCAGTTGTCCCTGTAGATTTCCCCATCATGATCTTGACCACCCCCCTTGCTCATATAATCCCTCTTCCATCTCTGTAACTGGACTTTTGGAGCTCGGCCTGCTGCTTAGCTGTGCATCTCTGCATTTGCTTTTATCAGTTACTGGATAAAGGCTCTATGATGACAGGATATTCAGCAATCTGATTAGAGAAGGAGACCAATTTAAGTTCCCTCTCCGCTATTGCTACAAGTCTTAGCTGGGGTCATCCTTGTGTATTTCTGGGAATTTCTCCAGCTCCAGGTTTCTCCCTAACCCTATAATGTCTCCCTCTATCAAGATATCTCTTCCATTGCTCTCCCACTCTGTCCCTCCCCCAGCTTGACCATCCTGTTCTCATTCTTTTATGTTCTTATCCTCCATCCCCTCCCATCTACCATCCCCCCAACCCCAATTTACCCAGGAGATCTCATCTATTTTCCCTTCCTAGGGCGATTCATATGTCCCTTGTAGGGTCCTCCTTGTTACCTATCTTCTCCAAAGCTGTGGGTTGTAGGCTGGTTATCCTTTGCTTTATGTCTAGTATGCACTTATGAGTGAGTAGGTACCATGTTTGTCTTTCTGAGTCTGGGTTACTCACTCAGGATATTTTCTAGTTCCATCCATTTGCCTGCAAAATTCAAGATGTCATTGTTTTTTTTAACAGCTGATTAATACTCTATTATGCAAATGCACCACATTTTCTCTATTCATTCTTCAGTTAAGGGGCATCTAGGTTGTTTTCAGGATCTGGCTATTACAAATAATGCTGCTATGAACATAGTTGAGCAAGTGCCCTTCTGGTATGATTGAGCATCCCCTGGGTATATGCCCAACAATGGTCATTGGATCTTGAGGTAGACTGATTCCCAATTTTCTGAGAGGTCATCATACTGATTTCCAAAATGGCTGTACAAGTTTGCACTCCCAACAGCACTGGACGAGTATTCTCCTTGCTCCACATTCTCTCCAACATAAGCTACCCACAGTGTTCTTGATCTTAGCCATCCTGACAGGTGTAAGATGTTATGTCAGAGGTGGGGAAGGAGGACAGGAAAAGGCATGGGAGGGGGAACTATGTATGGTTGGTATGTAAAATGAAAAAAAATTAAATAAATTTAAAAAAGAAATAAAAAGAAAAACAAAACCCAAACAACCTGAAAGTGGGCCAATAAAAGTATGTGTTTTCAATACTAAGGGACAAATTTACATGAAACTTCAAGTTTGTTCAATGAGACAGAAACATTCAATCTTCGAATAAAACTGCACATTTTTGAGGAAACAAAAAACCCCAAGCCACTAAAATTGCAGAAAACTACTTCACAATGAGTGATATAGCTTATAGGAGCTGCTGGTGGTAGGGTTTCATACTAAGAAAAGTTTCTGTGGGATAACTACATGGGAAGCTTTTGTCTGTATGGAAGAGAAAGGACTTGATGGCTAGACATATTCCACATAGATAATGTGGAAGCTGAACTAAAACACCAGGGTAGTTAGTCACTCCAGGTTCCTTGCTCCTCATATCCCATCCATCTCTACGTATTTCTACCCCCTTTATATGAAATTTTCCTTCAGCAACAATTTTTTACTGTATGACCAACATGCAAAATTCAATACAGCAGACTCCCTAGGACTTACTCATCTTGCAAAATTTAGACTTTGTACTAGTTTAATTTTAACTCCTGTTTTCAGCCCTTCACCTAGTCAGCTATCATTCTACTCTCTGCTTTCATGAGTTTTATCATTTTAATACAGTAAAAAGTATGCTGTATTTGTCTCTTTGTGACAGGTATATTTCACTTAGTATAATATCCTCAAGATTTCTACATGTTCTTGCATATGACTGTATTTTCTTCCTTCTTAAAGGCTGAATTTGCTTGGATATGTATCATAATGTAGCCTTTCATTAATTGATGACTTGCAGATCATTTTGACTACTATAGTTAACATATCTGCGTGGATATCTTACTATATATTGATTTCAATCCTCTGTATAAGTAACTATAAAGCTAATTACTAGATCATAAGAAATACTGAGATCCACACTGTTAGAAATGTTGAATGGAAAAAAACTTTGGCACAATTTTGCATTTCTACCAACAGTATAAAAGAGTCCTGACTTTCCACAAGTATGTCAACACTTACAGTCCTTTGGTTTTCTTACTGAGAGGTACTAGGTAGCATCTTACTGTAGACTGGATTTTCATTTCCATAATACACACTGATGTTAGACTATTTTCCTATGCCTGTTGAGTATCTGTTTATCATTTTAAGAAAATTTCCATTTAATCACTTTGCCCACCTTCATTTTTTGCCATTGAATTATAAGAATTCCTTTATATATTTCAGATACTAATCTTTATCATATATGTTTTGTCTTTCATTCCATCAGGTACCTTTTCACCCATTCATTTCCACTGCTGGGCAGAAGCTTTCTAGATTAACATAGTCACACTTACCTATTTTTAATTTTATTGCCTATGGTTTTATTTCCATATTTATGTCTTGCAGCCAAGACTTATGGCATGAAATTTTTCTTTTTCCTTCTAGGAGTTTTATAGTTTATATGATTTTTTTCTCCATTCCTGCCACTAGAAGAATATTGCTTTAGTTTGATTGATTTATAAATAACAAAAGTGTGTTGGTTATCATTGATGAGATTGTGAAGTCAAAAATTAAAGTAGGGCGAGAATCTGTGTTGGTGAATACTTATGCTACATTTAAGGGATGGCACCCTATGATGCATTTCCATGTAGCAATGGGAGAAGCTCCTTCACTACTGCATTACAGAGCAACTTATTCATTTTATAACACCTCATAGTCATGAGGTCAAATCTCTTTCAACTATTTCATCTCTTCACTCTATCAACTTAGTGGTAAGTTTCTACCTTGGAATTTCAGGGATATATATGTCATATACATCATTCATATCTAAACAACTCAAAATTCAGAGGTTTCAGAATAGAAAGTGCTTTGAACACAATATTACTCTTAGTGATTTAGTATTCACTTTGAAGACTTCAAAGATTTTAGAGAAATATTTAAAAAAATCTTAGTGCCTCCAGAAACCTAAATAAAAGTAAATCTTACAAAAGAGGTTAAGCTATTCAATGCAATCCCCATCAAAATACCAACATAATTCTTCACAGACCTGGAAAGAATAATACTCAACTTCATATGGAAACACAAAAAACCCAGGATAGCCAAAAGAATCCTGTACAATAAAACAACCTCTGGAGGCATTACAATCCCTGACTTCAAGCTCTACTATAGAGCCACAGTAATAAAAACAGCTTGGTATTGGCATAAAACTGACATGTGGACCAATGGAATTGAATTGAAGACTCTGACATTAACCCACACACCTATGAACATATAATTTTTGACAAAGAAGCCAAAAGTGTACAATGGAAAAAAGAAAGCATCTTCAACAAATGGTGCTGGCATAACTGGATATCAACGTGTAGAAGGCTGCAAATAGATCCATATCTGTCACCATGCACAAAACTTAAGTCCAAGTGGATCAAGGACCTCAACATAAATCCAGCTACTCTGAACCTGCTAGAAGAGAAAATAGGAAGTAGTCTTGAACACATTGGCATAGGAGATCACTTCCTAACTATAATACCAGTAGCACAGACATTGAGAGAAACAATCAATCAATGGGACCTCTTGAAACTGAGAAGCTTTTGTAGAGCAAAGGATACGGTCAACAAGGCAAAGTGGCAGCCTACAGAATGGGAAAAGATCTTCACCAACCCCACATCTGACAGAAGACTGATATCCAGAAATGTTAAATTTAAAGGCAAGTTTTAATTTTATCCAAGGAGCTTAGATTTGAGAAATGAAGGTGCCTTAGCTATCAAATATATAACTATATTAAAAAAAAATCAGATTTTTTTAAACTACAACTTGTCGATAGTCATAACTGTGTACTTAATCCTATGTATTGTTTGTCTCAAATATAAATGTGCACACATTCTGTGTTGTTTCTTGTCTAATCTGAATCTGAACCTATCTGTCTCATTTTGTGTTTTTTCTTGAGAAGTTTTCCCTAAGACCTACTTTTAGAGAACACCTCTCTTTCCAAGATTTTCCGAGGGATTTGCTTTACAGGCAATGTTTACAGAAGAACCTACAGTCTCCAGGAAGCCATTTTTATTTCTGAGATGCTGAGGTATATGTGGACTGTGGGAGACCCTCCCTGACCTTTTCTCCCCAGAGTGCTCTTGAGGAGTGAGGGATAAGATAGAAATATAGAGGGAAGAGAGAGACAGGTAGAAACACAGGATAGCCTTGGGAGGGCCTGGATCCTTATCCCCTGACCCTTTCTTTCTCTTCTAAAGGGCTTTATAAAGGAATGCCAAGGGGTGGAGCAAAAGACCTTCCCCTGGCGCAGCCAAGTGCAGACTCTTCCAAACACCTGATGACCATGCATGTGGTCAATCCGTCCCCTTATGCAGCCCTGCTGTGTAAAGCAAGCTCAGATCTCACTAGGCAACCTCTGTGGGCTCCCACAGTGGACCACACTCAAATACATAATACCCAGGTACACACCTGAGAGGTTTAGGAAGCAAAAAATGTTAGTAGCCCCCAACTTCAAGCATCAACTGTTATCCCCATCTATCAGATCAAGTGACTTATTTCTCTCTCTCATATACATATGCCTGCTTGAGCTTTGACTTTATGATATTGTCTTTTATAAAATATGTCTGTTTTAAAAAGAAAGTTTATTTTTCCATGGAAACATAACATCACAAGGAAAAGAAGAAACACAGGTGATATTTATCTTAAGACTCTCAGCTTCTGACATATTTTTAACAATATGTTTCTAATTATCTGAGCATAATTTTATAGAAGTGGAGATGTGAAATTTGAAATGAGTCATTTAAAAGAAATCTTACAGAGCTCCTTTGACCCCATAATTTGGCCCTCATTTTTTTGTTTATTTGTTTTTGTTTTGTTTTGCTTATTAAATTGCATTTGTCAAAGAAATGTCAAAAGTTCTCCAAAGATTGTCAAGATCTAGCTCTCTTTTTTGGACAAACTTGGATATCAACAATATGAGGATCTGCGGATAAAGGCTGAGATGAGAAACTCCGTAAAGCATCATGATGGAGCTTTGAATGAAGTGAAATATCCCAGTAAGACACCCAGGTAAGTCACTGGGGCCTTGGGAGATTTATACTGGGCATTCTTTATAAGTGAGGAGATTGATAAAAGGATCTCCAAGAGGACAGAGGACAGTGGGAATTTTGTCCTGTTAACAGATACTTAAGGAAAAAATGTTGTTCTTACACTGAGTAACATAGGCACTGCAACACTGTCTTGTACTTAAATGTTATTTTCTTTATATCAAGAATGATGGTGAGGAAGGGGACTAGTGTAAAGTCATTCATGCCGTCTTATAAACAAATGCGAGCAGATGATTCTTTGAGACCAAAATCCTTGTCATGGACAGCCACAAGACAGAAGGTGCCAAATTCCAGGCAGCATAATACTGAATTTGAATGTTGAGTCCCAGATGGTTTCTAGGATAGAATTCCTTTTTTTTTCTCTCTCTCTCTCTCTTTCAATTACCTCTTAGCAGGACTGCCCTGTATTTTACTTGATTGGTAGAATAGAATCTAGTACAGATCTTAGTAGGAAAAGTAGATATTTCTTTTCTACAATCCAACCTAATTTTCTTTTAATTTCATAATTAATCAAAGTAGCATAAAATAATGTCAGTGAAATTGGAATCTCTCTCATTTCTGTGATTGAACCTAAAAGACATTTCCAGTTATAAGACAAAGTGTATAATTGGAGAAAAATAAGAAGAGACCATTCTTAACATCCCTCAAGATATCCACCTTGTGAGAGATTAGCTGTCAGTGCTCTCAGGATATACTTGCCCTTTAGACATGCACGGGTCTGAAAGATGTTATTTGCTATGCTTACACCTGGTACTGGGGATAGGTAGAGCCTAAGAACTCATTTGCCAAATGGACAGCATAGTTAGTCTCTATGTGGGGCAAATCCTCTCCATGGGGCTCAGCATAGAGTAGAAACAGAGCCTCGGTTTCTGGTTTTTTGACCCAGAAACCGAGGTTTTCTACCCTCATTTTTCCTCCTTTGTATGGGATATTCTCTGTTTTCAGTTGGCACAGAAACCCGCACTGCCCTCCAAGACTACTTCCAGAACAAGCCCATCCTTGCATCAGTTTTTAGAATGACTCAAGATGTATGTTTCCCCATGACCATGGACTTATCAAAGAAGCAATCAGTAAATGTAGAGTAGCTTAATTTTCTCTCCTGATTATATGTCTTTGCACCTTTTATCATTGGTTTGTGTGTTTACATAAGCAATACTTTAGCCATGATTTCTTCAACTATCTTTTCCTAGGCTAATAAACACTGTTTCTGCCCAAGGATTTGCAATTCTTTTGACTTTGGTGACCGGCCACACTCAGTGAGCCTTTGTTCCTTTACTGTCTAATACCCAGATTCTGTCTTCATCAGACCAAGACTCCAGCAAGCCCTGCTTCCAGGCCCTGGCTATTAATACCTGTGATTTTCTCTTTCTTTTCTCATCTATGGAACAATTTTCTTTTTTGCTTTATCTTAGCCTTTTACTCATTATAAAATACTCTTTCATTTCTTGTTTGCAGTGGATGGGAAAGCTCACATAAAAACTTGATACTATCCTAACCCTTGACCTCAACTGGTGGGCTTCTGATTATCCAGATTTCAAACTGTACTTGGATATTTTATACATGAACAACCAAGTAGGTAAACAAGTTAGTGCTGTATTCTTTCTACAGCCCTTCTGACCTAAGTAGAAAAAAATAAATTGAACTTTGTTCCAGGATGTAATTCACCTGAGATGCAAAGACAAACAAACATGAAAAGCCGTTTTTCATTGTGAAGCCTTTGCTGAAGCAAAGCAGAACAAAATTTCAAGACGGGTTTGGAGTTAATTACCTTAAAGAATCTTTCCAGGCATGAACTCTCCTCTGTAGTTGTACCTAATTGTATTTGCAAGCTGGAGAGCAGAAGTAAGGCTGCTTGGGGAGGAGGAGGGGGATGAGCAAGAACAGGGAAGAGGGAGAGCTGGGATAGGGGTAGGCAAATAAGAACAATACATAATAACATCTATGTGTGGAAGTCACCTTGTGAAGCCCATTGTTCTGTGTGCCAACTAAAATCCAACATAAAAGAACACAGCAAAAATGGATATAGTTATAGAAATATCCACAATGACAAAATCCTTTAAGATGTCAATGGAAAAAGTTATAAAATTATACAATATCAGTGAAAGATACAAATTGAAGTCAAACTATATTGTGAAAAAAAAATCTCATTATATATATGAAAGATTACCATGGTAAGGATGGGCTGGCATGCACTTTTCCAGAAATGTTAAAGTATGCAAAAACATAATTTAAAATTTTATTTTAATTTAAGAGCCCACCCACAGAACACCCAGACTATCCCAAGGTAATATCTCGACATTAGCAAACTTTAAAAGGTTAAGTAACAATAATTAAAACATTATAATATTGGTAGAGCCACATATAAAAATCCTCAGGAAATTGAGGCACAGTATCACAGGTAGGGGCTCAAATTGTATATATAATGTTCTTTCATTAAATCAACAAAAACCACAACTCTATGAAGATATATTTTGTATCTTGTATATAAAATTTGCACAAATTTACAAGATGAATTTCATGTGTTTGTCACATGTGTGTGTCCTTGTCGAGACCACAATCATAAAATCAATCACCTATCAATACTTCCCCAGTTCTTTTGTAATCCCTTCTCAAGCCCCTCCTACATTGAGTCACAGATCTTCTTTTTAGCAACAGAGCTGCATTTGCATCTTCAAACATTCTGAACAGTTAGAGTGGATGCTGCTTCAGTCTGTCTTATTTCTCTCAGCACAAGAAATTCATCAGAAGTGTTGTTGGAATCACTGGCTTTTTGTTGCTGGGGAGTATCCAGTTGTTTGAACACACTTCAATTTGTCTATACATGGGTAGACATTTGAATTATTCTCTGCCTTTTCAACATTAGAGAAATGAGTTTTACTGAAGAACTGTGAAAGTCCTATATGGATATATGCTTTTGGTTCTTAAAAATGGAGGTGTAGCTTCCTGTACCACAGGGAATTAAGACCAGCAACTGACAGATAGGATTTCATGAATCTAAAAAGCTTCTACACAGCAAAGGAAACTGTCAATCAAGTGAGAAGGCAGCCCAAATAAGGGAAGAAAATTTTTGCCAACACACAAGTCACAGAAGAGGATACAATGTTAGCCTCTGGATGTGATATGACTGTAGCACAGAAAAACTCCCAGAAGCTATGGTTACCATTGCAAGATCTCCATAAGGAGAAAAGACTAAAACTTTCTAGCATGGATGGGGAGTGGTTCCCATTACTTCACTACTAACTGAGGAGCTAATAAAGATGATAGTTGTGAAAGGGTCGACCGAAAGTCATGTCAGTTTGTGGGCAGCCTTGGTAAGTGTTGATGCCCCAGTGAATAACCTCATGACCTCAATGCATATGGGCAGCACTAATTAGACTCAGTGGGTCTTATAAAGAAAGAAAGACATGAAATCGGTAGGGAAATGTATTGGAAGGAGTGAGGGTAGTTAGATACAGGCTTAGGAGTTGATGCGACCAAGATATATATATATTTCTCAAAGAATAATAAAATTAAACAAAATAAAATATTTCCCTAATGTTATACTTAAAAAACTGATAAAAGTTTATTTAAAAAGACAGAACAAAATATGCACCTAAAAAACGAAATTGGAAAAACAGAAATAAATACAGGGTGAATAGTTTTTTCAAAAAACCTTATCAAATATTAACATTTTATAAAATGTTACTCTTTATCATAGTTATAAAAAGTAAAATGCGCCGGGCGGTGGTGGCGCACGCCTTTAATCCCAGCACTCGGGAGGCAGAGGCAGGCGGATCTCTGTGAGTTCGAGGCCAGCCTGGTCTACCAAGTGAGTTCCAGGAAAGGCGCAAAGCTACACAAGAGAAACCCTGTCTTGAAAAACCAAAAAAAAAAAAAAAAAAAAAAAAAAAAAAAAAAAAAAAGTAAAATGCTACAAAAGATACATTTTTAGGAATATTAATTTTAGGAATATAAAAACATTGTAGTTGAAACAATGCTTCAAAAAGTAGGGAAATAAAAAAAACTTGAATAAACAGCACAAATGAATACAGAAATGCAAAGACAGCAATGAAAAGATAGGGAAATAATGAACCCAAGAATGTAGAATAGAAACTCTAGAAAGGGAGAATATACAAGATACTAGAAAATAAAAAAGTTAAGGCCGTTTCCCAACTGCATCAAGATAAGGGCAAAATTACCTATCTATGAAATTTAAAAAAAAATGTAATTGCTGTAAATTTCTGAGAAAAAGAGAGAATTCTAAATTAATTTTAATTTCAAATTCCAAAGTTAGGCAATAACAGGATATAAAATAAAAGCATTTTCAGAAATGCACCAAAAAGAATGTTCTTGTATCTTTCTCAAAAAGTTACTGAAGGTTTGATTTACTTTGGCATAATGACAAAGGAAATCTAGAAAGAAATGGTAGCTAGAGAGCCAATACAGGAGAGCCTGATGTGATATCTCAGAATGACAAGGGCATCAGAATAACAGCCCTCAGAATAACACTGAAGCAGAGTGACAGGAGACACACACACACACACACACACACACACACACACACACACACACACACACCTGTTACTTACCATGCAACTTTGCTTCCTCTGCAGACCCATGTCCGCAGCAGGCTGCCTGTACAATGTGTGATAAGAGTTCCTGCCTTTGCCCTTGGGTCAGCCTCAAACACTCCATGACACACGGCTGTTTCACTCTTGTCCTTCTGTTCATGGTAGAAGACAAATCAAGGAAAGTTAGAAGTGGAAATTACTCCGCACTTCAGCATAATCCTCCCATTCTTTTGTATGTTTCCGCCCCTAACCACAGACCTAATAGCAAGAAGCTCTCTTCTTCTAGATCCCAGACCTTGTAACTACCGCACTGACAGATGTCCCAGAAAACTGATGCCAGGATTTGACTTTGAGGTTATGTTCTGCTGGGATTCATGGGATAACTATGCTGTCAGACTGTGATTCCCATTCAGTGTTAATATCATATGCATTCACTTATTTCTGCGTGGCCGTTGTAAGGATATTCAGTGTTGAGTTCAGAAAAGAAATACAAATACTAATAAAAAAAATTGAGTCCTTTCTATGTTACTTTGTTTCTAAAATTGATCTTTAAATTTTCTTTGTATATTCTCATAAGGAAAATGAAAATGAAACAAAAATACATGTTCCCATGCTTTATGATTTGTGCTGTGGTATGACTTAGAAGTGTACAGTGTATACTATTTACTCAAATCTACAAATTAAAGTCCAAGTTTCAAAATCTATTTACTCATGTGCCATTCATTGAAATTTTTATAAACAATTTCTTTACATCTAGTCAGTTGCAGTAGATAGATGTTTGCCTGTCTTGGTGTTATTGAATATTAAAAAGTGTTTCAGAAGAAATATACTTTTTTTCTTAAAGTCACTGAAATTTTGGAGCTGGAGAGATAGAACAGTGGTTAAAAGCCCTTGTTTCTCTTGCAGAGAAGCTGGGTTTGGTTCTGAGCACCCACGCAGAGGCTCACAATCATCTGTCACACTAGTTCTAAGGAATCTGGGCCCCTTTTCTGGTCCCCTCAGGCACCAGGCATACACATCTTTCACAGACGTAAGAAACACTTATACACCTAAAACAGAAACAATATGTAAATCTTTTAAAAGTCACTTAAATTGTGTTTTTGTTTTTTCATTTAGACATCTGACTAAGGTTTTTCTTTTTCCCATCCACCTTTCCTTAACAGGTCAGGCTGCAGTTTGTTTTCTGTGTTGTGATAAAGACCATGACCAAAAGCCACCTGCGGAAGATATTCAACAGCCATCTTCCTCGTTCCATCTTCTGAGGAAATCAGTGCAGAAAGTCCAGGCAGGAACCTGGAGGTAGGAACTGAAGCAGAGAGCATGGAAGAACACCACGTACTGAGTTTCTCCACATGACTTTTGGCATCTTTTCTTACACAGCTGACGACCACTTGCCCAGTAGTGGTACTTTCTACAGTTGGCTGCGCCATTTCACGACAATCCTCAATCAAGAAATCGCCCCACAGACTCAATCTACAGGGTATCTAATGGAGGTGTTTTCTCAACTGAAATTTTACCAGATTGACAAAAACTAACCAGGGCAAGTAATGACTGTTGAAACAATTTTTTTGTTTTCGTCTTGTTGTTGTTGTTCTTTTTTTTTTTTTCTTTCAGGAAAGCAATACTTATCAAGGCAGAAAAAACAAAAACATGTAAGCTTTGAGTAGAAGTATTAGTATTAGGGCAGTGGAAATGTGAGTTTAAGAATGTCTCTTGCTTTTTAATTTGTTTTTTGTTTATTTTATTTGAGATTATAATATACTTACATTATTTCTTCCTTCCCTTTCCTCTCCACCCAACCTCTTATATAACCCTCCTTACTCTTCTTCAAATCAATGGCTGCTTTTATTTCATTAATTATTGTTACATGCACTTATATATAAGTATATACATATGTATTCCTAAATACAATCTGCTTGGTCTATATAACGTTAACTGTATGTTTGCTTTCAGGGCTGACCTTTTGGTGTTGGCTACCAGTTGGTGTGCTCTTCCCTGGGAAAGTCTATTTCTCTCACTCTCAGCATGTCTTACTTACCTATAATTTTTTGTGTCAGATGGAGACCTTGTGGTCATTCCCCCATCCATGTTTTGGCATGTCTATTGTTGTTAACCTTGCTCAATTTATGTTTTGACAGCCATGCTGGTAGGATATTATGGGTGTAGCTTCTGCTTTTTCTAGGATACACAAACAAATTTGTTAAAACAATGACTCATGCCAGGTGGTGGTGGTAGCGGCGGTGATGCACGAATGCACGACTTTAATCTTAGCACACAAAAGGTAGAGACTGATTGATCTCTGTGAGTTTGAGGCCAACCTGGTCTACACAGCTAGTTCCAAGATAGCCATGGCTATATAAAGAAACCCTGTCTGAAAAAATTTAAAAAAAAAAAAGAATTCATTGTTTCCTCCTACATTTTACATTTCACCAATTCCAATTGTTAACATTTTACCAATTCCAATTGTTAACATTTTCAGGTTACTGCCTCTGGACAATATGTCATTATTCAATTTTAAAATGCCCCTGCTTTCATTTTTCAAATGGCCAAATAGCTCTTTTTTAAAAAAGAAAACAAAAACCATGAAAGCTGAAGCTTCTGACACTGACTCAAATATTTCCTTCCATTGTATCTGTCTTCCTTTAATCACAACAGTACCCATATCAAGGCAGTGTTATATTTATGTAACTTTGTATCAACATAGTTGTTATCTTGGTCCTTAGTTAAACAACTTTCTGTATTCAACAACTTCTCTCCTAACTACTGGGAATTTTTGAATGGCATGCTAATTTTCCCTAAGAAGCATCTTTCTTATATCTGTACCTAGTTAGTTTATTTTTGTTTAGAACTAATTTTAGTAAGATAATTGTAAGTATACATTCATATACCTTTAAAATTTACCATTGTCATAATTCCATCAGAGGACTATTTATAACCTAATTATGTAAATTATTAGGGATGCAAATGTCAACTCAGAAAAGGATACTGTGTGACAAATGGTTGCATAGTCACCTATTAACTGAATGAGAATGTAGCATCTGCCAGCACCTATTAATAGCAACATCTGTATCTCTGTTGCTATCATGTTAAGTACTTGATCTGAAATAGAAAAATAAATATCCCACTGTAATTTATGAGAGCATATTGTATAGAGAGGCTTGATTATGTCACGCTTCAGCACACACTATTCATCTTCATAGAACCATGTCAAAGGGCAAACGAAGGTCTTGGTAATTACTTCCCATTTTTGACAATTATCGGGAGTAAAGCCGTGTCCACAATGCTCACCTGAGTAAAATGATATCCTCATCTTTATTATGCCAACTTTTGTACATAAGAATGTCTTGACTCAGGAATTATACTATACTGGTTCAATAGAAGTATGTTTCTGAACTTTTCCATTCATAACCCCTTCTTAGTCTCTGTTATGATCATCTGATATTTAGTGAGCCTTCTGGTGCGCAAGTACTTCCACAGATGTGCAATGCTTAACTCTGGGAGCTCCAAACTTGGTTTTAGGGAGCACACTGACAGGTTTACATAAGCACAAACTTAAACACATGCACACACAAAACAAAACACAGTAATTTTGAAGTACAAAGAAAACATTGTGGATATTCTGAATTCAATACTTAATGCTATGGTAAATGGAAATTTCAGAAAGACACTTAAATAAGATTTTAAATAATAATGTAAGTGGTATGAACCTGGTAAAGGTTTTAATATTTTGTTCTTCTCTAGAAAAGTACAGTGGATGCTTACCTCACCCTTACCTTGCAATTCAGATATTTTCCCCCTAAATCATGTTTTTGTTTGTTTGTTTGTTTTTTGTGGGGTTGTGTGTGTGTGTGTGTTTGTATTTTTAATCACTTTTAAATTTTTCATCTTTTTAAAAAGATGTATTTATTATATTATTAATGGTGTGTGTGTATATATGTATGTATGTGTGTAAGCATTCAGGAGGAAAACATTCTAGAATCAGTTCTCTCCTTCTTCTGGAGTAGTGTTTTGCTTTTTCTGACATACTTTGTACTCCAGAGTAGTTGACACATGAACTTCCTAGCAATTCACCTATATCTGTTTCCCATCTTATTTAGGAGTTTGGGGATTATAGGTATACACAACCATAGCAAACCTTCTTTTCGTGGACTCTAATGATGTAACTCAAGTCATCAGGCTAAGTCAAGCAATTTTATACTCTAAGTTAGCTCACCTGCCTCTTTCCCTTCTTATAAAAGTTTATTACCTGGCTACTGAATAGTGTCACCTATTTTTAATACTTGGCATTTTCTCTTTTAATCTCATTTCTTCTTTTTTTTGGTATTTTAATCTTTATCCTAAATTATAAGTGATTAAAATTACTCCCTTTGATTCTACATCTTGGTAGGGATAGGCTTACATAATTCCATGCCCTGAATTGTGATCTGGACATAGTACCGTGCTTTTGGTAATCATAATATACCCCAAATAATGGAATGATCCTTGCTGTATGTGGAGAGGCCCCAAAACAGCTTGACCACACAGCTGCCATAACAGGCCTAGAGGCCCAGGCACAGCTTCTGTGACAGGCTTTCTGGCAGGCAACACCCAGATCCAGGAAAAGCCATAAGCTGACACCACCCAGAGATCCATCCAGGGATGGGGAAGTACCTAACATCCCAAACATTCCAACCATTAGATAAGGTGGCCAGATGTCCCTGAGTCTAGCACCGGCCTATTTTTGTTTTACAGATACCCCTAGACAACTGCCAGCCAATCAGGGTCCTAAACTCTGGAAATTCCCTCACCCCAAACTCTGCTATGATTAAGAAAAAAAAAACAAACCTACCCTGCCTGGCCTCAGGGCTCTCTGCTCTCCCCACTGCATGGGGAAGACCAAGGGACCAAGCTCAGAGCTTGAAAATGAAGGCTCTTTGCTTTTACATGTAGTATTCTGTCTCCATGTGGTCCTTTGGGGGTCCCAACAATCTGGGCATAACATTGTGTCTAGAGGTACTTTGTACCTTATTGTCTATTTCTTTAAAAAATAAAGTTGTACATGATTTGACCTTGAAACTCACATCATTTTTTAATATGAAATTAGATTTCCTGAAAATTTGAAAACTAGATTCAAGGTAAATATCTCCTAATTCCAGGAGAGTCTTCACTTGTCCTCCATAGATGAGAAGTCCAACAGCTTGTTTTCTTGAACTTTCCTGCCCTTGTTCTCTTCCCATCTCTGTATTTTGCTCCTGTGTTGTGCTTCCTGTTTGATATTTATTCCTTTTATAAGAATTATGCCATTCATGGAGCCGGGTTGGTTAGTTTTGAGAGTTTACAGACTACAGATGGATTCTGCCCCTTCCATTTTTGCTGGAGACTCACTATAGGAGTGGCTAAAGCCTCTTAGCTGTGATTGCCATTCTCAAATTAGTGGGCCAGTCATCCCAGTGAGCTCATCTTGTTACTTTAAGTGTCCTTTTTTGTATATAATGGTTCTGCCCTGACCTCGTCTGCTTTTTCAGATGAAATAACTTTCGTTACTGCTGCTTGTTTTCAGTTCCCACTTATATTTAAGTTTTCTAGGGATAACTTGAGCTTAGTTTTGATTGTGTGCTTTTTTACTGAATTTATATAGAAAGTTACACACCACCACCACTGACATCATTCCACAATTTACACATATGGTGTTTACAACCCCCATCTGCTTTGTTTTTTGATGATCAAATATATACTGAAGGAAGGTAAGTGATGCATGGGGACAAGTAGAAGGTGAGTTTGCTACAGAGAGAATATATATTCTCATATCATAATATCTTATATCTAACAATTGACAAGACTTACCTATGATATGCCTCTTCTCCCAGATACTCTGCTTATGCTCAACACAGACTTCTCACATCTTATTAAACAGGTTCTAACTTCCAAATGTCTCTGCTGAGAATACGGTGTTCATCTGACTAGGCATACACACTTATAGAATGTCATGGGTTGTAACAATGCATGTCAGCACTTTGTTTTATTGTAGAGAATATTTCACACACAATCCCAATAGATAAATCTAGTTTCCCTTGTTACTTATGTTAATAGATGTGACATGAATTACCCTTCAGAAATAAAAAAAAAAGAGAGATAAAAATAATCCTACTTTGGTTCTTCTTTCTTTATTCCTAGGCAAAAGGCTATTTAAAAGAATTAGTAATTTATACAACAAATGTAGTTCCTTAGATAGTCTTTCAATGGTAAAGTGACAGGGAAGTGGATATTCTACTCAGATACCAAAGTCAAGATGATTAAACATACACTTGGAATTTGACTCGTCCTTGGAAGTGATCTTCACTCGACCACATTCCTTCTCTCCATGTATTTACCACCTTCTGTTCAGAATACAAAAGCACAGTTTATGGATTTCTAAGGAGCTGGCAGGAATGAGAACAGAGACATTCTCCAGTGCAAATGAAAGACTGCTTTAGGTGCAGGGCCGACCTTTTAGCTATGAATAAAGAATAAGGCTTAGCACAACACAAGGCTGAGAGTTGAAATAGTAACTTAGACTGTCAGTGTCTTCACCTAAATTGTTCCTTGGCAGCCACACCTGTGTTACAAATGTGTGTGTGTGTGTGTGCATGTGCGTGTGCATGTGCGCACACGTGTGTGTGTGTGTGTGTGTGTGTGTGTGTGTGTGTGTGCATACATTCTCAGACATAAGCATCTTTGTCCTTAAAAAAGGAGGCAAGGGAAATAAATAAATGAACAAATTTCTAGAATGTATTTGAGATTTGGTTGGTAAAATATTCACTTTGATATCTCTAAATGAAATGGAAGATCTCAAACTGCATTCCCTTTGGCAAATGTGGTTCTTCAGATATCCAGGAAGAGATTGCATCCAGAATTTTAAAGGATTTTAACCTGAACTCAGGCAGAGGAAAAGGGAGGTATGGTAATATGCACTTGAACAAATTCTACTTGTAGCAACAGGTTTAAATCTCCTTGGGATTTGCCCTTAAACAAATGTAAAAAGTCTATGTTCACCCAGTATCAGTATTAATGATCTGACCTCAATATTATAGTCAATGGATTTGCAAAACTAACAAGAATGACTATAAAAATAGAGTATTGCTCAATAAATAAGCAGAGGACTGAAAATCTAGAGTGGTCATTCCTGAAACACACAAACTACAAAATCAAGCTCAACAGATTATATTTATGTATTTGTGCATATGTATGTGTGTGTGTGAAACAATAATCAAAGAAAAAGAGTCTATCATTTTGAGACTGGGCCGCAATGGGAGGGCTTGGAGGGAGGGGACATGGGAGGGCTGGAAGGAGGAAATAGAAGGGAGAAAAGTGGTATAATTATAGTTCAAATAAATGCATTTTAATTTTTTAAATTTAAAGCAATAAAACAGAAAGTGCAAATAAACATTGTTATATAGAAAATGAATGTTTGTTTTTCTGAGTTTGACATAATATGAAGTTTCTATTTTAATAATCATTTGTATATATGAAGAACTCCATGCTAAACAAGCTTACACATAAATATGTGGTTATATATGCCATACAAATAATAAGAACTCAATGAGTATTTGTGAAATTGTTTAATTTATAATAAGTATATACTCAATAGAAACATTATTAGTGAAAAGGAGGCTCAAATCCTTATAGTAACAATAAATTATATGGGAAAATGTGTTGTACATAAAAGTATCCACTTCCAACTGTCCAATTATAAAAATTAGTCTTTATTTGTAAATTTCACCAACTTAATAATAGATCCCATGTCCCATATGTATCACTGTATCTGTAGATTTATCTCTCCTACAGTGTTAGTGGATATCTGTACAATGTAAATGTGATTCAAATTAATTTAAGTGAAAAATCAAATTTTAAGAACATAAAGAAATTTATGAAATCTCTACGTGGGATACTGAATTTACTTGCAGAGCCAATGAAAAACTCAAATGAGTAGAACTCTACACTAACTAATAATTGCAAACAAAAGGCAATTGACATTAATGCTGAGTTAGTGGCTGCTTCAAAAGTAGAGGGATTTTTAATATCACAACATCAAAAAGAAACTGGCAAAGCCTTTGAATGTTTTAACAAAAATATTTCTTTTTAATGCTATGAAAGAAGAAAAAGCTTTTCATTTCTTTTTATTCACCTTAAAACTTAGATCCTGGCTACATTAAGAAACCGACCTTCCTTAAATAAAACATCAAGCATATTGAGTTTTGATATTTGTCCTCACATTAAAGATACAATCTCAATATTGTTGTCAAGGTCACTAAGTTCTACTGCTTCATGTTTTACTGGGTTCATGGTAGAAAGTCTTTTCCTTATAACTCTTCTTAGATATTTTTTCACATTCTTCCCAGAGTCTGCTGAGAGGCTACTGTCTTTATCTAAGTGATCACCTCATTATTGTTTCTTGGGAGAAATTGGAGCAAATAATATACAATTTCTCTCAAAATATAGCCTTTAAGTCATGACATACCAGCAGTTATCTTACTCTGTTTCCTTTCACATGTTTTCTCTGTGTCTCTACATCTACTTCAGTTCATGTTTGAGCTGCTTATTTAATGGGCATGTCAAAAAAAGTTGTCTGAACATGATGCTGTTGAGAAATTAGCACTTGCTAATTTTCAGTAACCCTTTCTGCTATCATTAAGAACTCTAAGCATTTTTGATCACCCCATACTGGAACATAAGATGTGTTTAGGCCATTGAAAGGTTTAGAGAAATATTTTGCTATGATTATTGATAGTATGAGCTTTGGCGCTAGAGAGGGTTCAGTACCATGCCCTGTTTGATACTAATTAAATATTTTTGATCAAGTTATTGAATTTATTTAAGCAATATTTTTCTGCTGTAAAATGCCAGAATACAATTTTAACAAGGATTGAGTGAAAAATTAAATTAGGTAAACATTAATTGCCTTATACATAGAAATTAGCCCTTAGTTAATTAAAATGTGCATCGTGTCATATCTATGATTCTTGCTCTTTTTCCATATTGAGTTCACACATGGGATACTTGTAAGTGAATGGTTTATTGCAGGTGTACATTAAACCAAATTGAGTCCTGTTGAATTGAACACAATAAGCTTCAAAGTTAGTCTGAAATGTTCAAAAACTATGCAACATAATGAATTGAAAACCATTGCATTAAAATGTTAGTGTACAATGTAATCAGTTTTGACGTGGAAAAACAAGTTTACCAGGTGATCAGTTTATTCAATAAATAGTCAAAGTAACTAGAGCAATATTCCAAATCCTTTCACATATACATTCCTGCTCAGATTATGAACCACTTACAATCAACTACCTGACTTGTCTCAGTGTGCATCATCTAAATATCCACTCTGAATAGTATACATATGATGTTGTCTCACGGCCCACTGCAGCTCACCACTCTTATTACCTATCAGGTACTATAAGCCCAGTTTTGTAAATCGTAGGAAGCCAGGCATAACTTATCATTTCCCCCTTCAAGTGTAGAGGACAAAAATACAGATATTCCATGTACTGCAGCCTATATTGCGAGTTCACTCGATAAACATTCAGAGTCCCAGCCCAAGATGGCTCACTCGCATCCGTGAGAGAGAACCTGACAAGAGTTAGTGAACAGCAATGAGAGTAGTAACCGGAGAACCGCTGCCTCCCCAGATCAGAAAACAAGAGGACATGGCATCTAGCCAGAGGGAATATGAAGACAACGTTACTCGGACAGGAGTAGGGTTCTTTCACGTTTAAAAGCAGTTAACTTAAAGCCAACATCTAGAGTAGGAGATAGTGACCATGGCTTATGAACTCATTCATTCCTCCCTCTGGTCTGGTACTAAGAAATCTTATTGACCAAACTCTTCCAGAAACCAGAAGGGAAAGAGATTCTTTCCCTTTATCAGTCCATAAATCTCAGACTGATAAAAAGAATATCATAATGTAGAGTAGAGAGGGAATCTGTAAGAATAGAAGATAAATGGCCCTGTGTGGCTTACCCCACATTCTCATTCCAGAGAAAATTAGTTAATGCCTCATAGCAAATGAGCTGAGCCTAAGGAAGGCTTGGATATGGTTGCACTTTGAAGCAAACTCTTACCAAAAGACAAATTCTTTGAGACTGGAAAAAATATCTGTGGTTATATTGTGTCCCCCAATATATTGTGCACCCTAATAAACTTATCTGGGGTCAGAGAATAGATCAGCCACTAGATAGGCATAGAGACCAGAAAATGGTTACACACACACACACACACACACACACACACACACACACACACACACACCTTTAACCCTAGCATTCTGGAGGCAGGGATCCATTCCGATCTCTGTGAGTTCAAAGCCACACTGGAAACATGGTGACACATGTCTTTAATCCCAGGAAGTGATGGCAGGAAGCAGAAAGGTATATAAGGCATGAAAACCAGGAACTAGAGCCTTGTTAAGCTTTTGACTTTTAGAAGAAGTTCAGCTGAGATCCATTCGGGTGAGGACTCAGAGGTTTCCAGTTTGAGGAAACAAGATCAGCTGAGAAGTTGGCAAGGTGAGGTTGGATGTGGCTTGTTCTGTTTCTCTGATCTTTCAACATTCACCCCAATACCTGGCTCCGAGTTTTTATTAATAAGACTTTCTAACAATTCGTGCTATCTTCTGTGTGCAAATTCTACTATGTTAATTATCTCTTTAATGTTGCTTTTAAACAATTACAATCTATAGCAATTTTGACTTTTGAGGGACACAGTCAACAGTAAAACTTGATCTTCAAACTCACTACAAAGATGTTTTCTTCAAATCAAGTGAGAAGTGGGCATGGTTGTACAAACAAACAATCCTATTACTCAGAAGGGTGAGATAGGGACATTATTAGTTTGAGGCTAGTCTCATATGCAAAGGAAGAGATTCTGTATCACATACACTCACACGAAATTGCTGACTCATTGAATCAGAATGATACCTAAAAGATCACATGAGTAATTGGCTCTGACACTAAAGTCTAGGTGTTCTTAGGAAGCTTTATAAAAACATCAGTTTCAATTGAGACTAACCAATGCATTACAATTATCAATTAATATATGTCATAAATGACATACTTTGCTCTATAATGACATAGTACCACAATAAAAAAATAAATAAACAAATAAATAAAGTCTCAAAATTCAAATAGAGCAATTAATAGAACAGAAGAAAGTCTCATAACTTCCTGAGTACATAACTGCCTATATGGAACAGGCTATCCATATATTATCTGGGAAGGCACACAGAGCTGGACTCTGATAGAGCTGTTCAGAGTTTGTGCTGCAAACTCTGTCCCCTCTGTATAAACATAAGAGACCCATCAATTAAACAGTGACATCACTCAGAACTAGGGGCAGCATTATTTAAAATACACTTAGGGCTTGCATAATCAGATATGCAAGGATTGTTGCAAGGAGGTGACCATCCCTCCAGTTCAATCTGAGTTTTCACAGCCCCTTTCTCTTGTCTTATTCAATATTATGAGATGATGAACAGGACTGAAAATTAGGGTAAGTAGTTGACTCACCCCTCCTCTCAATCTTATAACAACTACAGAAAATTAAAAAGGTGGAGTCATCTCTACTGGCAATGGTCGAGAGGGTGCCTGAGCTGACCTACTCTGGTGATTGAATGGCTGAATCCCCTAACTGTCTCATCCAGTGACTAATGGAAGCAGATACAGAGATCCATAGCCTGGTCCCAGGCAGAGCTCCAGGAGTCCAATCAACAAGAGAGAGGAGGGATTCTATGAACAAGAGATATTGAGACCATGATTGGAAAAAGTACAGAGACAACTAGCCAAACTAGTGGAAACACATGAACTGTGGGCCAATAGCTGAGGAGCCCCCATGGTACTGGACTAGGCCCTCTGGATAAGCAAGACAGTTGTTTAGCTTGAACTGTTTAGGGGGCCCCCAGGCAGTGGGATTGGGACCTGTCACTAGTCCTTAAAATAGCTTTTTGGAACCTAGTGCCTATGGTGAGACACTTTGAGCAGCCTTGGTGCAGGGAGGAGGGGCTTGGACCTGCCTCAACTGAAAGTACCAGGCTCTGCTGACTCCCCACAGGAGACCTTGCCTTGGAGGAAGTGGGAATGGGGGTGGGTTGGGGGGGAAAGCTGGAGGATGGGAGGTGGGAGGACAGGGGAATCTGTGGTTGATATGTAAAATGAATAGAAAATCTCTTAATTTAAAAAAAGGAGAAAAAAAGGAGCTAATAGCTTCCAAGAACCTATGTTTATAAAGTCTTGTAACCTGAGAAACCTAATACTGAGAATTTTATCCCTAAAAAGGAATATCTCAAAAATTTAATGAGACCAATTCCTTATACAAAAAATTGCATAATCCAGTTTACATGTAAGCATATTTTGTATGAATCTTCTTCTTGAGTCATAGGAGGAAAAGGGGCAGGATGAAGACAAACAGAACGATGCAGACATATACCTTAATAAAATTCCTAATAGAACTGAAGATATTCAGCCTGGTGTCCTCTGAAATCCTACTGCCATACAGAGCAGTTATACTGGGCAAAGTAAAAGACTTTACCTGAATGAAAGTGAGCTTTTTAAAAACATGTAATCTACCTTCAGTTTTGAAATCCTGTGTAGCAGGACAAGATGTAGTAAAAGGTTGTCAGATCATAATAGAGCACCATTAACAAGGAGACAGAAAAACTTGACCAAATTTACTTATATTCATTTATAACTAAGATTTTGTTTAAAAGAGAGAGGCAAAAACATTTCATAGCTGAGTAGAATGTCTGTGCTTGAATATAATTTACTAGAACCATGATGGTAATGGTTCTCAATTATTACTGTGAATCAAAATCAGCTTAGAAAAAGAAGATCAAAATCAAAATAAAATAAAACCATAAAATCACACAATGAAATTCCTTAAAGTTTTATCTCCATTGCTTTGGGGTAGAGTTGGTTAGTGGTATTTTATTGTTATTGTTGTTATTGCTGCTGTTTATTTTCCCAAGATAATTTGTTTTTCCACTGTGGCTGGCTGATACCAGTGGTCTAACTGAACTGGAATAGTTATTTTGTAGATAATAAGATACAGGTACGCACTGTGGCTGTCTTATTAAGTAACAGTGTGAATTATACAAGTCACATATTCACTAGGAACATTATCTCAGTTAGAGTTTCTATTGCTGTGTCAAAACACCATGACCAAAAGGCAAGTTGAGGAGGAAAGGGTGTATTTGGCTTACACTTCCAGATCATAGTCCAGCACTGGAGGAAGTCAGAACTCTGTCTTTCAGAGCTGTTGACAATCAAGTGATGTAAATGATATAAAAGCACTTTGTAAGTAATGCAAAGCATAAATGCAAAGTACTACATATGTACTTGAACTCAATTTTGTTATTTGTAGTACAGGCAAGACTAGAGCACCTGTCTTTATGAGTTTTATCTCTTTTTTGTTTGTTTGTTTGTTTCTTTTTTGGTTTTCTAGATAGGGTTTCTCTGTGTAACAGCTCTGCAGTCATGGAACTCACTTTGTAGACTAGACTGGCCTGGAACTCACAGAGATTCACCTTCCTCTGCCTCCTGAGTACTGGGATTAAAGGTGTGTGCTATCACCACCCAGCACGTGTTATCTCCTTTATTAATACTTTTTAAAACCACTTGACTGCATCAGTGAATGAATTGCACATCCATATTAGGCATTTAATAAATTACATGCAGTGTTAAGTACATTAATGCATTGGACAATAAATAATTCACATTATGTTCCTCATGTTCTCTTAAAGTGTGACTGGCCCAAGAACTGCAAGTACTGACTTCAGAAGACATCTCATGTGAAATGTGATCTCTCAGATCTACTGACTACAAATGTATAGTTGAACAGGATTCTCCAGGTGAATCAGATGCACAAGGAAACTTGAATACTATTATCCAAAATCTCCAGTTGTCTATGTTATGTAATTAGGATCAGTGTTATTTGGCCAGATCTGTGGATCTGAGTTCAATCCCCATGACCTACAATGGTAGAAAGACCAGATGTCTGTACATTTCCTCTGACATCCACAGGTGCACCATGGCATGCACCACCCACATGTACATGCACACCTAAATAAATAAACCAATTTTAAAAAATAGGTATAATTTTTTAAAAGAAGGTTGTGATCCTGTATGAAACTACAAGATTCAGTAAATCATCCCTTCCTCTGGGCAGAATAATAGTATTCATTGCATTAATTTTCTCAAACACACTTAAATTTCTCCTCATAATAATCAATTCTTAATAGTAATTTTGATTCATTTAAACTAATCACTATTAGATCCCATGGAAACATAGGGATTTAATGTTCTCATTCTAGATGAGATGTTTTGAACAGAAGTGATTAGACTCTATGTGATCAAAGTTCCCCACTGACTATACAATATGCCTTTTGCTCCCTAGTCTTCAAAGACACAAATTCATTTGACTCAGTGTAGGTTGGAACTAATTTGCAATTCTTAGGGGTGGCCAACACACACAGCTTAATATTTGGATCAGATCACTCTAGTTATGGAACACACACCCTTGTAAATTTTAATTTGATTGGAATATTATAATTTAGAAGGCGTTAAAGGAGCAGAGCATAGTTTCATTATACAGATATGAAATAATGAAAAGAAGTAAACAGCTTTATCTTTAGTTTTTCTCTGTAAAATCTGTGCTCCAATTAATTATCCTGTCTTAAGTCATTCCCTAGGCTCTGCACAAATGAGGAGTGTCTGAGTGGAAATTAAATAAGGTGAAATCTTAACAAATGGCAGCTACATCAATTGCTCAGGCATCAACAGACCCTGCATACTGAGTGAGTGGAAATTTTCTTCCAACCCCAGATTTCCCTCCACTTCTAATTGGATATAAATTGTAGTCTATTTATGCTAGAATCATGAAGAGATGGCTGTGGGAGAGTATCATGAACCTCAGGTACATTGCAATCAGTTTTTGATTAATTTGTTTCCATGGGAGGTAATGACTTTTGAAAAGTGTGGCAATACAATGTGAGCAGGGCAACAAGATGTGGCAGGAAAGATGCCCTTTAAACCTTTGTATGAAATGAGCCAGAATTAAGGATATGAAGTGATCTGCCTGGCTTTGTTGGAAAATGAGTGGAACGTCCACTCAGGGCAACTGTCAATTTCACTTTAGACAATAGAAGAATGGAGAGAGAAACTAAGTTCCAGATAATTATCAGCAGCTTAGGAGGAGTAGATTTTTTTTTTCAAATAAATTCCTACATCATCACATCTGTATTTTCTGCAATGTACCTTGTCATGAATAAATACATTTGCAAAATGCCAACCTTAGTGCCAGATATAATTGAATCAGCTAGTTACAGGGTCAGACTCATTTTTACATCAGTTCACACAAGTATTTATCATGTCCTATGTCTCTCTTCATTTAATACTGCATGACTGTTGATCGATTTCTCACTTTCTACAGGAAATACTCCATGCTGCAGGCAAAAAAAAAAAAAAAAAAAAAAAACATGTACTGCTATACTGATTAGGACAATGTGAGAGCAGTCACATTGGCTGTGCCCTTAATGTAACTCTACATGGAAGTATTTCTCGTGATTGTCCATCCCAAATGGAGTCATGGCTCATTTCAGCTAAGTATAGACAATTTTCAGTTTTCATGAATGAACTGACTCTTCATGGCTATACATATATTCCTACTTCCTTTATAGACAAAGGGGTGGCCCTAATTTAAGTGTCTGGAGATGACGGGGTGAACATTTACCATTACTGATAAAACAAAAGGCCTAAAAATTTCTAAAAGGTTCCACTTTTCACTGCCTGAATATTATGGAGCAGTTGATACATTCTAGGTCAAGTTCACTCTAATTACCTTGGTTTCACAGGCCGTAAAAACACTTAAATGTTTTTGCCTCTGGCAGAAATTAACAGAAAACAAATTAGACAAGTAGGCTTCAAACTTTACTTCTGCCTACCACAGCTTTACACGATGCTCTCAATTCTTTCATTTTTTTCACCTTGAAAATGCCAGCTCGCTGCACCACCACACTGATAAAATAGACTACAACACATGTAGAATGTTGCCCAGTACAGAATAATGTTTTGAAGAAATGCTACTTCTTCCTCTCTTTTATATTTGAAGAAGAGATCTTTGTATTTCAGAATGGTCAAGAAAGACTTAAAATGTAGGTATACAAATACTAAAATATAAAAAAGGTACAATAAGGACATTCAGATGCCATTTGTGATGGACAACTCTGAAACCCTATGGTAGCTGATTTGTGTTTCTAAATGTAATTGAGAAGTGAAGTATTATCCAAACTCAATGTGTGTTTATACTTTTGTTATACACCCCTGTTCTGTCAATTTATGTGTATAGTGTCTCATATATTTGGGGACTGTAAGGGTTTTTGGAGAATCTAATTCAATTTCACCTGGAATATATTTATTCATTCAAATGATTCATTTATCCCATCTTCAGTGACTATTTTCTAAGATATATGGATGTAATAATACCCTGGCCCCATTATAGTACTGTATACTCATAAGCACAGCAGATCCTGGCCCAACACTGCATGCATATCTGTGGTGTTCTAATAATCTTCCTGTTTGTACCTATAAAGACATAATGGTAAACATCATGAATGCTGTAATGCTCGTATTTCAGGTGACAGAAGCTAGCTGCTTCCTGAGCTCTTCAAGAACTGCTTTTCCTTTGTCCACTTCTCTCAAATTTTCCACATGCATCCACAATCCAGTAGCTAACCAATTTGTGCTTTGACACTAATGTTTGGATTTTTTCTGCTTGACCTGTTCCTAGGCCGTATGCATTATTGAATCGTTTATTTTCTTTGTTGTCTCTGCCTATATTCTTGTCTTTTTTTTTCTCATCAATATAGCATAGAACCACCCTAAGTAGTAAACTGCCGCCTACTCATTCCCATAGCTGCTTAGATTTTTGCTCTTCCCATTCACACTTGCGTCCTACTGGTCTTTGTAAACCATGATATTGGCACAACCAATGGATAATCTCTTCTTTTTCAGTCATTAGTTTATGATTCTGTCACTTTCAGTCCTCTCCACAGACCATGGAATTCTAGAGCAACATTCTTCTTTAATAGCATGGTACTGTCCCATTAACTTGTCCTTACTTTCTCACCAGGTTTTGTTTGTTTGCTTGTTTGTTTTTGTTTTTTTTTTTGAGTGAATGTTCTGATTTCAGTTTACTGAAAGCAACACTATTCCCATTTCTATGAAGAAGGACACAAAGAAGAGAAGTTATTGTTAGTGCAATAGTTTTCACATTCTGCTAGGCATTGTACCCTTTCAAAGTACTAGAGACTTTTAAGAAAGAAGAAAAACTGGTTCAAAAAAGAAGGACAAACCTGTGGACTCTACCTCATTCCCTTCCCGGATCCACAAGGCAGAGCAGGAGAGATCACAGTCATGCCAGTGTGTCAGAGAGAGGCAATTCAGAATAGGAAAGCTTGTTAAGCTTTCTTTGGGGAAATTAGAACTGTAGAGGGGTAAACAAAGTGAGAATAGTGTAAGATCCAAGGTGAAATGAATGCCTTCCCTCCATGTCTACATCTTCAGTCCAGCTGACTCATCAGCTAAAAGAGTATGAATTGCCCAAGTTTGTTTGCCCATTCCCCCATACCTGCTTTCTGGATATCTTTTAGTCTTTTCTTCTTCTTCTTCTTCTTCTTCTTCTTCTTCTTCTTCTTCTTCTTCTTCTTCTTCTTCTTCTTCTTCTTCTTCTTCTTCTTCTTCTTCTCCTCCTCCTCCTCCTCCTCCTCCTCCTCCTCCTCCTCCTCCTTCCCCTTCTCCTTCTCCTTCTTCTTCTCCTCCTCCTTTTCATTCACCATGATTCTAATTATTTTAACCAACTTTTCAAATTTGATGACTAATAGTTTCTCCTTTGTGAGTCACTATCCCCAGCTTTTGATGATAGATAGCCACATGTTCTTTATGACTCTATCCAATTTCTGTGATACTTAGATAAAGTTATAGTTAGTTGAAGATTAGATAGTTATAGTTACAGTTTTCCTTGTTAAGAATTTCAGAAAAGAAACTCACTAAAGAGGTGTAAGTGTATAAATTTGAAAGATATTATAAGATAGTTCTCTTTTAGTAATACAAGTTAGGATAAAAAGTGAATCAGGTACATTTTGGACTTACCAAAATAGGATAGATAATGGAATATTTTCTATCCTGAGTTTGTCAAATGCAAAGGGACTAGACATTGTTGAGGTATTTATTATTTATATATATTATATATAGTTATTGTACTTATTGTATATGGTTTTTCTTATATTAATTATAACTTTTTTCTTTTTATTAGAATAAGAGGGGGAAATGTGGTAATATTTTAATTATGCTGAAATGTGATTTTATTTGTATGTTAATAAATAAAGTTTGCCTGGAGATCAGAGGTCATATAGCAAGGTCATATATGGAGCCATAAACAGAAGTCAGGGGGTGGTAGCACATGCCCTTAATCTAATCACATGGCAGGCAGAGTCTCTGTGTGGTCAAGGACACAGACAAGCGTGGTGACATGAGCCTTTAATCCCAGCACCAGCCATAGAGACCTGGAGATCTGTATAGACAGGCAGTTATGAGGAAGACATGTGGCTGGACTTAGAGCCAATGAGAAGGCAGAACGGGAAGGCAATAAAAACCTAGGTTCGACTGGAAGAAGCTTTCTCTGGGGAAGCAATAGCAGTGAGGTGGTAAGATAAGGTAGTCATGGCTCTTCGCTAGTTCTCTGATCTCTTTGGCTATTACCTCTGTATTTGGCTCTGCGTTTCTTATTTAATAAGACTGTTTAGAAATTCATCTACACTTAAACATTATGTGGTTCTCTAGTTCTCCCTGTAGTCTACCAGTTTCTTTCTCATTGTAACACAGCAAAGGTAACCTTTCTCAGTTTCTTGTGTATTTGTCCAAATTTAAAATTCACATTAACCGATCTTACATATAATTATGTACTTTGTACCTATTCTTTTAGGTTATGAGAAGAGTTTGCCTAACCTTGGTTTCTAATCTTTCTTATGGCTCAACTATTAGGTAAAGAAATGTTAAAATAGGTTCTTAGTAGACAATGGATCTTCCTTTTTCTGTCTCCATATTTACCTGGAAATTTGCTGGTAATCTGAATTTGTTTTGAAACATATCTCCGGGCCTCATACTCAAAGATGCAGATGCAGCTTTTCTTAGTAAACTCAGTCCAGGAATCCACAGTTTTAGCTGAAGCAAGCTACGCATGGAGGCAGCGCCTCTAGGGATGGCAGGCCGACGAGGAGCAGATGCTGTTGACGTCTTAACTGTTCAGCAGATGCTGTCAACTACCTTAAATATGCTTCAGTTATTTTATCAGAAAGAGACCAAAGAAATATAATAGGAATTCCAGAAATAGCTCAAAGGACATATGGCAATTTGATATTCTAAAGGTGGCACCTCAAATTTAGGAGGAGGAAGGAAGAGAACATTTTTAAGGAATTATATTAGGACAAACAGTCATTTGAGAAAAAAAGATAAATTTGGATTCATACCTAACACATTATATCATGCACGATATGAATGCAAATTGATCAAAATCTAAATATAAAAATAAAATGGTACACATAGTAAAACATCAGTGTGAAGAAATCTTAGATTTAATCAAGAAATAAGTATAAGAACAAGAAATATTAATTATTCTATTACATATCATTTTAATTATTACTTGGGGGAAATTATCTTTTCATGATTAAAAAAACTTTCTCAAATAAATAAAAATATAGATATTTTGCAGAAAAAGAAATTTCAGTAGCCCTTGAACATCATAAAATGTGTAGAGAGCAAGCATATTGCTGACTTGGGGAGTGAATTCCAAAGAAAAGTATGACTGGTATGGACAAGTAGACAACTCACTGATTCCACATGCTGAGTCAAAATGAGCAAGAGAAGGAGCAGTTAGAAGACTAATCAGGGCAGCTGCATGCTAGAGCCATGGCTTTCACTCTAAGCCGGTGGTTCTCAACCTTCCTTATGCTACAACCCTCTAATACAGTTCCACCTGTTGTGGTGACCTGTAGCTAGAGTTTTCCTGCCTTGTCCACAGTCAGGACAAATCTTTGTCACCTGCCAGTCCCACAGCCACTCAGACCCAACCAAGTAAACACAGAGACTTATATTGCTTACAAACTGTATGGCCATGGCAGGCTTCTTGCCAACTGTTCTTATAGCTTAAATTAATCCATTTCCATAAATCTATACCTTGCCACGTGCTTCCTGTCTTACAGGCATCTTCACACATTGCTTGTCATGGTGGCGGCTGGCAGTGACTCCTTCCGCCTTCCTGTTCTTTATTTTCTCCTCTTTGATAGTCCCGCCTATACTTCCTGCCTAGCCACTAGCCAATCAGTGTTTTATTTATTGACCAATCAGAGTAATTTGACATACAGACCATCCCACAGCACTTTCCCTTTTCTTTTCTTTTTTTTTTTTTTAAGAGGAAGGTTTTAACTTTTACACATCTCCAAAGCCAATTTGGTATATTTGGGAATTTGGGCGTAGCTTCTCTTACTACTTCCTGCTGGAGGGGGCCACTGTATCTTATGGGACACAAAGAAAATATTAGGATTATGGAATAGTCCGTGAGGGTGTATCGTCTGAGCCAGTTGCCTTGAAACAGTTCTAGATGTTGGATCATCTGAGCCTTGGTGTCATCGGAGACCTTTCAGGGGGTCTTGGCTGGTCAAACCTGATGTATCTTAATCTGGAACAAATCCATAGCATCTGGCTTTCTGTGGAAACAAAAGCAGAGCCTCCTTTCCAAAGCAACATATCCTTACATCCAAATTTTGAAGTCAAGTACCTTTAAAATATACATTTTGATAACTCAACAGCTTTTATAATCAAATGTTTTTCTTTAGATACGAATATCAAAGACAACATAATCCAGATTCTCTGTGTGATAGCCATCTTTACATGGCTTGTTACCTTTACTGTTTCTTTAAATACTTTATTTTTAAAAACTATATTTGTTTGTATAACTGTATATATTCATTTTTCTCTCTCTTTTAAGCCTACGTACATTTTTTACACACATTGTAAACTATTACATCTGAATCTGTCTTATTGTGAACCTATTGCTTTAAATTGTAGCCTTCTAAGACTGAAATAGTGCTGTGGCTGCTGGCTCTGCCCACTTCAGCTTCCCAACATGGTGGTGGTACGTTTTCTGCCAGCTCTGGGAGCCATCAACTCTCAGAAATAGTGGGTCTATGCTTTTATCAAAGCAGCGTGTAGCCCAGAAACCTCTTTTTTTGTTTTATACTAGCAAAGGCTAAATCTACCACTCAGCTTAATGTGCCACTTGCAGAGGCCTCATTCCCGCCAAACTGCAGGTGGAGCTCGAATGCTCGGAACCCGCCATAGTAGCTCAAACTCACAGGCCACCACTAACTTGAGAGAAACAACTAAGAACTGTTTTTAGCTCCATTTTAGAATCTTTTTCTCAGGTTTTAGGTGGAAACTCTTGCCAACACGCTGGGCACCAGTGACCCCCCTAACCATAAGATTATTTCATTGCTACTTATTTCATAACTGCAATTCTGCTACTGTTTTGAACATAATGTAAATATCTGATATGCCAGATATCTGATATATGAGCCCTGTGAAAGGGTCATTTGATCCCCAAAGGGATCATGACCCACAAGCTGAGAACCACTGCTCTAAGTAAAGTGAGAAGCCACATTCATTTCAGTAACAGAGATAGATTGATGGTGGGTAAATTGTATTTTTGCTATTATCACAGTCTCCTTTTTTTTAAGGCAAAATAGACAAGTCTGTAACTTCTTGCTCTCTAAAACATCTACACACACACACACACACACACACACACACACACTCAAAAATCATTGGTTTAAATGGCAGAGGTGTCTATGTCTGGATTACAATCTGTCTTTGACACATAATAGCTATGTGACAACGGTAAACAGCACACATGCTCTAAATGTCAGCACTCTCATCTATTGGACACTGAATGCGACAACCACGCTAAACTTTCTAGAGTGCTGGTGTAATTAAATGAGGGTGTTTGCAGAAGCTCCTAAGTTTAGATGCCCATTGGTGGTTTCTTCCTCTTCCTGCTCTTTCTTTTCAGGTTTATCTTGAAGGCTTCACTACCTCTATTTGGAGTTGTTTTATGTATGGTGACAGTGGTGACTCAAGTGACAATTTACTCTCTTCCAAGACTGGGGATGTTCTTTTGTCAGAACCTACACTGTTCCCTTGGATGCTCACTGACAATGTCTAGTCCTTTTAATTAGCTCACATAGTGCTCAAAGTCTCCCCTACTGCTTGTATCAGAAGAGCTGGGTCTGGATGAAATCTCTCTCCCTATTGTAGTATTCCTGTGTAAAATCTTTCTTGCACATTTAACTGTCAGTTGCAATATTTCTTTGACAATAGCTAACACCTAGCCAAGATATGAACACTCTTTGAGGCCTATAATTCAGACTAAATGTCTAAGGATAAAATTAAAAGTAGTGAATTGTCTTCTTACATACAACCTATGATATTTCTATACCAAGACTGGGTGCTAAGACATAGGATGAAGAACCTTGTAAAAGAAATCTATTTAGAAAAAATAATAACTTGTTCTTATATTTTCCTCACCTGTGTAGTGCTGGTCAGGATTTTCCACTTATCAGTTGCTTCATGTGTGGGAAAACATACCCCATACCTTTCTGCTTATGACCATATACTTCTCTTATCTCTAAAGATTCTCAGTAAGGCTCCCATGTTTTCTGTCTTTTCCATAGCTCCTATCAAGCCACATCAGGTAAGCAGGCACACTGGAGGAACAACCAGTTGTGGGCCTCCTGCTCACAGCATCTCTTTGATATTAGTACCAAAGTAAAAGATCCCAGATGCCAAAAAAAAAAAAAAAACATTTATAACATTTATAGACAGAAGGTTGCCCCTAGTTTTCATTTGCATCTCTTTGTTCTTATCATCAAAGGCAGCAGTTTAGCACTTGCCATAAAGGATTCTTCCAGAGGCTCATTATGTGCTTCTTCCCAGGGTAGCATCATAGCTGACATTTCCCTTGCTAGCCTGCAAGTGTTCTGATTAATGCACTGCCCTAGGCAAGTCATCCATACAGCCTCTGGTGAAACGTGGCTTTCGATTTTCTTTACACGCTTTGCATGACAGGATCTTGAAACAGACGTCAGTTCTGTGCATATATAAGTGATACAGGGTAGATGGAATAATGAAACTTCCTAATCAAGCCTGGCATAGTGTTTGATTACATCCACTTTCCCACAAGAAAAATTAACACTATCCATGTTTATCTTAAGATTGTTCAGAAGATCATAGAGTGATCAACTCTTATCTGGCATTAGATTGCTATGAATGGGCAGAATTAGAAAGCTGTGGCAATTTTGGAGGTCAGAAGCAGGCAGACAACTTGGGCCTCAAATTAAGAAAGAGTATTAAGTTAAAATGTATAGAAAGGCCTTCTCTGTCAGGAGGCAAGGTGACTATAAAGGGAATTTTTGAGCAAGAAATCCACAGCTTTTATTACCATTTCTAAAACTATTTAATTCCTTTATCTAAAATTACCCCCCAAAAAATATCAAAATAAACAGAAGTAACAGTTTATTACTGGAATTCTCACTGGACTTTGGCAAGACCATTAGGAATGGTATTTTAAAAAGATGTTCAACACTCCTTTTACAGGAATCTGTTGAGCTACCCTTCCAGAAGAGAATGGAGATACCTGTTTCCCTCCATGGGGGAACCCACAGTGGGAGATGTTTTGACCCCTGCCAATCTAAGTGGAAATATGCAGACACTGGTTGTAGTCTACATTTCTTTGATGATGTGTTAATGTACAGACTGCTATATGTAAGAGGCAGTTGTAGAAACTAACAACAGATTCACTTCTCACTCAGTTCTTCCAAATACAATCCCCCAGATTCATGTTCATCTCTGTAGCAGACCACCTGCTACATCCTCTTCTCTGCCACCATCTCGAGCATATTATACAGATCTTCCTCAACCTTCATTCTCATCCTGTATCCCAGCCTGTAGATGTAACAGTCATTAAATAAGAAACACAGAGACAAATATAGAGTTAAAAGTCCAAGAGGTCAAAGCAGTAGCTAAGAGCTGATATTAAAACCACCTTCTTACCCTTTGCTGCCGTTGCAGTCCTTCCCCTGAGAAAGAGACCTACTTCCTGTTTATCTGTCTTTTAATTGACTTTCTGTTCTGCCTTCTCATTGGTTGTAAACCCAACCACATGACCTCCTTGTCACTGCCTGTCTATACAGACCTCTAGGTCTCTATGGTTGGTATTGAGATTAAAGGTGTGTGTCTCCATGCTGGTGGTGTCCTTGAACACACAGAAATCTGCCTGTCATATGATCATGAGTAAGGGCATCTGCTACCACTGCCAGACTTCTGCCATGGCTTGCTATTAGCTCTGACCCCCAGGTAACTTTATTTATTAACACCAGCCTCCAACTCCAGCAGGCATTCTCTGGGAACTCACTACCCAAATGTACCAGAGAAGCAAGTAGGCCAGCAAAGTAGGTAGGTGAGCTTCAGATCTCCATAATCCCTCCTTCCCTAGAAATCCAATCCCCAAATCTCATGCTCAGCTTTGTAGCAGACTACCTGTTGTGGCATTTCCTCACTCTCTGCCTCCATTCTCAGAGGACTAAGCAGATACTACTGGAACACCAGGCTTTCCTGCCTCCTGTGGATCCGTCAGCTACACCCCTCCTAGCCCATCGCCAACCATAAGCATCAGATCCCAATATCGAGCAACACATTTTACCTGGGACCTCTGTGGCTACAACTATCAGAATCCCAGAAGAATTCCCTACCTGGAAATATACAGCCACCACACTCTCTTAGATTCATAAAGGACATCAGAAACCAAGGAACAAAACACTTACCCATCAAAGATAAGCACCTGGAATTACAATTTTCCCAAACCCAGATGCCTAGATACCCGCATAAAAACACAAGCAATAAGCCAGATGGCGGTGGCATATGTCTTTAATCTCAGCACTGGGGAGGCAAAGGCAGGCAGGTGTCTGAGTTCAAAGCCAGTCTGAACTATAGAGCAAGTTCGGTGACAGCCAGGGATACACAGAGAAACCTGTTTCAAAAATACAAACAAATAAACAATAAACAAACAAAAAAAGAAAATAAACAAATAAAAAACAACAACAACAACAAAACCCACAATCTATAACAGCCTGAACAACATGCCTTTAAAAATATTAACCATGAAATTCACAGTTAAATGGATGGAACTAGTAAAAATTATCTGGAGTGAACTAACCCAGACCCAGAAACAAAGACAGTATATATTTCCTTGTATGTGGATATTAGCTGTTAAGTTAATGAGAGACAAGCTAGAATCCATAGAATCATAGAGGGTAGGAATAGAGAAAAAGACTGGGGCAGACATGTCTGCTTAGGAAAAGGAAATCAAAGAGATATGGATGGATAGGGAGAATTAGAATGGAAGGACTAAGTACAGAGGGGGAGGAAAAAGAAAAAAGACAGTTAAAATTAAGGGATAGTATGGAAAACTAATACAGTAGAAGTATCCTAAAATATATAAAGTCAATTTAAATTAAATCACCAAGTAATGGAGGAGACAGAACCCCCATTGGACATCTCTTGTCACCAAATGAAACTTCCAGTACTGAGACAGGATTACATCTAATTGAGTTGTTGGCCAAAGGGGTCCCATGCGAAGTCCCAAACAACCTACACTATTGCCAAGACTATAGCCTGCTCTCTACAAACTGACAAACATCACTATTGCTGAAGACAACACCTACACAATTCATTCAACATGGAAAAGTTGTGCTGGTGCTTCCATAGAGCCTTACCCTGTGTGCTAGCATCTTTGGTACATAAAGGAGCTCTTCATGCTACCAAAGGAGAAATGTTATCCCCATCCCAGCCACAAATCCTATGATCTACAATGGTGTCCTACTTGCAGGATATTCTAGTGCAATGGTGGCACAAAGCTTGTGGAAGTAACCAGTCATTATCTGATTTGACTTAACGCCCATTCCATGAGATGGAACTTGTACCTGACGCTGTTTGGGTGACCAACAACTTGAGACTACTTAGCCCAGGGACCTAGGGTAAAACCAAATACTATTGTTCTTTAAAAAATGTAGCAATATAATGACTTCTAATGACATTCTGCTGTACTCATAGATCTGTAACTTGTTCATTCATCATCAGAGAAGCTTCCTCCTAAGCAGATGGGAACAAATACAAAAGAGAACAATAGCCAGACAATATGCTGAGTGAGAGAACTTGAAGCACTATATGGGATGTTTCCATCAAATCCCTTCCCTCACCGCACAGGGAACTCATGGAAGATGAATCTGAACAGCCAAGGGGATGGAGGAAAACAAGGCCCACTAAATCGACATGATAGGTGCAAATATGAACTCACAGAGACTGATGCAGCATGCAAAGGGTCTGCACAGGTCTGCACCAGATGGGGTGGAAGAGCTTAAAGAAGTGGACACATGCCTCCATCCTTTAGCCAGATGCAATCTCCAATTGATAGCCACTTGTAAATGAAAATTTAGTTTCCTCCAAGGGAGTCTCACTGGAGAAACAAAACAAACCAAACTCTTAAGGGAAGGCTGCATGCCCAGCAATAAATGGCCAAAGGAAAATAAACTCAAAGGCATCTTTGGTCAAGATTCTTCCTTTTTTAAAAAATTTTATCTTATTTTCTTTTATTTTTACTTGTAAATATTTTTCTTCTTTCTTTTTACCCTACAGATCCTTTGTGTACATATTGTGGCTTCCAGTTGAATGTTTTTATGGGATTCCTGAGTGTGCAAATGAGTGGGTCTCTGTTTTTGTTCTTTCTCTTAGTCTCTTTTCTTTCTTTTTGTTTTGTCTAATTCTGATGTGTTAGTTTTTGTTTTATCATGCTATATTCTATTTTTTATTTTATTGTTATCCCTCAGAAGCCTGCTCGTTTTCTAATGTGAAAAAGAAAGAGTGTAGATCAAGAGGAGAGGTGGGGCAAAACTTGGAGGAGTAGAGGGAGGGGAAACCATAATGAAAATATATTATGTAAGAAAAAAATCTATTTTTATTGAAGGGGAAAATGTAAAAGAAAAAAATGAGGAAGATGTATATCCCTTGGTGCGATTGGCTTGGTCACTTTCTTTGCTTCCTTGCAGCTGAAACCATTGCCTGTTTATTACAGATTTAGAGTTTCTGGCCATTGGATATATGATACCATTGCCAAATGTTTTTCAGAGTTCCACTATTACCTTTGGTACCTTATTGCATATTTACACTATGAATTTTAGTAAAATTTTTCTTTTAAAAAAGTTTCACACTGCCAGGGTGGTGGAACTCGCCTTTAATTCCAGTACTTGGAAGGCAGAGGCAAGTGAAGTTTGAAAAAACGAGAGAGAGAGAGAGAGAGAGAGAGAGAGAGAGAGAGAGAGAGAGAGAGAGAGAGAGAATAAAAAGAAAGGTTTCCACCACTGTACAATGTATCATGCAAAGAAAAATATTTTAAAACTTGTTTAGTTCAGGTGATGGGAAGATGGCTTGGTGGGTAAGAGAGTGAGCAAGCATGAGGATTTGAGTTCTAGGCCTCAATAATCCTCAATTCCCGCATGAAAAGCCATGAGTGGCTGTAACCTCCAGGTTGGGACCAAGGCAGAGCTTGGTGGCTGTTAGCCAAATTCAGTGAGAGACTGTCGCAAAGACACAACAAAGTGACACCAGGAAGACAGATATGCTCTTTGGAATTATCCTGGTTGGTTTTTTGTTGATGTGACATTCTGAACAAAAGAGACCTGGAAGGACAGGGTTAGCTGATGGAGAGCTCACAGTCCATTGCTGAGGGCAGCCAGAGCAAGGGCCAACCCAGCAGCCTGGAGATGGGGAACGAAGAAGAGACCAAGGAGGACCACAAGTTACTGCATGCTTTCCACAGCCTGCTCAGTTTGTTTCTTATTCAACCCAGGATCACTTTCCTAGAAATGACACAGCCCATAGTGGGCTGGGCCTTCTCATATCAGTCATTCATCAAGAAAATACACCCGCAGACTTGCCTACAGGTCAATATGAAGAAGAGAATTTTTCCAATTGTGGTTTCCTATTTCCAGGTGACCCTGGCTTATGTCAGTTTAAGAAAAGCCTTCATCTGCCCATGTCTCTACAAACACACACACACACACACACACACAGAAAACAAAAAAAGCAAAAAACTCACTTACTTTGGCTATCTTTTTAGCATTTTATTTTTCATATTTAAATATGGAATTCATATAGGTGTGAGCTATGAATCCAATTTTATGATATTTCCAAGTGAATGTCTATACACCCCAATGTCAGTGCTTGACAAGACAATGCACGAGTTCCTCACCTATACGAAATGCTTCATTTACTTTCAAATTTCATATTTACTTGCTTCTATTTCTGGAAATTTCATGATATACAATCAATTAGACTGAGAGTTTTATAACACCATACCATTTTGATCATTCTAGCTTCATGTTTAAATATTAGCAGCCCCAGTCCCAAATTAAATCCCCTGAATATTCTTTCACATAAAATTGATTCAGTATGAAAACAATGAATTAAATTGATATTAATGTGTTTGACTTGTTGGATTAATAAGTAAATAGGCATTATCAGCACTATCCTGTGAATCCTTTTAATACTATAAATTTCTTTTCATTTCACTCTTCTTCAGGTTTCTTGGTGGTTATTTTTCATTTCACTAGTTGGACTGGACTATTTTTCTCCTTCACTCCATTCAGACCCTACTTTAATTTACTCAGTGTGACATTTTAGGATGGCTCAGGTTTCTGATGACTTTTAAATCAATGTTTCCTTTCACTTTTTTTTCCTTTTTTATTAAGAAAATTTTTTCATTCATTTTACACACCAATCAAAGATCCCCCTCTTCCCTCCTCCCACTCCCCCAAATTCCCCCTCCGAATCCAACCCCCATTCCCACCCACAAGAAGGGAAGGCTCCCATGGGGAGGCACATCCAGTAGAGGTAAGTCCAAGTCCTTCTCCCTGCCTCAAGGTTGCACAAGGCGTCCAATCATGGGTAGTGGGCTCCAAAAACCCCTCTCATGCACCAGAGATGGATTCTGATCTTACCACCAGGGAGCCCTCCAAGCAGATCAAGCTATACAACCTGTCTGTCATGCAGAGGGCCTAGTCCAGTCCCATGTAGGCTACACAGCCATTGATCCAACTTTCATGAGTTCCCTTTAGTTTGGTTTGGTCATCCCTGCATGCTTCCCCATCATGATCCTGATACACTTGCTCATAGAATCCCTCTTCTCTCTCTTTGACTGGACTCCTGGAGCTCTGCCTGGTGACTGGCTATGGATCTCTGCCTCTGCTTCTATCAGTCATTGGAGAAAAGCTCTGTGATGACAGTTAGGGTATTCACTTGTCTGATCTCTGGGGCAAGCCAGTTCATTTCAGGTACCCTCTTCACTATTGCTAGTAGTCCTGGCTGGGGACATCCTTGGGGATTCCTGGCAACCTCCCTAGCACTGAGTTTCTCTCTGTCTCCATGATCTCTTTCTCTCTATCATGGTATCTCTTCCATTGCTTTCCCCCTCCCTCCCTGTTCCAGTTCCACCATCCCATTCCCTTATGTTCTCATCTCCTATCCCCTAGCCTCCATTGCCCTCCCCTTATCCCCAGTTTAGCATGGAAATCTCATCTATTTCCCCTTCCCAAGGCAGTCCATGGGTCTCTCTTTGGGTCTTCCCTGTTAGCTTCTCTGGAGTTGTGGGTTGTTTAGGGAGATGCAAATCAAAATGACTCTGAGATACCATCTTATACCTATCAGAATGGCTAAGATCAAAAACACTGAAGACAGCTTATGTTGGAGAAGATATAGTGAAAGAGGAACAATCCTCCACTGTTGGGGAGTGCAAACTGGTATAGCCACTTTGGAAATCAGTATGGCAGTGTCTCAGAAAATTGGGAATCAATCTACCTTGAGACCCAGCTATACCACTCTTGGTCATTTACCCAAGGAGTGCTCAAACATACCACAAGGACACATGCTCGACTTTGTTCATAGCAGCATTATTTGTAATTGCCAGAACCTGGAAACAACCTAGATGCCCCTCAACTGAAGAATGGATTAAGAAAATATGGTACATATACTCAGCAGAGCAAAACAATGACATTGTGAAATTTGCAGGCAAATGGATGGAACTAGAAAATATCCTGAGTGAGGTAACCCAGACTCAGAAGGACAAACATGGTATGTACCCACTCATAAGTAGATACTAGATATAAAGCAAAGGATAATCAGGCAACAATCCTTTCACTTTTAAATGTAGCATTTTTATATTCTGGACACCAAACATATAGTTTATTGGAATTTTTGCAGGGGCCTGCCTTGAGAAAATCCTTCTCAGAGTCCTGGGGAAGATGCTATATCTGGTGTGGAGTTATCTGAGTGAAAAGAATCTATGTACACCAGTTTCATACATTCATTTACTTTGTTTCTCTATAATAAACTTCTATGCACATAGCTTCAGTTCTGTTCTGACACCCAGTTCCTCTCAGTCTCTTCTTTTTCTGTCCTTTCAAAGCCCTAGTAATAACTAAGCTCCTATGCTTTCAATCTCATCTTTGTCCTCTGTTCCTTCATCTTCCATCTTTCCTTCCTCTTCTCTTCTCCTGATCTGACTCAAGTCCACCTACAGTTTACAAAACTTTTCCTTGATCCTTACTCCTCTGCCCAACCCAATCTGCCTTAGCATCTACAGAAACTCTGTCTTGTTCTCTTCTCTCTGGCCATGCAATTCTGTATATAGTGTTCTGCTTGAATGTGTCCTTTCAGGCCAGAAGAGGGCACCAGACCTCATCACAGATGGTTGTGAGCCACCATGTGGTTGCTGGGAATTGAACTCAGGACCTCTGGAAGAACATCCAGTGCTCTTAACCTCTGAGCCATCTCTCCAGCCCTGACCATGCAATTCTGACTGGACCAAGAATTCTGCTTCAGTCTTTACTGCATCTGGTTATGCAAAAATCTCTTTTGTCTTGAGTCCATAGCTCTGGCGTGCTACTAGCCCTGAAGGAAAGTGATGGTATGAGCTTCATTTGCACAAGAAACATAGCTATGTGTCTATAGTCCACTTGTTTCTAGGCTCTGTAGAGGTGTTACCAAGTAGATCAGCAGTAGATCTGAGAAGCTTCTACTATTTACCATATGGCCTAGTAGTATATGAGTGTACAAGAAATTCATGGCAGAAGACAGTTGATATATTAAAAGCTGAATAACACTAAATATTCCCTGATAAATGGCTTCCCTCTACAAAGATTCCTTGACATTTCTAGGTATAGTTTTATTATATACAGCTGAATCTCTATACTATATTTTTGTGGCTTGCAGCAACAGTTGATATTAAGATATCTGTTAATTATTTAATTAGTTTGTGACAATAACTCCAATGTTTTTGGCAACTGTTTTCTGCTCTCTTGGTTCTCTAATACCATATCTGATAAAATACCCTGAGCCTGGTAAAGCTCAAACAGAAAAGCCACAGGAGAGGTTCAGTGTCTTGCACTAATGCTGAGTGTGTTTCTGTTCAGCTTTTAATGAAATTAAGCCAATTCTTGTTGACTTTTGATGCTGGTGCATTTGGTCAACTGTTAGAAACCAGGTGTTTGTGCTTCACTCTCTTTTGCATTGACCTAGCACACCTCTAAGGCATTACTACTCAGAACCACAGCACACCTCTAAGGCAGGTAATCAGAATATTGCATCTTTAGAAATTCACTTGGTGTAAGGCACACAATGAACACAATAAAAAGGAGAGGCTTAAAAACAGCAAATTGGAATTATGTAAAAATTCTTCCCATGCTCACTACTACCTAAACAATGCATAAACATTCACACACACACACACACACACACACACACACACACACACAATCTTATTGTTCCTGTCTGAATTTCTGCTGAAAATAGGATTTCCTCTTCAATTATGCATTTCAAGGTACAGCATGAAGATCAGATGCAATGGCATTCGGTATCTCACAGTGTTCAGGGGCTCTGATAGATACTTGTGACTGAATTTGGTCACATGGTATTGCTAATGTCCTGTGAATTCAGAACTGTTGTTGGTGTTTGAAGGTGGCAAACTGAGATTGAGGGAAGCTGAAATGGTTACTCTGCCTGTGCTACTCTTTAGTCACCTTTGTAATAATGATTAAAACAAAGAGCTAATTATTTTTCTCAAAAGGGTTTTTTTTTCATTATTTTCTATAAAGTTAAAGGAAAAACTGTTTTCACAAAATATCTGGACTGGCTGTTCTGTAGTAGACACACATTTAAAAGGTCCTTGCTATATGCTGAGTTCCTTCCCACCATTTTTTACATGTTGAAATCCTAACTTTGAATGTAATAATATGCTAAGATAAGAGTTCTTTTGGAATTAGCCTTTATGAACATGATGAGTCTCTTTATAAGCAGACAAGAGACAGTTGGTTTCCTTTCCTCAGCTCTCTGCCATGTGAGAATACAACACAGAAATGGCTAATTCCAAATGAGAAAGGCTCCTTCCAGTCAGATCTTGCCAGAACTCTGATCTCCAACATCCAGCCTTGAGAACTAGGAGATGTTAAGTTCTGATTTGTGTGAGCTAGCAGTGTTCTGTTACAGCAGCCCATACAGACTAGACAGCTCTGTGGAGTCCCCTTTGAGAGTAGTTTTGTAAGGAGTACATCTTGTGACTTGCACATAGTAAAAGGATTATACAAAATATGGTGGAACGCTATTTCATGGAAGTAAAATTAGGATAATGCTCTAATTTGATTGTGTTTGAATTTGATGAAGTAAAATTTATACCTCCCCAAGCATGACGGCATGTGGCTTTATTATTAAAGCACTCAGGAAGCAGAGATAGGAGGACCTCTGTGCATTGAAAACCAACCTGCTCTACACGGAGAGTACTAGGCTATCACTGACAGCATAATTAGAAACTGTCTTTTAATACACACACACACACACACACACACACACACACACACGCACGCACACGTGCACAGACACTCACATACATATATATCACATGTATATATTTATGGAGAGAGAGAGAACTCCTCAATAAGTCACTTGCACACAGTAGGTGCTGCATATGCAGGTGAAGATTTTCCTACTTTTCTCATTTCTATGTTGCCTTTGGTCCCATTTGTTCTTATCCTTTCTGCTAAAGATTTTTACTTTCCCTCTAATACAGTTGTTTATGGTCATTTATCATTCTGCCTAATGAATTATAAAAGTACTTTGAGGCAAAAAATAGGTTCATCTTTCCAATGCCATTGACCTAATATTTGACAGGTATTTAATAAATAACAGTCATTGATTATTTTCACTACTTATCCTCAGTACTATTTATGCAGTACAACTTATCCACTAACCTGGTCCCCAAGTGCCAGCTCCCTGCTGGAAATGACCATTACTTGTTACTCTTAAGATCACAAACAACAAACATCCCTACCCTTGCCTATTGGTTGATTTCTAATGAAGAACTTTCAATGCACTTTGTTTTACTATCATATTCACTTGACTACTTACACATTTCTTTCTTTCTGGCAGGAATTTGCTGAGAAATAGCCAAAAAAAGTGAAAAGGAGAGGTTGGTTCTTATACTTGGGGATCATAAAAATGGCTTTGAACCACATCAAGCAGTAACTCATAAACTTTAAACATTCTCTGTAGGGTTCACTTTGTGCTGGATAAATAACAAAACAAAAACTAGCTGCTCAATGAGAAGTTGAGATCATAAAAAGGCTCTATGTATGTTGAACACAAAGCTGAATGCTTGTATAGAAGGTACACAGTAACCCTTGAATATTTTTTAGATGTAAGCTCTTTCATGAAGCCTTCTTGTATTTTCTCAGCTAGGACTGTGGCCAAAAACCTTTTGTAACTTTATTAATTGTTATATTTAGGAAATGTCTTAATCTGGTCTTTACAATAGTAATGGACTATGTGGTCTTCTAGATTTCATATTCTTAGGATAGAATATGGTTTATATTTAGTACAAAGTCTTTAATAAAATGCAAGAAGGAGTACTTCTGTATCTTTGTCATACATTTATATCTCTGCCTGTCCTCTCTGTAACAATATACATTGAAGAAAGTTGGTAATATTATTGTCTGAATTTGATCATTACAGTATTTTCATTAGAGAGCACTTTGGATTCCATCTATCACTATGACTATGCTCTTTAATAAACAGATTTAAGACATCTTTTGTACTCAGTCTATCTGTCTGTTTATCTATCTATCTATCTATCTATCTATCTATCTATCTATCTATCTATCTGTGTTTCTGTCTCTAAACTCCAAAGTCTCTTCTGGCCTGGGTGGGGCTTAGGGTAATCTCTTAAAATAATCTCTGTCTCTGTCTCTGTCTCTGTCTCTGTCTCTCTCTCTCCTCCTTCCTTTCCCATCTTTTTCCTCTTTGAAATTACACTAAAGTATGTACCATCCCTCTCCCCAGTCTATAATCATTCCTTTCCTCTCTTGGAGATGCAGAGATGAGAAAATAGAGATTTCTCTAATTTCTCTTAACCTCAGATTATACATAAAAGCAAAAAGACAGAAGATAATATCTGACTACATCTCACTCATAGAAGAAATAATAATATAAAAACCCATCTTACAAATGTTTGGTGTTCAATAGCAGCAATGCTAGTGGCCAGCATGCACTGTGTCCCTCATGAGCACTTCTAATGATGATGTGTGTACTAACTCACAGGTCCTCAGAACAATGCAGAGAAATCAGAGCTGATGCCAGGGTTGTCAAACCAACTCACTCACAATCAACCAGCAGACAGCCCATAAACCAGAGATAAAAATTGAGACAATTTGGCTTTAGCAAGAGACAGCTCTAATTGTGTGATTGTGTGATGTGCCACTGCTTACTCAAGGCTTAGTTATGAAGTAAATACAGAAATTAGACTTTCCCCATATATTCTTCAATTGTGCCCTAGACTGGGAATGGTAGTGAGACATAATGAACTGTACATTATATACATGCTGAGTTGATTTTTAATAAATGCTTGTTAAAGAAATGAATGTAAGTACACCATTAGATGAAAGGGAAAATCACTACATGAATCAATCCTATTCATGTTATACTAAACTGAGACCTACTCACTGACAACAATCAAGTTACCTACATTTTTATGGGGACAGTGTGTGTGTGTGTGTGTGTGTGTGTGTGTGTGTGTGTGTGTGTGTGTGTGTGCCATTTACATGGGTTCTGATTCAATATGCATTCACCTACCAACACACCCATTTTCTCCATCTGTGAATCAGATGTGATTTCTGTGTTAAGTCAAAGAGTGGTGCTTTCTTGGACTCCAAAAATGCACTAAAAGAACTTGTTAATAGTGTGCTGTACAAATGCCAAACACCCCAAACACTCAACATTCCCTAGCCATTTCATAAACAAACTTCAAAAGTCAATTCGTTTAATTCAACTGTCAAAGTAGGTCAGACTGAAAGGGTAGATAGTATATATAAATAGTGTCTGTCAGTTCCTGGGAGCTTGTCACTAGGTTTCAACCCTAACATAATTAATATGTTATTAAAAACCTTACAAAATAAATTGGCTTCATTTAAGTCAGAGAGTGGAAGTAATCAGGGGAAGTGCAAAGGGAGAATTTGTAGGCACAGTCCCGTGCTTTCCCAGAATTCCAAATGTAGGCAAATCAATGCAGGCTGTCATATTTCTTTATGTGGAAAGACAATTAGAGGTCTTGGCATTTAGTAGGAGCTTACTCCTATTCCAATGTAACAAAAACTTAGAAGAAAGCAAAACATTCATGACTTTTTCCATTGTAGATCCAAGTCATGATTTTCTCAATTCAGTACTTTCTCTCCAGCAAAAGTCTTCCTCTGCTTACTGGCACATCTGCCTTGGTGCTGAAATATTGCCTCATAATCTCTGATGGGAAAATCTGCAGAGATAACTGAACCAAGCTCCTGGGAACTCATGAACTTTAGACCGATAGCTGTGGAGCCTACATGGGACCAAACTAGGCCCTCTGCATAAGGGAGACAGTTGTGTAGCTTGGTCTGTTTGAGGGGCCTCTGACAGTGGCACCAGGATCTATCCTTGGTGCATGACCTGGCTTTCTGGAGTCCATTATCCATGGTGGGATGCCTTGCTCAGCCTTGATGTACTGGAGAGTGGCTTGGTCCTGCCTCAACTGAACATACTAGGCTTTGCTGACTTCCCATGGGAGCCCTTACCCTTTTGGAGGAGGGGTTGGGAAGGGGGGAAGGAGGCTGTTGGGGATCAGGAGGAGGGATGAGAAGGGGATCTATGGTTGGTATGTAAAATGAATTAAAAAATTCTTAAAAAAGAAAATGCATTCTATGGCAGCTATCTAAGTATAAAGAGAAGCCTTGATCACTTGAAATATCCTAGGACACAAAGGATAACAGGTTATCAGAAAGCATACTATTGTTAAAAGGATAAAAGGAATTCACAAGATAAAATTATGTGAATAATTTTTATTAGATTTATTCATTTTATTTTATACATGTTTTGCTTGCATGTATGATGTGCACCTTGTGTGTGTGCTTGTGAGTGTACTTGTATGTGTGTGTGCAAATTTATGCTTGGCACCCACAGAGGCCAGAAAAGGATATCAGATACTCTAGAATTGGAGTTACAAATGGTTGTAACCATCCAAGAGGGTGCTGAAAATTGAACCTGGGTCATCTAAAAGAGAAACAAGTGTTCATAACCACTGACTCATCTACTCATACCCTATGTGAACACTTTTTAAATCTTTCCTGATGATCCTATATGTATTTAACTTTTCATGTGACTCAGTTTACTTATAGCACCAATAATGGAATATTAATGTTGTAGCTAGAAACATGGATCCAACTTCTTGGTCTATGCTAGACACTAAACTAGAAATATCACCATTACTTAAACAAGCTAGCTTATTTTGCCAGGGTATCCTAAATTCCCTATAAACTTGTAAAGACTTATTTTTAATTATGAATACCTACTAAGCTACTAAGCTATAAGGCTGAATCTATAGTTCAATAACTACACCACAAAATGAAATGAAATGAAGAAATGGGAAGTTTTCTTTAGGTCCCTTGAAATGGCAGCACTTTTTTTTTTTCAAAAACCAAATGCCCTTCACAAACATTGACCAATGCAAAGGTCATTCTGCCCTAGATATTCTAAAAATGGCTTGGAGACTTTCAAGTTAAACAGCCAGTGTCTTTATTGGATTAGACACATAACCACTGAGCTAAGACAGCAGAGCTCATCTCGGAGGAAGTCAGCAGCCAGGTCATAGTAAGTTCTGCTAGTAGACTGCTAATAGGACTGAATTAGAGGCTGGGTGCCTAGGTGGAGATGTTATACTCACTTACTTTCCACACCCTGGCAGCATGGATTGGGTCAGCATTCTCAACACTAAAACGGCAGTGGTAGGAGGGGAAATGAGAGGCAAGAATCTACAGAAACCATTTTACTCTTCAAAAATCTCTACCTGGTAGCTGAATGTGGGGTGTTTCTGCTGTGTTTACTTAGAAGAAGCACAGACCCTTGCTTTGATTATCAGAGCATATTCTGAATTCTTTTCACTGCAAGGGAATATTAGCAAAAGTGTGCTCAGAAACCAGTAAATTTGAATCTTGTTGGGACAGGGATATGTGTGGGTAGTCTGGAGGACAGCTTATGCAAGCATTAAAGTATCTATATTTTTCAAATAGGTGCACTTCTTGGTTTTTTTTTTAAGGTGGCTAATGGTAATAGGAAAGATACTCACCTTTACTACTATCAATTACATGGACATACATAAACACATACAAACATACATGTACATATCACATTTCCATTCATTAGACATTTCTAGGCATTGAGCACTGTGTTAGTATGCACTATCAAACAAAGGAAGAAGACAGACAGTGTCCTTTGCTTTCATGGAATTTACTGTTGGACAAGGAAAACAGATTTTGGAGAATTAATTACAAGAGTGACCATCATGAAGAAAAACAGAGACCATGACAGCACTTGACAAGTTAAAGTTTAAGATTTCTGAGTACAAAACACAAAAACTGGGGCTGGAGAAATGGATCTGTGCTTAAAAGCACTTGGTTACTTTTTCAGGGGTCAGGATTTCAGTTTACAGAACCTGTGTCAGGCAGATCACAACTGCCTATAATTCCAGGTCCAGAGGATCTGATGTCCTCTTCTGATCTCCATGGAAACATGTACACATGTATCTATATACACATATACATATATAAACACATATGTACACATAAACAAAATTATTAAAACCATAGAAACCTAGAGTGACATTTTATCTAAATGCAAAAAATCAATTATTTGAATATTTTAGGATTCTGTTCTCTTAAAGAAAAGCTTACCTAAAATCTGATTCAGAAATCTAAGTAAGACATCACAGATATACCTGGAGAGCCTGTCACCATGCAAGTCTGCCACAATCATTAACAGCATTTTGTCTCTCTATGTAAGAATAGTGCAGTGAAAGTTGTCTGAGTGTTTTATTTTTAGAAACATGGTCCAGGTGGTAGCATCTGTGATCACACAAAGGAGAGAAGTAGCTGTGTTCTTCAGACAAAAAAAAAATGTCATAAAGATATCACTGAAATCAAGGAATGGAATTTCAGTCAAAATGTGAGCTACAAAATATGTACAACTGTCTCTGTACTTCAGATGAATAACTCAAGACCCATAAAGACATAATGAGACATCCATTGTCACACAGCTCTTGGCACAACCGTTCAGATGCCTGATTTGTGAGTAATTGAAACTACTCTAGTTAAAGAATGCATAGTCTTTCCCATTGCATCACATCTCCCCAAGTCATTAAGAACAATTAAAGGACAGACTTTTAAGGGTGTCCTAAACCATTTTTTAAATTAGTTGTCTTTGGGATTCCAAAGAGAAACAAAAGAACACCTTTTATTATCCACCATTGAAGGAGTCATACAAACTTTATTTATAATTGCATCAAAGTCAATTTTTGCCAGACATAATTACATGGAATATGTTTATAATTGTGCCGGCTAGTTTTCTATTTTCTTAATTAGTGATTAATGATGGAGGGCCCAGCTCTTAGTGGGTGAGGACATCCCTGAGCTGGTGGTCCTGGGTTCTAAAAGAAAGCAGGCTGAGCAAGGCATGGGAGCAAGCCCATCAGCAGTACTACTCCATGGCCTCTGCATTAGGGCCTGTCTGCAGCTTTCTGCCCTGCTTGTATTCCTACCCTCACTGCTTTTGATGAAGAAATGTTATATGGAACAGTGTGTGAAATAAACACTTTCCTCAACAAGTTGCTTTTTATCGTGGCATTTTATCAGAGCAACATTAACCCTAACTAAGTCAGCAATAAATCCAAGTGGAAATCCAACTTAGGGAAAATATTGAAGGTAGTTCTTGACTCCTAAATATTGCCAGTATGGCCAACATCAAGGATGACAGTTAAAAATGTAGATAACAGATGGGGTCTTTTTTCAGAAAATTGGCCTTTCAACATCTCAAAATGTTAGTGATTTAATCATTTCCCAATATAGTACTGAAAAAAAAGCAATTTAACAGGAGCTAGAATAATGGGAGAAATGGTAGTCACAGGGGTATCCTCTGGAGTAGCCCAATAAAAAAGTTACAATGGTAGTTCTAAGCTAGTTCCAGTACTGTCTATAACACAATGACATTTCCTTCCACTCAAGAAAGTATAACAGAACACTGTGAGAAAAAGGTGGCATAAAAGAAATCATTTGGAAATGACTCTTAGACAGGTACACTTAAGCAATTCCACTTTGTAGTATTAGGATAGACCACATCTATCATTCATTGATTATGAAATAAAATGTACCATGACAGGATTGCTATAAAGGTGAGTCACTTCTCTAAAGTGCCTAGCCCAGAACACTGGACACATGGTCAGAACCACAATATAGAGCTCACCCAACAGAATTCCCTATTTCATAGGTTTTTACTTCCAGCCATGTGTCAAGCAATGATGGAAACACATCCTAGGAAGTACATCACCTAGGAAGTACATCATGACTTGATCACTATGTGCACATCATAGAATTCCCTTAAGCGAACCTTGGTGGTATAGAGAAACACTGAATGTTGCTTCTTGATGCATACAGGAGATGTATATAGCACTTCAAGCAAATGTTTTACAGAAAATATTTTTTTTATAAAACTAGGAGTAAAATAGAATAAGAAGCACAAAATAGCAAATATATAAACCAGTGATGTTATTGTCTACTATCATCATAACCAAGATATATGTGTCGTAAAGAGTTCTATGTACTATACTTGAAAAATTAATATTATTACCATTGTTGTTGTTGGTGGTGGTGTTTTGTGTATGTATGTGTCTGTCTGTCTGTCCGTCCGTTCATCTGTCTATGTGTCAATGTCTGTGTCTCTGTGTGTAGACAAGTGCAAGATAGGCCCTCATGGAAGGCAGAGAACTACTTTTGGGAATTGACCTTCTCCTTCTACCTTCTACTGTGGGATCTGGGACCAAAATCAGATTGTTAGGTTTACAGGGCAAGTACCTGCTGAGCTATTTCATCTACCCATAAGTGCTATTATTTTTATAGCTCAGTAGGTTCATTGACAACAGCATCACCACAAATGCATGACTAATGTGTCAACTGTATCACTAGACAATAGGAATTTCCAGCTCCCTCATAATTTTAAGGAACTATTTTTGCATTTTTAGTCCACGTTTGTGGAAAACATTATCATGCAGTTTATGGCATCATTTTCTCTTTATTTCCTAGGGGAATACATTGAAGACACCAATCAGATCATATTACAGAGGTGGGCACAATTCTTATTCATAAAAATATTTCTCTCTTGTGGTGATGTTATTGACACGATGGAATTATTTTTACAAAAAATATGTGCAGTCTTAGGAAAGTACATCAATCTCCTGAAGCTAGCAGGTACCACAGAAGCAAACTATAAGATGGCATAAGCTCATTTTCAATGAATACATTTTAATCAGGATTTAAAGCTAAAGTAAGACTCAAAGTGACCACCACTAAATCATGATGTGTTATTCTTTTGAAGTCTGCTAAATTTACTCTGTGAATATTTTACTAATAACTACTGTTTATGCTTATGAAAACCACTAATTAGTATTTTTATCAATGTTTATATATTGTTTGACATCAAGATAACTCTGAATTCCTAGACCAAAATGGGACATGTTCTCTCTTCCTTTGCTTGCTTAAAATGTACAAAAAAAATGTGTTATTGATATCTTAAATGTTGTGTAGAATTTACCAGTGATGTTCCTTGCCTTAGAAATTTCACTGTAATAAAGAATTTGATTATGAATTTCTACTTACTCTTTAGCTAATTTTAATATGTGCCTTTCAAAGAATTTGCTCCTTTCATCTAAGTAGTTGACAATGACATTAAGACACTCATATCTTATCCTAGTAAGCTTTTCAGGTCTGCAGGATCTGAATAGCGTCTCCCCTTCCCATTTCTATTATTAAGTAATGAATAGTTTTTGTTCCTAACTAGTCCAACTGGAGGTTTATCAGTTGCTGCCTAAAAACTAGGAACACATTTCAGATGTTCCCTCCAAGCATTTATATCTACCATTAACATTCTATATTTACAGTCTCAGAAATATATCATTCCCTGTACATGTGGAAGGTGCTAGAATTAATCTTTGACATTTCAAAACAAAACAGAAGCAAGTTGGAAGAGAAATGCAATTAAACCAGAAAAGGAACTTTTAAAAAGCACCGAGTTGGGAAGAGAGAAGAAAAGCTGCAATTGTAGATAACTTGATTGTGCATGTGGAAAATCCTAGCTATCTACCGACAAAAGCTAATGCAGATAATAAACACCATGAAAGAAATTAAACAATGCAAAAATAAAGCCAGAATTTGCTGTCTTTGAATACAAAGATGAATATTATCCATAAGCAACTCCTAGAGCCAATATATTACCATTCCAAATACCAACAGAAATTTATAAATTTATGGAAATTGATTATTTTTTGTGAATATATGAAGGGCTCCTAGTACTTAATCTCAGAGTATTTTATACATTGTATCAACTAAGGATATGTGACTGTGTGATACTGGTATAAGAAATGCTGTACAGATTATATATATATATAACTAGATTCCTTTATTTATGATCAATTGTTTGCCAAAAATGCTAAGATAATTGATGGAAAAGGAGAATTTTCTGATCAATAGGAGTTGAACAATTAGACAAACAATTAATCTAAATCCTTGTCTCACATGATACATAATTGTGATAATAAAAATTAAAACAGAAAAAAATCCTTTATGGCCTTACTGTAAAAAACAAACAAACGAACAAAAAACAAAACAAAAAAACAATTATCAAGATATAAAATGTACATGGTCCTCCTACCCCAGCCAGGATCTGTGTTGATGTTGTGGCCCATGTTGCCACCGAAAGCTACAGGAATATCTGGGAGCTAGGCTGCAACATGTAGCCATGGTTGCCCGAGGGTCATGACACAGACGGGGTCATGCCAATCTGAGTGGCCTTTGCTGGCACCTGGGGCCATAGTGTGATCTGGCCAGGATGCTGTCAAGGGCCATGTCTGGGTCCATGGTCTTATTGTAGCCAGGGTCTGTGTAGATGTCCATGGCTCCTGTTACCATTGAACGCTGTATGGATGTCAGGAATCCAGGCCTCCATCCTGGGTCATGCAGGTTCCCTAGGGCCATGCTGTCACCGGGGCCATGGTGATCTTAGTGGCCTATGCTGTCACACAAGGTCGTGGTGTTGTCCAGGCTGGGCCGCTGCTGAGAGCCATATCTGGGTTCATGTTCCTGCTGCACCTGGGGTCTGTGTTGATATCCATGGTGTCATGTTATTAGCAGGGGGGTATTACAGGGGTTCTTAAGAGCCATGAGTGTTGAAATCCGAGGCCTGTGCTGAACTGGACCCGCTCTTCACTGGCCCTGGGATGGGGGGCCCTGCCCCTCGCTGAACAATGCAAGCAGGAGTGCTGATCCCACTCCTCAAGGAAGAGCAGACCTCCCCTACTAGGAGAGATGGCCCCACCACTCACCATGGTCAGGGGAGAACTGGCCCAGATGGCTTGCGCCTAGGAAAGGTGGCTTTACCCTTGCCCGAGGGAGGGCTGTACCAGTGGCCCAGCTCACCTACCAGCCAGACCCACATCCTGGACCTCAGGTTGGCTCACTCTAACATCCACCCCATCTATGACTGGTCCTCTGAAAAGATAGCTGCAGGGTATCTCCTCGACTAGGGGCAACAGCGGGATATCTGTGAGGAGTTTCAGTGAGGGTCCAGTGACAATGATGTGCCAGCGGACTTGAGCCAGACTAATGACTGATAGCAATGAACATTTGTGGATGGAACTGATTGAACACTGCAGCTCCCAATGCCACTGGGATGACTGAAGAGGTGTTGGAGAGATGGAAAGGTAGAGAGTGAAGTGGAGTTTTTGTTTGTTTTGTTTCATTTTTAATTAATTTCGGGGTAGTTCTTTTTGGGGGGATGCTGCAGGAGTGAGGGGTGGATATGGAAGGACTAAGAATATTGGAGTGCATGATGTGAAATTCCCAAAGACTCAATAAGGAATTGTGCTAAAAAAAAAAAAGACAAGATAATAAACCTTTTAAATTGTATTTCATCAAAACTCAAAATGTCCATTCATTGGGAAATATCATAGATACTATTCAATTGAAGACATCAAGTAGAAAATTATATATATATATATATATATATATATTACATATTTATTACAAAAATACAATACATATAAAAATTACATAAATAAATATTCCAAATAAATCAAAATATCATCAAATGGTAAATTATTTGAATAAATATTTCACAAAAAATAACATATGGTTACCAAATACATTTACAACAAGCTATTTAAGTTTGGAATGATATGCTATTATAAATGTGGTAGGATGAGTAAAATCAAAATTAAATTTTACTGAATTGAGAGATTCATTGGGATGATAAAATTAAAAACTTAAAAATCTCAAGCGTTGGTGAGAAGACAGAGAAAAATAGAGTCCACACTGATGGTAGGAATATAAAATACTGCAATTGTATGTGCAGTTTCCAGTCTCGTATGAAATAAACACACAATTGCCACATATCCCTGGATTGTCAATCACAAGAATTAATTAAATTAAAATATGTATTCAAAGAAAAGACCTATATATGAAAAGAAAAATTTGTGATATTTATGAAATTTCATGAAAATTTATAAGAAATATGAAAAATACATTTACGTGCAAAATTGCCAGTTAGAGCTCATCTGTAATGGTAAGAAGCAGGCCAGTGATTATCTGGGGCCCAAAGAGAGGATGGACAAGATACCTTTTGGGTGGAATTTTTTATATACTGATTATGGTAGAAGTTATACATATATAGAAATTTGGGCACAAAAAAATACAACTACAACAAATTCATTTAATTCTATTTAGACTTCATTTATGTAAAACTGACTTTAAAATGATACACAACACTGCTACATTTCACAGCCTCATTCAGTTTTTAGCCACTTCCAACTGCCATCACACATGCTCAAACATTACAAGAACTGAGGAAACATTGTCAAGAGAGATCTGTTGTTAGTCTGCGACTAACTCTTTTTCTTTTCTGTGGACTATCCTGTGGTGTTGGTACTGTTAGGACTCTGCTAGCATTACATACTTTGTCAAAACTAACACCTTTAAGTCCAGAGCAACATTTCATAGAAACACACACACACACACACACACACACCACTAGAGAATTACCACTAGAGAAAAGATAAAGAACATTTTGGGGATAGTGCTGATTTTGTGTGCTACTGTTTAATTTACTTATTTTTTACAATGGCAGAGGAACAGTGGACATTGAGCAAGAGAGAAGAGCAAAGAGAGTAGAATTGTAATTATCACCTGATTAGAGAGAAAGTCGTGATGGGGAGGAAACAGAAAACTTGATAACCACTAAAGTGTGAATGAAAGAGTGAGATAGAATAACAAAAAAATTAGTTTCATTTAGACATAAATTAATATACCACTATGGTGCTTTCAAAGAGTTCAATAACCTATTTATTGAATTTTTAATTATTCTTGGTTATAAAGTGGAATATGATTTTCTGTGGCCATTATTTTCAAGAAACTCTGTGGCTTATACAGATTACAGAGGGTAAAAATGGTCTCTTCTGAAGCTGAGAAGAGAAAGGTGGGGAGAAAAGAATCTGTATGTCCTGTGTCCTGGGAGGTTTTCTGTGGTAAAGTGAAAGATTCCTATGCAACTCACTTTTCTTTTCTTTTTTTAAAATTTTTTATTCATTTTACATACCAACCACAGATCCCCCTCTCATCTCTCCTCCTACTCCTCCCCCCACTATTCTCCCTGCCCCGAACCCTTTATTCAACTCATTTTTCTATAATTCAAGCTTCCTTCCTAGATGGACCATTAGGCTCGTGGGATGTTTTAATGCCTTCTTGGAACCCCATTAGTGGTTAAATTAAAGTCATAACTCCCAATTGTTTTATTGTACTTCCTTTTCAGAATGCTGTAAGAAGGAATTGGGCTGATACAAGTTCTTTTCCCCCTACTTCTTACTTTTTAAGGCCCTAAGGATGCCTACAAGGAAACCTTGTGCCTATCAGAAGTGGGAGAGCATAACACACAGATCTGTTATAAAAATATTTTATTTTAGTGCTGATAAGCTGTGAAGATCATACATAAAATAACTGAAGTAACGTTGAGTTCTGGTGTCCAAACAGGGGTATGGTGAATCCACAGGAAAAGGAGAATCTACAAACCAGAAGAGCCTTTGCAGGAGCTTCATCATCTCCCATCTGGGGCAAGTGGGAGTCTACCTTTTAACAACCATCATACTTTTTTTTTCACAACATCTTTTTTATTGATTATGATTTTTTATTGATTTTATTGATTTGGGAATTTCACATCATGCAACTCATTACACTCACTTCTCAGTCCTCCCAGGTCTGTACCCCACCCTCATGGCCTCCACTCCCCCCACCTCCACTTCAAAAAAAGAAGAAATAAGACCACATATACTCACTGGAGCATGGTCAAACTCCCATTAACCAGCCACTTACATAAAACTGATCCCTTCTCCACCTCCAAAAGCCATCACTTGTGGAGAGCTACACTTCAGCATCCTTACCACAATTTTTAAGAGTTCTCTTCAATGATTTCCTGTCTAGGCTGTTACTTTTTTTCTTTGTCAGTGTGAAAGCCTACACTCTCACACTACAAAAGAAAAAAAAAGTGTTACCGACATTTCTTTTGTAGCATTACTATTTTAAGGAACTAGCTAAACTTGGGAAATTTGTAATATAATCCCATTCTTTAACCTGGACTTAATTTTTCCAATAGTCTGAGAAAATTCTGTATATGATTCCAAGTCATCCCCAATATTTGGCCAAGTAGGCACAATATGTAAAAACGGATAATGTACCTCAGGTAAAATCTAAATGTCTCCTCTGTTACACCTCCTTAATCCAGATGGCCTCTTCTGAAAACTTTCTAAATTCTTATAGATGTCTAGAATGTCTGAGAAACTCACAACTCACTTTCACTTTTTTCTAAAGAGGAACCACAAACATCTTTTCTCATCCTATGTATGAAAATCTAAACTAAAGTTTTCTTGCAAAATAGATTTCTTTTCCATCAGAGTATAAATTATACCATTTCCTCACTTTCTCATGTAAATGATAATGTCAGATGGAAAAGAAAATGAGAGTTAAGACATCAGAGGTTATTCCCACAATGATGGTGCCTTGTGGGAATTTCCTTGGGTTTGGAGCATGGATCATAGACCACATAAACACTTCTGCTGTGGTCTGCATTTTGTTTCCTCATAAAATTCATATACTGAAGTCCTAACTTAAAACAAGTTGATCTTAGGAGGTGGGCCATTTAGGAAAAGAGTCTAAGAAGGTAGAGCCTACATGAACAAAGTTACTGATCTCAGAAAAGGAGCCTGAGAAATATTCCTCGCCTCATTTCTAACATGTAAGAACATGGTAAGAACAACCCTGTAAGAATTCAAAACTCTGGGTACTTTAATCTCTGGCCATTCTCCCGAGCTGTGAGAGATGAACTTTTGCTGTACATAAGAAAATCATTAGTAGTACTTTGTTATCCAGCCCCAATTCAATAAGATAGCTTCCCTCCTCTCTTTCAATTTATATATAACATTTTATCATGGAGTAGAATGTGCAAATCCATTACTGGTGTCAGGGTCACATGTTTCCATATTCTTGGCTTCTTTTCCAAAAAATTGAAAATAGATGTTCACAGATTTGCCAAGGAGGTAAAATAACTTTATTTGGAGCAAATAAATAATCCACACTAGGAAAGGACACACTGTCAAGATTGAGAACAGAACAAATGAGCAGAGACCCATGAAGGCCTAGGATTTGTACAGGGTTTTTATTTATAAGGTTATTTCTTATGATTGATAAATGAGGTCATATAAACATTCTCTACTGTGCGTGCTCCTTCCCATAATGTACCTGATTTTAATCATATACATGCCAGATAAACACAGGATCTTCACTAAAAGTTTACTTCAGGACACAGTTTTGCCATATTGTGCATGTGCCCCAAACCACTTCAGTCAGGATCAGTTCCTCTGCCCTTGTAGCAGGATGTTATGGTAATGTGTTTGACTAAAAACTGTTCAAATTTGATGCTTTTGAAAATAAAGAGGAGCCAGGCAGTGGTGGCACACACCTTTAATCCCAGTACTTGGGAGGCAGAGGCAAGTAGATCTCTGTTAGTTAAAGGCCAACCTGGGATACAGAGTGAGTTCCAGGAAAGGTACAAAGCTACACAGAGAAACCCTGTCTCGAAAGAACAAAACAAAACAAAAAAACAACAACAAAGAAAACAACAAAAAAGAAAATAGAGAGGAAATATTAAATGAAAAGAAAATATCCTTTTTTTTCCCTGAAAGGGGTGCATGTGATGCCTGATACAGGTGGTATGAAATTTCAGGTTAGGAAAATAGTGTGTGCATGTACATAACACATGCAGGTAAAGGGACTAGGCTACCAAGTACATTAGCAGCAGAGTTATGCATAGTCCAAACACAATAGGGTCTGAGGTTGTTGAAATAGTCTTTGTGCTTGCTTGCCTCAACTTTCCCTTGAGAAACATTTCTGCTGAATGTGTTCTGGGAGTTGAGGGAAGAGGGTTAGTCTTAAAACTATATCATGGTAAGTATAGGTTTTGAGCTGAGAAGATGCAGAAATAGCCACCCGTATTCTGTGCCTATAGCTGTTATATCTCTTGGCACCCTGCTGAAATGTCTCCAAAAATTTTTTTCGCTCATATAAACCCTCCTCTTTCTCACTAATTAGACTCCCAGAGCTCCACCAGGGGCCTAGCCGTGGATGTCTGCATCCAGATTCCTCAGTCCTTGGATGGGGTTTATGGCACAACTATTAGGGTGTTTGGCCATCCCATCACCAGAGTAGGTCAGTCCCCGCTGTCTCTCGACCATTGCCAGCAGTCTTTTGTGGGGGTATCTTTGTGTATTTCTGTGGGCCTCTTTAGCTCTTTGTTTCTTCCTTTTCTCATGTGGTCTTCATTTACCATGGTCTCCTATTCCTTGTTCTCCCTCTCTTTTCTTGATCCAGCTAGGATCTCCCGCTCTCTTTCCCTCGACCCTTGCCCTTCATTGCTCCCACTCATGTCCAGGCTGTTCATGTAGATCTCATCCATTTCTCCGTGTCTTTCTTGGGGTCCCGTTTTCCAGGTAGCTTCACTGGTGATGTGAGTAGCAGTCCAGTCATCCTTGTTCCACATCTAGCATCTTCCTATGAGTGAGTACATACCATATTTGTCTTTCTGAGTCTGGATAAAGCACAGGGACAAATAACCAAATGAATGAAACACATGAACTATGAACCAAAGGCTGAGGGGCCCCCAACTGGATCAGGCCCTCTGAATAGGTGAGACAGTCGATTGGCTTGATCTGTTTGGGAGGCATCTAGGCAGTGGTACCAGGTCCTGGGCTCGTTGCGTGAGTTGGATATTTGAAACCTGGGACTTACGCAGGGACGCTTGGCTCAATTTGGGAGGAGGGGACTGGACTTGCCTGGACTGAGTCTATCAGGTTGATCCCAGTCCTCGGCAGAGACCTTGATCTGGAGGAGGTATGAATGGGGGGTGTGCTAGGGGGAAGGGGAGGGGGTCAGGAAGGGAGAGAACAAGGGAATCTGTGGCTATTATGTAGAACTGAATAGTATTGTAAAATAAATTAAAAAAATTATTTTATTCAAAGGTTAAAAAATATTTTATCCTGCTGGTACAGGATCAAACAGATGTCTTTCCTGGATACATTCACAGGTATGCCCTTCATTGTTGTTTTTGATGGACGTTGTTGATGAAGGACCATCTGGAAATGGACTTGTCCAACTCTGGAAGAGATAGATTGTATAGCTAAATGAGAAGATGGGGCCAAGGTAAGCAAGAGACTCAGAAAGAAAGAATAGCAATCTCTTTCTTTAGGTACATCTCCAGGAAGCACTATCAACTGAATCCAGGTCTTTGAGGTTGAAAAGCTACTGCCCAAGGTTTCAACTGAACCTAATCCCTGGAGGATATTTTTGATATTGTGTTGAACTGGTTTGGATTTGTCAACATAAATGGATTTGCTTAATATTTGCAAGAATGTTGGATCACACACTGTGGCTATAGAAAGGGCCAAAGACAGCCCAAGTTAACCATTGACACCTAAACTGGAACATGTTAGCTCTTCACAACCACAGAAGTTGTCAGTTGTTTGGCCTTCTAGAATTGTTAATGTGTTTGACTTCTTCTCTAAGAACTTCAGTTTACACTTCTCCTATTGGTCAAACACCATATATTGTGCATATGAGGGTCAGATACTGTCATATGTAAGTGTCTCATTCCTTAAATCTAATATACAGAGGCTGAGTTAGAAGAAAACCAGTCTTCAAGAGAGAAAAATAATGGTAATGACACTAAAGGAGAAATCCCTGGATCATGTCAAATCTGTTAGCCATCATGATCCAGGTCTGATTTTTTTTTTTCCGTTGTGCCTGGTACAAGTCTTTTAAGTGTCCCATAATAGGAAAATTACATCTAAAGTTAGAATAATCACAAACATAGCATGGCTTAAAGTAATAAGGTAGTAGATTAAGGAAGCATGCATCAGGGGTGAATTGTGAATTCCTGGGGTGTAGCTCTGTGGAATATCTCCTTAGAACACTAAACATATTCATTCTCAGGTTAGATGGATAGCATGCAACACCACTTTTGTTTCCTTAGGATTAGTTCTATGTGTCTACATATTTTTTTTCTTTCTAGCCGTGGAGTTATGATGTAAGCAGTTACTCTTGAACACCTTCTAGTTGGAGAACACAAACAGTGAGCCATTTGTGAAAGGTCTTAACTCATGTTTTAGGATACTGTATGGGTGGGTGTTGGTAGAGAAGTTGTATCAATAGTTAAGATTGATGGTTCATTATAATCATTATAAGAACTGGTTCCAGTAGGCTACATGTTCAATCAAGAAGGTCAAGGAAGATCTAAAAATACTTATTTCCTCAAAGTTTGGTTTGGAAATGGGAACAGGACAACCCATAAGATGTTTTAATAGTTTAATCTAATTAAAATGAGATTCTCTAGATTGGAGAGATGACTCTACATTTAAGAGTACTTTCTGCTCTTAATAAGGACCTGACTTCAGTTCTTAGTAGAAGGCAGCTCACAACTACCTTAACTCCAGTGCCAGGGACTCTGCCAGCACTCAATACACAGACACAATCACACACACAGACACATATATACATATTATTAAAAGCAACTTTAAGAAGTAAATTTGTCTTTAATTAGAGAAGGGGAGTTATGTAAGATTTATATGACAGAAAATACAGGATACTTCCTAAAACTTTCAAATGTATATTTTGATTATTGAAATTTTCTCTCTGAGAAATATTGAGTCTATCAATGTTAGTGATACAAAGATAAATTCAGGAAGGTAAATGGATACTTGAAGATGCTCTCTTGAGCAAAGATCTAGAGAGATAATAGAAAAGAAAGACATCTTGCATTTCAAACCCTGTGCTTTTTACGCTCAAAGTGACTTTTTACTTGCTGCTGTGAACTTGTGAGACAATCAGAACACAAGGCCTGACAGAAGCCTCTGATTTAAGGAAAGATAGGCCTGATGTAGGGGCAGGAAATATAAATACTAGCCATGATATGGTGACTGATGAAGACACAATGACCCATATATTCTTCCTTATAATTTATTATCCTAAAATTCCTTATATAATATTTTTTTGTCCTAATATTTTATACCAACTATGTTCTTGGTCACTACCATATCAACAACTGACAATGAATTATATAATTAATGGATGCAGTAAAAGACTGAAAAATATATAAGTTAGCTCTTAATTTTGCTAAGCACTTTGCAATACACCATATGGATAGAGATTGAGATAGATTCATTTAGCTTTGTGAGAAGTCTAGGGAATAAGTACCTAGAAATTTAAAACATAATAATAGTAATGTATGAAGAGGCAAGAGCAGTAAGTTTTTCAGCATCAGGGAACAAGAATATGACAGGCCTTCAATTTGTTACGGGCAGATCTGGAACCAAAATGTCTCAATCTTAGCCACAGTACCATAAAGCAATGATAATGTTTTTACTCACAGCTGGAATCTGATTTTTAAAAGACATCTCAAATGCCACCATACCCATCCAATCACAGGAATTGCATGCAAAAGTTGCACAAACTGAAGTTTAGATCAGCCACAAAATCAAATGGAACCAACTACAAACAATCCATTCTCACTCTTCAGGGATAATGAAAGAATACCTTATTTAGTGTGCAGAATAATTTCACTGTACCAGGTAGAAACATTTGTTGCTCTTGTTTAAATTTACAATTTTAAATATTATCTGAGTGTATTATTTGATTTTATGAAAAAATGGGGTAGATTATGGAAAGCACCTTTTCTTTAATTTTTGTACAGAGACACTCAAGCATTCTTTATACATTATGCCCTCTTAGATCTCACATGTATTTGTATAAGCCATATTTTGAAGCTACCACTGTAAACATACTCCCTTCAGTCATATGAGTTATTATAATAAAATGATATATACTTCATAGTTTATAAACAACATATGCTTATTTTACATAGTGCTGGAGAACATGAGGATCAAGGTAGCAGCAATTGTAGGGACTGGTGACAGCCTACATTCCTATTCACACACAGCACCTCATAGCTATTTCCTCATATGCCAGAAGAGATAAATGGGTAGTCTAAGTCTCATTTATAAGGGAATTAATTTCATTTATAAGAATGCTGCCATTCTCACATAATCACCTCCACCAATGCCTCATTTCTTAATATGTTGTGCATCATATAACACATTAAAGATAACATCTCAGAAAACACTAATATGTACTGATCTCACATAAAGGAATGAAAACAAAGCTATTTCCACTCAGATTAGTTTGACCAAGAGCAATCTGAAATTTTAATTCTCCACATCCCTCCCTGGATCTTCCATCTCTCTGTAGTCAGTGGTTACTACCCTGTAATCTGTCTTTTGTGTGTGTCTGTGCTTGATGTGTATGAGCTATGCCTGTCCCTGTGTCTGTCCCTAACAAAAGACTTTGATCTCTATTTACTAAACGGAACAGAAAACACAGCATGGAAAGGAATACTTTACTGAAATCTTCAACAGTATTTTATGAGAAGAACTTATATTGCTGCTCCCAACTGACCCACAAGCACTCAATCCAGCAGACATGGAGTTATAGCTGCAAGTTACTTCCAGTATCTACGTAGAGATTTTCTTATTAATTAAGGTTGCTTCCAACCTCTTGGCTGCTTTCAGCAAATGAGTACCATGACACATACACACATACACACATATATTACTCTCAGTAAGTATCATGGAAGAGCATATAATTTACGATTAAAGTTATATATTAATTTAGGTTGTAAACACTTAGCACATTTTTTCTAGTTTATTAAGATAAATAGCACATAGTTGTTAGTCTCCCAAGAATTTAGTGTAGTATCAAATTATTTTAAAACAACAGCTTGTTATTCACAGTAACAAGAATATACTTAATAACGCAAAAATATGGATTTTAAATGACTGAAGCCATAAATGCTATGTATGTTTAATCATTTATCTCCATTATCCTATTTAACTGTTTCAAAAGTAATACGTGATGCAAAATGGGATTATCCTCTTTATATATGGTGAAAATTAACACAAGTGGGATTTATGGTCTTATTATGTGTCAAACTATAGACTCAAGAGTCCCACATGTTCTTTATGCCAGTACCTATGTTATCAGCAATCACTCTCTATAAATGTCATTGAGAGTCTTGTACTAATACATTGCTATGTACCACACTTAAAAGACTTAACAGAGGATGGGGAGATTATTCAATAGGAAAAAATGCTGCAAAATGGAATGACTTGGGTTCAAATCTCCAGAACTCATGTTTAGAATGAATGCATTAGGACAGATGTCTTTAATCTCAGTCCACCCATACTGGGAGCTGGGAGCTGCAAATAGAATCTCCCAGACCCAGTGAAGGCCAGCTAGTCTGACTTACACAGTCACAAAGAGCCTCTCTCTGTGTGTGTGTCTCTCTGTCTCTCTCTTTCTCTCTCTCTCTCCACCCCTCCCTCTCTCTCTCTCACTTTCTCTTACATATACACACACACGGAGAGAGAGAAAGAGACAGAGACAGAGACAGAAATAGAGACAGAGAGACTTAACAGAATTAAGGTAGAAGTTTTAATTGGTAACAACCAAAACTCAACTCTGAAGGGCTCAGTGACAGGTCTGACTTTTTTTTTCTAACACTTGTAGTTGAGCCTATAGCCCAATTTCCTGGCCCCTATATTTTTCTTCCCTAAAACAATGGTTTATATCAACCGAGTCAGGCTTTTCTGCAGTTCTGCCATTTCATGGCTCCAACTCTAATTAGAAGTCTCTGTTCTCATCCTCTATGTTAAGAAAGAAATGTGCAAAAACTATTAACTATCCACAGAGCTTTGAAGTTTTCTTCATATCCTTCTTTACCCCCTATTCCCTCCCTAGGTTTCAATAGAGTAAGGCCTGATTTAAACAAACAAACAAAAAACAGAAAAAAGAAAACCCAAGGTCATCATGCAAACCTGTTGTATAACTTCCAGTTAAAAAGTATACATCCAGAAACCAGGGATATACACATACAAATAAGCACAAATCATTTACAGTAATATCTGCTCCTTTGATTTGCTACTAGAAATGCCAAGGGGTGGTAATCTCCTCAAATTTGTATCAATTTTGTATCCATTTCCATGGAGACAGCGTTGGAATCAAATATGGAAAAGCTCAATAATAGTCAGCTCTAGAAGTTTTCATGTGAATTTAGGTCACAATCAAGGGCATTTTGTCTTTGGCCCTAAGCAACCAATCCTTGCCACCATTTTTCCCATTAAAAGTGTTGAATGGGTTCTAATATTATCAATATTTTCATTATTCAGTTTAATTTCAGGATCCCCTGATAGATACAAGCTCTGTTAGATACTGCATCCCATTGCAGTATTTGACTATTGATAACAGAGTCTAATGCCTATACTCTTTATACGATAAGCACTGTTATCTTTATTTTTCACTGAGGCTTAGAAGGAGGAGTTATTTTCACAGAATCCCAGAGTTAGTATTGTAGTCATACTTGTTTTTTCTAATGCTCTTAACTTCCTCATTGTTGAGATAATTATTCCCATTGAGAATGAACTTCCTAAAGGCTGAATGAAAATAATTGAGCTGATCTTCTTTATTATGGAAGAAAGGTTCTTTTGAATCTAATAGGGCCATCTACTAACGCTCGGTTTCAGGAAAGAAAAATATTTGCGCGTATGTCAAAATTGGCTGAGTGGTGACAAGGAGACAAAGCAAGGGGATGGAAGCAGTTGGCTTGAATTCCTAACAAAATCAGTGACATTAAAAAGAATCGCCTCTCGGCCTTTTGGCTAAGATCAAGTGTAAAAAGAAACCGGATACTCTTATCTGGAACCATGGCAAAGGTGCCCTGTAATAAAAATGTGAAAATGAGAATTCATTTGAAGCCGAGTGGTGGTGGCGCACGCCTTTAATCCCAGCACTCGGGAGGCAGAGGCAAGCGGATCTCTGTGAGTTAGAGGCCAGCCTGGGCTACAGAGTGAAATCCAGGAAAGGCGCAAAGCTACACAGAGAAACCCTGTTTCGAACCCCGCCCTCCCCCAAAAAAATTCATTTGAAAAGAGAGAGTATGGCTGCATTCTTGCTGAGCTACTCCTGGCCTGGCTCCAGAGAGCAGCACCTAGCCCTAACTCATCTTTTGTTTAACCTACCTGATACCTTTTGTTTCTCTAGTTACCCTATGTGAATCTTTTCTTAGAGTTTCCCAAGGATCAAAAGTCTATGCAAAACTTGGTTTGGGAAACCCAGAAAACCGTGGTGTTTTATAAATCGTCCTACAAATTCTGGAGCATAGGTGATGCATCTACAAATTCAGCTTCTGAAAATGGAAACGCGGGGCTTGGAAATTCTCTTGCCGGGTTTCTGTCTTATGTTGGTGTATTCATTGCTTGATAGTTTCCTGTATTAGTCAGGGTTCTCTAAATAAACAGAACAAATACAACGAATTCATATATATTATAATATATGTATATATTAAAGACAGGTTCATTAAATTGGCTTACAGAATGTGGTCTTGATAGATCACCAATAACACTGGAGAGGCTGAGAATCCAATAGTTGCTCAGCCCACAAGCCTGAATGCCTAAGCAGTCCAGTCAGGTGATAAAGGCCCCAGAAGATTCATGGAAAGTTGCTAGTGGTGTGCAATTTATGTTGGAATCCCAAAGAACATAGTTCTAACATCTGAGAAAGAATGAGTATGCAACTGGACTTGCCAGTGAGAATTTGAGCAAGTGGGCAAAAAGAAAAGTTTCCTTCTTCTCTGTCCTTTTACTGGACTGCCAGCAGAAAGTGTTACCTAAATTTAGAGTGGATCTTCCTCCTTCAAATAATCAAAAAATACATTACAAAAGTCCCCCCACTGCTGTTTCCTGTTGATTTCAGATGCAGTCATTTGGTGATATTTTATTTGTGATGAGATGTGAATTTATTTGTATGTTAATAAATAAAGTTTGTCCAGAGATCAGAGGTCATAGTGAGTCATAAACAGAAGTCAGGCAGTGGTAGCACATGCCATTAATCTGATCACATAGCAGGCAGAGTCTCTGTGTGGTCAAGGACACAGCCAAGCAGGGTGACACATACCTTTAATCCCAGTACTAACCATAGAGACCTGGAGGTCTGTATAGACAGGCAGAGACAAGGAAGTGATGTGGCTAGGCTTAGAGCCAATGAGAAGGCAGAACAAGAAGACAATGAAAGCACAGGCTAGACAGGAAGAAGCTCTCACTCTCTGGGGGAGGACGGAGAGGTAGTAGGTTGAGGCTAGTCGTGGCTATTTGCTATTTCTCTGATCTCTTCGGTTATTACCACTGTATTTGGCTCTGTGTTTCTTATTTAATAAGACTGTTTAGAACAGTCAGTTATCAGTCAATGATTTCCTTTCCTCAAGGAACTCATAGTAAAAAGATTGTATGATGAATTTTATGGGAAAATAAATATTTCATTGGAAAATAAATATTCAGATCAAAACATTTTGCACTTTGGGCATCAGAATAATAATAAAACTGTTACAAGCATGGTAACTTGGAAATGAACTAAATGCATTTTATGTTATGAGATGATGAATTTTGGAATGCCAGATGTGAAATGTTATCATTAAATGTAATATATTTGTGGCCATGGGGATCACAGCTGGGTAACACTGTTGGTTACTTTCATCCTCTGGTAGTGGACATAGAGCTTCTCAGCATTATGGAAGCTACCCAGTAAGAATGAAGCTTCCAGGTCCATACAGGTTAATTTCTCTATGTCTTATGACTCAACTATATAGTGTCTTCAGCATTAAGATTCCCTCCTCAAGTTCTAGAAGGTAACTAAGAACAATGTCAATAGCCTGTAATGCTTGGGAAGAGGGCATGGTATCAGACCTAACCAACCAACACTGGAAAAGATGTAACCCATACTTTGCACTTGGGTTTATTTCATAACCTATAACCCAAAAGTTATAGAACCACTCTGTTCCAGTATCCTCATTTCGCCTTTCACACCCCTTGTGCCCCTTCCTTTCAAACACACCTCAATGGCACTGTTGGTGGTTCTTTGTCTTCTTTGGGTACTCCAGTTTAAACACTCATATCTCAAGATTCAAAGCTAAGACCAACATGTAGGAGAGAATATGTGATATTTATTTTTATGTGTGACCTGCCACGTGGTCAAACCATCCCCATAATCCCCGTCTTAAAAAGCCAGAGAGGACCCCCCCTTCTTTTTCTGTTTCCTCTCTGCTCTGCTCTGCTCCCTCCTCCATCTTTCTCTCTCACCAGGCCTGGTCCCCTTCTTCACACCCATTTTCCCTCCTAATAAAGCTCTAAAAACTAATATTGGTTTCTGCCATGGCCTGTGACTTTTCTGCCAACAAACCAGTGCCATTCATCCTTTCAGAAGGGTGATTCAGATTTCTTTAGTGATATGCCCTCTGAGAATTTACTCCAGTGGCCTTTGGTGGGTATATTTAAAATAAAGAGCACATGAAGTTGGAAGTTGAGAGAGAAAAAAATAGAGGTAGAAAATGGGAAGGAAATGGAGAAGAGGGATGAGTTTGAACAAATCTACATTATAAACATCTATGAAATTCTAAATAATATTTTAAAGTAGTGCATTTAAGTATCAGGTTGACACGAGTTGGATTTATGACAATTATTGCGATTGTCAACTTGACTGGGTTTAGAATTACCTGATGATGTGTCTTCATGAGTTTGTTTCCACAGTGCTTTAACTCAAGAGGGAAGACCTATTCTTCACAAGAATGTGAATTGTACATCCTGTGGATATTGGTCATGGACTGAATAAAAAGGGGAAAATGAGAATTTCGGCTGGAAAATAAAAGGGAAGATGATGATTTTTCTAAGTGGACTGATTTTAGAAGATGCAGTCATCATTCCTATTTTAATGACTATTCATTTGTGTCCAAAAAGATGAGCTAAAACAAAGCTGGTCTAAGTATTAGTCCTTTTATTTCAGATTATGTACACTTGAAAGACGGGTACAATGTGTCCTAGTCAGCTTTTATGGTTAACTTATAATAAACAAGAATAATCTGGGAAGAAGTCTCAATGGAAGAATTACCTAGATAACATTGGCCTGTGACCATGCCTGTGCAAAACTGTCTTAATTGTTGATGAGGTGGGAGATCCTAGCACACAATGGGTGGTAACATCCTAGGTAGCTGGCCCTTTGCTGAATTAGAGAGTTAGTTGAGCATGATCCAGAGGGAGCAAGCCAGTAGCAACATTCTCTCCTGGTTTCTGCTTCAAGCTTCTGCCCTACTTGAGTTCCTGCCCTGACTTCCCTCAATAATGGATTGTGGCCTAGAAGTACAAGATTAAATAGACCCTTTCTTCCTCAAGTTGCTTTGGTCATGGTGTTTATCATAGCAACAGAAAACAAGTGGGACACATTATATCATAAAGGGACTTTGACTCTTCATGAGATGAACCCAGATTTTGAGACAATTATTCAGAGTAGAGAAGAGTATAATAGCCAGGCTTATAAAGATTTAATGATATATCTATAATTTACATTCAGTAATCAACAATATTCTGCTTTGAAACTATATCTTGCTGAGTTGGCCCACTTACCCAGAGGCAAGTTAGATATGTAGAATCTGTGATATGCACATAGAGTGTGACTTGTAGAACCCAAGGTGTGAGTGATAAAGACTTTTCCCACTACAATGATTTATTCATTCTTATCTCGTCAGTGGAAACTTTTTTCTTGAGTATTCTGAGGCATAAAAATGCAATAGTGGACACAATGTACAGTACCCCTATCTTCACTGAATTTACAGTAAATTAGAAAAAAGCAGGAAGTCAACATTTAGTGGCAGCAGAACACGATAAGCAGAGGGGAAAAGGGGAAATGAGCAGATTGGCAATGGCTTCTGGGAAGAATGAGAGATTATTGAATTTGTACCTTTACAATGTAAAATGAGAATAAGTAGTAAAGACAGTAACTGGAACGATACATTGGTGGATTAAATGCCCAATGCACAAGCATGAGGACCTGAGTCTGGATTCCCAGCACCCACATTAACTGCATAAAAAGCTATTTGAATCTGTGACTCCAGGAGTGCTGTGGACATAGATGAATCCTGGGGACTCAACGGCCATCTGGCCTAACTGAAATGGTGAGCTCCAGTTTCAGGAAGAGACCCTATCTCAAAGTGGAAAATAACAGTGGGAAGAAATAAGGAAGACACACTATTTTATCTTCTGACCTCCATGTGTCCACACAGAGTTAAGTACACCTGCATACACATGTGTGCATGAATTTATATCCCTCCAAAACAAACACACGGTCAGATAAATAAATTACACTTAAATAATTGAGAGTAGTCAAAACAGTCTGAAGAGAATGCTAAACCAATTGAGTCAATAGTAATAAATATTTAGTTAAAACTAAAGATAAAGCAATTAGTGTCAGCAACAACAGGACAAAAACAGAAATCCTAAAGAAAGCCCTCAACAAATAACATGAGGCACTCTTTACAGAAAGCATGAGCTGGAGTGGATGCAGCCTCTAGTTATAGGTAGTAGTTTTATCAGTGATGGATTGATAAAAATCTTTTTCATTCATTTCAAATTCCAGGAAGATATTTCACAGTAGGCTAGGTCTTCCATAGGCAAATATATTTTCTGTAAATAGCCATTAAATATGTGTTGTTAGAACTCTTAGGATCAACGCCTGGGCTCTGGCAACTCCAATAAACTAGACTTAGTCATGCTTTCTCAGTAGTCCCAATTAAACAAACAAGTAGTAGTGAGAAGAAAACGATTTATTCAGTATGATCACATTGTGAAAATAAACAAATAGGTCCAGTGATCCACCAGGTCTATCTCCAGGAGTTCTGAGATGAGTACAGACTTAAATTGAGGTCAACAGGCACATACAACTGAGGTTTCTTGGTCAAGGTGTGGTTCTGTCTATCATTATCTGGGATCTAGTCCCTTCTGTAAGATGGTATGGCAAGTTGTCAGAACTGTTTAACTCTCTTCCTTGGAGACAAGTTCTTCTTCTAGTTGGCACCAAGCTTTAGCCTTTCTCTTCTACCAGCATGAAATTCCTGGGAAGTCTCAATCTTCTTGAAGACTAACAGCCAAAGGTTGTGTCATAGGTATCTATTTAAGATATTTTCATTCCTTCCAAAATGGTTGCAATCAGACAGTGACTGAAAAAAAAAGTGAAAGGGGGTTTAGAGATAGACTTCTTCAATTTGATATTCCACAATAGTACTGTATTCTTAAGAATGTGCCTTACTCTAAGTCTCAGTTTCCTCATTCATAAATTTAGTATAAAAGGTTAATAACTATACCAGACTAGATAATATTTGAAAAAACATGAATAATCTACTGAATAACTCCCTTTGTTACTGTTATATTACTGTGAAGACACATCATGGCCAAGGTAACTCTTATAAAAAGAAATCATTCAATTGGGAACTTACTTAGAGGGTTAGTCTATCACCATCATGAGAGGAAGCATATAGTTATGGCACTGGAGCAGTAGCTGGGGGCTTTATATCCTAAACCAAAGTCCAAAGGCACAATGGAAAGATTATATACATACATACACACACACACACACACACACACACGCACATACACACACACACACACACACACACACATATATATATATATATATGTGTGTATATATATATATATATATATATATATATATATATATATATATATATATATATATATATAGAGAGAGAGAGAGAGAGAGAGAGAGAGAACCTGAAGTAGGCTTTAGAAATGGCAATGCCCACCTCCAGTGACATATCCCCTTCAACAAGATCACAACTACTCCAACACAGCCACATCTACTAATCCTTCTCAAACAGTTCACTAGCTGGAAAGCAAAATTCAAACATATGAGCCTGTGAGGGACATTCTCATTCAAACCACCACAACTATCAAGCATATTGAGTTATATAAAATCAGAATCTGATGAGTCAGCATAATTATATTGCATTCTGTACATGCTAAATTAGATTTCCAAGTACAGAGTTTGGGCAAATAGAATACAATTCAAAGCTCTACCCATCTCCCCCATGCCAATGAATCATCTGAACAGTTTAAAGATCTGACAAGTCTAGTGTACCTTAATATTTGAATAAATAAAAGGGGAATAAAGCAAGGTGGAAAGTTAGTATAGACCTGATCAAAGGGCCTTGAAATTCTATTTTAAAATTTTTTTTATTGTGAAAGCAAGGATTTCAATATACTAAGTTATTTTCTGAAAGGAAAAGGCAAGCACATGCATATACATCTGTGCTTTATGATAGTTACAGTAGAAAAAGGAACAAAGCTTCTTAAGGCAGAAGAAAAAGAGTTCCCCAAGACTTCAAGGAGTCCCCTTATAAAAGTCTGGATAGGCAAGACAGTTGTTTAGCTTGAACTGTTTAGGGGGCTCCCAGGCAGTGGGATCGACCTGTCCCTAGTACATGAGCCTGCTTTTTGAAGCCGAGTGCCTATTGTGGGATTATCTTTGCACAGCCTTGGTGCAGGGAGGAGGGGCTTGGACCTGCCTCAACTGAATAAACCAGGCTCTGCTGACCACCTATGAGAGACCTTGCCTTGGAGGAGGTGGGAATGGGGGGTGGGTTGGAGAGGAAGGCTGGGGGGTGTGGGAGGAGGGAGGAGAAGGGAATCTGTGGTTGGTATGTAAAACAAATAGAAAATCTTTTAATAACTAAAAAAAAAAAAAAAGGAAAAGTGTGGAGATAACATAAAGGTACATCCTGTAAACAGAGGTGGAGTTTTTCTCTTCTGATCAACCAGTCCCAAATAAACATACAAAAGCTTATATTAATTTCAAAATGTTCGGCCAATATCTCAGGCTTGTTATTAGATAACTCTTACATATAAATTAACCCATATTTCTATTTATTCTTTTCTATGTGGTCGTACCTTATCAGCATGGCACATTCATCTCCTATTCCCTCTGCATCTGGCTGGTGAGTCCTGGCTCCACCTTTCTCCTTCTCATTATCCTTAGTTTGGTCACCCAGCCTATAGTTCCTGCCTGGCTACTAATCAGCATTTTGTTAAACCAATTCGAGTGACAAATCTTTGCAGTGTACAAGAGGGTTATTCCACAGTAACATCTAATCAAATATAATGAGGCCATGGCTTCATCTACATCCTATTAGCTGTTTCCATTTTCACTGTGTATAACATGCATCTGATCTAAGTCACAACTTCAAAATAGCAATTCATGAGAAAACTTGTAGAGTATGCTGGTATACAAGTTATTCTTCTGACCTTTTCACCCAGTGCAGATCTTCAGCTTTCACCAGGAAGTTCCACTGTTGAAAGGTTCAAAGTTTCTCACCTTTTCTATCATGACACAGTAGAAGAAATCAACTCTACTAATGGTAGGTTGGGCAGAAATTAGCAGAGAAGCAGATGTAGGCTTTACCAACATCTTCAAAGGCTGATTTAGAGCTGGTACTTGTTTTTAATGACAGAGAGAATTATTTGTGACTGATGAAGAATTTCTAAGGGCCCGGAGATACTAACAGGTAAAATATACCACCTTCAAGTTCTCTTATATATCCTCTGTCTTATTACTGAGTACTGGTATTAAAGGTATGTACCACCGCATCTGAACCTAAACTGTTCTCAAATTCCTTTCACAAACTAGAAGCTTAACTAGGTGGGGTCTTTCCCTGAGGTCACCACTCCCTTTATTCCATTTTTTAATCTGTTTATCTCCTTGAACACGGGTTTAGTTCCATTCCACTTGCTGGTGTCCCTTTTCTCCTCAGATTGTACACTTTGTGCTTTTATTTGCTCAACATGCTCCTTTTTATTATAAATCTTCATTAGAGTTAACACTAATAGCCATACAACAGAGTCAATACTAGACTGTTTTGAGATTTCTTCTACCAGTGGAATTAGTCCAAATCTTTTCAATTTAGCCTCAGGCAAACTTTTTGGATGAAAAGGGCAAAAAGCAGCCATATTCTTTACCAAATTATCACAAAAGTGATCTCTAGGCAACATACTAAAATTCCTCTGAAACTTCTTGAGCTAGGCCCCCACAGTTCAGCACCCCTGTTCCATGCTCATACTAGTATGGTCCACTAAGCAGCACTTAAAGCATCCCACTGCTTTCCTAATCCAAAGTACCAAGGTCCAAATTTCTTTAAATAAAAACATGGTCAAGCCTATCAAAGCAATATCCTAGTCCCTAGTACCAACTTCTGTCATAGTGTTTCTATTGCTGTAAAGAGACATCGGCATCATGGCAACTCTTATAAAGAAAAACATTTCATTGGGACTGGCTTACAGTTTCAGAAGTTTGGTTCATTATCTTCATGACAGGACATGGCGGCATGCAGGCAGACGTGGTGCTAGAGAGGTCGCTGAGAGTTGCCTTGATCCACAGGCAACAAGAAGTGAACTTTGCCACACTGGGCATAGCTGGAGCACAGGAAATCTCAAAACCCACCACCACAGTGACACACTTTCTCCAACAAATCTATACCTATTCCAACAAAGCCACACCTCCTAATAGTGCCACTGCCTATGAGAGCCATTTTCTTTCAAAGTGCCACATCCTCCTACCCTGAAAGCACAGTGTGTCCCAGCATCCCGGAAGTACTGGGTTTTGATGCCGGCTAGAATAGCCTCAGAGCCTGGAGGACACACAGGCCAACAGCCTGGATAAAATTTGTCTCTCATATTAAGGAAGAACATTTTGGTGTTTTGGCCACATAGACAAACTATCTTCCCTAAGGTATTAAAGATTTAAATATATCTTCTGTCAGGAAGCAAATATCTAAGCCACATAGCAAGAACAATATGTAAAATCAAGGAAAGATATTGTACAAATTAATCACACATCTCCTTCTTATCTTTTTACTTTCTCCAACAAATCTTTCATTCCAGCCTTTTTAGCCTGGACAGATCTCAATAGGCAATAAATAAAGTCTTAATTTCTGTCTGTGGTTCATTATGGTAATATTTTATTTGTACTGAAATGTGATTTTATTTGTATGTTAATAAATAAAGTTGCCTGGGGGTCAGAGCTAATAGCAAGCCATACCATAAGCCGGGTGGTGGTGGCACACACCTTTAATCCCAATCACATGACAGGCAGATCTCTGTGTGTTCAAGAATACAGCCAGCATGGAGACATACGCCTTTAATCTCAATACCAACCATAGAAGACCTGGAGGTCTGTATAGACAGGCAGCGATGAGGAGGTCATGTGGTTGGTTTTACAACCAATGAGAAGGCAGAACAGAAAGTCAATAAAAAGACAGATACATGGGAAGTAGGTCTCTTTCTGAGGGGAAGGACAACAGCAGCAGTGAAGGGTAAGAAAGGTTTTCAGTATCAGCTCTTAGCTACTGCTCTGACCTCTTGGGCTTTTAACTCTGTATTTGGCTTTGTGTTTCTTATTTAATAAAACTGTTACATCTACATTTGGTGCCCAATGTGGCAAGAATTCATTAAAAGGTTTCCTGCCTGGGCCCAGCTTGGCCTAGGCCCCAGGCCCGACCATAGCTACAAGCGGTTACCTGCAGCTCATGCTACGAACAAGTCAGGCCTGCTGGAGCTACTGGTCAGCTGCACACGACTGTAATTGCAACAGCTACACAGAAATGCCAACACACATGGTCAGAGCTTAAGGAAGCCAGAGCCCAGGCGCTACTCGACTCAAGTGGGAATGCGTGGCTGGATTTAAGCTTTTAGCCAGAACTCATGGCTATGTTTTCTTGCTTGCTCGCAAGAAAGATTTATGAAAATTTAAGGAGTCAGTAGTATCTTATGGCATGCATTCCCCATTTGTAAAGCAAATGTTAAACTCCTGGTCAACTTACAATAAAATTATACCACAGGACTGGTGAGAGCTGGTAAATGCTGTTCTGGAATCTGGGGCACAGCTGCAGTGGCAAATGTGATTCAAAGAGGAAGCTAAAAACATAGAAAATCAATACTAAAAGTATACAGATCTCCCAGGATCAGCTTATTGGAGAAGGCCAATATACTGAAATACAAACACAATGTTTATATGATATCCAAACCCATTCTATGTCGAATGGCAGCCTTGAATGCATGGGACAGAGTTGAGGAACCATGAAACAAAACTGAATCATTTACAAAGGTTATACAGGGCGCAAAAGAATCCTTCATGGATTTCTTACAAAGACTGACTTCAGCAGTAAAGAGAATGGTCCAGAATTCAGAAGCTAGCAAGATAATAATTGAATCTTTGGCTTTTAAGAATGCGAATGCAGCCGGGCGGTGGTGGCGCACGCCTTTAATCCCAGCACTCGGGAGGCAGAGCCAGGCGGATCTCTGTGAGTTCGAGGCCAGCCTGGGCTACCAAGTGAGTCCCAGGAAAGGCTCAAAGCTACACAGAGAAACCCTGTCTCGAAAAACCAAAAAAAAAAAAAAAAAAAAAAAAAAGAATGCGAATGCAGCATGAAAGAGAATAATCAGTCTGTTAAAGGCAAGATCTGCACCCTTGGAAGATTGGATTAGAGACACGTTTAATGTTGAGGCTCATGACCATGATAATATGTGGATAGGAGAAGCAATTTCAAGAGGTTTGAGGAATGTCAGAAGTTTTGGATGTGGAAATCAAGGACCTTTGAAAAGGGACTATAAACAGGGCATTCCTAGAAACAATGTTTCTTCAAGAAACACTGGTAACAGAATGCCCCTTCCTTCTGGAGTATGCAGAAGGTGTGGTAATGGAAAACACTGGACCAACAAATGTAGATCAATAAGGGACAGGCCAGGTAATACTTTGCCTCAGGCTTCCGGAAACTCCCAGAGGGGCCTCAGGCAGGCTCTCACAGAAAATCCAGTTCAGACCTTTCCTGCAGTCATAGAGGAAACCCCTACTCAGAGCAATTAAATAACCAGACGCCTATTGGAATAAACCAGGCTGCTTGGGGTAATGAAACAGCTGAGACAGAGAGAACAAAAAATTCAGGAGAAAACATAAAGAAAATATTTTGGCAAACTTCTATAAATGAACAAAGACCAAAATTAACAATAAGAATAAATGGTGTTTTAGTGTCTGGTCTGGTAGACAAAGTTGCTGACATGACCATAATTGCACTAGAATTTTGCCATCCAACTTGGCCTCTTCAGGAGGTAAACATTCAGCTGTTAGGAATTGGAATATTATCTCAAGTGAAACAAAGTGCAAGATGGTTCAAATGTATAGGTCCAGAAAGACAGAGATAAAAATTAAAACCATATGTGGCTAACATAGCTATGAACCTGTGGGGTCGAGACCTGTTGCAACAATGGAATAATCAGATTAACATCCCTCCAACCTCAGAAACAAATCATAAACTAGCACATGTTTCTGAGAGAAATATTGGAAGATATTATTTTAATGAGTGGTCACCAGCCATCCGTATTATACAAGAACAGGGCACAACAACTGATGATCTTCCAAAGACACAAACAGCTCTGCCTTTAAAACGGTTAACAGACAAGCCTGTATGGGTTCAGCAATGGCCTTTAACAACAGAGAAACTCCAGGGTTTAGAAGAGCGGGTAGAAGAACAGTTAAATGCTCAGCATATTGAAGAATCAACCAGCCCTTGGAATTCTCCTGTATTTGCTATTTTAAAAAAAATGGTAAATGGAGAATGGTAACAGACCTTAGAGCAATTAACAAAGTAATTCAGCCAATGGGCTCTCTACAATCTGGAATTCCTTTGCCTACTCTGTTACCAAAAGGATGGCCTCTCATAGTTATTGATTTAAAAGACTGTTTCATTTCAATACCCTTACAAGAAAAAGACAGAGAAAGATTTGCTTCCACAGTGCCTACTTAAAATAATTCTCAACTGGGTAAAAGATATCAATGGAGGGACCTCCCACAGGGAATGTTGAACAGCCCACCCTGTGCCAATATTTTGTATAACAGCCATTGGAAGTGATACGTAAAAAATTTCCTAAATCTATAATTTATCATTATATGGATGATCTTTTACTAGCTGACTCAAATGCAGATACTTTAGAAAGAATGTTTGAAGAAGTAAAGAAAATTTTGCCTTGCTGGGGATCACAAATTGCTCCTGAAAAGATACAAAGAGGAGATTCTATTAATTATTTAGGATATAAAATAGAGCTACAAAAATTAGACCCCAAAAGGTGCAAATTAGGAGAGATACACTACAGACTCTTAATGACTGTCAAAGATTATTTGGAGGCATTTCTCATCTATAAACTATTGTTGGGGTAAAAAAATGATGAACTGAATAATTTGTTCAAAACCTTAGAAGGTGACAAGGACTTAAATAGTCCAAGAGAATTATCACCTGAAGCTGAGAAGGAATTGGCCTTGGTAGAAAAGAAAGTACATGAAGGACATGTGGATCATATCGATCCAGAGCTGGACTGCATTTTGGTTATTTTACCCTCTAGGCAATCTCCTACAGGAATATTAATGCAGAGGGAAGATATAATATTGGAATGGATATTTTTACCAAATAAACTGAATAAAAATTTTAAAATTTATGTGGAAAAAAATCTCTGACTTGATTTTTGAAAGGAAAATTGAGACTTCATCATGCAGGAATAGACCCAGCAGAAATTGTCATACTTTTAACTAAGAAGGACATTGAAAAATTATGGACAGAAAGTGAACCTTGGCAAAGAGCTTGCAGTATTTTTTTGGGATAAATTAACAGCAAATATCCTCAAAGTGATAATATTGATCTTATAAAGAGAGCTGATTGGATTTTGCCTCAAATTGTACAGGAAAAACCCATATCTGGAGTTCGTACATTTTATACAGATGCCAACAAGCAAGGAAAGGCAGGTTACAAATCAGAAAATTTAAGTCAAGTGGTTCAAAGTCTGTATAATTCAGTTCAAAAATTAGAATTGTATGCTATTCTTTTGGTATTAATGGATTTTTCAGAACCTCTCTCAACATAGTAACTGACTCTCAGTATGCTGAAAGAGTGGTATTACATATTGAGATTGAAGAATTTATCCCTGATGAGTCAGAATTAACTTCACTATTTATTCAGTTAGAAGACACAATCAGGTAAAGGAATCATCCTTTATATATAACTCACATCCGATCCCATACGGGTCTGCCAGGCCCCCTAGCACAAGGTAATGATGAGATTGATAAATTATTGATAGAAAATGTGCTGGAGGCTTCAGAATTTCATAAAAAAACATGTCAATAGTAAAGGTTTAAAAAAGGATTTTTCCATAACCTGGCAACAAGCCAAGGAAATTGTCAGGAAATGTCCTACTTGTTCCTTTTACAATCAGATGCCATTACCAGCAGGATGTAACCTAAAGGGTACTCAGAGGAATGAAATCTGGCAGATGCATGCACTTCCTGTTTTTACTTTTTTAGGTAATATTTCCTTCTTGGGTCTCTGAGGGAGTTGAAGATTAGATAGTTATAGTTAAAGCTTAGATAGTTATAGTTTTCCTTGTTAAGATATTTAGAAAAGAAACTCACTAAAGAGGTGTAAGTGTATAAATTTGAAAGATATTATAAGATAGTTCTGTTAGTAATATAAGTTAGGATAGAAAGTGGGTCAGGTACATTTGGACTTACCAAAATAGGATAGATAATGGAATTATTTTCTCTGATTTTTTTCAAATGTAAATGGACTAGACATTGTTTAGGTATTTATTGCTTGTATATATAATATATAGCTATTGTACTTTTTGTATATAGTTTTTCTTATATTAGTCATAAATTTTTCCTTTTTTCTTTTTTATTAAAATAGAAAGGGGGAAATATGGTGATATTTTATTTGTACTGAAATGTGATTTTATTTGTATGTTAATAAATAAAGTTGCCTGGGGGTCAGAGCTAATAGCAAGCCATACCATAAGTTGGGTGATGGTGGCACACACCTTTAATCCCAATCACATGACAGGCAGATCTCTGTGTGTTCAAAGATACAGCCAGCATGGAGACACATGCCTTTAATCTCTATACCAACCATAGAGACCTTAGAGGTCTGTATAGACAGGCAGTGATGAGGAGGTCATGTGGTTGGGCTTACAACCAATGAGAAGGCAGAACAGAAAGTCTATAAAAAAGACAGATACATGCCCGGCGGTGGTGGCGCACGTCTTTAATCCCAGCACTCGGGAGGCAGAGCCAGGAAGATCTCTGTGAGTTCGAGGCCAGCCTGGGCCACCAAGTGAGCTCCAGGAAAGGCGCAAAGCTACGCAGAGAAACCCTGTCTCGAAAAAAAAAAAAAAAAAAAAAAAGACAGATACACAGGAAGTAGGTCTTTTTCTGAGGGGAAGGACAACAGCGGCAATGAAGGGTAAGAAAGGTTTTCAGTATCAGCTCTTAGCTACTACTCTGGCCTCTTGGGCTTTTAACTCTGCATTTGGCTTTGTGTTTCTTATTTAATAAGACTGTTACATCTACATTTCCTGTTGTTCATTCTCTTCTCTAAGTTTCAAAATCCTCTCTATCCATTCATATCTGACCCCATACTTCCTTTTTCCCTGAAGGAAGGCCTGTATTACTTGACTCAAGTAAAGTTATCACCTTCCTCTAATTTCTCTTAAACTTCAGCTTATAGATCAGGAGGAAACCTCAAATAAACCTAAGATGATATAATAATATGTATGTTTAAAAATCATAAATAAGAATTCAGAACATAAGCTGTCAAATGAAAGCAGCAGTTTCCTAAAGTTTCCCATTAAACATATGGCTGCTGGCTCAGTTGTTATGCCTGTAGTAAGTACTTGTGAACATATAAGGCATATAGGGATAAAATGTGTGGGAGAAAAGCTTAAGCTAATGAGTAGAACTTTGCAACTTCAGATATTTTCTGAAAATTAGAAAATTGTTAACTTTATGAGACTTTCGACATAGGATATTTCAGTATAGTACTGAATGATAGAAAGAAAGAAAAATGAAAGGACATGACTGCTTCTAGGTATGGTGGAGGAGAAAGTTTATTGTAGCTAACAGGGAGCATAGCCCATGGCAGGAACATCTGGAAGAGTCCAAAGTGGACATGACCAGGCTGAGCTGGGCTACGTGAGGAGACAGGAAAGGGGAGAAGGGAAAACCAGACTAAGAGGCCAGGAGGGAAAAGGGTAGATGAGAAAGACCAAGCAATCATCATGATTGGATTATATACGGAAGGGAAGTTGGGGGAAGGGCAGTCCAGCCCTTGGGCTAGAGAACTTTAGGGTAAGGGCAGGGTATGCCAGTCATACCCTGGAACAGGTAGGGACTGAGGGATGCAGGGAAAACCAGGCAGCCACAGTCTACTTTGATATGTTAAGTAGACACCTGAGCCATATGTATGAGGTTTGAGACCTAGTAAGCATATAGAATAGCAGTTTTTATTCTTATATACTAGGTAACAGTAACCCAGGTTCTTGATCTGTACTCTGTTCTGCCCAGCCATATTTAGTGTGTTTGATCTAGGTAAGGACTGAGCATCCTGTACCAAGTGGAGAATGCCTTATCATCTGTGTATCTGTCTGACTGAACAGCTGGAAGGCAAGCAAGTTATTGGCCTTAAAATTTAGTAGGTCAAAAGTAAATTCCTCAGAAAAGGTATCAATTCCATCAACTCATGTACAAAAAGAGGAGTCTGTATGTTCTAGAAAAAGAGCAGTCATCTGCTGCAGGTGAATCAATACACGTTTTCTTAGATCTGTGATTGATACTTGCTCCTAGGATATAATGGGAGATACAGTGATGATACTTTAGCAGTCTGTGGTGATGGAAATGATTCATTCCAAAACTTAAACTCATAAACAAATACATCTTCCCCATTGGCAATAGCCAATGTGCAGATGACTGGCAAAAGGCTAATAATCCTGTTATTGTGTCAAACGATATCAACACACAATAGCTATCCTAAGAGCCCTCCCTTGGCTCTCATCTAACATATACCCCAGGAAAAAGGAACTGATAGGGATAATATTACTTAATACAATTATTTCAAATACACACGTGGATGACCATCATATACCACAAGTTCATCTGAGGAGTGGTCACTTCCTTTTCAAAATTCAAGGTCTTCAGACTAAGTGAAGGAGACAGGACCAGAGACTGCTGTTTTCTTTTAAATAAAGTTTCCTAAAATACTTGTTTTCTGCTTGTGAAAGAGAATATTAGGAGTGTGTGAACCAGAACAGGAAAATGATAACACAAAATGTGCTCTATAGCCTGAGGGAATGAGCTTTTATTGGAATCAGTTGTGTGCCTGCCTCAGGCAGAAGGAAGCAGTGTGAGAGGGCTTCTTGGGAATTGGAGGATATTTTTTTTTCATCTCAGAGGCCAATTAAATAAAGAATGAGAAATCCATGCACAGAAACCAATTGGCAAACTCCCTAATGCACAGATTCAAGCCAATCACATTCTAGAAGCATGTAACAGCACTGCACCCCTACTTTAGATCTTCTTTAAATCAATTACCTCTGAATAGTGTGTGGCCACTAAAAAACTACTAGTAATGAGGGTGTAATTGTTTCTGGGCTCTTATCTTAGTCACCTGCTTCAGATTGGTTTCTTTCAAACATCTAATATGCATTTCCTCCATAGCCTGCTCACAGATGACCCACTATCACCAAAAGTGAGAATTATCACATATAATTCAAGCTTTAGAGAACACACAATTCTGAGCACCCTTCAAGATGCATGAGTTTAAGTATGAATGACAAAATCCACTTACAGATAAACTTAATCCAGTCCCTAGAGGCATGGAGCTTGGGTAGGTTATATTTTATCCAGTGGTATCCTTCAGAAAATAATTTCAATGCATTTGGTCTCCATTTTTGTTAAGTAATAGCAGGTCGGTAATTTCAGATCCACTGTTGTAAAGACCAGTAAGTAAACAATAAGAAGTGTACTCATAAATCCATTAACAGAAAGGTCCTAAAAATGGAAATTGTTGATAATTTAAAAGTTTCAGCTCACTCTCTACCACTCCCCTCTCTCTGTGTGTGCCTAGGCATGTTCATGTATATGTGTATGTGGTGGGGTTTGCAGGTGGAGATCAGAGGATAACCCTAGATATCTTCTTCAGGCTCAGTATATCTTTCTTTGCTTCTTTAAAAAATTCTTTTCTTTTTCAAGATAAGATCTTTCTTTAGTGGCCTAGATTCTGGAACTAAGCAGTATGCTAGACTGGCTGGCTAGTAACCTCGGGGGATCCTCTTGTCTCTCCCTCCCAGACACTGGGATGACAAATGCATGCCACCATGCATGGCCATATTTCATGGGTAATGGTCTTCAAGTCTACAAGCTGGACACTTTTCCAGCTTCTTATTACCTGGGGGAACTTTATCAAGGCTCTGATTGTAAGCACTTTCTGTCTTACTTGTGAAAGTAAGGGGAATGAAAAAAAAAAATTCTATCCCAGCCAAGCGGTAGTGGTGCATGCCTTTAATCCCAGCACTCAGGAGGCAGAGCCAGGCAGATCTCTGTGAGTTAGAGGCCAGCCTGGGCTACCAAGTGAGTTCCAGGAAAGGCGCAAAGCTACACAGAGAAACCCTGTCTTGAATAAACAAAACAAAATAAAAACAAACAAAAAAAAAACAAAAACAAAAAAGTTCTACCTCATAGAGGTGTTTCCACAGATTTGTTATATGACAAATATGGACTATTAACACAGTACCTTGAAGGGAAGAATTTCAAATAAATTACCAACCAGGAGCTCCCTAGAAACCACATAGCCCGCACAGTGTAAGATAAGCTAAGGAGGCAAAACCTGCTCAGATAAATATAAAATTGGAAGAACATGCAAAAGGAGGTGGAAAACTACAAGATATAATGAAAACTTCTTTTATGGTAAAGCAGGAAGGTGCACAGTTATCTAATGCAGACAAAGAGACTAAAGAAGATAGTAAATTGCTCAGAGTTTTCAAATACTCTCATGGAGAACTTTCACAAAACTCAGTTATTTTCTTCTTTCTGGTTCTATCACTGCTCTTCATTTGATCAATCCATCTACAGCTTAGAAGGCAAGGAAGCCATCCTACACTTCAGGGTTCAGCAATTTTTCCCTATATAATTTGATGTCATAATACTTCAGTTAGACTTTTAAGCCATGTAATAGCCATAGGGATGATGCAAATGATTGTGATTGTATTTCAATAATACTTTATTTATATAGTGAGGTTACAGGTGTACAAACCTAGCCCATACAGAACAGGTTACTGGCACAGACAGGAGGGCTAGAGAATGGAGCCTACCTCATTAGAAACCCACTTTTATGACTGTTCCTAATCTCAGTTGCCTTTTCAAAGATCACGTGGGCAAACACAGCCACACTGTGTTAAAGTCTCAACCTAGAAAATTTGGTAAAAGCAAGAATTCATGACATATGTACCCGAAACTTTCCACAGCAGATAAAGGAAACTTTACTCTTTCCAATTTCTCCATGAGTAGAGTTTTACAGAGAAACTCTAAGGCTGAGAGTGAGATGGGAACTTTGAAAAACACTCTTTCCAACAACCTATTCTCTACCCTGAGCAAAGCATCTGCCTGGAGGAACATGAAAGATGCAACTCAAGACTATGTCAGGATTGAAGAGTATAACTTTTCAACTGTATCTATAATAATTTACTTTTCATCTAGATGCATCTATATTTAATCTTAAGTGTTCAAAACAATGTCTTACAGGATGGCACATTCTTCCCCGATGATGCACTTTAGAGCTTACTTTCCTATTCTCTTTCAGCTTTCATTGTTGCTGTCGACTAATCAAGTTCGGTTACTGTTTGATGGTCAAAGTAATTTTTACTCTGGCTGGTCAAGATTCTATAGTTGCCACTGTACTTCTAATAACTGGTTTTCTAATAACAACTGTATATTTATAGAGCTTCTATAAAGCATTTTAAAAATAATTGTTTTACATATATAACAATTACACACACACACACACACACACACACACATATATATATGCACATAACAGCAATTAATGAAAAATAAGGCCACCAATTTGAAGAGAGCAAAGAGGATATATGGAGAGTTTGGAGGGAGGAAAGGGAAGGGGAAAATGATAGAACTGTATTATATTTTCAAAAAAATACAAGAAATAATAAAAAAGAAAATCAAATTCAAAGTCTAAATAAAAAATAAATAGCTAATTGTTGGGATAAAGCCTTCAGTCATGACTCTCCAAACAATGTTTTCACCACATGCTTCCCTCCCAGTTCAGTCCTCAGTATCATATAAACTGGGAAAATCATAGACCATGATTGCCTCCTTTATTCTTGTTGTAGTTTCCATTTATTTATTTACTTATTTATTTATTTATTTATTTATTTATTTATTCATTCATTCATTCATTCATTCATTCATTCATTCATTTATAAAATCCATGTTTTAGGTTATTTTCTTGCTGTTATTGTTTGCTTTCTTTTTCTAACTAATCCCTATTATATGTCATTCACCCTCTTTGTCATCTTAAAATATGATATTAAATCTATGACTATTAATTCTCATTATGGTATCTTTAGCTTCAGTTTCTATTGGATTATTTTTAAAGGTGTCACACATAAGATATATCCCTATGAATTATCAGTAGGGGACACCTCAGAGGTCTCCCAAATAACATGGGTTATTACCATTGCATTAGGCAGCTCACCGTAACTAAATGGTAAACCTTATTGTACTGAAGTGAGTGTGAATGCTCAGCATAGAGCTGTTATCTATATTAACCTGTGCCCATTCAAGACTCAGAGAAAAAAATCTCAGAAAAGAGATGGTCTAAAAGAATATAAGAACCAAAGGATGGGAGAAACGCTGTTTTCTGGACATGACATGGCTAATGCACACAACAACTCACACTAGTTGGGATTTACAGCACATGATGTGTACAAAGCCAAATGTGCAAAACTTCCCAGGGCATCACCCCTAACTGAGGTACTATTGGAAGTTGATGGCTGTGGAAAGACAGTCACTTTTCTTTGGGGAAAAAGTGGTGAAGGGACACTGGTATATGGAACATGTCCCAGTGTGTGGCCTCACATCCATAAATCCATTCACACTAATTAGGCTTAGGAAGATAATAATATAATGATAATAATAGAAATTTGAAAAAAATAATAAAATAATAGTATAATGACATGAAGTATAGAGGGAGATGGGCTGATGGGTCCCTGTGGAGATTGGAAAGAGATGGGGATGGGTAAATACATGATGTAAATGTATGAACTTTTCAAATAATAAAATTATTAAGAAAGAAGTAAAGTCTTTCACAGTTAGGTTCCAGTTTTGTAAGCTCTGTTGTTCTGATTGTCTTTCCTCCCTTGATATAATCCCACAGATGACCCAACTGCAAGTTTAGGTAAGTGTTGGGTAAGCAGTGAGTTTCCACATTTGTATAAACAGCCCAAACCTCTAGTTAGCTTCCAACCATTCAATTACCTCTTTCTGTTTGAAGTGAATGCATGTTTGTTTCAGGAATATAGATATCCTTATGAATCAGCTCACTCTCCAGCAAGTCTTTGCAGCTAGTGTAACAGCTGAAGATGAGTTAATCTGTAGCATGCCTGAGGATAAAACTCTCAGTGGAAATTTCCAAAACTCAATACATTACACGAACAATTCAAAGAGGTAATGAATCTGGAGATAGATGAGATGTGAAAACTTGGGGGACTGTCACTTGTGATAACATCAAGAATGAAATTCATGCCATTCAGGTGTGGATGAGAGTCTGTGAGCCAAGGCTCCTGACTCTTTAAAATGACTCTACAGCATCACTTGTTTCTCTCACCCTCTATCTGGGCTTGGTCTGCTAGCAATGCAAGAAGGCAAATTGGATTTTTAAGCTTTAAGCTCCGGGTCAGCAAATCCCTTATTGGCTCTTGGCTGTTTTAAATAATTAAATATGTGATTTTTATTAAGCAGACATTAAAGGCAGAGGCAGTAAAATCCTCTATGAGACTCTGTGGTACAAAGAATGGTTCCGATTTAATCAAAATAGAATGTCTTGCTCTTTGTAGTAAAGCCTCAGATTGTTTGTGGTTACCCAGAAAAAAAAATACACAGTGTTCTGGAATTTACAGCCTCTTCCAACACTGTGTAAAGCACAGCATGACTTCTCGGAATGGTCTCCTCTTTGATACCATGTAAACATAATCCTTTGGGCCTCCTAGAGTCAATGGGGTACTGTTCCATCTGGAGTACAGTTGGACTGAAACAGCTCATGAAGTTGTTTGTAACACTCCTACTGCCATTTTCCTCAGGGGAAAAAATAAATCCATAAGATAAAGCCACCCTCAAGCATAGCCAGAGACACAGAGAGCTAAATTAATGTCCATTAATTGCAATGTTTCTTGAAATCTTTATGTTGTATTTTCTGAATACCAAAAAGTAAGTTAAGTTACAAAATAATGTTTTCTTTCTAGCACAAACTATATTTATTTGCTAATGTGGAACTTTGGCTGGAAATTCTCCTGGTATCAGAATGTTTCCATATGCCCTGCTGCTATATTCTTTCTTTTAATTTGGGACAAAAATGAATCATTACTTCAAGTGGTTCAACCTGATATTTCAGGCTTTGCAGCTACATAGTTGCTATCATTACTACTCAACCTTGTCATCAGAGCAGCATGTGACATTCCAGCTCTGTCACTATATGACTTAAGGTTCATTATTTCACACCCCTGTAATAATTCACCCATGAAATGATCTTTTTTGGTGGGTCTTGGCAGAGGTTACTATCAAGTCCTTTGTATGTGTCAGAAGCAGTTCACAGAGTAACGAATCCCCACAACAGCCACCTGTACATGGTATTGTTAGCCTCTAGGCAACGAAGATGGAGCAATCCATGCAGTAAGATTAGCTGTGGGTCACACAGCTAGCAGCAGTACAGGGAAGTGTTTCTGAATCATCATTTCTGAGTTCTTTGTTCCCTTAAAGTTGTATATTATATGCCTCTGACTGGACCCCTTGTTAAAAATAAGAGGTCACATGCACAAAATACACCGACAAGGATGTTTTTGTAGTCTGTGGTAGGTATAACACATGCAGAGAGGCCAGCCAAGATTCATCAATGACATCTGATAACTCTTCTTGAAGAGATGGGGAAGAAAGGAAACAACCTGATCACATCCATAAGTCTGAGTAGAAAACTAATTCTCATGCAAGGGAAGCTTCTGATGAGCAACAAAATACGGTCTGGGACCTGCAGCCTGGATAGGGACAGGACGTCTCCATAGAGAATATCTGCTCGTTACAGTTACATTTTCAATTCCAGATGCCACACCAAGTTTGTAGCAGTCTATCACTCTCCATGGCATCTGTTCAGTCTGCCTGAGAATTAAGGATATGACATTTCTCTATTAAGCTTCTTTTTTGTCTCTGCATGAAAATGAACTTAGATATATAGTAAGAATGGAACCAGGAGATGATGAAGGTCCCTGAGGACTCAGTAGTTCTACATAATTCCAAGGAACACATCTGTCCAAATTTTCTATTCACTCTTTCCTTTTTGCTTAAAAGACTTTTTTTTTTTTAAGCTGAGCATACCTACTAAAAACCTGCTATAAGGCTCAGGAAAACTTTCCGATGATTACTCAAGCTAAGTGAGCTAAGATTTGCTGTGCCCACAAAGTGGGCCTGGAATCTATGTAAAACAATGAAGCAATGGTGTACGACTTGTTTTTATGGAATCTCATGTACTCTCTTTTCTTTGGAGGCTTGCTTATCTCGAGCCTTGATAACTATGCCATTTCTACACAAAGTCTTAGCTGCTTCAGTCTGGAAGTGATATGTTTATTACTCAAATATATATTTCCCTTAGTCCGGAGAGAATCATAAGATCATCACTCATTGCAAAGCATACCAGCGAACAAACAGTGAAAGAAATGGATGAAGATCCTGCCAGCTGTAAACGTCCATTCTGGAGACGTGCCTGCTGGTGACCTGCACCTAAGCATCAATCTTGCTCACCTTCTCTCTAAATCTCAGTGCTGGACCACCGTGTGTGAAGAAATTCATTGCACAGACATGAATGGCTTTAGGCTTCACTGAATTTGCTTTAACAGTCATCCATTGCTCAGTACCTTATACCTTAGACCTCAACATGACATAGCTGTGATGTTCTATGGACCTGAAATAAGATAAAAAAAATATTAGTGAGAGATAGGTTTTGCTCTTATATTGATCTAGAAATGGTGTTTCTATTTGTAGTAGAGAAAGGCAAAGAAATTCCAATGGTGGAGGTTAGGTGAGGTTAGGCTCTGAGCTGTTTTTCCCCCTTTGGAAAACAGTAAAATACCCTGGCCTGCATCAGCAGTGTTCTAAAACAGGGAAAGGGGAGACTTTATTTTCCACTCTTCTTTTGATCGTTATCTGCTGACCTGAGGAATAGTGAAAAAGAAACCAAACAAAACCCTGAAATCTCTTGAAATGCTTGAAGAGTTAGAAAGAGACAGTCATGGTCAGAGTTAAGGGTGGGGTGGATTGGACAAAGTGCTCCCCACCACCTAACTTTTACAGATAGACATTTATTTATTCTATATTAAATATATTTACAAAATGATCCCATTCAAATTGGCTAGAAATATATAGATATACAGGGTAGTTTTGAATAAAAGATCCTTGGCTACAAATGACAAGATAAAGACTTCTTCTTCTTCTATGAATGACCTGAGGAGTCCCAGCAGGTCAAATGAGACACAGCTGTCTCTCAGTAGAGGATACCTATTGATGGAAGCATGGAAGAAAAGGTTTGAAATAGTTTGGATATAAATGTTCCCAAAGGTCTATGATTTAAAGGCTTGGTCCCTAAGGTTGGCACTAGTGGGAAAGGATGAAATCCATAGAAGACAGGGTTCCATGGGGATCCCCAGGTCATTTGAAAATGCCCCTGCAAGAGTTTTAAGATGCTGGGGCATCAAACTCGTCTCTTTCTCTTGCTCCCTGGCTCATAATGTAGGCAGTTTGTTCTATCACATTCTGCCTTTCATTTCCACAAAGAGCTCTACCAGAGACCAAAAGAAAAAAAAAAGGAGATTAACAAAGCATGGGCTGGAACCTTGACAAGAGTGAGCCAGATCATCCTCTCCTCTTTATGAGCTATTACCTTAATTGTGTCACAGTGATACAATGCTGAGTAAGGCAGGGCAGTACCTAATATACTGCAGAGTTCCTTTTTTTTAAAACTAAGAATTGTGGAGGATGCTTAAGTTCTTGACATCAATGGGATTTTGCAGTTTGTTTCATATGGAATTTATTGATGTGAGATTATACATGTTTGCTTGAGTAGATATGTATACATGTGTGGACATGTGTGTGTGGGTGCATGTGAAGCTACATGCTGTTCATGTATTTCTGTGGGTTCATGATTGTTTTTGAATCTGAGAATCAGAGAGCAGCTATAGGGAATGAAGCAGGAAGAGTCAAGCATGAAGAGGGCTCTCCCTGGAACAGATCATCATTGCTCCCTTCCTGTTTCTGTTCCTGTCATTGGGCACTATCGCCCTATTAGAATGATTTTCCCAATCAACAAAGGTGGTGCTTATTTTAGTAGCAGTCTAAACATGGGTATTGATTAGTAGCAAGGCTTGAGAGAAGATGTAAAACTGTTTGTCTTTTTCTGTGAAAACACAATTGGAGGCAAAGCTTTTAAGTCCCAATGTACCACCCAATGGGACCTTCTGAGATTTCTCTGGGAGCCTGGACCAGTCCTTCACTGGACAAACAATTACCTCCCACATCTGGCCAGGGACCTCTTCTTCTACCCTCACAGAATATAAGGGCGATAGCCCTATGTCCCCTGGGGTTGGGGATTCAACATACTCTGGTTCTCTGCATGCTCAGTGTCAAAGCCTGAGCCTGCATAGGAGCATCAGCTGCAAGAGCTTTTGATCCCCTTCCAGGCCTCCCACGATGAGGCTCAAGCTCATTTGGATGCAGTGCACCTTGCCTTTCTGCCAATGCATTTTCTTCCATTCTTGATCCATAAGTTACGGGCCCATTTGGCCTTTCCCCAGCCCTGAGAGAAGCTCGGCTTGAAGTCAAAAGGAAAGAGACCAAAACAGACTCTTCCTTTGCCTCCTGTTCCTCTGCCACATATTCCCACCACTGGGCTTTGCTCCTTCCTATACTCAGGCTGTTTATTTCATTAACAGGAGAAAATGTTATATGGTATAAAAAAGATTAATGGTTGGAAAAAGAAATAAAAAGGCGAAATACACACACAGAGAGAAGAACAGGTCAAAGAGGGAAGTGGATATTGAACTGCTTGAGTAAACAGAGAGGGCAAAACAAAAAGAATACTCTCTTCTATTAATGGGCTCACACTGTCATGCTTCCTACAAGCTGGAATTAGAGGCCTTAGCCTTCGATTATTTTCAGACCTTTTCGCAAAATTTCCAGCTTTCTTACATCTGACTGGGCATTCACAGCAGTGGATTAACCTAAGAGGTTCAACCTTTACATCCACAGGTCCATGAACTTGAAGACTGGTTTGACAATTGATTTCTTGCTTGATAAAGTAAGAACATTGAGTGGCCAATTGCTTCTTCTCATCCTGGATCCACTCCACATGCTTTACAGGTAATCTCTCCTTAGTCATTTTTAGTTTGCATGGAGAGTCTTTTTATGTCATTTGCACATATATACTTACAGATGTCAATGTATGCCATTATATTTTGTGTTTATACATAGTGTATATGCGAGTGTGTGTGTGTGTGTGTGTGTGTGTATGCACACATGCACATGTGTGTATGCATGTTGAGGCTAGAAATCAACACATCTTCACAATTACTCTACACCATTTTTTTAAAAAGTATTTCTCACTGAACCCAGAACTCACTTGATTGGCTAGACAAGCTAATCAGAGATCTATGAGAATCCTCCTGCCATCCCCTCCACTGCCCCCAGAACTGGGCTTACATATTTCATTTGCTTGCCTGGCTTTTACATAGGTATTAGATCGTTATGCTTGCAGAGAGCAAGCATTTTACTAACTGAGCCAGCTCTTTGTCTAATCACTCTTTGAAAACAATCATCCACCTCTCTCCTATCATCCTCTCTAGCTCAATCACAGCCTTCATTTTTTTTTCTGGTCCATATCCTTGCTTCTAATTGACATCACCTCCCTCTAAATAATACTGCTAGAATTTTGTGTTGAAGAAATAGAGCTTGAATAATTTGTCTGAGGTCATAGAAGGAAGAAATCAAGCCTCGCTCCCAGTAGCCTATAACCAGAGCTCAGATCACTAATACTTCCTTCATACTCCCTCACTTAAAGTAAGGGAGGACATGGAAAATCCTCAGAAAAGATTTGTCAAATATGCTCTGTTCCTTCAGTTGCACAGTGGAGATATGAGATACATAGCCTCCTTTTATAGCCCACAGAGGTGCTCTGGAGAGAAGTGGAACAGAACTACAGACCTGTAAATAATACAACCAACTTTTTTCATTCTACAAATGAAAGCCCTGTGTCCCTCAGTCCTGAACAATCTTGCAGTATTATTCTATTGGGTATCACTAAGAGTGTAATTATTCAGTCAAAAAAGAATGTTAGAGCTAAAAGACATCTATCTGACAATCTATATAGTTTAAGTCCCACATTTCTATCCAACTGTTTTAGACATGTGGACATAAGCAGTTTAATTAACTGCTATATATTTGAATTGCACTATTTTTCCTATAAATGTAGAGGGTGTTAATGATACTTGTTATGACATCTTCAAAGGTTTTGTCATAGAAGAGATGGTATGAGGAATGAGTAGATCTAGTGAGAGACACAGTGTGTATAGTGTCAGAGTATAGTAAGCACTCAATAATGATATATTGAATGGATGAATGACTTAAGAATTATGGAGTTTTTAAAACAGAAATAGAAATACCCAAAACCTTTATGAAGCTTTAAATATACTACCTTAAAATATCACCTGATGACAAGAGACTCTGGGAGAACAAATCCAGCTTCTAAATGAATTGAAAACTCCTATATGACCTACAGCTTTATTGATTTCCATTGGTGCACAAAACTGAAAGGAGACAGGCTTTGATTATTTTTGAGCCTTTACACAACCCTCCAGGGTCTAGTGAACAGGACTTCTTCAGTGATATATTCAGTGTGTGTTACTCAGCATTATTCTCATTTATTCCAAATTGCCTGGCACTGTCGGACATTGGTGCCCATATAGTTTCCAAATGAAGAGCTTTAAGAAGTTCTGTATCAAAGAATACAGAAATAATGTATTAAGGTCTCAGCATCTAGAGGACAGCAACTGTTGATCTAGAAATCACATTGGTTCATTCCAGTAATTGCAGAACTGTGGAGGGAAAGGCAAAGTCACAGTTTCAAAGTCAGCTTGGGCTGCACAGTGTAGCTCCACCTCAACAGACAAAAATAGATAAGAAAATTGGCTAACTCTGACTTGATTTACACAATTATTTCTCTATTACTTATTAGTTAACAAGTATAAGCAATGAGATATTACTTAATATCTTTAATTTATGTTCAGTACTCATCTGTGAATGGACAGGAGGTAATAAGTCCTTCCTAGGATAAGAAGTTATAAGAACAGAGAATGAAATGGGTCACTATTTTAGTGATTTTAGGTTTAACCTTTAAGATGATACCCATGTATGCCAGACCTCAACTAAATGATTCCCTTGCTGGCTGAAAGTGTCCAGTGTCATAATCACCTAATTTTCCCTCCTTATTTTACTTTTACAAAATAAAACTCTCCTCTGACTGACCATTAAGCTATTCAGTACCCACACACTATCAGTTGGCATGTGAATTAAGACTGTTACTCAGCTTTAAAAGGCAATTTCAAGCTACAGCAAAGACAAATTGCTTGAGAAAAGAGGCTTGGTTCCATGTATGCATACATTTTCTGTTCCCATGGCTGGTGTACAGCATCTCATTCAAAATTCAATTTAGGGAATTATGGTGCTTCTGAATGAGAGAAGTGCTGATGAAATGGGCCACAATACGCCATTTGTCTATTTTCCACAGGTTGTGGGGGGAAAAAACTGTAAATGAAAGGTGTCTACCTGCAGGTCTCTGCTGGTAAAGTTCTGAGAAAAGGTAAAAATGGGACAAGAATTAAGGTACATGTTCTAGTTGCTTTTCTGTTGTGATAAATATCATGAACAATAGCAACTTGGGGGAAGTAAGGGTTTATTTCATTTTACAGATTACACTCTGACAACTAGACAAGCCAAGGCAGAAACTAAAGTCAAATACTTGAAGTAGAAACTATGGAGAAACAATGCTCACGGGCTTTTTCCCAGACTCAATTTGAGCTATCTTTCTTACAAAACTCAGGCCCACCTGCCAAGGGATGATACTAGGCATAGTAGGATTGGTCCTTCTAAATCAATTTGCCATCACAGAAATACTTGACAGACATATACACGGGCCAATCCGATGGAGGTAATTCTTCAATTGGGATTCCCTGTTCACAGGTATGGCAATTGACAACCAAGACTAACCATCACAACATATTATGATATGATACTATGCCCTACCCTAGAAACTTACCAAAAGAAAAGAAAGGAAGTAGGGCTCAAAGGAGAAGCTGGAGCAACTGCTTCCCTTTTATTGCTTTACTAGGCATGATTCTAAATGGTACAGTCATTCAGAAATGCTGCACCACCACACACCAAACACGCCTTAGGCTCCAGGGTTTTCCATTCTCTGTGTTACTCAGAATTCTGAACACATAAAAATGATTCCTTCCAGCCCTTTTTATTTGAAGCTGCTCCTAAATGTCAGCCCTGACATTTGATTCCACTCGGGGGGAGGGGGTCAATTAAAGAAATATTACCAAACATCCTTTTTATCTATCTTTTACATTGTAAAAACCAGTCTACCTGCACAGTAGAATAATAGATGAAGCTAGATGAACCATTGTTCTTCTGGCAGGAGCTCAAAAGGAAGGAAAGAAACATGATAGCGCGCGGGGGGGAGGGGCGGTATTCTGACAAAAATGGCAGGAAACATTTAAGCTTTGTCTCTGTTATAGTTGTCCTTTCATCATGCCATGTAGGACCCATTGAAGGCCTTGGCCCAGAAATTTAAACATAGAGAAAGTATGGCTTGAATTAGTTTAGTAGCTTGTCCAATAATATATAGCTTCCATGTAGTGAAATTATGTTAAGATTTCTAAGCTGGATTACAATTTACAAGTAGTGTCCTGGGATAAAGTATTTTAATCATCAGCTAGAGGCTTGAAAGATTCGATTAATCTTGGAAATGAAATTTGGAAAGTACAGTGAGATCATTAGGTTAAGACTTTTGATCCTGACTTTTGATAAATTATTCTGTTTTTTAAAGAAAATTCGGATTTTTTTTTACTGTGGCTCACAATTGGTGTTACATGATTCCAGCTGGAGAGTCTGAACTCCCTTCTTTATAGGCACATATACGTACACACAAGCACAGACATGCACCTATCCACAAACCCAAGAATGGTAATTCAAATTAACTGAATATACTCAGCACCACTACATCATGGTTACTAGATAAAGCTCAAATGATAAGTAAATGATTTCCTTTAGTACAATTTTGCCAGTCTTACCTTGTTTCAAGGACTTAATGTCCCTGGAACAGGATACCTCAGTCCTTCTGAAACCCAGATACAAATGTTTGTCTTACAAGAACATCAGACAGCAAACTCTAAGTTTTGCAAAGCTTGGCTCTACAAAAGACTCTCATCTCAGTCTATGATACAAATATTGCCTTTATGACGCCTTGCCTTCCTTTCTTCTGCACTTTTCCCTTCCTGTAGCAATGTTTATTGGGGGTCTGGGATGTGGTCATCAATGGACAACACTCAGGGATGAAATGCTCATCAATTCCTGTTAGTGGAACTGTGGTACTAGAGGGAAGTGCAGATACTAATCAAGAACTCATACAATCCATTATGAGTTTGCAAGTACATAGTATGTACTAAAGAAGAGGGCTTCAAAGAAAGAGCATCCAAAGGAAGCAATACAAATTAATGTTTAAAGGATAAACAAGAATTAACTTTCAATGAAGGTTGGGTTTGTGCTTCAAGATAGCATGCAAGTGGTCTTGTAGTTAGAGGAATGTGACAGGATGGAGGGAATGTAAAGGCAGGGAAAATGTTAAGTGGCAAACCATTGCAACAGGAGTCAGCAAGGTTGAGTAGAACCTTGGAAGAACACATAAAAAATTGCAAGGGATATGCCATCAAAATCTCAGAAAAACTCAAAGCAGGAGATGACAGAAGCACATACTTGTGTTTTTCAAACTCAGTCTTTAGGATTTGTTTCGTGCAGTGGTCTGTGGGATAGAGAATTCTCTTCATAGCTGGTACTCTGCTGTTTGTTCTTACTGAACACTCCACCTACACACATCTTGTTACAGTTGTCTTTTCATCTCTTGGTTCCCCACACAGAACACTGTCATGTTTTCTTTAGTTCTCAAAATATTGTTAACACCAGGTAAAATGTATGCAACTACTGTGTAGAACTTACAGAAAGGAGTTTGATTAGAGAATATAAGAGGTAAAGGCTTTATTTTGAGGATAAGGCTTCATTCTCTGGTATGTTCCCCCAGATAATCACCAGGATAAGCCCACCGAATTCCTCTCATCATATTTTAAATTTCTTTTATCTTCACTTTGTTACAACACATTTTTGTTCTCATACGGTCTTTTCCCATCCATCTTCTACAAGCCTTGAGTTCCTCAACCTCCAATTTACCCCTCCCAAGTAATGATCAACAGGGTTAAATTCCTGAGTTCTTTTTATATTTACTAAGCTGAATCTCTCTTATATATACCAAGCCAGACTGACTAGAATAAAGCATGGAAAACTGCTTTCATAGCCTAACACAGAAAGATGCTTTTCCCTAGACAAAGGGACAACTCCCTAAAATAAATCATTTTTAAACCTAGCCAAGCAGTTTACAGTACTGTCCCTTCTTAAGGTAGCAATAATTTTCCTTCCTCTGCATGTGTCATAATCATTTTTCTTCTGTTTCACTCATGGGCTACATCAGCACCAAAATGCAAGACATATGAAGGATGTTTAAGAAAAAAATGATGAAAGGAGTTGGAAGTCAGAAGAAAAATGGTCGTCACCAATTAGGAGATAGCATATAGCAAATATATCCTTGAAATGAAACTGATAGAGTTCTTCTAGGTGTGAATTTATAAATGGAAAAAAATGATGTGGAAATATTTGCTTTGAGAAAACACTGAGAAGTAGCAGCATAGCAATAATGGACATGAAAGGAAAGCAGGAAAGAGAATAAGAACATAGACAAGCCAAATTGAGCAGACCAATTTGTCAAAATATGTAATTTCACTCATAAAATAACCTCATCAATGTGCTTAATTATTTGAACAAATGGGCCAGAGCTATTTTCAGAATAGTTGTTTTATTCTAATCAAGTCTTTTTCCTTTAAAGGAACTAGAGAAAGCTACGATTTTCTAGAATTTGTGGCTTTGGCAGAGATTTTGCACATGCAAACTGACACTCATACTAAGTGCTGTTTCTGAGTCCCTGAAAGGATTAGGGGCCAGGATGATGGAGGATGTAAGAAGTGCTGGCTGAATCCATTAAGGAAAAATGCATCTTCTTGCCTTGCAGAAACCTCCCTTTGACAAGTAGCTTTCTTGTCTTCAGAATCTTCTTGTCCATTTCCTGGCTGGGAGTCCAAGCAGAACTGGACCCCAGACACTGAAGAGTTAATCCTTGAAGCTTGTTAAAATTATACCATGTATTTTTTCTAAAACTCATATCCAAGTCTCAAATTCTGTCATAAACTGAGAACAATTCTATTTTATATTCTCACAGGTTTGCTATAACAATTAAATAAGGTAAAAGCCTTGAAGCACTCTATGTGAGATTGAAATACCTAACCAGTAACTAGTATTATATTATTTCTGGCTTTCTTTTTTCTAGACACAGACTCTTACTACATAGATTGCGCTGTTTTCAAGCCCCCAAATTCTCCTGCTCCAGCCTCAAAGCTTGGATTATGGGTATGTGTGACCATGCTTGATTTGTTACATTGCTAAATGGATAGATACAATGATATAATTTGGACACAGTAATTCTTAATATGATTGTCTTTTAGTAGGTTTCCCCAAAGCAGATCAAGAAAGAATTTGAGGAGGAAATTTTTATATAGAATATGCAGAGATAATAACAAAAGAGAGGAGTGATACAGAGAGAGAGGGTTGTCAGTACAAGCTTAACTAAGCCAGCCATTATGCTGAAAGGCTAAGGTTTTGTTCAGATAATAAACAGAAAATAGTGACATGTTGCTAGAATATTGAGGGAGTTGGTGGAGCTACATACTCAATTGCTTCAATAAATGTTAATTACCCAGAATTTCTATCCTACTGTCCATTGCAGGGCAAGTTTCTTAAATCAGACCCTTAATCAAAGGATTCCATATATGGAAGAGTAGAGAAGCTACAAATTATTCATGGGCTCAGAAACAACAGCTTTCAATATAGAGCTCTGAACCATCAGGGGGATGGCTTCCTTGATACTTTAAGTGGTCTTTGAATGGTCATATCAGATGTTTACTAGCCAACTTGTCACTTCTCAGTTTCACTGACTCTCAAGTAGAATTATGGTATTCTCTTATAAAAATAGTAACAAATAAAATGCTTAATATATATTTTATTATGATATAGTGTAAATAGAAATTATCTAGAGTATAGAAGATATGCATTTGATTGTTGGCTTTTTGTTATTTATTAATTACTAACCTTAAATTCAATTATATAGTCTCATTCAACCTGGTTTTACATAATTAAAACAGAAATAACAATATTTACCATTCATATTTTTAAGATTTTTATTTTTATTTGTGGGTATGGAGATTCTCTCTCTCTTTCTTACTCTCTCCCTCTCTCTCTCTCTCTCTCTGTGTGTGTGTGTGTGTGTGTGTGTGTGTGTGTGTGTGTGTGTGTGTGTGTTTGTGGATGTGTATGCCACATGAGTGTAGGTTCCCATGGAGGCCAAAATAAGGTGTTAGATATGCTGGAGCTGGAGTTACAGACAGTTGTGATCTGCCTGACAAGCATTCTGAGAACTAAATCTTTGGTCCACTGAAGAAAAAGAAAATGCTTTTAACCACTAAGCTGTCTATCACTCTAGTCCCACTATTAATAATTTTTATTTAAAGTCATATGGTGATATCAATACATTTTCCAGCAAGGTGTCATTACAATCATTATAATTAGATGACTAGAACTGATGCCTTTACATAAATAACAAATAAATTTGAGGGTCATTTCTGTTGGAAATATTTGCAAAACAGAAATCCCCAATGAGTTGTGCTTGATTAAAAAAATTATCTCTCAGAGGTGTACCACTAGAGCAGCAATAATTTTCAGGCTAATATGAAATGTCACACACTTTGCTTATATTCTTCCTTCTCCCTCTTGGTATGTTTGCTCCTTCTGATTGCTATCAGTTTCTATAGCAACTCCATAAGCTCATTAAATCAGTAACTCAAGGTAACGTCTAAGACTAACCACATGAGCCGCAGCTAGCTTGAGGGCATGAATCAACTTAAAGAAGCTTTACACTAGCTGTTTTCATTATTGCTCAGGGGATTTTCATTGTTGCTAATTTCAGACCTTTGTTGTGCTTAGAGAGTTGAGAATGCCAGCAATCTGAGCATTTCATCAAGAAATTGTGCTACATAGGATACTAACTATATGATCAAAGAAAGTGGATTTTAATGAAACTTAACATCCTTCTATGGAAGCTTCATTCATTCATTAATTCACTGAGTATTTTAGTCATTCCATTTACTTTCTGCTTTTAATGTAAAGTGGACACATAGTAAAATTAATAAAATCAGACATTAACCTTATCAAAAACTAAGTTAGTCTAAATATGGATAGAAAAAGCTTTACAACTGGTTAGAATTTTATTATATTTTATGTGAATCGTTGTTTCATCAAAATGTGTAAGAAGCATAGGAGTTGAAGGAAAAGTGTTAGAGATTTTGAGTTCAAAGACAGAAATATGTGTGTAGCTTGGGAGATCAAGAATGTTCTAATGAAGGAGTTGAAATGGTAACTGAGTCATCAAGAATGAGTGGATCTCAGATTCAGCGAGGGTGGTAGGAGATGCCTACAAGAGGTTAGAATGATCAAAGGTGCAGATGTATCTCCTTAGGGCATAAAGAATATGGAATGATGTGTGTTCAGTCTGACCTGAGACAGATATGAAGACAGTCATAGGAAATAATTGCCCTAAAATAAGTATAGCCTGAAAGCAGAAGGCAATGAGTACTCGAGGGGCTGATGAGGACAGTAAGAGCTTTAGAATTATTGTGATTAGGTGTGGGGTAGGGTTATGACAGTACTTTTGTCACTACTGAAAGACAAAGAAAAGTTGGAGTAGGGGAGACTAGGTAAAAGTGTTGGGGAAGGGAGATGAATCCCTGAACACTGTAGGGAAGAAATCTAAGACAAGTCTCAAAATGCAAAGACAGGAAGAATAAGGAATTGTCATAAGACCCCAGTGAAGGCAGAGGGGCCATCTGGGTCACCAAGTTTTACAAATCATTTTTTTTTCAAATGAAATTATCTACTGTGAAGTCATTCTACTCTTTACTTGTCTGTCATCAAAACATTCCTCTCAAAATAATTGTTCCTTCGCCATCTCTCACCCTAAGGAACAAGTGCATGAATCATCATCATTTCTATTTTATAGCAAGAAAGAAGGAGGTATGAGAAGTTCTGAGCATCATTTATTGTTAAAAGTTCTGCTAAGGAGCTAAGGTAAGAGCTCAGAATGAGGAAAGGGATGTCTGAGCAGAACAGAAAAAGCATATGTTATAATGAAGTTTATAATAAACAATAGACACCTAATAAATACACCTTGGGTCAATCAATAGATAATTAATGAATGGGTGAGTAAGCTAATGGGAAAAGATCATAAATCCTTGTATTAGTAAAGAGCAAACTATTGAAACAAGTTCCAGTAATAATTGAAATGTTTCAATCATTTATAGTCAAATTTAGGATGTACAGCAATTTTTAACTCATTCAAGTAAAGTCAAATTTTATTTAAAGTTGCAAACTTGTAGGTATTATGTATTGTGGTGAGAACTCCATTTAAAATATAATCCAGCAAAACCCATCAATTTACTAGGTTTCATGGAAACAAAGAAGGACCTTGGTCTTGAAAGCATTGTAGTCTGGAAATGTAAGCTATTAAGTAATGCCGATTAACTGTGACGAGCTTTAACAGTGGCCTTTCTGCATCCTGTAATTCAGTCCCTATAAAAGGTAGAGATTTAATCCTATTTCTGTTCATTCTTTAATTTGCCACTCCTTTTGTCAACCGTAATGACGGAAATCATACTATCAGACTATTCCACAGGGCTCCTGTAAAACTGCATATGCATTAGTAAATTTAGAAAACACAGTACAAGATGCATTATTTAACGATATTCATACACAGTTATGTCTTAATGTTTCAAATTAGCTACTTAGCCAAGCCATTCATAACTAAAACTGCTTACAGAAAGCAGTTATTCAGTGGGAGGGAGGAGGCAAGAGAAGGTGGTGGGGGTGACTATGTTAGAAATACTTTATATACATGTATGAAATTATCTTAAAAACAAATTAATAATTTAAAAATCAGCACAATTATTGAAGGCAATTCATCAAATGATCAGAAACTTCTCTTGACAATTATAGCAATGTAAATGCCTGATTTCGAGGAGAAAGATTTGTTACTAGACTGTAAAGCTGTACCCACAATTTACAGATAGCTTTCAATGAGACATCAGAAATTATTTCCTTAAAATGTTAGTCAAGATAAAAAAAATAAAGACATATCACCCTCTTAAATCCCATTTATACAGCATAGTGTATACCAGAAAGGATTGGACTGAGCTCAGCTGGTTGGTTGCATGTAGCCAGCTGACAATGCTCACTTTCTGACAATGCCAAAAGGAAGGAAAAGATGTACTATTCATTCCATCCACAAGTTACATTCCTATTGCAGTTTAATGCACGAAACTTCTCTGGGATTGTGTGTACAAGCTCACCATCATGAAATGAAATGTTTTGTAAATAAGATTGCTTATCAACTGAGTGAAATTCACTATTTAGCATTGATAAAGGCTGAGTACTGCCAAGGACAATATAGAGACTATCAGAGACCAGAACCAGTTGGTTTAGAACCCCGTCACTTTTGCAGGGCTATTTATTTTTCATTCACATCTCAAATTCTAGTTTCCTCCCACCGTATGCGGGTGAGCAGACCATATATCCCTCAGATTTATGGTCCACTGTGTTCAAATATAACAGTGAAGCAAAATGCTAACAGGAGGAACAACTTGCTTTCTTACTGCTGAATAGCATCTGCCACAAGCACATTAAATCTGGAAATGCACACAGCTCTCTTCTCAGACATGATGGATCTGTAAAGGCAGAAGTCTAGGGAGGCATCTTTTCTGTCTGACCACTTGCTTGCCTTGTCATTTATTATTCACAAAGGAAGAAGTGGGCAGTGAGGAAAGCAAAGGCCCTATGTCCAGGAATAAAGAAGGAGAAAGCAGACACCAGGCTTCAAGCACAATCTGCTCACAGCAGCTCCACGGGCTAAGGCTAGGGGCCATTTCAGTGTTCACTCTTCCTTTAACTCTCATCAAACAGCAGTGGAAATCACTTAGTTTCCGTTCAATAAACGCATGAGGCATGAATTAATAACTTTTATTTTTGAAATGGGCACAAATCCAGCAAATGGTCAAGTATGGCTTAAATCTAGCATTCCTGACACCCATGCGAATGAACTTTTCAAATGTTTTCCAAATTTCACATGTCCTCCTTTCCCTGAATATATTAAGAATTGGATATGTTGACTAGTTTGACTTAATTATTCCATGGGGATAGAAAGTTTACTTGGTGGGTAAGAGCACTTCCTGATCAACAAGAGAACCCAGGTTGATTTTCCAGCACCTACATGGAAAGCTCAAAAACCATTCTTTGATTCAGTTCCAGGAAATCTGATACCCTCTTCTGAGCTCCATGACACAAGGCACACTTGTGGTACACATACATACATGTATGCAAAAACACTCATAAACATAAAACAAAACAAATCAACAAAACTTTAATGAAAAAATACAATTAAGATTACAATACAGGGCAGGAAATATGGCTAACTCAGCAAAGTACTTGCACACAAGTATGAGAACCTGAGTTTGGAGTCTTTCACAATCACATAAAGCTAGGCCATAAGCAAATAATATCTGTGTTGGAAAGGGTAAGACCATGGGAGCTCTTGAACTTTCTGGCCAGCCAGACTAACTGAATCAGGGAGCTCTAGACTCCTCAGTGAAAGACTTTGCTCAAGGAATAAGATGGACAGTGATTGAAGAACACATCTGCTGTCAACCTCTGGCCTCCAGGTTCATGTATACATATGTGCATGTGTACTTGTAGACAAGTGAACACACTTGCACATATTCCATACATACAAAATAATGAATAAATGCATGTATTATTTATGATATTAATTATAAAGGGAAAGCTGCAATTGTACAGCATAGAAAAATTTTACACAGATAAAAATTTTGTAATGAATACTATATAAACCTATTTATAACAGTGCTTGGCACTTAAGGAGTGTAAGAATATTTACTAAATTTGTAAACATCAAAAGTTAATGAATTGGATGGGCCAGATATGAAATTATCTTCCTTTTCCTTACAGATAAGTGAGCTTAAGACACCTATGTATCAGCTCTGAACTGCACTCTCCTCGTTTCTGAAATGGGGATGACAATAACATTCCCTAATGAATACAACCAAGTTTGATTAAGCATGTGTCCTAAGTAGAGTTTTGCTGTGATGAAGCACCATGACCAAAAACCAAACTGGGAAGGAAAGGGTTTATTGGGTTTATGCTTCAGTTTTGTAGTCCATCACTGAAGGAAGTCAGGATAGGAACCTGGAGGCAGGAGTTGATGCCAAGGCCATGGAGGGATGCTGCTTACTGACTTGCCCCTCATGGCTTATTCAGTTATAGCCTGCTTTCTTATAGAACCCAGGACCACCAGCCCAGGGATGGCACCACCCACTATGGTCTGGGCCCTCCATCGTTAATCACTAATTAAGAAAATGATCTACAGGCTTGCCTGTAGCTGATCTTCTGGAGGCCTTTTTTTTTTTTTTCCAATGAGGCTTTCTAGTGACTGATTACTCTAGCTGGCACAATTGTAAATATATTCCATGTAATTATTGTCTGGCAGAAATTGACTTCAATGCATTCTTATGGAGGAACCTTCTCAGTTGAGGTTCCCTCCTCTCAGATGCCTATAGTTTGTGTCAAGTTGTCAAAAATCTAGCCAGCACAGAGTGTTCATGTCCATGGCCCCTAAACCTAATCCTTCTAGGCAAAAAAAAAAAAAAAAAAAAAAAAATGTGTGCCTTTCCTTTACTAGTTCTATAACTAATCATCTTTTTCCCTCTCAAAATTCATGGAAACTAATTTTATGATGTCTATTTTGTTAAAGAGAAGCCTGAAGGTAGGGGAAGAAGGTAGGGGAAGAAGCTCTAGGCTTTTAAGGGCTGGAACTAGAATGATGGTCCAGAAAGTTGTCTGTAGTTTGAGTTCTACTTAGACAAAACTCTTTTGGGTCTGTTCACACAATGCTTGAGGTAATATCAGTGATATTTTTGCAGGAGTACTGGTGGCAGGGTGCCTTAAATGAGCATTTAAAAAATGTTCATATTGGTATTTAGAGAAAAATAATACAGGTTCATGGTTTCTATGTCTGAACAATTTCTGTCTTCAGTTGTAGTTTTACATATACATTAGTACATCAAAGAAGGCCTACACTACATACTTAATATCAGATCAAACTATATTTAATCCCACAATATCTTGAAGCTTTGGAACACCAAATACCGATTAACAGCCTACAGAAATCTTTTTTGGAAACACCATGTTCTTTGATGCTAAGAGTTATAGATACATTAGCAAACTGCTGAAAGAAAAAGGTAGTTTTTTTCCTCCAAAGTTTTACAATGTATAGAAACCTAAACTATCTACACTGGATTGTCTTTGATATCATGAGATGTCAAGATTTTTAGGATGAGAATAAAAGTTCAAATGAATAACGGACACTCCTCATAAAGTCACAGGTATGCTTCTCATCTGACAGCTAACCATGTTCCTTTGTTGCTTGGTTTACTTGTGTTAAAATGCTACTTCTATTATTTAATAACTGCTTCACTTTGGATAAGTATTTGATCCCTATAAGCCTTTGCTACTGAATTGTGGAGCAGGCCTAAAAAAAAATATGTTTCACAGTTGTTACCCAGCTGAATATAAAGTGGGCTGCTATCATCTGCTTGGATAGGAACTGTAAGGATGATGACAGTGTAGGATAGATGCCAATAAACATGGAACACAGTAAATAGTCAACTAGAAATAAAATAGAAATATGACCGTTGATGGCTCTAATCTTCATTAAGGAGTAACCCAGAGTTGACCAAGAATTAGTCCATCACTCAGGGCTCCTGTCTATTGTCTCATTCATCAAATCATTGTTTCTCTTTCATTTATTAAAGAATTCTACCTGAATCTATTTATGAGTGGAAATTTTCGAATGTCTTTGAGATTGATAGAAGTCTTTCTTTTAGCCTCATGTGAGCTTAGCATGAGAGGATAGATTTCCAGGAAAACTTGTCAGCCACCAAAGCTGTTTTAGGTTCTTTTCTATTGAATAGAGAGAATGAAATGTATAGACCACGAAGACTTAGTTTTATAAAGAAGAGCACTGTAGATTTATAAGTGGGAGTTTAAGAGAGAGAACAAAGAGTGCCTGCATAACAGAAGTGAGTCCCAGAAAACAGGGTACCATCAAGTGCTGGTCTTGGTGACTCTTAATTAACTTATGGCAAAAACTGGGCTTGAGGCATGGATGGGGTCATTGTGAGCCCAATTGAATTATCAGAATCATGAAGTGTGCTTCCCTTCAGTTTTAGTCATGTCGTCACATATAGATTCTAGGCAAAGGTTCAGGGAGATAGCAAGGAGCCAGTAACCAGAACTCTCTCCTGAGGTTCCTGGCCTCTAGTACAGATACTTTCAGGACTGCTTCTTTGGGGCCTCTGTCCTACCTGACCAGTTTCCATTTTTTGTCCTCAGCACCTTGTGACAAGCACATGCATAAATAAGCAATACACATACCTGGAGCTCAAAGAGCATGCACCTCTCAAAAAAAGTCAAATGATGCTCAAAATATAAATAGTTGATAGTTGAATGAGAGAGGGGTACTGGATATACTGGAAGCACTAAAGAAGCTAAGAAATGATGAAGTCCTGCCAGAAAGAGAGGAAGGAATCTTGAGATCTTTCACAATAAAAAAATATTTGAAGTTGATTTAAGAAGCAGATGAGAAATTAATAAGGCAGATAAGTAATATTATTTAAAGTTATTATCATTTACAGAGTCCACAAAATATGCCAGGAATGTGGAAAACTGTGACTTAGGCAAGCAGGGCCTAGTGGTATCCACATGTCAAAAACCTTGAGAAACATGTCCAGGCATATGGTTACTGCTTCCCTGATAAGCATGCCCAGTAAGTCTTTATATCAAGTGTTCTTGGCATTGTTAATAGTATATATCTATCACTTTTACTTTTTAGAACTCTGCTTCTATGTGTGATCTGATCAAAATTTTAGGAAGCTATATGCCACAAGGAGGAGAGAATAATCCTTCAATAAGGATAATTCTTTTGCTTCTCAATGATTGCTCCACTCCTTTGCATTTATTAACACACTGCTGCTGTCTGAATGCTTGACTGTATAGAACCCACCTCTAAACAAATCCACAAAATCTTCATGTTGAAATTCTTACTCCCAAATAGATGATGTTAAGAAGTTATTCAGATGTCAATATATACCCTAGATTAACCAAAGAAACCAAGAAAGAAAAAGTGACCATTGTTGGAATGGTGTGTGTGTGTGTGTGTGTGTGTTTGTGTGTGTGTGTGTGTGTAGGAAGCAAAGAGAATGGAATAGCAGGGTTTAAGTAATCTAATCAAATAAATGAGAATGGGGATTTTAATTAGGGAGGGAGAGATGGAGATAAAAACAGAAGGAGAGAGGAGGGTAAATAATAGCATGGATATCTGAAAAATTCATAAGGAATCATACTATTAACTGTTTACCTAAAAATCCCTATAATACATGTAAGTATGTATTATATATTTATATAGTTTAATACATATATAGTTTAAATGAAATTGTCTTATATGGAATGATAATGGTCCCTCCAACAGTCATAGACAGCTAATAAAACCCTAACAATAGGAATAAGAAGCCCTTTTTTGAGTTGTTGGTCAAAGTTGTCCAAAAGCTCCCAAATATTATAGATTATTGATATTTTTCTTGGTTGTCCCACAGACATGAAAGCTAAGTCTATATTGTTGAAGACATCATGTACTTGAGACACCGGGCTCAGAGGCCCCTGAGCAGAACTGACTTAAATGCCTTCTCCCAGAGGAGTAGCTTTCATGGTACCAGAGGTCACCAAGCAAGCTTCCAAAAGTAGGAAGCAACCAGCATTCCTACCCCGCTATGATTTCTATGAACCACATCAACAACGATCATGACACAATAACCTCAGGGGTACAGCAGTGGCACATATAATTTGCAGTAAGCAACAGTTCTGCCATTGATAGGACCTGCTCAACAAGAGGGAAACACACTTGGTACTAGAAACCTGACTACCCAGGGCCAGTAAAATCCTGGGTCTCAGGAGATCCTGCAACTGCCGCTTTACTAAACCCGCATAATCCCTAACTACACTCTAAATATTTGTCCTCATACACACAGAGAAGTGTAGACCCCACACCTCAACCAGGAAACGTCTCTTTGAAACAGACAAATACCACTACAGAAATCCACAACCAATCAAAGTACAGAATTGAGGTGCTCAGCCCCAATTGATAATCATCTACAAAACATTCCTTCATCTAGGGTTCATGAAACACTGTAGAAGAGAGAGCGGAAAGATTGTAAGAGGCAAAAGATCGGAGAGTTTTCTGTGAGACTGTCTCCAGGAAATGTCAGAACTGACACCCATAGGGACAATAGGCAGGGTAATGTACATGGGAAAAGGCCTATAAGGCCTCAAGTCTACATAAAGAACTACAGGAAACTAAAGAATGCTGAAAGTGGGAGAAATAATATTTCCCAGGGAAAGAACACACCTATTTGTTTTCCAAAACCAAATTATTAGCCCTTAAAACATACATACAACTAAGATTTTACAGACTGAGATGGTTATATTTAGGAATAAATGCACAAACTACACTAAATAAAAAGATGATGAATTTGAAAGAGAGTAAGAAATGGTATATGAAAGGTTTTGGACGGATGAAAATGAAGGGGGAAATGATGTAATTATGCTATAATCTCAAACATAAAAGGAAAAACTAATGTAAAATAAAGCAAATGAAAAAAAAAAGTTTGTTCTTAAGAGCTTATTGCCAAACTGCCTTTTAAAAATTGCCGCTTTCTGTCAGAGTGTGTTTGCTGTGGGCAGTGATAAAAGTGGTAAACCATAATTCATCAAACTGATGAATAGCCAGAACTTCTATATCACTCCCTTAAAGGGATGAGAACATTACAGAAGAGGGAATAAAAAGAATGTAAGAGCCAGAGGAGGAGGTGGAGTGCTGTGGAATGTTGTCTTCCAGGTATAACATGACTGGTATACTCTTAACTCACAGCAACTGTGATTCCCACCTGTACAAGACCAAGCCTGGTAGCATTCTGTCATGGAGAGGGAGGGGAAGTGGTTATGAAAAGACTGAGGACTTATGGGTATTTGGTAGTTGCTAGAAGAAGGAAAGACATTTTGTTCAACAGTATAGACAGCAGCAAGGTGCCTTCGATCTTATAAACATTCCCTTGCTTGTGTACCTGTAAGCAATCACACTGAAACAATTGGGGCACTAAAATAATACATGAACACAGAAGAAAGACCAGCAGGGACAAAGAAAAGGACAATTAGGAGTGGGAGAAGAGGTGATAATGGGGTGAGTATGATTAAATACACATGGTATAAATAAATAATATGTATGCCCAAAACTCAAACAGCATGCAGTCGATCAAAGAACAATATACCACTTTGGTTCCTTATTCTAAATTACAGGGTTTTAAATGCTTATTAAAACTATATTCCTCTTTTAATCCATGCTTCACTCACGGTTCTTTGTTGTCTTTTGGTATTGAAAGAGGAGGATGACCTCTTAGTATATCAGGGACAGGAAACACTAATATTAGCTGATGTTACCCACTTCACTAGGATGCAAAGTAGGTTGGTTTCTTTGTAATAGTCCTCAGGAACTATGAAAGTTTCCAGGGATTTTAAATCTAAAATTCACTTCTGGAGATGATTTCTTTTGTCTGCTATTATGATTTTTTTTATGTGAGTCTTAAGTCCACACCCACTCAAACTTTCTGCACTCCCCTTTCCTTCCAGAAACATGGGTGTAGGGGTCAATCTAAAGGCTCATAGCAAGGAACCAGATAACTAAACTACCTGTCACTATATTCCACACATCAAAGGAACTTTCAGATCGCTGAATACCCCTACAAAATAATAATCCATTGTTAACACCTTTCTATTAATCTCTTCTATTTGTAACCTGAGGGATTGACAGTGACTTATTTCCACCTTTATTCTTTTTAGCAAGTGATTCACGGTGAAATATTATGCATCAGGTACATTTCTTAGTGTCAGTGTAATTTCAGAAACAAAGACAACTGCCTACTCTGAGCATGAAGTTGACACATTCATAAAGAAGTAGAAACAGTCTGAATTTTGTTGTGAAGATTAAGTAAGATTTGAGCATAAAGCATATAATAAGCTGCCTGACCTGCCTAATGATGTCAATTTACTGAAATCAATGACATCAAATGAAGTTTAAAGCAGGGCATGGTGGCACATGACTTTAGTTCTAGCACTTACGAGGCAGAGGCTGGCAGATAGCTCTGAGTATGAAGCCAATCTGGTCTATATATAGAGTTCTAGGCCAGTCAGAACTACACAGGGAGACCCTGCGTCAATAAAAAAAATCATAAATGGGGGAAGGTGTGTAAGGAAGAAGAGCCTTTACTTTCTACCAGCAATAGTATGAAACTCAGTCATTAGAAGACAGGTAACAAACATGTAAAAAGAAATCCTGAGATAGTCTCTAAGTATTAAAAAAACAAATCATTTAGAAACTGATAAGGGGTGGAGAAGTTACAGAAGCCTGAACAGTGGGATGAAGCTGAGATTTCACAGCACACATCAGCACAGTTCAATAGGGAAGAGTCCACATAGGAACACTCACACAAAGCAATTGTCATGGATAGTGTTTGTCAGCCTCTTATAAGCTAGCTTCATCTGAGAAAATGCCTCCCTCATACTGAACTGTAGGCAAACCTGTGGGGAATTTTCTTGACTGATGATCAATGTAGGAAAATCCAGCACACTGTGGTCAGTGCCATCCTAGGCTGGTAAACCTGGCATGTATGAGAAAGCAGGCTGAGCAAGCCACAGAGAGCAGGTGGGTAAGCAGCATCTGTGGCCTCTGCTTCAGTTCCTGCCTCTAAGGTTCACAACTCGAGTTCTTGCCCTGACTTCCCTTCATGATGAACTGTAAGCTGCAAGGTGAAATAAACTATTTCCTCCCTCCATTGTTTTCGTCTTGGTCTCTATGACCTCAAAGGAAACCAAACAGGACAGTGATACTATACAGAAGTGCATTTGGAGGAGAACAATTTGCTTTCAATGGAACATACACTTTACTCTAAAAATGAAAGCTATAACAAGTATATGTATAGCCCACAACTTTTGGTTTTATCAGAAACAACAGTTTCTTGGTAGACAAGACATGCCTTGGTTCATCTGAATCTACTGTAGAAGGGGTACATCTAAAAATGATTGACTCACTAAGTTTCTGATACACTATGTTTATACTATGAAATCTCTGCTCTTTCCATGAGAATTAAGAAGAAAAAGAAGATCAGATATATGTGCTTATATTCCTCCACGACAATATCTGTTTCCTGGATTTTAAGGGGTAGAAGATAAAGGAGATTATAAAGTAGAAAAGTTTGGTGTAATATTGGATTATTTAGATTACTGTAAAACTTTTTAAATTGTATTTTTATTATAATATAACTACATCATTTTCCCCTTCCTTTTCTCCAAACTTTCCTATACACCCCCTCCTTGCTGTCTTGAAACTTCCTATTCCCTCTACCAGCTTGACTGGGGAAAATTCTATCATGCTAATAAGATGGATGACCAGAAAGATATTTTTTGTTAGTGCTCTCCAGTTCTCCTTCCTTTGTGGTCTTCGGTTACTTGGCTTCTTCTGTGTTGTTTCCTCCTCCTCCTCCTCCTCCTCCTCCTCCTCCTCCTCCTCCTCACCTTTACCGATTCCTTCAAGAGGCAACTTTAAGGCGCATGAAAGCAATGCAAGATGCCTAATTAGGTAATTTTGGTAATCTAACAGAAAGTCACTTATACTTTCTATCCCGGCCTAGTATATCTGCCCTAGGGGAAAGAAATCTCTCTTGTTTTTAGTTGTTTCCATCTTATATTTACGTTGCTTCAATCTTAGGTCATTGTTTTGAATATTTTTATAATATTTCTCCCTAAGTTTGAGCTTCCCTGTCTCCAATCTTTCTTAGTTATGAGGATGATGATAGAGAAGTAATATTCATGTATCAGATATTTATTATGTCTGCTAGGTACATATTCTTCATTTCATCCTCACACAGAAATGGCAAGGTAGGTATTTTTACTATGTGCTTATTGCACAAAGGATTGTGGATATGATTTTGAGGAACAGATTATTAACATTAATACCATTGTTTAAAAGCACATAGACATTTTATGAGACAAAACTGACATAGGTTAAAAAAGACACAGTCTAAAATGAGAAAATGTCATTTTAATTCAAAAAAGGACTCCCCATATTTCAAAAATCATAAATTACTCTAAAATTACTTATCTCCACACCTCAGTGGATACAAAATCCCAGAGTTTAGATCCACAAATAAAGAAAACAAAGGACAAAGACTTACATTCAGAAAGTACAAGTTATTCTTAACTTTCCAAGGAAGAGAGCCTCATGCAATGCTGATGCTACAATTGGAATGACATCTGTGGGTCTTCTGGTGGAATTCAATATATTTCACATGCAAGAAAATGTCGGGGCTAGTGAGATAGTTTAGTGGGTAAAGTGCTTGCTGAATTACCAGGAAGTCATGAGTTTTGAACTCCAGCACCCATACAAAATGCCAGATAGGGTTACACTTGTCTGTAACAGCAATGCTGGGAGGTGGAAGGGCCAGAGATGAATGGATCCCAGGGGCATTCTGGCCAGTGCTTGTAGATGAAATAATGAGTTCCCAGTTCTTGCAGAGACCTTGTCTCAAAAAACTAAAAGGAAAACTATAGAGAAAGACACCCAGCATCAACATCTAGCCTTTGTCAACATGAGCAAGCACATATATATATATATACACACACCATCATACACATGTGTGCAAGTCGTTTGCACCTTAAGACCAGAAGTGTATTAGTGAGTATGGTAAATTGGAAAATAAGGCCAAATTGCATCATTCTTGTTATGCAAGCTTCTTTCAGCCTGAGTCCCACACTTTTCCAATATGTATGAGGATTACATAGGTAGCTGAAATACCACAGAATGCAATGCAATTAAGTAATTTTTATCTATCTCTCCTTCGTTTGTAGTGGAGCAATGATAATAGCAATTTTATCTTCTTTCCAGGGGATATCCAGATAATTAAAGGAGAGTCAAATATTTGAGTAAAGCTGAATAAAAATACTGATTTACACTGTCTCTGTATCTTGCAATCTCAGTTTACATTCAAGAAATATTGTCGACTTTAGCTAAACACTTGGCTACAAATTCTTCAGGAATATCTGAGTCAGTTATAGTGAAGAATTGGTAAGGAACTCTATAACTAGATCTGAAAGGGAAAGGGGGGACATTAAAATGGAGGAAGAATGAGAGAGGAAATAAGAACATCAGAACAAAAGAAAGGTAAAATGAAATCTGAAGCATTTATGAAACATAAGGCTTTAGTGAAATGATCAGCAATAATAGTCTCCGCTGAAGATAAAGACTGGGATTTGTTGGTCCTTGATACCTCAGGAGCGCTTGTGTCAATTTCAAAGAGGTTTCTAAATGCACAAGGCCCAACTTCCTCTACAGAATTCAAGTATTAAATAAGCATGAAATCTTACATGAACACATTCTTGGATAAATAACTTCATTTCATTCCAATGTAATTTAAAATGAAACCTGCCAATATTATACAGAAACATTATCTCCAAGGACTCTCATTCATCTACATAAGACTTCTCTAGAAGTTACACTTATTAGATTGGTGGGTCTGTCCTGTAGAGTTTGATAAAGTTGCATATTCTCAGTCTGTTTCCTGGACCTACTACTAGGTTGAGCCTCACGGTAGGAGCACCCATTTGAAGTTTTAACTTGTGCCCTGGCCATTCTCATTTGTGTTGATGTCTGACAAAATCTGTTCTATAAACCATATTTTTTAAGCACAGAAACAAAAGTTATTTACCCTTTTCTCCAGAATTTGATGTATGCATGATACGTATTTGGTGCAATCTTGAGTCATTAAGTGTCAACTTGATAGAATATAGAATCATCTGGGAGACGGGTCTCTGGCCATGTTTGTGGAGAATTATCTCAATTATCTTAATTAATATAGGAATATTCATATTACTTATGGGCAGTGCCATTCCATGAGTGAAGGTCCCTGAACTGTATGAAATGGAATAGACAAACATGCATTCCTCTGTGTTTCCTGATTATGGATGTAATGAGGCCAGCTGCTTCAAGATCCTGACTCCTTTACTTCCCTGCTTTGATGGAATTTACCCTTGAACTGTAAATTAGAATAACACTTTCTCTATGAAGTTGTTTTTGTTGGGATATTGTCACAGCTATGGCTATCTGAGACATTGGGATTCAACATTTCTTTTTTTCAAAGTGAGCAATGGAAGAATAGATGATGAGCAATTCCATGTGTGATCAAACACTGCTCCAGGTTGGATATAAATTTTAAATGGAGCCTAACAACATACTTCATAATGTTCATGTAGAAACATATCTGAAGCTTTATTTCCTTGTCTTCATATTCACTAGCTTCATGAATCTTTTATCCTTAGTTTGGCAACCACCTCTTTCTGACTCCAGTAATGGAAATCCTAAGCTATCTGACCTAACATTCTAATTTCATTTCCTTCAAGAAATCAGTGGTAAATACATACATATTAGATACTTTAATAATTTTATTTAAGTAATTATTTTGGTTAAAAATTGCTGGTTTGCTTCCTGTTACTTAGAATATGAGTTATCTTAATTCTCTTCGGACACTGAATTGCTAGTCAATCACTTACTCTAACAGATTGTCTGTCATTCCATTGAAGAGGAATGTGTCAATATCAAGTCTTCAAATGAGAAATTTGACCCAGTCATGCTCAGCTCATGTCTGGGTTTCTTTAAAGTTCTGCTGGACTCACTTAGAATTTCCTTTCCAAAAGTCATGTGTTACTGTTCCTCCATAGGCCACTCCTATGATCTTCTCATCAGCCCTTCCTGAAGGTAGCTGCTGGCCTGAAATGATATCTATCTCCATTTGCTTATGATACCCTGCCCCTTTCACTCACATGTCTAGCTTCATATTTTGGCCATCTTTATCTGAATGATATGAAATATCACCACATTCTGGACTGAGAAATTTATTCCTGGGCTGTCAGTGGACTAAAGAGAAATATGCCTTAACAGTAATGAAAAGCCAGGAAGTGATTTCTCTAATTTGATTTGAGTGCAATAATCTAAACTCATTATATACCATTTTTCCTTTAAAATAGTGCTTGGGGTTTCCAGTCAGCCAGACATGGACTTGACACTTGGCTTTGCTATAAACATCTAAATATTACTTTAGACTTCCAAGTAGCACTTTCCTTGTGAAATGAGAGCAACATTAGTGATTTTATTCAGCTGGTTTCAAGATTTATGTTCTGGCATGATATGCTTTGCACATTTCTGAGTACATGGTAAATTCTTGACAAATGGTGGTTTTATGAGGTGTTCTCTATGAATCTTCTCCCGGACCCTGGTATCTTACACATTTGTGTCAGGATGTGAGGAAACAGTATGGACACTTTTCAGAATTCCTTAAGATGATGTACAGCTGAATCGTCTCTCTTATACAATTCCTGTTGCCTAAAAATAGCTCATCTTCTGTTTTGTGTCAGCAACCATTAGCAGCTCATCAGAAAGCCATTGACAGCTCAGCAGAACCTCTGTGCTTGTACCCTACTCTTTGACCCAGGGGCTAAATTTCTTTATGCTTTCTAGTATATCACAGCCCTCTTGCCCTTACATCATCTACCTATGAATATATACATATGCAAACATGCATTAGCCATATACATATATCACGGGTTTTTTTTCTCACTGGAAAAATTACAATAGTCATGTTTAAGAAATTTATCAATGAAGTCATTCATCTGAAGGAGTTACTAATTACAAAAACAGTGAAGAAAATAATGTGTGTTGGTTATGAATATTGTGGCTTCTCCTTATGAAGGAAGAGGTGAAAATCCAGGAGAGTTATGATTCAGTAATCTGTTAACAGTAGCACAAAAATTTTTGGCTCTGATAGACTTGCTAATAGAAGAAAGAATTTCTTTGTTTCCCAATCATGACCATAGATTTGGATGAGCACAGAGATAAAAATAATGCTGAAAATGCTGAGTGATCACTTCACATGGTTTCATATTATAGATTAAAATATTTCAAGTCATTTCATTCAGAGAAATTTTAGGTAAATATTGTTATCACCCTACACTGTAGAAGAGACAACTGAGATGGGGGGTGGGGTGAGAGGCTGAGCACCATGACCGATTGCCTCATGTAGTCAGTGGCAGATCTGAAAAGCCTACACTGAATAGATGACTCAAAGTGCACAGACAGTGTGTCCATAGCACTGAACACTCAGAAGCAAGCTTTTTACATAGGAAGATACAGAGTACATATTTTTTGATAATTTCCCTATTTTGTGTATCTATCACAGTCAGTTCACCAGATACAAAGTAAAACTCAGTGATCAAACATAAATGAAGATGTCTGTCTTTGAATTAAAGTTTATTTACAGAAAAATGTGCAGAGACCACCCCTCTTCAGGAAAATGAGTGAGTATTCTACGTCATTCTTCAAAAAGCATAGCAATTTCTTCTTATAAATTCTGGTGAACACTCAGAATTCCTCAGAACAGACAACATGGGTTCTGTTTGCCAGGAAAAGCCACTACTCTCTTATCACTTCCACATCCCCCATTGTCTGTCTAGAAAGAGCATCTAGTTTTCTATTAATTCAAACAAGTCTCCAACAGATCCATGTCTCAAGCTCGGTTCCAGGCTGTTCCTGCTAACAGGCCCTACTCCCTCTGCAAAACAACCCCTGTTATAACTGGCAGAACTATCTGGCCTTTTTGTTATTGTCTCTCACTGATATTCTCTCTCCCTTCTCTCCCTACCTCTGCTCCTGTCTCTGCTCTTCTCTCTGATAGCCCTGGCAATCACCAGTCTGCTCTAACCATGGCTGTTTTGGACTCTTCCAGATGTCTCCTGCTATTCTCTCATATGAGCAATAAAAGCCTTCTCCCCATTCATGAGTGGTCATCTAGATTATTTCTTTACAATTTCTAGTTATGATGTAGAGAAGAGTATCTTGGTTTTCTGTCTTGGGTTTTGTGTCTAAAAACCACAAATATAAAGCTTAGAGGCTCTCATCTGGATACAGTAAGTTAATGTGTACAAGCTGAGTGCTTAGAAAAGACTCTCATGCATAACAACAAAAGTGTAATAAACATTACTGACTGCTATGGTGAATGAGTTCTTAACTTTGACAAGTTTTAGTAACAAACTGCTAAATGTCTCATACCTGAGACAAAGTTCTTTTTAAAATGCTATTCTGGATTAAAAACAGTTCCAGCTCTTAAGAATCTTAAAATGTACCATTAAAACTTGAAAGTATCTTAAGGATATTTAGAAAAAAATTATGTGCCAATTACATTAAGACATTCCAACCAAGAGCTAAGAGAATGTTCAAGAGGTAAAACACTTGCCTGGCAAGCATGAGTGCAGTGTCTAGCATGCTGGAAGCTGCAGAAATGTGAAGTAGGAATTCAGCTGACTGTGGCAAAGCTATTACATGGAAGAGTCAAGGATAAAAATCACAAGTTCGTTAGTATGACTTCACTTCTAAACTGAGAACAAAAATAATGATGCTTCCTTATTGTGCTTTTATGTAATATAAATGAGATATTGTATATAATCTATATATCATAGGTTAGTTATAGAGTAAATTCAAAACAATGTCTATCATTATCTTATCTTTACCCAAGGGACTCAAAATTGTCTACTATCCAGTTGTATTATCACAAAGGAGTATAACTGATGCAGATGAAATTTGTTAAATTTAATGAAACAGATATGATTCACTTATAAACAATAATTTAATCCATTCACAAGTTAAAAACAATACTTCAGTAAAGAAATACATTGTGCAATGATCAAACTGGGACAATTAGCAGATCCCCCATTATATCCTCATTTCTTCATACTGAAAACATTTAAACCCTACCTTCTAAAAGTTGTGAAGCATGCAACTTATTATTGTTAAGGATAGTCACTGTGCTGTGCTTATGTTATTAAATCCAACTTAGCTCTTAGGGAGGGCATCTTAGAGTCTGTTCTCTGATCTGGAGACTTTGAAAAGTCTTGTTTAGGTCTCCTGCTACAATGAAGGTACTTGATTAACAACCTCAGAAACCGATCACTTGGATTGACCCCACATTTGTACAAAGATCTCAGGTCTTATGATGGGAATACTGATGTACTTAACAAGCATCCACTTAGTAGTAATTTGGATTTGAGCACCTCTTTTCAGGATGGAACTCTCTTAAAATTGGCTTCAAATTGAGACTTCCTACCCCATCTTTTTTCCCCAAGCCTGAATGATGGTATGAAGGCTCACCTTCCTCATCTGTACTTACTTTCCCTTTGATCCCTCACAGATGTCCCTTCCAATCCCATTAATGCAATCTTCTCTCATTTTGCCACCTGATTTTCCAAGAACCCAAACTGTAAAGGCACCAATAAGTATTTGTGAGCACCCTGACCTGCTGGATTTTACCTGACTTTCCCTAGCTCCTGTCTAATTTTTCAATCTTTTTTTTCTGTTTACTATTTAATACAAATATCTTCAATAGGATGCATGATAGAAGGTTTTTTTGAATCTGACTCCTCTTCTTATTCTAAGACATGAGAGCATATCCAAGTCATAGTCCAGTACCGCTTGTCAGTAGTGCCATCTTTTCTGTCTCACATTCAGCATAGACAGCTGTGTGCAGCAGAGGTGCACTGCCTCTTACAGTCTATCTTTCAGATAGATAACAGCTTTTCAAAATGAACAAGACAACTTCTTTCCTTTTTTTCTGGTGTGTGTGTGTGTGTGTGTGTGTGTGTGTGTGTGTGTGTGTGTTCACCTGCATGCATGTGTAAGTCAGAAGTCAACATTAGGTGTTGTCTTAAATTATTTTCCAATTGTCCAAGGCAAATTATAAAGAAAATGTTTAATTAGGGGTTCTTGGTTACAGTGTTCTAAAGTCAATGAACATCATGGCAGGCATGGTGCTGAAGCAGTAGCTGAGAGCTCACATCTCATTCATAAGCAGGAGCCATACAGAGATACTGGAAATGGTGTGGGCTTTTGAAACTTCAAATGCTGCCCCCAGGGGCACATATTCTCCAATAAGTTCACATCTCCTTATCCTTTCCAAATAGTTCCACCCAATGGGTATCAAGCATTCAAACTTAAGAGTTTATTAGGAGTATTCTCATTCAAACTGCCACAATTGTCTTCTTCAATTACATACTCTCTCATTGATTCTGCCACTCACTATTTCATCTAGACTGCCTGGCCAGCTAGTTCCCAGGATGCACCTGTCTTCACTAACATCTGTCACAGTACTACAAATGCATGTCATTGTGCCCAGTTTTTACGTGGACATTTTACATACTGAACCTCTCCAGCCTACACATCCACTTTTTAAATGGTATCTTTTAAAAGGGAAAAGTTTAGATAAAAATACTTTATTGTAGAATCTAAAATAATTTTAGAAATTCATTGCCGGGCGGTGATGGTGCATGCCTTTAATCCCAGCACTCTGGAGACAGAGGCAGGTGGATCTTTGTGAGTTAAAGGACAGCCTGGTCTACAGAGCGAGATCCAGGAAAGGCGCAAAACTACACAGAGAAACCCTGTCTCAAAAAAGAAAAAGAAAAAGAAAAGAAAAAAATTCATGTTTTACAACCCTGGGTTTTTACAAGATGGGGAATGTAAAGACAAAGACAATAAATGGCTTTCTACAGGCCAAAGCACAAATAGGAATAGAATAAGCATTGTGCTCTCAAAGAAACAAGGAGCCTCTACAGCAAACAAAACGAGTTTTGAAAGCTCCCCAGTATGCACAACTGAGGCAAACAGGAAAGGACTTGAAGATGGCATGTAGAAACCCTTCTAAAAAATGCCTCCTTCTAAACAGTTTTGTGTTAAATGTGTTGTAGCAGGAATCTTAAAAGTTTTTATTAATAAAATCAAACCTTAGGCCAGTTATTTGGGGTGAACACTGGAAGATCAGAGAGCCAGAACAAGCCACAGCTACCTCACCTTGCCAGATCCTCAGCTGGTCTTGTTTCCTCAGACTGGAGGCTTCTGAGTCCTCATCCAAAATGGCTCTCTGCTGAATTGCTGCTCGAAAGCCTGAAGCTTAACCAGCTAAAAGCTTAACCAACCAAATGCTTAACCAGTCAAATGCTTCTAGTTTCTGGTCTTCATGCCTTATATACCTTTCTGCTTTCTACCACCACTCCCTGGAAATAAAGGCTCACTTTCTGAGATTAAAGGTATGATGAGTCACCATGCCTGGCTGTATCCTTGAACACATGGATTTCTGCCTCTAGAATGCTAGGATTAAAGACATGTGCTACCACTGCCTATCCTTTATGTTTAATTGTGGCTGTTCTGTCTCTGACCCCAGATAAGTTTATTAGCATGCATAATATTTGGGGGAATACAATACCACAATGTATCTATTTATAAGATTATTGCTCAGAGCAATAATGAAGACAAGCAAGTTCTTAGCTATTAATTTCAAAAGCAAAGGCTATTAATTGGACATTTTGCTGTAGGTTCAAATATAGTATCAATTTTCTTGATAATACTACATGCAAATACCAACACACATGTCACACAAATACAGAAATTATAACTTTTGTTAAACAACAATATCTTTCTTATTGACAGCGACTGGTAGCAAAAGACCATGGGAGTATACAACAGGTGACAACTAGTGCTCAAAAGGTCAACCTATCAGAACCAAGGGTTCTATTGGAGGAAACCATCATGCAAGGCATTATGGAATTACTGCCTTTTGAATAAATTGGCTGTTTCTTGTTGTAAACTTCTTGTACAATAACAGCTATGATATCTCTCCATTATCATGCATTTCCATGTTATGTGTACATGTAATCTTATGATTGCATGTCAATATTATGGGCACACATAATTGTGGATAGTCTAGAAGATGGAATTTTATTTAACTGTACAAATTTTATAAATAGAAACATAATGAATTAGGCTTCATATAAGGCCTCTTGTTCCATGTGGATTGTAGACACTTTGAGGTCTTGCTCTCCATCCTTAGCCACTGACAAGGCAAAACTGGCCAAAGTATCCTCATAGAACTTTCACAGAGAGGAATTGCAAGTACCTTGTGCTGTGGGATGGTCTGTTTGTTAAATTGCTCTGATTGGTCAATAAATAAAACACTGATTGGCCAGTGGCCAGGCAGGAAGTATAGGCAGGACTAACAGAGAGGAGAATTGAGGGACAGGAAGACAGAGAGAGACACTGCCAGCCACCACCATGACAAGCAGCATGTGAAGACGCCAGTAAGCCACAAGTCACGTGGCAAGGTATAGATTTATGGAATGGATTAATTTAAGCTATAAGAACAGTTAGTAAGAAGCCTGCCATGGCCATACAGTTTGTAAGCAATATAAGTCTCTGTGTTTACTTGATTGGATCTGAGCGGCTGTGGGACTGGCAGATGACAGAGATTTGTCCTGACTGTGGGCAAGGCAGAAAAACTCTAGTTACAGCCTTGCCTTGTAGAATCAAAACTCTTCAGAAGAATTATAGCAAACTAGAAATGATAGTGCAGGTGTCTGGCCTTGGTATATCTTAGTCCTACAAAATATCAAGAGCACCTATGCTGCCCTAAGCTTCCTCTACTGACACCTCTCCACTTTGATTCAAAAAACAATTAACACTTTGTATTTATTTCTACACCAGTTTTTAATGCAAGATTTTAGGATCAGTAGACTAATTATGTATAGGTCCTGAGAATCAGGTGATTAACAGAAAAAGGCTATTAACTGACTAACCATGTCTGGATATTACTAATCACATAAAATAGTACATGTATTCTTTGCCTTTTCCTTAAATCTCTCATTTGTTTATTTCCTTGATACCCCTGTAGCTGTCCCTTTAAGAGATAGCCAGAATTTTCTACAACCTACAGCTGCTATCAATAACCAATTAGCTGACCAAGTCTTTGTCAAGGGTGACTCTTACCAGAATACTTGTCCTTGAGAGATTACTTTGCAGTTTTTACTAAGAAGTTGTTAATGAATGGATGTGTGTGTGTGTGTGTGTGTGTGTGTGTGTGTGTGTGTGTGTGTGTGCGCACGCTTGGAGAAACAAATGAGAATGAAGATCGAAAGAAGTAAGTAGAATAATGAGAGAACAGCAGAAGGGACATAATGGAGTTAAGTATGACAACAGAAAAGAAACTGTGTAGATAGAATTGATTTAGGAGAATAAAGTGAATGGACTAAAGATCTTGGAGTGCTCAGCTTCATTCAATATTCCTGAGTTCAGATCCTCAGCTGACTGTTAGATTCTTCTACAAACCCTGGGAGAAAACAAATAGGAGCTGGACGACCTCTTTTGTTTTCGATACTTTCAGATACTAAAATATTGGCTCATTCTCTTTAAAACATTGACTTTTTCATGTTAACATTGATGAATACAATCTTTCTTTCACCTTGGAGTTGGGAAAAAATATGTCTGCCTTTTTGACATGCAGTTTTTCACCTCAGTGATAACCATTCACTATACAAAAAAAAAAAGTTCCTTCCCCAAGTCAATGATACCCTTGATGTTAAATTGAATGTGTTCATTTTTTGACCAATGATCTATAACCATTAATGATCACATCATTTGCAGTTATTGGGAAACATTTTGAACATTTACAAATAAACAGATTCATTTATTCATGAAAAGTGCACAAATGCCACATTTGTTGAATGTAGTATGCCAATTACAATACACAAAGTGATGTTATATCATCAAGAAAAACAGAATCATAGATATTCATAAAAATCTTAAGGTTCTCTATATATTTCTCTTAGAATATCTTTTAAATATTGCACTTTATGGATCACTGATCTGCCTCATAAAAGTAGAAGAGAAAGGCCTCTGAATTTCATCAAACATTGTTCTACTTCATTTCCTTTGTATTTACATCAGGATGCATTGAAGATATTTTTCTGCTAGTCTAACTCTTGACATTTTCTAGAATATCCATATATTCTGTATATGTTGACACCAACTATATCAAAGATGCTAAAGAGTTGAACAATGGTGAGAACTGAACTCATACATAGATTCTCTGTAGCCTAAACATTTAGTTTTTTAAATATCTAAGCTCAAAAATGTAGGAAAGCAAAATCTTCTGTGGTCTGAAAGATTACTCTCCTGCCTTTTTACTTTCATACATGTCTGTCTTCACCTCTTGACACTGAGAAAGATTAAAAGTGTCCACAAATCCTCTAACACTACTCCAATACAGGGGCAAGTCCATTTGGCCCCCACATGAAACTAGGTTATTCCTGTGATTTGCTCTGACCAGTCGTGTTCAATGGGAAATGAAGCAGTAAGAATGTATGATATATACAGCTTCTATTTTCACACAGTTTCCATTGGATTCCAAATACCATTCTGTAGGAAGTCCAAGCCATATGGAGAGACCATGTGGAACACAACCAATACACTCCAGACCCCAGCTGAGCTACTAGCTGACAGCCAGCTCCATTTGTCAAATAGTTACTTATCTTGGACATTCCAGAGTCTAAAGCCTCTAGATTATCATGTGCTTCACTGACACTTCTTGAAACAAAGACACAACCTACAAGCCCAACAAATCTTCATGATTTATAATTATAATAAATGGCTGTCCTTGTTATAAGCCAGTAAGCAGAAGCCATTCCCAGTATAACTTGTTTCAATGTGGCATGTGAATTTTTCTACCTTTCCAACAAAACTTCTCAATTCTGTTTCATTAACACACTTATCTCACTTTACATGTGCATTCTCCAATACTTTGCTTGTGCTCTTTTCCCCCAAATTCTGTGCATGTGTGTAAGTTATAACCACCATGAAGGGCAGAGGTGGTTAATCATGATAGCCCATGGCCTAGTTAAGTAAGGATGTTTTCTTCATTTCTTCTACATTCTTGGTTGGTTTTGTCTGTTTCTTTTTTAAACAGGATCTCATGAAACTCAGGCTTGCCCCAGACCTGCCCTAGAACAGAGGATGACATTAAACTCTTGATTTTCCTCACTCTGCTTTCCAAGAGCTAGCATGTCAGGCATATGCCACCATGCTCTGCTCCATGACACACTTTTTTTAATTAAATTTTTTATATATTTTACATTCTGATAGCAGTTTTCCCTCCCCCCTTTCCTTCTATTCCCTCCCCACCGCCCTTTTACACCTTACCTCATCCACTCCTCCTCTGTCTCCATTCAGAAAGGGCAGGACTCTCATGGGCATCAACAAAGCAGGGCACATCAAGTTGAGATAGGACCAAGCCCCTCTCATTACATCAAAGCTGGGCAAGGCAATACAGCATGGGGAATAACCAGCTCAACTGTCAGGGATATGTCCTGATCCCACTGTAAGGAGCCCCACAATGGACCAAGCTACACAACTGTCTCACACATGCAAAGGGTCTAGGTTGGTCCCATGTAGACTCCCTAGCTGTCGGTCCAGAGTCTGTGACCTCCCACAAACTCAGGTCAGCTGTCTCTTTGGGTTCCTTCATCATGACCTTGACCCCACTGGCTTGTAAAATCCCTCTTCCCTCTCTTCAACAGGACTCAATGCTTGGCTGTGGATCTATGCATCTGCTTCCATCAGTTGCTGGATGAAGGTTCTCTGATGATAATTAGGGTAGAATATATATATAATAATAGTTACTTTTGGGATTATAGGAAGATAGGAAAACATTGACTATAAAGTGATTAACGTATTGTTTATTCCACAGTAAGTATTCAAAGAGGATTACCTATTATTGAATCCCACTTTGAACATTTAATTGGCATTTATATTTATTCAGTCTAGTTTTAGGCAGCTGCGTGTTTACCTGTGTGCAGAAATCTATTCCCAAAGATGTTAATGAATTCTTCTCTATTCCTTCAAATCTCAGCTCTATTGATAAATCAATGAAGAGAATTTCTTTTGAATAGTTAAGATATTCTCTAAAAGGGGAAAGTTGTAGTGAGGTTGAGCTTAGTAAGTAGTAAAAAGGGAATTTCTATCTATTCAGTTGACCAATAGAAATGCAGAAACATACCTGAAATTTGCCTGAGAAATATGGTAAAACCAAATTCAGATGCTCTGCATTAATAGTGGGTTATCCATACCTAATGTTTCTTTCAGGAACTGAAATATTGATTAACCAGGTAGCTTATAACATCCTCTATGTTATAGAATCACTGAGGAATGTGTGACCATAAAGTAAAATAATAGGCCTAAATTGAACCATGTTAATAACAAACACTTTAAGAATCTGAGTGTTCCTGGCCTGTATAATGATTATTAGTGTTTAGTATGAGAAAGCCTCGAATTGCTAGTGATTCTAAATTTTGGTCTCATGTTAACTGATTTTCCCTTATCAGAGAAAACATATGGCAGCAACTTCAAATGATAAAAGGGTTTATTTTAGGTAACTGTGATCTGGTGGATTTTCATTTGCAGGGCAGTGGCAGAACAATATGCCATGGGAATGGTAGAGAAAACAACATTATGTTCATGAGTGGGATGTGAAAAGAAGGATGAAGATATTAAGACTAACAATCTCCTTGAAGTCACACTGCCAAAGACATAATGACTTCTCAACAAGCTCTATGTCTTAAAGTTCCCACCAGCACCCAATCACACTAAACTGCCAACCTTTACACATAGCCTCCGAGGGACATCTAAGATCCAAATTTCAACATGCAGTTACTCTAACATTGCATTCCTCAATATAAAAGTCTAGGCACCTATCACTTTGGGAAATGAAGCACACAAGAGGACCTTCAGGATACGGGCTTCCAGGATACCAGAATAGCAGCTTAATAATAAATGGAGCTCTTGCTGATAATTAACAATCTAGTCCTGCAAATATTGAAATATTATAAAGGGGGAAGGCCAAAACAAATACTTCAAAGCTTATTTCCCATTGTTGGATGGAGGAAAATGTATTATTCTTTAGTGGAAAAAAAACATCAATGTAATTCTAAAATATGATTTAAACAACAATAACAAAATACTATCTACAGAGGATTAATAAACTATGACATGAGGATGTAAAATATTTAGGCTACTGCTTTATTGTCTTAAAATAGTTAACAGTTGTGAAATGAAAGAATTATGCATTTTCACTTCCAGTTATTTAATTCACCCAACTCTTTGGAATTTTTATGAATACTTTTTATATTAAATGTCATGTTATACAATTATTACAAATCATTTCTATAATATAAAAGAAGACATTCAGGACAAATGCTCAGTAACTTAGAATATTAGACAGAATGCATGAGCAACATTGTGGTAAAAAGTAAGCCACACATCTGAGTGACTTAAGAGAATAAAAGTGTTTTTCTCACATTCATAATTTAATTTGGATTAGCCAACTCTCCATGGAAGCTCTTCTCTATGCAGTGACTTAAGGATTCAGTCTGATGAAACACATACCAGGCAGTTATGACCAGCAAGAAAGAGAAAGCTGAAGGGACTCATTATTAAATGTTTTCACTAGAATTTATACACCTAACTTTCTACTCAGGATCTATTAGTAAAAATTAGTCACGTGGTCTGTGTATTCAAAAGCAAATAGTAAGCAGAGATCATTTCTATTGGAATTGTTTGGGGGTATTTTTAAGGTGAAGTGTCTCAATTAATAAAAATATGTTTCAAATTAATTATAAATTTTCCTTTCCTATAATTCTCTACTGAATAGATTAATAGAGGGGTGATGTGGACTATACTTACAAAGCAAAAAGAGAAGTAAAACTGAGTTTTAGGGGGAGAGAATATACCCTGAAAAATATTCTGTATATCCCTTGAATCTCTCATTGGATAGAGGCATACTGGCACCATTCATCTTGTCATTTTCTAGAAATGGTATCATTTGCTCAAACATCATGGCATTATGTCCTTGTACTACAAATACTGTCCCAACATCTTATAATCACCTTGTTTTTTATTTCCTATCCTAGCATCAATCACATTCTGCAGCTGAGAAATTACATGGCAATGGAGGCTCAGCTGTGTCATGGAGGAATGAGAGCTTCCATCCATCTTTATCAGTTCCTCTATGAGCTTTGCTGCCACTCTCAGCAACATCAGCAGCTTCTCAGATACCAAACCATGCTCTTATTCAGCTTAACCTTCTCAGTACCATTTATTCTACAAATCTGAGCAAAATTCCCTCTCTATTCGGAATGATATCAAAGAATTTCAGCTCTTATAACCCAATTCAGGCTTAACATAATGGTTTTTTTCTATTTGGTTCCTTGATAGTCAATCCATTTATTTGATCCATCTGGTACACATTTAACCTACTAGCTTTACACAAATAGCAGCATCAATGCATCCTTCATAGCATATTGTAAATTTCTAAGAGATCTGTGACTTATACCAAATCTAGTATATAAACATTAAGTTTTCATAATATTAATTTTCTCCATCCATTCTGCCCAAATCAATGCTACACTCTTTCCAACATCTATTATTTCAAAGAAGAAATTTTCCTTTAAAAATAATACTTTATTATTTGAGAATTTCAAACAATTCTTATTATATTAAATCTCCCTTCCCAATCTCTTCCATGTCTACCTTCTCCACCCTCTCCTCCCTACCCATCCAACTTCAAACATTCCTTTTATTTTTATACCATCAAGTCCAGTTCGTGTTGCTCAAGTACTCTATGGAGTGGGACCTACCCTGGTGTGTTTTCAGTCCATCAAGGGTTACACCATTAATGCTCCCCCTGGAACTATCAAATGAAAAAAGCTCCTCAGTTAATAGTGGGGTTTTATGGCTGATACCCCATGCTGGTATTTTGTCCAGCTTGAGTTTGTACAGGTCTTATATGTGCTGCCACAAGCACTGAGTTTATATGGGCAACTACCCCACTGTGCCCAGAAAATTTGGTTCCTTGCAGTTATTTACCACTGCTGGCTCTTATACTTTCTAGGCCCTCATCCATGAAGGCCACTGAAGCTTAGGGATAGGGGTTTGATATGTACATGTACATCTCATGTAGAGCAGAACACTCCATGGCCTGTTATTCTCTGCATGTTGACTAATGAAGGGTCTCTGCATTATTTGCCATCTACTGCAAGAAGAAACTTCTCTGATCATGGTTGGGAGATGCACTGAGCTATGGGCATAGCAGTACAACACCAGGATTCATTTTAATGCTTGCACATTTGGCATAACAATAGTATTAAGTTTGCCTCTACAGTCTACGATGAATCTAGCCACAGGCTCTCAGCCTTATTAACAGTGTCAAGTATAGGACCCAGCTCCTGGAGCAGGCCTTATATACAGAAAGTGGTCAGCTACTCTCATAACATTCATACCACTATTGCCCCAGTAGACATATTTTGTTATGCCAGTCATATTTGTAGCTTTCAGGGTCCACAGCAGGGTGAGACTGGTTGATTATTTTCTCCTCTGGTAGCTTGCAAACCTCCTTCCAGAACTATCAAAGCTAGCTTGTAGGGATGATGCTTCTAGGTGAGTATCAGGGTGATTTCTCCATGTTCTATGACTCAAGTGTTCAGTGACTATAGCAATAGGGCTTTGCTGTTAAGTTCCAGAGGGTAACCAAGAGCTTTGTCATAAGCCTGCAATGTCTGGGAGTCTATAGGACTCCTTTGACAACAAAACGAAACAAAGAAACAAACAAAACCCAGATTTTAATAACCTTTTTATAACCATGCCACCTAGATAGTTTTAATCTCTTCTTGTCAGGGATGTATGAAAAGAAATATTTACTTGAAATGAATTAACCCTAAATTGTTTCCTGTTACTAATGTATTATGTATTCATTTTATAAACATAGACTATTTTGTTGAACTAATGCAACAAGGAAAGATGCTTTGTTTACAAAAATTTAGAATGCAGTATAATTTATTCCTTTAATTCAAATAAATAAGAAATCCTTCAGTCAATAACTGTACTTCAGCTCCTAGCTGTGTCCATTTGAACATTTAGAACAATCAGGATCAATATTTTTGACACTTTTTAATTTGCTGATTACTTATGCACGGTTATTAAATATGGACTTTCTTTTGAAATACTCAAGGCACTATGAGTTAGCCCTTATTCTTCAAAATGACCAGCACTTACAACCTTCAACTTTAGAGATGTCCAAGTTCATGAGTAAATTAAGTGATCCACTAAAATAGGAAGTCAGCTTCACTTAAAGACATATATGGAGCAAGAACATATCTTATACCAAGGTTACATAGAAGAAAGAGAAAAACAATATATTCTTGTAAGCTCTAGTGCATGACAATGCAACCAAGTGCCATCAGCTGCTGCACCACTCACAGGATCTTCCCAAAGCAATTATTGCACATCAGAACTCTGCTCATTCTGTCCACTTCTTACCCTGCCAAGATTCACTCCATACAGTTTCAGTGCCTTCCCTCCAAGCTGTATTTGTGGAAAGAAACTTAGAAAGAAGAAGTGAAATAAGCTATAATGCTAACTTATTTGACTTCAGGCTGACTCTGAGAATTATCCCTGTTACCCACTATCACTTCAATGCATTTTGGTAATTTACCTTATGCAGCCTGTACTCTCATTTCTGAAGTACTGAAATGTCTAGTAATCATGGACCTCCCTAAATTAAACGAACTTCACATTATAATTCACACTTACAATGGCACAAGCAAATACTAAAAGGCAATGAAATTAATTCATGAGTGACGCACACATTTTCTTCACCTTGATGCATAAAACCAACAGTTGCATCTCCTCCTATTCATCACTTGGAAAGTGTTATGGCTTCCTATCCCTTATGGCCTCACTTTTGGTTGATTCTATAGTTCTTTGGTAACATCATTGGCATATAGTTAGTGAAATTGGTTCTATCCTTTAACAAAAGTTTTACCCCTTTGGGAGTCAGTATCTCCAATTTCAGTTTCAGAAGTGAGAAGTGTAAAGTTCTCCTTGGGGGGGGGGGTGTCAAGAAAAACACCACAAGTAAGTGAAAAGGGATCAGAAGACCTGCGTAATATCAAGCCAGTTGAGAGTTCCTTTGTAGGGAGTAGAGGGGCCCCTGAAGCCCCACATCTGAGGAGCTACTGGCAGGCGAAAGCGGCTAAATGGAGAGTCACTTTTCTTATTTCTTTTCTTATTTTTTCCTGAGGGGTGGCCACTGGTACATTTCCCAAACCCTTGTGGATGACTCTATAGCCACACGTAAATGAGTAGCACTAATTGGTCTCAGTAGATTAAATAAATAAACAAAAAAAATTTTTAAATGGAGAACATGAAGTTGGGAGATGTGATGGGGCATCCTGGATAGAATTGGAGCAGAGAATGAGCTGTGTCTATGACTAAGATAGATCATATACATGTATGAAACTTTCAAAGAATGAATGAATAAGAAACAAATGAGATCTGATACTACCTTAAATGAAGCCATGCGTTCTACCTGACAGTACACATGCCTCCTGTGTACCACTCTACTATTCCAGAAGTCAGAGTAGCCTAAACAGTATTCACATATTAAAACAATAAATCGGCAAAAAAATTATCAGATTTTGTTATCAGAGTCTTCATTTTCCCCAAGGTATTTCCGAATACATGTAATTAAGTAAACACGAGTTGCTTTTCAGTAGTCATTATCAATGATCTGTAGCATCATATTTGTCACAACAATATTCTGTAAGATTGATATAGATAGAAACAGGGTGTATAACTTGTTACATTCTTATTTATCTACATCCTTATTTCTCAAGGGGAAATGTGATGCTCTCCTAATTTAGGAATCGGTTTCTTCTGCACTATTCTTTGGTGGAGAATGTCCATTACAAGGAACTCTGTACCTCTCTCTTCCCCAGTTCTTACTTCTCTCAAGGAATACTGAATTCACAACTCTCGTCTTAGGCTCCCTCCTGAAAAACTGATACATTAGATACATATTCTGTGCTCTGGCACAGATGACTACCATTCATATATTTTCTCATTGATAAATTCATGTATACAAAGTACCCCATGACTCTTCTATAATGGTAGTAAAAAAGTTTGAAAGAGACTAAAGGGGTTTGGCTGTAATTCCCCAAGTCAAATGAGCATAATGATGAAGCTAGGGCTTATTTTTAATATGTAAAAATAAAATAATACTTAATATTTTTAAAGAGAAATAAATCAGATAATTATGAAGACAAAATGAAATAGGATATTTGAAACTCCATTGTAAATTCCAAAATGGATTAGACATATAGACTAGAGTAATTTTAGTTATATTGATTTTTATAATTATAAGTGCTCATCAGCATAAAAGAAATATATGTGGTCATAATATAAATAGTCAACATGCAGTCAAAATAGTGAGTAGACACATGAATAAAGGGTACTTTTTAGACTCTTAAATTTCATAATGGATTCTCTATTCAGAATACTGTAAGATTAACAAGCTTCATTCTTTCTACTTATTGTGTGAGTATGGACCAATTCTTTGGAATTTAACCACTTTTTTCAAGGTTAACAACTCCAAGATTATTTATTTCTGAGGGTAATTTCGAAATTATATGTAATTATGACCAAATCATAAAAAATCCTCTAGAATAGATTTTATACTGTGTAACACAATCTGCAGTTACAGCAATTTAGTAGATGATGCTTTCAGAAAAGGATCTTAGCTTGGCCTTCTTAGGAAATGTTTAAAGACAGCACCCAATGTTAAACATACTTGTATTTAGTATTTTAAAAAATGTTTATCAGATCACATATTGCTTCAAGAATCTTTTTTTTCCTGTCTTTACATCATCTGTAGGCTTAAGGCTAGAATTAGTTAAAAGGAACACATATGTAGTTTAGAAAGCAGAAGAAGCTGAGCCATTTCTCACTACAAGGCACAAGTGTCAGACATAGTAAAGTCCCACACAATACAGGCACAGGATGCAATATCAGCCTGTCTGCATTCTCCTTTGTTCCATAGTCAGCTAGCATCTTACTACAGGATGGCTCCTCTACTCCAATTCCAGGATTAACACAAGGGACCATGGAAGAGATAGGTTTACCGCTAACAGAAACTGCCTCCTTAAAGAGGTTTAAAGGCTTCCTACTAAGCCAATGAGACTCACACATGGTGACAGAATGAAAGACAAAAATCACACTATGTTTCAGTGTAACAAGGCAAGAAAGATAAAGAAGAGTAAAATGTGAAAAAGTCCCACACATTTTGTGTAAAATTCTTTTGGTATTAGTCATCATGTCTAGGGACTCTTCAAAACTAAACGAAAGAAAATTCTTGAGTAGTCAAAGGTTTAGCAGAAACTTTGCAAAGGAAGGGAAGGGCTTGGACTGTACATCTTCCTGGATTGTCTTCTAGCTTATTCCAAAACAACAACAACAACAAAAAATAACTAAATAAAAGTCAGTGAAGCAAGCAAACAACCAACCTACTTCCCATCACTGATTGTTTCTCCCTGGAAGGTTAAATAGCTAAATACAAATGAAAAGACACCAGTTAACCACACAATGAATGAGGAAACATTAAGAAGTGTGTCCCAGCATAAAACACAGAGAACAAGTCAGCAAGGTCCTAACAGGCTGCTGCAATATTTGTATATTTATAATAACTTAAGTTTGTGTTTATAATAAGTCCAAAGCTAAAAAAAATCTGCTGGTAAATCATAAACATTTTAAATTCAGCTAGAAAAATCAAGAATATCTGGAGTAGTAGGAAAAATACGAAGCTTAAATCTAAAATTAAACTCATGAGTATAAACAATTCCACTAAGAGCCAGGTGTTGGATGCAAAATCAACTAAAATTTTAGCGACTTCAGTGTTATTTTCGCTAGCAAGAATCATTTCAGGAGGCTGGAAGGCACAGCTTGCCATATCCAAAAGATTGAGCTTATATCCCAAACTTAGAATAGAGCCTTTCCTGCCTGTGCTGCTGGTATTTTAAGAAACATGACAGCCACATCTGCCATTCCAATGAGAAGTCACTCTTTCCAAGGTGTCACAGCATTTATGCCTATAACCCCTAGCTAACAGGAAAAGGAAATATCATTCTCCTCCATCTCCTTCCAAGAAAGGTTTAATGTGCAATAGTCTAGCACTGTTTCCAAGAAGGTAACCAAAGATTTTCTTGTACAAATATATGTATGCACATACATATATATAAAGCATGTCAATATGCAAAATATGAGTAGCAATACTCGCCACAAAGATGATTTTTTACCTTTAAATTGCCTTGCCATATGCATTATTCTATTTAGTTCTATCTCAGTCGTCAAAATCATTGAACAGATGAAAAGACAATATTTGCCAAAGTGAAGACTCAGGTCCCATCCCCAAGCACTGGGAAGTTATTGGATTCCATTCTACATTTTCCCGATGCCAAATTTTATGCCCTTAAGTATTCTAATGGAGTGTCTTTAGGATCGCATCCATTCAAATACTCTAACTACCCTCATTTGGTGTAGCAAGTTTTCTCATTCTGCTGTATTTGGTTAGGGAGAAAATCCTGGGTTTCTTGGAGCATGGGTAGAGAAAAAAAGACACACGCAACCCTTCATGCACTTTAGCATATGCTTCCACTAGGAATGCAGACAAAACACTATGGCGTATGAGCAGTACCTCTAACCTCATCACAATGGAAACCACAGATGTTTTTATATATCTCTACAGTGCAAATATCTCAGAATATTATCATATATTTTCAAGCATGTTTGGGTTCAATGCAAATGCTTTCTTTTAGAGTCCTAGTAGTCTTTTTATACATCATTTAAAAATGTCATTCTCAAAAGGTCTCCACAAGATTCACAACACTACCAAGGAAGTGTGCAGCACATTTTTTAAAAAGTCAAAAATCTCTTTTTTTTTTCATAAAATATAATCCAAAGTCCTTACACAGCATCAAAACCCTTTCAAGTAATATTCCTGTCAGGTCACAAAAGTCATTCTTCATGATATTTTTTGATATGTAATAGATACTAGCTTCTCTTTGAAGATGTAATTTATGAAGATGACTAGGTCTATAACTACGGGTGGCTATGTTTTTCTTACTATGCCCAAAGAATAAAACTAACCAAAGAAATAGAAGATCAGGGTTTGAGAGACCAGAAGCACTCTAGCCTATCTAGTTACCCTCAAAGGTGACAGAATTTCTGACTTCTCTGAAGTTTAGTTCAGTCTTTCAAATAAAATAAACCCATATACAACTAAAAACTGAAAAGATGTTACCAAAGTTGGGCCATGTTTGATGCCTGTTCCTGACAATAAATTAGGTTGTAATGACAAACTGTATTTTACACTTTTCATATATATTTTCTTCCATTGCATATATTTGTAAGAATGGGCTAAGGGGGCTGCAAATTAATTATTTTAATAAGAAACAGGAGAACATATTGAGCTAGACAGTCATTAATTTTCAAAGATTTATTGAAATCTTAAATACCAAAAATCATGTTAAATACTCTAACCACAAGACACTAGTGTGCCATCTTTATCCTCAAGACTATTATCAGCTGTTTTCATGTATACTAAGAGCAGATATTAAAAACAAAAGCAATTCTACACACCTAGGATATATCAGGAAAAAGATGGGCAAGAAGAAAGTGGTTTTCCCAGCAGATAAAACTTGCATGATATAAATTAAAATTCTGAAAATACAAACCTAGCTTAATATACATTTGCAACCTTGGCATTTCATTTTCTCTTTATAATCTCTATTAACATCTAATTGTACCACTATTTCCTCCCTAATCAGGGGCTGTCAAAAAAGAAATCTCTCTGATCTTTCTGAATCACTAAAAGTATGATTTTCTTAACAATTGTTTTATGGAATCTATGACCATCAGAACTGATTGTATTTCCTGTGGCTCTAGCAACCACCAACTTCGAAGTTAATACTTTGGTTCACTTTGGCATCTGTATGGGGATGTAATGTAAGGTAATTTCTTTGTATTAGCATTCCCTTGGTCCTATCTTGCCTCTTGTATTCTCACTTTTATATTTTTCTGCCTTTTGTCACTGTTGTTTTAATTCATGGTGTGTGTGTGTGTGTGTGTGTGTGTGTGTGTGTGTGTGTGTGTGTGTGTGTAGTCATATCATTTGCCACATTTTGAGCAACTACAAAACCCCATTTAGGTCTGGAGACATAACAAGCAAGTAAATACATACCTATGTAAAAGTGAGTATGACAGCATCACCTCCCCTGTTTGACTGCCTCTCCTTAGATGTACTGTAAAGCTCCTTTAAGTTCTCATCCTAGAGCTTCCTCTCTATCAGTAAGTCCATTTTATATGACATTAGTCTACATACCTAGGTCAAGTCATTCCTAAAGAAATGACATCATGTGGCTCCTTACAAAGCTTCTGTTGTTGGCCCACCCCATGGACAGGGAGACTAAGTCTGGAGGATATACTCCAAAAATTTTACTGGGAATACTAGGGACTCCAGGGTTCTGAGCTCAAGTGTAGTACAAACAAAGCACTTCTCATTTTTATAATTAAAGCAAAGGAAAAATGAGTTGATGTTTAAAGCCAGCTTAAGCAAATATAAGTACAGTGAAGGAATATACTTGATGTTATGTCTTTTCAACTTTGGACATATGAAAAGAGCCAAGAATATTCCTCCAAGACCTTTGTCTTTCCCACAGAGATAATGTGGACAGACCATGGAATTCCTTCATGTCCTTGCTTTCAAATGCATTCACTTATCATAGTTTATGCAATTATTTCTAGATGGCCACCTTGTGGGGAAATCATTCTGCACTCTGCCCCATTCACAATAAGTTCATAGCTTCCTTACAAGATCCCACATCCATGTGTTCCCAGTGTGCACCAGCCAAAGCGCAGCCACATTCGATGGACTCAATTAAAGAATTTTCAGGTAGTTGCCTCACATGAGCTTTCAACTTAGAGACTCAACAATTGCACATCCATATTCCCGTGTTACAGCCACTCATGGTAAATGTCTGTTTCCTAATTGTAGTGCTACCCTGTCCTGACTTTGTGTTTGCAATTCAAGTTGTCACTGTGCTTAAGAAAATCTCAATAATCTTTAGATCTCTAAAACACACTATTCAGTAGGACTCAGCCTATGTACATCATCCTCAGTAGCCCTAGTTCCTGATTCTGTCCAATAAAAATGAAATCTAGTTCATGAGCTTCACTTACATTCCACTGGTCATTACTCCATCCTATCTAGTGGTATAATAATTTAATATAAGCTTTTATTCTGTAGCAGTACTAACAGCTGTAGCAAGAAAGCATTTACCCTGTGGTGAACACCTCTAAATGCTTTAATTGGATTGTTTAATTTACATCTCACAGCAGCTCCATGAGTTAGAAACCATTACTGCACCATTTTATCTGGGAAGAAATTAAAGTGATAGTAATTATCAGGAAAACAATGATGCCTTGCAAAGTGTACATTTCTAGAAGATTAAACAATTAGTCTTTAAATCCAGATGCTCTAACTCCAGAGTCCACAATTGTCTCTGTTCTGCTGTCATTATCCCTCACTGACTTTAAGTCACTGACAACAGCTGAGGTTGGTCCAACTTTTAATACCTAAATGATAACGATCATGCTTTGGGTCTAATAAGTGCTCAATGAAAATCTGAGAATAAGAGAGCAAATAGGGCTGGAGAGATGGCTCAGAGGTTAAGAGCACTGCTTGCTCTTCCAAAGGTCCTGAGTTCAATTCCCAGCAACCACATGGTGGCTCACAACCATCTGTAATGAGATCTGGTGCCCTCTTCTGGCCTGTGGGGATATGTATAGACAGAACAATGTATACATAATAAATAAATAAATCTTAAAAAAAAAAAGAGCAAATAAATCATCTGCAGAGATTTAGCTGAGAATCACAGTATTTGAGCCCAAATAGCAAAACAATGTCCTCCCCTCCTGAAACAAAAGCAGGACCAGAAACATTTTGATCTTTTTAAACAGCTTTATCAGCTATGGTCTTGGACAGTTTTATTTTAACTAAGCTTGGTAAAATGTGTACCCTGGTACATGTTTAGTTGCTTGATCAATATCAATTATGTCTATAAAGCTTTTTTGCTCTTGTTATTATTGCTTATGTTATTACAGTGAGTTAGGGATGGAATGTTTGAGTTTCCATGGCCCAACAGAGAACACTGAATGCAGAAAAAGCTTAAATGGAATTAGCTGAAATCAGCAGCTTTTTATTTTTAGTTGGGAACTCAGACCCACAGAACCCACTGCTATAGCTTAATCTTAAGAATCACACCTGTTTGTTTGCTTGTTTGTTTGTTTAGAAAAGAATGGGAAAGAAATCTATTCATAACCACCCTATGATATATTTAGTAGCATTCAGAAACTCAATTTCTTTGAGCATCTTTATTCATTTACTTAAAGCAGAAGTTATGATGAAAAAGATTCAGTATAATTTCTATACCCAAGTAACACCAGAAAACTTGAGAGGCTATGAAACTTCAATTTTAAATAGAATTTTCTTTTACCCCAGAATCATAGGCTTCAGAAAAGTCTCCAACCTTTGCATTAAGGTCCCTTGCTTTGTCATTTCATGATAAATTTAAAAATGCTTCAAAATAACATCTTTGTTTCATTCAGGCTAGGAAGATAAAACCAGTCTGATAACAAATGCAGCTCTCCCAACTTCAAAAAATGCATACTGCCAAGTCATTGCTTACTTATGATCAATCATCCTTTTGGAGGAACAGAAAGTGTTCCATAGATGATATGGACAGGAGGGGCAAAATTAAATTTAACAGCTTCCTGCAATACGCACGTCTTTCTCTAGAGACAACCCCAATTATCTTGACCATAATAAGAAGCTAATTGTTAGGAGCCTTCCCTTTGCCAACTTTCTTCAATTTCAGTCCTCAAATAAGCAGATAGTCTTCAAAATAGAGTTTTGTCACGGCTGCGATGTAGGGATGTGAGTGGCACAAGCTGGAAGCAGTGACCCCCATGGTTCAGATCCCATTCAATCTCCCATCGTCTTTGTGACATAAAACAGATGACAAATTAACCCTGATTTGAACTCCACAGCTGTTCATTCTCCTTACCTTGGTCCTACTCTACTCAAAAACTCATACTGCAGTCTCTTTCCCTCCATTAATAATACCATGAGCTATGTGATTGCTGTTCCTTTAGGCTCCTGTAAGGTTCTCTGTTCAAGTCTGGTAATCTATCTCTTAATAGCTGCGTATTTGCTAAGAAGCCAGGTTAATGTTCTTTCTTTCCTAATTACTCACCTCTGTGTTGAGTGGCATAAAACATAGCCAGCACAAATGTGTTACAGCATGTCACATATGTTTTCTTCCTGTATTTTCAATGAATTTGGCCTTAGTCTATTTTGAAATGAATTTTGTAGTGTTAGGAAGTAAAGATTTCAAGTTATTCTTATGCACATGACTATTCAATCTTTACAACATCGTATATTAAAGACACTATCCCAATTCTAATGCATATTCTTGACATCTTTGCCAAATTAGTTGACAATAGATGTGTGGGGTTTATTAATTAATTCTCTACTCTATTCCATATGCTTTGTATCACATCGATACCATGGTCTGATTACTGTAGCATTATAGGATATTTTGAAGTCTAGAGGTATAATACTTCATGCTTTCTTCTTTTTGCTTTTCTCTGTTCAGGAATTTTGTGTCTTATATAAATGCCAGGTTTTTTTTTACAATAATGTGAGGGATGCCAGTAGCAATTTGAGAAATATTGAACTAAATCTGTAGTTATTTGTATACTTTTAACATTTTAACAAGATTTTTTAAACTTATGAATATCTGCTGTTTCCCATATTTTGTGCCCATTCCAATTGATTTCATTGGTATTTTATGGAATTCATTGGAGAGGTCCTTTTCCTTTTTTATAAATTTGTCACTAAACAATTTTAGCTACAGCGAACAGGATGGCTTTCTTATTTCCTTTCCAAGTCTTTCTCTATTGATGTATAGCATGGCTCACAATGTTTAAAGGCCAATTTTGTAATGTTGTAATAATGTAATTTACTAGTTGTAATAGTATGTTCATTGAGTCTGAAGAGTTTTCTAAACACCAGATCATGTCACCTTTACACAGTGACAATCTCATATCCCCTTTTCCCATTTGAATACCTCTTATTTCTTTCACTTGCCTGATTGCTCTGACCTAGCACCAGCACCAGACTGAATAAAAATGACATATACTGCTTAAATGTCCCCTGGCATCTGTCAATCATCCTTTTGACCCTATCATACAATTTTACTTCAGAGCTGGAAGGACTACTGTTGGAAAGACAACACAAGGTAAAATTAGATGTTAGACTTCAGATAGCAGAGCTACTTAGAAGAACTGTATGAATACCACACTATCCAGAACAGAATTCAGAGATTAGATCATTGTCCTACAAAGAATGAAAACATTCCTAGGGCATATTAGAAATACATTTTTCTATCTTATCTCTTCACAGATATTTTGTGTATTAGTAGCTCTATAATACTGGTTACATGGCAAATATGAATGATTCATAAACAAACCAGTATACATATATTAATAAAGGCTCAAAAAGGTTACAGTATGCTACTGAAATTTGAGGATTAGTTGATGAATACATTGCTCAGAATGTATTCTGAATACATTACTCAGAATGATGCCCAGAGATACAGCAATATCACAATTATTCACTTTCTCTGAGCTAATTTCTCTTATCTCAGGAACTCAGAGTTAAAACCATTTTACTTCTTGCTTATACTCCAGTAAAAGGAAAAACTATAAGACAATTGACATTCTATTCAAAACTATCATCAAAGATTTGGAGCATAACCTTCGGCATAGCCTCCTAATTTACAGGAACATGAAGATTCTATGTGAAGATTCACATTGCTCTAAACTAGCAATTTCACAGTCTCCTTTGATTTCTCCATCTCTCTGACAATCCAAATACTAACTCCTTACAAAGGATTACTGACTTTTCCACTCAAGGCTGCCCTAGTTGCTCTTTCTCCTCCACTTGACATCCAACTGTGCCTATCACTACATATGCTAGCTCTATGACATTGCACATCACATTGTCTGAGACTGCATTTAGTGGCTGTACATATTATTACACCTTTTACTTGGTTTTCACTTCCTGTTGTGGTTGTTTTTTGTTTTTGTTTTGTTTTGTTTTTTAACTCTTTTGGGGGGCCCGCCACCCAGTTCCCAAATAAATCACACATGGAGGCTTATTCTGTTATGAATGCCCAGCCTTAGCTTGGCTTAGTTTCTCACAAGCTTTTCTTAACTTATCCTGTCTGTCTTTTGCCTCTGGGCTTTTCCCATTCTCTTACTTCTGTAAATCTTGCTCTTACTCCATTGCTGGTTTTGTGGGTGGCTGGCCTCTGATGTCCTCCTCCTTCTCTGGCTGCTAGAGCCTTTCACTCCTCCGTCTCTTTTCTCCCCTTCTCCCAGGTTTCCCCCTCTATATATTCTCTCTGCCTGCCAGCCCTGTCTATCCTTTCTCCTGTCTTGCTATTGGCCAGTTCTCTATTAGACCATCAGGTATTTTACCCAGGCACAGTAACACAGCTTCACAGAATTAAACAAATGGAACATAAGCAAAAATAACACACCTTAAAATAATATTCCCCAACAACTTCCTACCTCAGTTATAGCAATGATAGTCTCTGTCTTGTTGACTCCTTGTTGTCTAGTGTTGAGGATTAAGTTGTAGAAAACTTCAACATTAAGTTTTAGTTCCTTTGCATAATTTCCCTTAACATTGCCATTTGAAATGCTGAATATGCTCAGGTTTTCCAGACTTCTATGTTTCTTTAGACATCCATGTTTTGTACTCTAACTTCCAGTACCTAAGATTTCCTTCATTTCACAGCCCAACCCCAATTTGGCTAGGTAGTTCCTGATCTAACAAAGGTGCCCATTACTTTATATAATTGGTTATACTCATTCTCAGCATATAAACTTTTCATAACCTACTTGTTTGACAGCCTTTTTGTAGCTTCATGAGAAATTGCCTCCTATTGTCCACACTTTATGCCCCCTCACCTTCAGTTAAGACTGCCAAGACGCATTTCTGGCATGGGTATGTTGCTTGAGGGATCTAAAGAAAGCCATAAAAGATAGTATATGCATTGTAAGAGTGGGAAGTGGGGAATGAGAAGTAAGGCCCATATAAATACACAGCCATTCTCAGACACGGGGATAGTTTAGACAGAAACTGAGCTGAATCTGAATCATATTATATCCCTAACAAGCGGCAAAGATATTCTGGTTAATAACAAAGCCATAACAAACAGACAGAAAGACAGACAGACAGATACTCACACACACACACACACACACACACACACACACACACACACACACACACACAATATGTATGTCAGTATTTTAGCACCCTGCATTTGAAAAGACTGGGCAAGAAATCACTGATGTTTTAAACTATATGTGAAAAGCTAAAATGGAATACTATCATCAGATTCCACACACAAAACAGGTAACATCAGGCCAGAGCACTTTGAAAAAACTATGGGAAGAGTCAATTCAAGCTAGATGCTGATGGTGTGGTAGACCGTATTAAATGGGAATAATATAGGAAAGGAATGACCACAAGAGCAAAACCAGTAGTAAAAACAAAATGAACATAGAGTTTATTTAATACATAATATAGTTTTCATCCATAAAATGGCATCTCACCACTTTAAACTACTATCAAGTGGTTTAGCATTCTGACCAAATGGTTTTATCCAGCTATCAATCATCTCATTACCGATTTTTATGCTCTAAAAAACAGGCCATTCTACAGAGAACTTCCAGGAAGAAGAGAACCCTAAGCACTTATGAATAAAAAGTATAATAATACAGAATGCCCCCTTTTATCCCTTTATGAATCCTAATATTTGAATTATTTGTATGAGAACATTTTTTCTCTTCTTGTACTTTGAAGCCTAGCCCCAATATTTTACACAACACTGAAATCTTTCTAACTCTTCCAATTCACCAAAGCCCAGTTTCTCACATTATTGACTAAGCAACGAGCTAAACAAAGTTCTATGAAATTCCATTCAAATTATGAGCAATTTTATCTGTTGCTTTATAATTATCAGTGCTATGAACACTCACAGCTTCATCACACAGGCTGAGCTAATTTTCCTGTTCATTTTTCACATAGGACAACAATTTAGAGGTCATAGGGGAGAATGACTTGAACTCAAATACTTGGGCAACACCAAGAAAACTGTGTGTGCACAGAGTTGTTTCCATTCTCTCTGCAATCTGTTGCTCCTCTGTAAAATGGATACACTGATGGTGAGGTCATGTTTTTAAGGATCCTCTGAACTAAATTCTAAAATATGTTACCACTTAATTAGGCGCTCACGTGTGAGAAAAAAAAGGCCAGGGAAATAGGTCCACATGCCAACAATTAAGACATTAGTGGCACAATGTCAGGAAGCCAGGGCCCTTTGCTCTTGTTTCTACAATATTCATTTCCCTCTTGCTTTCATAGCCATTTCATTATCCTAGAGAACTTCTGAAGATAAACAACTACCTTTGTATTTAAGGCATCAAAGGTGAGAGGAAGTATATTACTTTTCTTCAATTAAAATTTACTGAACACTGCAGACAAAAATAATGTGATCAGTGTACTAAAAAAAAAGCATATCACAATCTTACAAAGGAGATTAAAGGTATCAGCGAGGAGACAATAATTATCTTATTTTAGCTAAATAAATTTTTTCAAGATTTTTATGAAAAAAATCAAACATCTTACTAACAATAAAGTAGAACAGATGATGGAATACAGCCAGTACTTTAAAAGTTTGAGATCTTTTAATGATTTTTAATTACTTTTAATTTTAATTTTTTAAATTATTTTTAAATATTTTAATGATTAATTATTAATTATTTCTCTTTGTTTAACATCATTAACTTAAATTTTGGCATTATAGGCCAAAATCCATGTACTTTCTAAGATACAGAAAATCTCTTCAATAATCATTGCAATTTTAGACTTCATTTAGTTTTGCAGGCATTTGTACAATTGCTTTCTTCTTTCTTTTTGCAGAAACTGTACCAATTTTTCAGTCAAATTATAAATGAGTCTTCATCAGCTTATCAAAATGCTTATGAAATCAGTTTCAGCACATTTTATGTTTGGTTTAATGGGAGGTGCTTAGATAATTAATTGGGCGCTCATTAGAACTATTCCCTGAGCTGCTACATAAGCAAATAGAAAACAGCACAGTTTAAATGTAAGGAACAAAGCACGTGGAAACTCAATTAATCAGAAGCCACCCACTAACATCTAACTAGAGAATTCATCAAACAAAATCCACTATTGAACCCCCAACTAAGTTCTGCTTTAACAAGTCAAACATCCCTTTGATTTGCTTGCAAGAACACTGTAGAGAGGATTCCAGGGATCCATTTGCTGAAGCCCAGCCTGCTTGTACTATGACACTGACCAACTCATGCACTGTTATCTTCTGAAACAAATTCTTTTAAATTTGCTTTACCTAAATTGGTTGTCCAACAGATGTAGCAAAAAGAAAAAAAACTCCAATCAATCTTATGTTTTCACTATATAGTTCCTTGTAAAAAGCCACTTTTGCTGGAGCAAAAGTGAATGAATAAATTAATGGATGAATGAATAAATAAGTACATAAACAAACAAGCAAACCTAAAATCAATTCATCTATTTTTAGTGTTAGATCTTTCTAGTGTTAATGTTTTCATTCTTACCAGTAATTTCATAATGTGTGTGTGTGTGTGTGTGTGTGTGTGTGTGTGTGTGTGTGTGTACATATATACAGCAGCATGGATTTATATGTGAAAATGGCTTAAACTTGTGTTGTATAATGATGGAGAGAGGAATCTGTAGTTAAGCATGCTTGTTGCTCTTCTAGAGGACATGAGTTGGGTTGCTCACACCCATGTTGGGTGGTGGACAACTGCCTGTAACTCCCTCCTCTGGCCTCCATAGGCACCTTCATACATGTTGTATTCATTCACACAGACCCAACAGACACATAAATTAAAAACAATAATAAATCTATAAAAAGAGCCCAGCATCCTGGTAAATCCAGGGAACTATTCTTTCTTAATTGGATTACAAAAGTCTACAGTTAATAGATGCTCTTCTCTACAACACCATTTTCATAGAGGTAAAGTCACACATTAACTATGTTTATTGTACAAATTAATTCTTTGATAATCAAATAAAAATATCTTACCACTCTGAAGTTGTTAAAATACAGTTTCCACATCTGACTAATGCCTGTCTTATTTTCATTATGCAGAATTTCAATGCTATTTATCATTAATATTAACCTAAAATAGGTATTGACTGCTTTAGCAAATGCTAAAGAGTCATTTGGGAAAATCAGATACATATGTTATCCAAAATAAGTGACTTCCTAATTTATTAGTTTCTCTTTGTGGTGCTTATTCATAAGTTTTAAGCCAAATATCATGGGTTTTTGCATACTAAGTAACTTAAAGAAAATTGGCATGTTTGTAAATGATTAGTTTTCAAAGTGTCATTTGATCATATTCTTCATGAACAACAAAATTGTGTGATTAAAATTTCCTTTATTTCATTTGGCATGTGATTGATGTGTTATCAATTCTCCTAGGTTTATGTTTTCAATGACTTGAATAACAAACAGACTAAAAACATTCCCAAGGTGAATTGTGGAAAAAAACTGAAATCTCAAAGCAAAGTTTCTACCAATTTGAAACTTTTATCTTTAGAAATTGAGGTGCTGAAAATTAAAGGTTCCAGATGAAAATTAAAGGTCCTCTGACAATTAGAAATAAAGTTTTCTTATAGCAATGTATTGGGAAAAATCAAGGTCATGTTTAGAATGGCCAGAAGAAAGCAAAAATAGAAAGAAAACCGAAGGCAGATGATGCTTCCAGAATTTCATATAGAAGGGTCAGGTTCTTATGAGGCCTTTCTTTTAAAAGATGAGACTAATAAGTGGAAACATAATGAATGGATGGATGATGCACATTGATGGTTTGTTGGTTTTGCTGGAAATTTAAGGAATTGTTTTTATTGTTTATTTTTTACACACTGTCTCAAATAGCTTAGACAGATTTCAAGTTCACTATTTCTTTGAGGATAGCCTTGAACTCCAGCTTCTCATCTCTATCACCCAGATGCTGTGATTACAGGTCTGAGTCATCGTAGCAAATCTTTCTTGCCCGCCAGTACCAAATAACCAGTCAGAAGGCTTAATATTACTTACAAACTGTTTCACATATGGCTCAGGCTTCTTGCTAGCGAGCTCTTGCATCTTAAATTGTCCCATTTCTATAAATCTATATTTTGCCTCATGGCCATGGCATTATTGGTCTGCTAGCATCTTACTCCTTGGGTGGCTGGATACTATCTGCCTAACTCGGCCTTTCCCCTTCCTGTCTTTGCTTGGATTTCCTGTCTGTCTCTTATCCTGCCTTAACTTAGGCCAAAGCAGCTTTATTTATTAACCAATGGGAGCAATATACAGAAAGACCATCCCACAGCAAGCCACCACACTTAGATTGGGCTAATTTTGCAAGGTGGTTTTAGGGAAGTTAATAGATGCTAAAGAAAACTTCACTCAACCAGAACTTGCAACTTGCAATTCTGATTTAGTTACTTAGAGGAAATGGATATATATATATATATATATATATATATATATATATATATATATATATATATATATATATAGAGAGAGAGAGAGAGAGAGAGAGAGAGAGAGAGAAGAAAGCCAGCTTTGATAAAACTCTCTGCTGAGGTCTTTTGTACTCTCTCATGATGTACTGAGCTTGCAAAGGGGCAAATAATTTCGAAAAGTACACTTTTATACAAATAGTTACTTTGTCTACTAGGGCTACAAAGGATAAAGGAAATCACTCTACTTTTTTTCTTTCAAGAAAATAATATAAAAGCATAGTAGAATGTGGAAAAGAGGAATCAATTTATTCTTTATAAAGGAATGTAGGCTGCAACATTCAAGATCAAAGCTTGTTTCCTCTCAGCACAGGTAATTTGTTTCAGATGCCCGTCAAAAAAATCTGTGGTTATATCCAGCAGTGAACTGGAGCTGTTAGTACTAGCTAACAAGAGTGAAATTTAAATCTTCATGAAATTTATCAACTAGTTGTTAAGCACATTACTTAAAAATAAATTTACATAAACTTTACTGTTTAAGATTACATAGAAAACAATGGCTAAAGTTTATCAGTACTTAATCATATTACCATATTCTACTATTGACTTTGTACTGTATGTTATTCATATTGTCTTTTGCATAATAAATACCATAAAACACATTATGTATATCAGTTTTCAATTCTGTGCTCAAGGATATGTTGGTGACTTGAAATGGCCGTGTTGTATTTGCACCATGAAAACCAGAAAAAGCTGTGATGTGAGGATTGATTTACTGTGTTTTTTATTTATTTAAAATAATGGAAAATGTTAATAATGATGATTAAATGTAAAAGTGGGTCATGTCTCTAGCTGTTTGCACTAAAAGGAGGAGGTATCCTTTTGGTATTCAAAAACTATTAGTCAGTTCAACAAAGAAATTGATTGTATAATGGAAGAATGGAGTTATAACAAATGTGTCCATTGCTTTACTCTCTCACACTCATTAAAGTAAATGAAAATATAAATCAGAACTCACATTGTGTCTACAGTCATCTATTCACATCACAAATGACTCCCTTGTCAAAAATGAAAGTAACTTAGCATTCATTTGTAGACTAAGTTAGTCAGATCGCTGTTGAAATGCAAACCATAGAATAGCTAGGGATAAAGAGGCTTAACAAAATGGACAAAAGCATGCAGCAAGAATCAGTTGGTTTCTAGGGGTTTGTAATAAGTAGTATTACACATTTCATTATTACTTGTAAACTTTTTGCTACAAGACATTTACATCATTACTGTTTCAGTGCACAGATAAACACACAAACGTACACACCTACATACACATATATGTGTATTCTTCTATTCAAATGTTTGTTGTTAAGTATCTCCAGCAACATAACTGCCAATGCCAACATTAAAGAATGCTACTCTATAAGTTCAGTATGGCTTACTTGTTGTCCTAATACTGCAACTTGGTTGCCCTTCATGAGATATGTAATTAAGGCACAAATCATTGCTTTTCTTGGATAACTTGAAAATGATAACAGTTAAATTATGGAATTGGATGAATTTATGTTGTTTTTCTTATATTTTAAAATCTTGCTCTATCCATACCTACATCCCATTTCAGCTTCTAGCAAGCCAAAATGAAGATGTCCCACCTAACTGACTAGACTTTCATCTCTGCCAATTTCTGGTAATTGCAAACTTATTAAATGAAGGCATCCACTTGAACAAACTGTTCCATACTCGTTCTCTGATGTTTCTAAGAGCTGAAGTCTAGAAAGATCAGACACGGTGCCTATGTGACAGGCATCAAAACAGGAGGAGAGCTCTATTTTTGGAATCAAAGACTGATAATGGCATTTGAATAAATGGACTATCCTGGTAGTGAGAAAATAATGAAGATATGGGAGGAAAAATTAAAGGCCAGATTTCAGTACCCAAATACCATCATTAATAGCATTCCAAATTATTAATTGGCCATAAACATGGGGTTCCTTCCTTCTTCAAATACCTAATAACTTCCTACTGAGTAACATGTGCTATGTCAGGTGCTAGAGATATACCACTGAGAAACACACATTTGGTGCCTGCTCTCCTAGAGCCTATGTGTCCTGATAGGGCAATACTGTCCCTGCTGTCAATTGTCCTTTGGAGAGGCAGGGTTATTTTCTGTTCTGTTGCTGCCCTAGTCCCTTAGTTGATTCTCCCCAGAGATGTGCTATCAAATACAAATGTATGCAAATTCATATTGTTTTCTACCAACAGAATGCCCCAGCCACCCACCACTAGTTATTCTTTCATTAAATGTTTCATTATTCACCTTTTCATGTTACCTTCTGACCATATGTCCTTGTTTCCCCTATTCTTAACTCTGTGCCAACTGCAAAGTCACCTTACCACCCCTCAGCCAGGCTGGTCATACTCCAATTTAAGATTCCCTAGGCTTGAAAACTTTGCCTAGACATATTTACAATGGCTTAAACCCCTCATCACCTTAAATTTTCAGTTGAGTTTTTTGTTCTTAATAGAACTACCCATGTTAATCAAAGGTATCTTTCTCAAACACATTTTCTGTGCCTGTTATGATGCTTACTCATCTGGCTAGAATATGCTGTTCTAATATGTATATATATATATAATCAAGTGTTGTTCTAGATTCTGCTGTGGGATGGTTTCAAGGTGTGATGAACATCTATGATCAGCTGACATTATATGAATAGAATTCTTTCAACCAGTAAAAAGTCTTTAAAAACAAAAATAAGTTTCTCAGAGATGAAGGAATTCTGTTCCAATGCTGAAACATAGACCATTACTGAGTTTTCAAATTTGTTGTCTCTGTTGTCTTGCCTACTGATTTTGTGTTTATTGAACCACTCCAACAGGCATGTAAGCCAGTCCCATGAACATCCTTATTTATGTGTGTGTGCACACATTATATGTATGTATATATGCAATGTATACATGCATATATACACACACATATACATACATACATTGACATAGAAAGCACATTTTTTTTTTTTTTTTTGAGACAGGGTTTCTCTGTGTAGCTTTGCGCCTTTCCTGGAGCTCACTTGGTAGCCCAGGCTGGCCTCGAACTCACAGAGATCCGCCTGGCTCTGCCTCCCGAGTGCTGGGATTAAAGGCGTGCGCCACCAACGCCCGGCTAGAAAGCACATTTTAAACCAGTTTTAACCAATAGGCTATAAGATGAGTTCATCATATCTCCAATAAGATATATATATAAAATGTAAATTACATATAAATACACATACATACATACATAAAACAAATAGAATACATGCCTTGTACACATATATACAGTTATCCCTATATCTGTGAAGGAATTCAAAGAAGTCTACTGCTAAATCCCATAAATAATGAGATTGGCAGATTCTCGAGTATATTATATAAAGCGATATAATATTTGCATGCAACCTGTGCACTTTGTATCCTCTCTAGACTTTTTACAATGTAAATATATAAATGCTAGATAAATTTATGAACTGTTGCTATGCTTCATTGTCTGGAGAAAAGTAAAAGTTCCTACTTGTTTATTATAAAAATACTTCTCAATTATATCTATAGATAGATATTTGATGAATACAGGTGCTACTTAAAGTTATAATTCCTGGACCTTCCAGTTCTTTTATACTTCTATTTTCATTTTTCTCCATAGCAGATTTATATTAGGAAATTGTCTTCCTTTCACTTTTTCAAATACTAGAAATATCACAAAGGCAGATTTTTTATAGTATAGCTCATTCAAGTATCTACAAAAAATAAATTAAGACAAATGATATATACTGAATGAGTAGTTCTGAACATATATAACATATTTTCAGTATATGTGTAATTATGTGGGGGGCATTGTGGGTGTGCATGTGAGCATGTGCATGTGTGTATAGTATGTTCTCCAAGTACTATGGACAAGACAGAATAAAAATGTGTTACTTCTGGTCAGATTAAATGCATACTCACCATCATTACATGAATATTTATTAACTATATTTTCATATTGATATTTTCTCTATTTACAGACAAATTACTATGCAACCATTGGGCCATGCTCTCATTTTTGAGTATGTATCATTCAAAATTATAAAAATTTTATGAGGTAGTTGGTAGGATTATTCTGTTATACAGTAAAGTTATTAATTGACAAAGGGATTCTATGACTTTTACAAACACTTATAGCTCACAGCTGAAATATTTAGTGGATGGAAATTTATGTAGGTCTTCTTCCAGAGCCTACATTGTTGGTTGTTCTTAAAATAGAAATTATCTGAAGTCATCGAATCTTGATATCAGTTCTCCAAATTATACTACCTGACTAGATAGACTAACATAGTTATACTCAACCAAGTCACATTATAGAGATAACATATTTTTCATTAAAAAAAAAAAACCTATCTCAAATGTATATCCATCTAGTAATTTAGCTTATTTTTATCCTGGTCTAAAAAAAGACTTGGATTTTAATTTAGCCTAGTCTTTATTTCTCTGCCAATATTTTTTCACTGTTAAAAATTGTATTGACAAACATAGTATATCAAGTTTCAGTAAGACTAAGCACTTCCCCATGTATTAAGGCTGGACAAGGAGATCCAGTATGAGGTGTAGGGTCCCAAAAGCCAGTAAAAGAGTCAGAGACAGCCCCTATCCCCACTGTTAGGAATCCCACAAGAGGGCTAAGCTACACAACTGTAACCGAGTGTCTAGGTCAGTCCTATGCAAGCTCCCTGGTTGTCGGTTCAGCTTCTGGGAGGCCCTCTGCGCCCAGGTTAGTTGATTCTGTGAGTTTTCTTATAGTGTTCTTGACCCCTCTGGCTCTTACAATCCTTTCTCCCCTTTTTCTGTAGGATTCCCTGAATTCCACCTAATGTCTTGCTTTGGGTCTGCATCTGGATGAACTCTCTGATGACAATTGGGCTGGGAAGCAATCTGGTCATAGGAGATGGCCAATTCAGGCTCCATATCTGATATTGCTGCAAGTTGTAGCTGTAGTGGAGACCTGCCCTTTCCTAAACAGAAATGGAGAGGAAGTAGATTTGGAGAGTGGAAACAGAAGGTGGGGAGGACTGGGAGGAGAGAATGGAGGGGAAACTATGACCCTGATGTAAAATAAATAAATAAATAAATTTATTTTTTTAAGTATTGAAACTCTTAACGATATAATTAAAACTATGAACTACACATTTGATGAATAGCTATGTGTGTGTCCCAGAAGACTCTTCATACTTCCTGGATTTTATCATTTGTATTTTGTCAGACTGGTTGGTAATTGAGAGACATTTGCTGATTGTATCAGCTGCAATGAATGGTGAGTTAATAAGCAGTAAGCACATATTCATTGATCATAGTTCCTCTATTTTGTACTGTAGAAAGACTCATCATTTTGAAAGCACGTTGCTTCACAAACTTTCTGAAAATAACTGAAGAATGGATATAAAAAGAAGTAAGTTTCTATAAAGAGCTAATTAAGAATATGTTCAATATAAAAAGGCTCCAGGAAAAGTCTGTAGCTTAGATACAGTAATCAGCATGAGCAGGGAACTTCATTGTCTACCCGAGCACAGCCAAAAGTTATAAATATGGTTAAAATTTACTATATATAATATAGTATAATATAATATATACATATATATCAATGTATGTGTGGATGATATCATCTTCTGTTGATTTTACTATGTCAAGATCAGACATTTGAAAAATTAAAACCTAATTCTTAGTTCTCTCCTGGAGAGAATGAATTTTAAGGAAAACACTGCTCTGGATGATCACCCTGAATTCTAAGATGAAGAAGACCACAAATTCTAGTAGACAACTGCACTAAGTCATATTGACTCCAGAAAAAACACAATCACATAACTAAAACTCTAGCAATCAGCAGCATTTGATTCCTGGTATACTGTTTCTCAGTAATATATTCTTCTTTAATGACCTGTCAGCCATCCTTGTCTCAAGATTACCTCTTCATCTGTTAGCAAATTTTGGTGAGATAGAAGTAACAATGCATTAGCAATTCATTTTGAACATTTTTTGGATTAGAGCTCAGTATTAAAATCTCACTAACCTGTGTTTTGCATGCTTATTTTCTTTTGTTTTAATCTAACTTTCAACCCATCACTAAAGAACAGGGGGTAGATCATTGTTATTGGCCATGACTGTGTCATGGGCTCACTGTCAGAATAAGACTTGAGATAGGTCCACTCCATCTAAAAACATGAACAATTAAGGGTTGAAAATGGTATAGTCTTCATGATTTACTAAATGGGTCTGCTATTTTATCTCCACTTTCTTTAGGAAACATGTTCCCAAATACAAAAGAAAAATCATTTATAATAAAATGAGTGGATTTTTTTGTTTTTGGTTTTTGTTTTGTTGTTGTTGTTCTTCTTCTTCTTTCTAGCTTGGCTGTTGTTTTTCCTGAGATGCAGCTAGGCACAACACAAAAGCCAGTGACCTGGTAATGATGAAGCTCAGATGCCAGTTCTGGCTCAGCTACAATTTAAATAAATCAATTTCTATGAGTCATTTTTTTAAGAAAACATTTTTATTCATTTTACACACCAATCACAGATCTCCCTCTGACCTCCTCCCACCCCTCCAATCTCCCCTCCCAACACGCCCCTTCCCTCCTACAAGAAGGTAAGGCCGCCCACAGGGAATCTGCAGAGCTAGGTCCAAGCCCCTTTCCCTGCCTCAAGGCTGTGCAAAGTGTCCCACCTAGGTAGTGGGTTCCAAAAAGCCTGCTCATGCGCCAGGGATGGATCAGGGATTGGTCCTGATCCTACTACCAAGGGGTCTCTTAAGCAGATCAAGCTACACAACTGTTTCACTTATACAGAGGGCCTAGTCCAGTCCTGTGGAAGCTCCAGAGGTGTTGGTTTAAATTTATTAATTTTCACTAGTTTGGTTGTCTCTGTAGGTTTCCTCATCATGATCTTGATGCCTTTTGCTCATAGAATCCCTCTTCTCTCTCTTTGACTGGACTCCTGGAGCTCGGCCGATGTTGGCTGTGGATCTCTGCATCTGCTTTCATCAGTTACTGGATGAAGGCTCTATGATGACAGTTAGGGTATTCACCAAACTGATTACTGGGTTAGGCCAGTTCAGGCACCCTCTCCACTATTGCTAGTAGTCTAAGCTGGGGTCATCCTAGTGGATTCCTGGGAACTTCCCTAGCACCAGGTTTCTCCCTATCCCCATGGTATCTCCCTCTATCATGGTATCTCTTTAATTGCACTCCCACTCCATCCCTGTTCCAGCTTGACCATCCCATTCCCTTATGTTCTCATCCCCCACCCCCTACCCTCCATTGCCAACTCCTCATCCCCAGTTTACTCATGGAGGTCTCATCTACAAGTCATATAGCTTAAAAATTCATGTTATAAAAACAGTGTTCTAGAAATCAAGCCTCAGTTATAGTATTTTAACATTGCTGACTTTAGGTGATGGATATAAGTTGAAATGTGCCCCTAGAAAATATCATTAGAGTTTTAACACCTCAGTATCTATGGATGTGACTGAATTTAAAAACAATGTTATGTGAGATGCAACCAAGTTATAATCAGGCCATGTGAATGAACCCTAATTCAACATTATTTATGTCATTATAAGAGGATGCAAAGATAAGAATGATGTATCTGTAAGTCAGGGAACACCAAGCACTAACATCACTATACGAAACTATGAAGAGGTAAACAAGGATGCTCTTCCAGTTTTCAGAGGGATCTTATCCCTGCCAATACCTTTGCACTAGAATTCTTGCCTCAGGAGATATGGTTACATTTCTATTGATTTAAGGTGTCATATTTGCAGTAATCTGCCATAGCAGCCCTAGGAAACTGAAGATATTTATGAATTATTCTAATTACAGTTTCTAGTTGGAAAATATAATAATGCAATTACCAAAGCTCATAAAATTATTAAGGATATATATATATATATATATATATATATATATATATATGAATACTGAATCAATCACAAGGTAAGTACAAAAATAAATGGAAGCTTGACTAAACAGTGGTGTGCTTGATGACACACTATCCATATAATTACATTTCATGGATCCTGAAAACAGCCCTGAAAGTTAGGCAGAATAAGAATTCCTATATGCACTGAAACTAAACATTAAAAAATGCCTCTAAACTCAAAGTTACTTCCTGTGAGTGGCTCAATTCAAACTATATTATGTTGATGATATAATTATGTGTGTTATGCATTATTACTTCACATATGTTCAAACATCTCTCTGAGTAGCATAGCCCTCTGTAGGCTTCTGAATGAATTGTCATCATGATTCATTTGTTCTGTAATAGTCTATACATAACCCTAATTTTAGAAAAAGAAACAAATCATTTACTCAAATTCATACTTGCAAGCTTGTACTGCTTTCCTTTATTGCCATCCCTCATATGCCAAAGGATTGATGAAAATTATATATATGATATAGACATACATACATAATAAATTAATGTCACTTATTGTCTGCAGTTTGAATGATATAAACTAAGATTATTCTGATATACTTGTGGATATGCCCAGGTAATCTTCAATTCCTTTCAGAGACCTGCCTTTTTCCTGTCTGTATCATTAGCACAGAGACAACTTGTCACACTGTGCAATACCAAATGCTGAGCTGTCTTCCTTAAGCCACACACTATATAGTTCACCAGCAACACCAGACTTCAATCTCTGTTTCTTTCAGTGACAATGAGTCCTATTCACTAATCTTGATCTGATCAGGAAGATAAATAGATCACTACTACAGAATCATATAGAATGTTCAAGAAAGTGGCATTTAAAATCAATAGTGCTGTGGGATGGTCTGTTTGTCAAATCTGTTGCTCTGATTGGTCAATAAATAAAACACTGATTGGCCAGTGGCCAGGCAGGAAGTATAGGCGAGACTAACAGAGAGGAGAACTGAGAGAACAGGAAGGTGAGAGGAGACACTGCCAGCCGCTGCCATGACAAGCAGCATGTGAAGATGCCGGTAAGCCACGAGCCATGTGACAAGGTATAGATTAATAGAAATGGGTTAATTTAAGATATAAGAACAGTTAGCAAGAAGCCTGCTATGGCCATACAGTTTGTAAGCAATATAAGTCTCTGTGTTTACTTGGTTGGGTCTGAGTGGCTGTGGGACTGGTGGGTGAGAAAGATTTGTCCTGACTGTGGGCCAGGCAGGAAAACTCTAGCTACAATGGGTGCCAAACAAAGAAGATATCATGGAAGAACTCTGACTCCCTGAGCTAGATATTCAAACTGAATCTGGCTACGAGCTCACCACTGAAAGTGGTGACAGAAATGTTACCACGTTCTAATGCTCAACTGATGATATTCTCTGATCTCAGTGGATGACTGAAAACTAAAAAATGGATAACAGTGGTGTAGTTCAATTTGTATATACTGTTAACTGGCATTTATTAGAGACTTTCCCCAGAAGCCATCACTTAACTAGTAAGTGTCAGGACCTCATAAACAAGAGAGATGTACATGTATATCCACACACAAAAATTATTGAGTACATACTTGCAAGTTACTATTCTAGGCATTTTAGATCCACTGAATAGAGCTAACTTCTTATCCTCATGGAGACTTAATTCCAGGAAAAATGAGTTTAGGGAAAGGGTTTTCTGAATGTCACATCTTATCATTTTCATTGGCTCCATCATAATCCACATGGTGAAGATGTGGGTTCTCTTTCTCTCTTTTTAATAAATGTGTTTGAAATTTTCATACATTTATAAAACATATATTGATCATATTCATCCACCACAGTCTCCATCCAACTATAACCAGTGTCTCTCACCCTGCATTGATCCTAACTTCAGGTTTTCACTTTTATTTTTAACAATAACCCAAGTCCAATTAGTGATTTACATATGTATATGTGTATGGGGCCACACCCTGGGTCATGAACTAGCATGTATCAGCAGCCATGTCCTCCAAAGAGAATAACTTTCCCTTTCTTATCAGCCATCAGCTCCTCCAATAAGGGTGGTACCTCAAGGACCCTTCAATACATGCTGGAATTTTCACTGGCTTGATCCTGTGCATATCTTATGCAGATAATCAGAGCTGTTGTGAGTAGATGTGGGCAGCTGTGCCTTGTGCAAAGATCTCTCCACTCTATTTCCTGTCTCTTATATTCTTAATGTCCCCTCTTCTGAAAAGTTCCCTAGGCTTTTGCTGGTGGGACCTTGATAATGATGAACCATGTACAACTGAATATCAGGTTGGCAATGCGGCATGGAGGATCCAGTGCTCTGTAAGACTGCTGATAAATTTTCTACCACAGCAACCTCAATAGCACCACTGTCAATATGTAAGCTAGTCAGTAGAGAGAAGGCTTACTGGTCAGTTTGACGTGGATTTCTCTATGTACTGCATTCAGAAAGAATGAAGTCATAAGCAATGGGGTCTTACTATCTATTTATGCATTGACAACTATATTATTTTGGGTGCCTGTGGGCCTCCCTGATCAGTAACTCATAGAGATATATCTAGTACCCAGCACTGATATTTTCACTTGATTACCCTTTGTCCAGGAGCAGCAATGTCTATCCATTCAGGGTAGTTCTGTTCAAACTGTCTTTTAAAATAGATTATATGTATTCTAATTATTTTAGATGTTTTTTATTGAAAATAGATCCCTCTCTCAAACAATACATCTCAACTAGTGTCCCCTCCCTCCACTGTTCACAGCTTTCCTCACTCCCCATCTTCCACAGATCCACTCCCCCTCTATTTCCTCTTCAGAAAAGAGCAGGCCTCTAAGAAAGGACAACCAGACAGGACAAAACAAGATACAATAGGACAAGGCAACCCAACAGGTGGAAAAGAGTCCCAAGAATATTCAGCTCCCAGTATTACCCTGCTCGAGTCCACTGTTTACTCTGATTTATTTATTTTTCTTGCATTGGAAAATCACAGGCTTCCATATAGCTTTTCACATATGCTTCACTTTGGTTAAGGTCTCTATCATCTCGTTTGACCCTCTTACAACCCACTCTCCATGTGTGCACCTTTCCACTCTCAGTGTTCTCACTTTTCTGTGATTTCCTATTCCTCCTCCATTAAGATGTCTGCTCTGAGTGGCGGCTTTCTAGTTTTCTGGCTTCCACATGTATCCCAGTTAAATATACAAAGCAAAATACATAATACTTAAAACTAGGATCCTCAAGTAAAATAAGTGTGCCTAGGTGACCTCATTCAGTATAATGGTTATATATATATATATATATATATATATATATATATATATATATATATATATTCAGTTTCCCTCCACGTACTTGTAAATGTTATCTCTTTACAGCTGAATTGTGTTCCATAGTACATATGCACCACTCTTTTCCTTTTCCATTTATCAGGTGATAGACATTTTAGTTTATTGCACTTTTTAGCTACAGTGAATTGAGTGGCAATGAACATGGATGTGCAAGTACCTCTGTAATAGGAAATAAAGTCCTTTGGATATATGCCCTGGAGTCATATAGCTGAGTCATAGAGTAGTGCTATTTCTAGTATTTTAAAGAAATCTCTGGACTGACTTTCATAGTGGCTACATGAGTTTATACTCCCACCAACACTGCCTAAGAGATCCACTTACCCCATCCCCACACAAGCCTTTCCTATCCTTTGTATCCCTGTTCTTGAACAGTTCCCACCCACCCTCTCTTGGCTGCTCTCTTAGCACTTGTTTCCCCCTTGTTGGAACCATCTTCCTTGAGGCATCACTTCTCATCCATCTGCAGAATCTTTGTAAATGTGTAAATTCAATGCCACTGTGCTATTCTCATCAACCAGTCATGTCTAGTCAACTGGGATTTCTTTCCTAGAAAAGAAAAATCTTGCAGAAGCTTTCTAATGGGATAACTAGGATGTTTTCCTGTAATCTATTTATTTGCAGTTACTTAAATGCTGTAGGTGAATATGTTCCTTGAATCCTCTTCCAATCACAATATTAGAGCATACCATGATTCATTACTTTGTGCCAGTTTATGCCTATATTATATATATGCCAGTTTATGCACACACACACATATACAGTATGCCACATATATTGTCAATCAAAATATATAAACAATGAATAATATCTCAAACTAATTATTTGGATTGATTTCAAGGTTCTAATAAAAAAGAGAAAATTTATATCATTACAGCGCATGCTTAAACACAAAGCTTCCATTAAATCTAGCTCCTCGGTTGCGGGTGAGGTCTACAGTAAGTAACAGAAACAGGCCTCTTGATAGTGTTGATGACATTAGCTGTATAATCACCATATATATGACCTTACTACTGAAGTTTCATTCTATTAATCTTTAATAGTAAAAACCTAGTACAAATATTTATCTTAGAAATGCTTGACTTTCTTTTAAATAGAGATAATTTACTCTGAAGAGAAGCAGCTATAAAAGCCACATTAGAAAGGATAGAGATGGCAGAGAAGTGGATAGTAAAATAAACTGACTCTGAAATAAGAAATATCTTCTTTTAAAAATTAAACCTGATTACTTTACCATCAGAAGAATTTGACATATTATATCTTATGTTATAAATATAATACCATGTTAAAAGGAAAGAAATCTTTAAAAATAGACAGAACAGGGTTGTTTTTATTAACTATACAGCTTCAGAATATGGCTATATAGTCTTTAATACACAATTGATATTTGTTTTTCTTTTGTAATGTGTGACTTAACTTCTCTCTCTGTTTCTCAAAATTAAATAATACAATGAATGTAAATTTTCATTTTATTGACCAGGAAATAGTAGGTATGTGCAAAAACAGTAATGTCATGTTTTTATATATGTATGCATGTGTGTTTTGGATATCTACCTCATAATCATTCAGTACTCTTTAAAGTATTTTGAAGAATATAAATGTTGTTACACACAGTTGTAGTCCCCCCCCCACAAATCACTAAATTAAGGGAGAGAGAGAGAAAATGTCAAACTGTATGACAAAAATTCAAGTTCCAAAATGTTTCATAAAATATAGTCAGCAAATAGAAAATAAAATAAGCTGGGCGGTGGTGGCGCATGCCTTTAATCCCAGCACTCAGGAGGCAGAGGCAGGCAGATGTTTATGAGTTTGAGGCCAGCCTTGTCTACAGCAAGATTCAGGAAAGGTGCAAAGCTACACAGAGAAACCCTGTCTTGAAAAACTAAAAAAAAAAAAAAAAAAAAGTAAAATAAAAATCAAATTTTAAAGTCAGCATTAAAGCTACCTAAAGCTAATGTCAATAAAAATGGATATTGAATCTAAATTAGAAGTTTTGAATTTTAAATTCTCTAATCTGCTCATTTTTAAGCGAAGCCTATTTTCCAAGTTCTTAAGAAGTCTCCACTAGAAAACATTCATTTTGTCCCATATGTATGCAGTCCACTTGGACTTCTCTTCATTTATAAGTTTGATATTTTCCAAATGACCATAAGTTATATTAATTTGACATGCACCTAAGAACTTTCTGTGTCTTTTCATTTCCTGTAATTGATTCAGAAGTACTTAGCAATATGCCTCTCTGATGCTATTTTTGGATGCAATACTCTATGTTATTCTGTAATAATGCTTTGTAATTTCTCTTTCCTGAAGACATAATGCATCAGATAGTATGGTAAGTTCTCTGTCCATATTAATTTGCTTATACTTTGAGCACACGAGAAGGCCCCAGACAGTGTGGTACAAATATCAAGTTTAGGGCTAATCATTGAATATTCATTTATTCTCAGCATCTTAAACAACCTTGAATCTTTGTATGCATTACTGTTCGCTTCAAAGAGAAGTGTCTCTGATCTAGAAATTGTTTGTGCAATAAACATAAATATGTAGAAGGCAGATTGATGGAATATCAAATTAGAAAATAACAGTACTGTTTCTCCCTAGCATCTGTAATCTCCATAACCTTGGATGTTCATCATATTTTGCAGTACCAGACATGAATGCCTTCTTGTAAACTGGTTCTCAAATCCAAAGAGAAAGTGGTTAGTTATCACTCCATAACAGTAATGCCATGATTGCACCAATGGGTACATCTTATCAGGCAGGCTTAGTTTTGATGGCTAATCTTGGTTATCCACTCAACTACATCTGTGGCTCTGGAACTGGCATTACCATATTTCTGTGCATGATCTCTCAAACTTCTAATTACTTTAATATTACAACATAAAACATAGTATTGCTTTTAAAATCCCACAGTCTTAAAAATTCAAATACTTGACAACCAACTAGGGGTGCATGCCTGGGGGATATTAGTTATCCTTCTTCCAGCAAATATTAGTTTCTTGTAGTTCTTTGTTGTGAAATGGGACCTTGAAAATTTTCCACTTTGTACATACATTATCATGTCTACATGTCCATTGATGATGCCATTATTCCAGTCTTATTTATGCAGCCTTTTCACAGCAGACGTTCTGTTATTATGACTCATAATCTTTGTAACCAGTCTTCCACTGTGTTCCCTAAGCCATAGATGTAGGATCTGTGATACAGATATATTTATTGAGTCTTAGATCTGTATTATCTCTCAGTGTGTGTATTATGTCCAGTTGGCTTTTCTGTGATGTCTTAATTTGCTGTAAAGAAAAGCTTTTTTCATGATGGGTAGTAGCTACACCTTTCTGTAGGTATAAGGATAAGATTAAGAATACAGTAAGGAATTATGCTGGTCTAATAAAGTGGTAGTAGTAGATTCTTTTCTAAGGTCCAAGACCTCACTAGCCCTGGAAAGCTGGCTAAGTTTTCAGTACAAGGCATTATTTCTCTCCTATTTAGTGGTCCTAAGTCCAATTAGATAGCTGTTGCTTGCCATCAACAGTGTGAAAACCATTTATTATACCCCTATGCATGCATATCTTGCCATACTGGGAATAACTCTTGTTCATAGATGTTGTACCTTGGTAGGATTGTTTAATTGTTTTCCTCCCTTGGCAGCTTGTATGGTATTTTCTGGAACCATGAAAGCTAGACTGCAACCCTAGCTTGTGTCAAGTTGACAAAAAAACTAATCAGCAAAAATATTATTAATTCTCAATTTTAAATAATACATTAAAATGTATTTTGTCACAGTGCCTCCACTGAAATCCAACAGAGTTATCTATCACTCCCTCGGCACTGCCACATCATTTAACTTAGCAAAGTGTACTGATGGGTGTTCTCAGCTAATTATAATTAGAAAGATTAAGTCCATGAGACCTTATCTCCACAACTAAAAAAATCACTTCAAATCTAATTTTCTAAGTTTGTTAATTATTGGTGTGTGAAGTACATATCCTATTTTAAGGGCCACATACACACCCTTTCCTGGAATTAACAAAAGAGAAATCTATATTACTGTTAGAATTTTTATGTCCATTGTTCTAATTAAAGTTTTCCACTTATACACATTGCATGCTTAGCTATAAAAATCTTATTTTAAATACAAATGTTCATAATGCTTTCATTAACTTATTTATTTTTATCCATGGATCTTAGTATACCACAGAATTATTTGAAAAATATTGAAGTATACCTCTGCTTTATGAATTGTATTTTATGTAATAGTTAGGATACCAAAATGTGTGTGTAAAGCAAGCCTAGGAAACTGAATAATATTGTATTTCATTGTGTAATTATTTCACTGTATAATTACATCAGAGCAAGTTTGAAACTAAGCATTTTATATATATCCAAAATCTGTATGTTCATACCTCAGCTTTGCTCCAAGACAAGTTGAACCCACTGCAATTCAAGGGGTAACAATTGTCTTCTTACAATAATGCAACATAAATACCAAGCTCCATGCTGTGTAATCAGGAGAAAATGCAGTGTGGTGTCTTCATACAACTGCACCAAAACTCAGAGGTTATTTTTAGTCTCTGGAACTTTCAAAGAAATGGATGACATTAAGTGAACTTTAGTTGAAACTGGAAACTGGTAGTGGCCTATAGCTAAACATAGTTCTGACTAAATCCAGCATGAATGCAATCTTTAGTGAAAATACTGAGAATCCTTTGAAAATACATCTTTTTGTAATTGTAGTTAAAATGTATGTTCATTTCTAGAAATATCATGTTCAGAAATCAGATTGCTACCCATTCTAAATTGCATATGGCTAAGAATTTGTTTTGTTTTATGCATAATTTACTATTTGGGAAGCATTTAGATTGGGGGAGAGAAAAGGCAGAGCAAAGGGGAAAACGAGAAATAAAAAGCCAGAGGTGAACAAAGGACAGGAGACCACAAGGCAAGTGACACTAACAGGGAGGGACGACAGGCCAGCAAGATGCTAGGGCCTGTTCCATGTTCACCAGTTCATGAAAGTCTGCATGTGGCAAACTTGGAAGCATGTCTCCCTTCTCCACTGAAATCTCTTCACACTCTGGGGCTCCTAACAGCAAACCTTCTGGAAGGTAGGACGATTCATATTTCACTCTCAGATGTTCCTGCAAAGCATTCTCCAAATTTAATTAGACCTTCCTACTCATGAAGCTAGGTATGAAGGACTTGTAAATGTCACCTAAGAGAAGAAAATGCTTTGAAGTTCACCTTGGAATTTGTCTGATGTCGTCATCATTTGGAGGCAGTGCCCACATCTTCAAGCTCTTTTCAAAACCTACCCTTCTTCCCCCTTTTAAACACTATTAACCTAAGCCTGAAAGAGCTTATTATAATTTTCTGCTCTCACAATCTAGTCGTGTTTTTCCTACAAGCAGTCTCTTTATCTATGAAATCATAGTTGTATGTATCTGAAGGATATAGTTACCTTTCCTAGAATTTGACAATTAACCTAAAATTTTTCTTTCAGGATAAAGAAAACTTCGTCCATACCCAGCAGGAAGCAATTTTAAGAATACGACGCCCACATTCCCAAAGAGGTGGTGTGGGGCAGGTGGTTTTTTGGTCTTTTTAATGGGTTTTGGGTCTGGGATAATTTTCATTGTTTAGAGGGGTTGGTTACAAGCTGTTGTCAAGGGTTACGAAAAAGGCTAAGCAAAGGAGATTAGATTTAAGGTTCTTGTTTAAAAAATTGAGAAAAGAAAAAGACAATTACTAGTTTTAAATACTTTACATTGGATTGGATTGTTTTATATTGTATACAAATTTGAAATTGATAGTGTTAGAAAATACTATATGTATATTTCTAATTGTACTTATACCATTCATTTAACAATGCAATTTTCTGATCCTTGAATGTTCTTATTACCAACCTTTAAGATATAAAGAAATGAAAGTTAGTAGTTAGACATTACAACAGAACTTGTAGTCATATTAGATATGTTTTAAAAATGAACAGATACATTTTAGATAGACAGGTCATCTTCAAACCCTTCAGAGATCTACAGAATATGGCATTTAAAATGTTTTAATAACTTAGAAATTTTTCTTTTTTTAAGACATGTCAGCTCCTGGCAGCAGCAATCTACTTCAGAAAAAATATGGGCATTGAAGAAACTGCATATGGAGTTAACTTTCATTGTGGCAAAAGTTAGCCACTGGACAACAAAGTATCCTTGAATCAACAGGACAAAACGGACAGACAGAACACGAAACAAAGGACTACTGATTCTTGCCAAAACAAGTGTGGTTATGGCTTTATCAAAAGGCATCTTCTGAGGCTAGGACAATATGGCACCATCCCTGAAGTGGCCTTTGCAATCCGGAAAAGGTACAATGCCCTTTTCTTCGAAGGCAGATGAACAGACAGTGGGCCGATGGCTTCTGATGTGCAATGGAACAGCAGCTGAAACAGTTATTCTTGAAGAGTAACTAACTAAGCTCATGCCTCTCAATAGTAGACTGGCATTTAATAGAGGTATGTGGAGAAGAACAGGATGCTGAGATGAAGCCATATATACACAGCCAAGAAGAATGGACGGCTAAATTCAAAAACCATCAACAATTTCCAAAATTTAAAATCCTGAATCATGACATGACACTAGTAGAATTCAGGTATTTCTGGTACATGGACTGCTCTCACCCAATGAGAGGTTGAATTGTTGACCTTGTGTACACCCTACTTCACAAATGAGTCTGTCAGATACGCTAAGCCTATAGGCTGAAGATGATGCCCCAACACTGCAGAAAAACCTCAGGTGACTGTCCAGGCAGCTGGTTGTTTCTGTCAACTCACAAATTTTTTGGAAGTTGCTTGCATGCACTTCTTGCTTTTATTTTTGTTAGCTAATATTATTTCCTTCTTGGGTCTCTGAGGGAGTTGAAGATTAGTTAGTTATAGTTAAAGATTAGTTAGTTATAGTTGGAGGTTAGTTATTTATAGTTGAAGATTAATTAGGATAGAAAATAAATTAGATACATTTTAGACTTACCAAAATAGGATAGATAATAAAATTATTTTCTCTAAATTTGTCAAATACAAATGGACTAGACATTGTTTAGGTATTTATTACTTATATATATTGTATATAGTTATTGTACTTTGTATATAGTTTTTTGTTAGTTATAACCTTTTTCTTTTTTTCTTTTTATTAAAATAAAAAAGGGGAAATATGGTGGTATTTTATTTGTACTGAAATGTGATTTTAATTGTATGTTATTAAATAAAGTTGCCCGGGGGTCAGAGCTATTAGCAAGCCATAGGAAAGCAGGGCAGTCATGGCATATGCTTATAATCCCAGCACTTGGTAGGCAGAGCTAGGTAAGTCTGTGTGTTCAGGGATACAGCCAGCATTAGAGAAACACGCCTTTAAGACCTGGAGGGCTATACATACAGGCAGTGACAAGGCAGTCATGCGTTTGGGTTTACAACCAAGGAGAAGGCAGAACAGAAAGACTATATAAAGACAAACACACAGAAAGTAGTATTGATGTAACCAACCGTCTTATTAAATAAGAAACACAGAAACAATGTAAAAGAGAAAGCCAAGAGGTCAGAGCTCAGAGCTAAAATCTCACCCTTCCGCCTGCGGTGTCCCAGCTTCCCGAAAGAGGGCTATATCCTGTCTGTACGTCTTTTTTATAGTATTATTGTTCTGCCTTCTCATTGGTTGTAAACCCAAACACGTGACTGCCTTGTCACTGTCTGAATGTACAGCCCCCTAGGTCTTAAAGGCATATGTCTCCAATGCTGGCTGTATCCTTGAACACAGAGATCTATGGGATTAAAGGCGTGTGCCACCACCGCCACACTCTGTCTATGGCTCTAATAGCTCTGACCCCCGGGCAACTTTATTTATTAACATACAATCAAAATCACATTTCAGTACAATTAGAATACCACCACAAAGTAGGTCTTTTTTGGAGAGGTAGGACCACTGCAGGAGGAAGGGTAAGGTTTTATCTCTGAGCTCTGACCTCCTGGCTTTCTTCTTTACATTGGTTCTGTGTTTCTTATTTAATAAGACGGTTGGTTACATCTACATGTATCCCTAGGATTTTTTGCATCCAAGCCTTTCAGCATTAAAATGGGATTTGAAAATCTGATTTAGATACCCACTTTAGCAAAATACATACCATTTGTTAACTGAGCTGCTCTCACTGTATCATAGAGCTGATAATATCTACCTTGCTTATTAAGCACACAAGGTATCTAAACTTGAAAAGCCTCTTCTCAGGGAATCCAGAAAGCAATAAGAACTAAATGAAATTCAGTCTTGCTGTTATTACTACTTTAGCATCAACATAATTATTATTATTTCTCTGATGAAACATTGTCTTTTCAAAATATTTTGACTCATTTAATGGAACTAAAAGTATTACAAATTATAAGGATCAAACCCTACTTTTTGTATTTCACCCCTCACCACACAAAGAAGTTCTGGATGGTCAGAGGTGTTAGATGAAAGAAATCTCGATTTGATGTCATTACCAGCGTTACCTTTTTATATTATTCTCCACCATAAATTGTATGTAGGTTTGTGGGAGCAGGAACTTCATCCTTCTGCTCAACTAACACAGGATGCAGCATATGTTAGTTGATAAATATTACTGAACAGGTTAAGTGAATTAATAAACACCAGAACATATGCTCTGTAGACACAAACACACTGCTTTCTTTAACAGCAGAATCTTTTTCCTTTGTGCAGTCCTGTGATAAAGGAAACACTCCAAATCCTGGATGAACGATTTTATTTAATCATACTCATTGATGATAAATGTTCCATCTCATAAGCTCTGTAAATATGCAGAAGGCTGGGAAAACCAGAAAGTAATGCCATACATACATACATATATCACTCAACTTTAAGTGAGATTGAGTACATAAGACAAAACTGCATTTGAGCAAAAGTAACTGGCATAACCACGGACTAGAATAGCCTCAAGTAACATGTAAGAACATTCCGCAGGGCTGACCCCCTCTCTTAGCAGGAAACTCCTATGAAGTTGATGGAGAAGAAGTTCTTTGCTTTATTTAAGGCACAGATGTTAATCTATTTCTTTGGGGTAATAATAGCCCATATCTCTAAGATCTTTGGAGTAATACAGTTCTGAGGAAAAGATTGATATCCTCATTCTGATTTTCTCTTTTCTAAAATGAAGATTGGACTCCATAGTAGCAATCAGCAGCACTTTCCTTTGGAGAATTCCCAATCCGCAGGCTCATGGTTCTGTCAAGTAGAAAAATAACTTAATTCCCCCCATGATCTATCTTTCTCTTTCACTTTGGTTGCAAATTCTTGAGTAAAATGCTGCATAATTGAGCACAAAAGAGAAGTGGGGAGGGGATTGTGTGTGGCCAGAATTTCAGAGCAGTGTTTGATTAGCTTTTGCAAGAGGACAGTTCTAGTCACCTTCTAAGTTGAAGCTTGTGGCTTCTGTATTAGGGATTCGGCTACTTGCCATAAGATTTCAAGGGAAAAGCTAAATTTGTCATAAAAATGCATTGTGTCAAAGTCATAAGTACAAAGACATTTCAATTTATTGTATTTTTTTCCTCTGTATAGAATAGTAGTAAACTAAGCATTCACCTAACTTGCCTATTAACTTGAGTGGACAGAAGTACATCATTGACAGAGGGAAGGAATGGGTTTGTAAGATATGGGCATGAACTCTGCCAGTAACACAAAATAGCATGGAAAGAGAGGCACATCAACACTCAATGTGCATGACAGTCTCCTCAGTGAAAATCAGAAGGAATTATTTGGTTGCAACTTGTACACTGTCAGAAATTTCATGGTTGCTTCTGATTACCTGTTCTCATTTATTCTCCCTTTCTTTATGTTACTCCACATATCTGTCTCCTGTTGACATCAGGCCTGGCCATGTGACTTGTCTGGGGGGTAAACGTAGAAGAAGTAATGGCTGTTATTTGAACCCATCCCATTGTCATTCTATTCCAGTGCTCTGAGCTCAGGCAGGATTGTTGTCTGGCCTTGATCCCAATGTAAAGAGGGAAAGGCAGAGCCACAGGCCACAAGTATTACTCAATTTTTGGAAGACACTGAGATTTAAGGATGCTTTGTACAAAAGAACATAATATAAATTGATTATACATGCCCCCCATTTTATAATGGTTCAGTTGACATAATTTGACTTTATGTTAGTGGTAAAGTTATATGCATTTGGTATAAAGGAGCTAAAAATGTTGAAGTTTAACCATTTCTTGAGCTGTGATATATCATATGTATCACTCTGCTACTCTATTATGATAGGCATCATCAGATGCAACTCCCAGTCAGGCACACAGTCCAAAAGATAAAGTCATATCTTATAGTATACTACATCTGAATGTTCATGTAGATCTGATGCATTAAAAATATATTTTTAACTTGTAATATTTTCAACCATTTTTTAATTTTTTACGTGTGTGTGTGTGTGTGTGTGCGTGTGTATGTGTGTGTGTGTGCGCGTGTATGTGTGTGTGTGTGCATAAGACAAGTGGGAAGGCCAAGGGAAGATGCCTAGTGTTTACTCTATCACTATCTGCACTTGTCTTCCCTTAAGACAGGATCACTCACTGACCCTACACCACTCTACTGTGAGTAGCTTGGTTCGCCAGCAAGCCAGAGTGACCCTCATTTCTCTGTTCTCTACAGCAATGGGCTTACAGGCAGGCATGGGAATCCTGGACTTTTTGTGGCTGCTGGAGATCCAAACTCAGGTCATCATGCCAGCATAGCAAGCACTCTTACCCACTGAGTCATTTCCCCAACACCACAAGGTTTTCAACTGGTAAAAGGTTTACTAGTCAAAATCCTACAAAACAATCAAGGAACATCTGCATTCAGGTGTTACTGAACCAAATGTTACTGGAACAAACTCTTTGTTTGTTCTGGCTCCTCCCCTACTATTTAATTCCCCCCTCTCTTTAGAATTTAAAGGCAAAAAATCAGAATGTGGAGTTAGGACACAGACCCTGCCCATCTCTTCTTCTCTTGCTTTCCATTCTATCTGAACAGCCATGCTGACATGATTGTAACTCATCCATTTTCTCAAGGTGTCCAGCCTTTTTGGTTTGTTCACATCAAGTATTAGTCATATATATTCTCCACTGCCATTTTACCCACAGGGTCAATTTCAGCCTATTTCTGAGACCCAATATTTTCTTCTCTTTCTCCCTTAAATTCTCCCTGATCCACCAAAGTAATTACACTCTTCCTGTTTCTTGTCATCAGTGTATTACAGCAAGCTTCATTTCAATTACTTTCTGATATTTCTGGTCCTGGGAATTTGTTGAAAGAAAGTTACAATATTTGAGGGATATTTAATCAGGCAGCACCTAGGAGCATCTGATACATGACAGATATCTGGTAAATATTGTGGAGCTTGTGGTTAAATAGATAAATTAAGGAATTAATGGACCTGTTATTTCTCCTTTCACAATGGCATTGTGATTTTTTTAAATTGTTGCTAAATGGTTCAAAGATAAAGCAATTGAACTGAACATAGTGGTATTTCATGCTTAAAATTCTATTATCTCTTTATTAACATGTCCTTTCATAGTAGAGGAAGTGCTTGTGCCAACAGAATAAACATGAAGATATATAAAAAATAGTATCACCAAAATTTGAGGATTGTTTAGTTTTTAGTTCGATTTTAACTTCTAAGCTAGTGGCTATATCTATTGTCTACCTCAAGTAGCTCACTGGTGTTGTACAATATTAAATGCTTCTTCCATATTTACTTTTGAACATTTTCAGCACACTGACATCCTGATCCCATCGATATGTTCTCAACTTCATCAAGAAGGTTAAGAGCACAGAGTAGCAGAACTACTTCAGAAGGTACCCTTTGACACTTGACTTCTGTTTTAATGCACAAAATAAATATATTGCCCAATATACCTCAACTAATTGCACATCATTCTCATTTTATTTCTAGTTGTTCTTCTGGGCTGTGTCATTTGATCTTGAATAAAAGTAGAGAAAGGAAGAATCTCCTACTGCACCTCAAACTGATATCTACAAAGCATCATGTGAAATCAAATGGCCTTTGACTAGAATTTTAAACCTACTTTGATGGACTGTATGGTTTTAGGTAAGCTACTTGCCTGATTGATATGTGTTTTAATTTCTTCATCTAGGTAGAGAGAACAAACAGCTTCTTTTATCTTACAAGGTTTTGATGGAAATAAAAGATCTCCACTACTTCATTTACAATAACTTCTTTCTTGTAGATTGTCTCACCAAGAATTTTTAGAGTGATTATTGATTTTCATTTTTCCTTCATTCTTTATGATTATCACTCATCCTGAATGAGAGCATTTCTCACAACCTTTTCAGTACCATCTAACCTTCCTAACAACCTAATGAGCAATGGCTTGTGTTAATAATGATGCTGACAATGAAGTATGTCACTTATTTGTTAAGCACTGCTCTACACGGTAAGGTCATTCTAGTCTTGGCTGAGACTGCTATACAAAACTGCCACTGCCTGGGCAACCTAAACAGCAAACACTGTTTCTCACAGTTCCAGAGGCCAGAGTTCAAGACCATGGTATCATCACTTTCAGGTTTCAGACTAGAATCCTTATGTGGCAGAAAGTTCGAAAGAGAGCCCTCTCATACCCCCTTTGTAAGTGAATTCATCCCCTTCGGTAGTCCTTTACCTTCCTCACAGAGTGACTTTCCAAATGACCAGCCTGCTGATTGGCTGCCTCGATTTTCCATATAATGCTGTGGGATGGTCTGTATGTCAAATCTGTTGCTCTGATTGGTCAATAAATAAAACACTGATTGGCCAGTGGCTAGGCAGAAAGTATAGGTGGGACTAACAGAGAGAAGAAAAGAGAGAACAGGAAGGCAGAAGGAGTTCCTGCCAGCCACCACCAGGACAAGCAGCATGTGAAGATGCCGGTAAGCCACGAGCCACGTGGCAAGGTATAGATTTATGGAAATGGATAATTTAAGCTATAAGAACAGTTAGCAAGAAGCCTGCCACAGCCATACAGTTTGTAAGCAATATAAGTCTCTGTGTTTACTTGTTTGGGTCTGAGCAGCTGTGGGACTGGCGGGTGACAGAGATTTGTCCTGACTGTGGGCAAGGCAGGAAAACTCTAGCTACAATATAATAACAGTGTAAAATGGGTACTATTTTCTTCCATATCTTACAAAGGAGAAATTATTAAAAGACAAAAAATTATTTTAGTTTACCCATGGTCCCACAGTGAAAGAAGAGTGAATCTGAGATACTTGGCTGCAGTGTTCAAGCTGGCTGTATCAGCAGCTCCCAAACACAGCAAAGTTCTTATAGTCAAGCCTTGTCACTACTTGTAGAAGCAAAATAGTCTAGCCTTTGAGATTTGAATACATAGGGCTCATTCCAGATTCACAATTTCTTCAGACTTGGAATCTGGGATACAACCTTGGATATCTGTGAGGTTTCACTCTAGTATCCTCCTCTGTCTCTCTTTATTCTGCACAGTGCCTTTAAATTTTAAACTATGTATATTGGGAGGTTTTAAATCTGTTTTTTGTTGTTATTTAAGAATATTATAAACTGGGCAATTTATAGAGAAAAGAAGTATACTTTGCACAGTTATATAGTTTTAGAAGTCCAAGACCCATGCCATAGCATTTTTGTGCTGTGTCATAATGTGGTGGAAGTTCAGGAAAGTGCAGACATCAAGGAAAGAAAACAGAACTTAAAGCAAGTCCATTCTCATAATAACTAACACACTCCAGGTCAGGGCATTACATTCATGTGGACAGTCTTTATTAGCTCATCGTTCTTCACTAGGCTCCCACTCCCAACAGTGACGCACTGGATTGATTTCAAGTGCGTGAACTTTGGAAGACACATCCAAACAGGAAGCTCTGACTATGCTCTTACATCTACATCTGGATCTTGTCTAAAGGAGAGTGTGGCCCCCAGAGATGTTGTCTGGTGTCCTAGGAACCATCCCTCACCTGAAAGGCAGTATACAATGAGGAAACTTTTCTGACTTTCCTTTCTTCGAGCCCAATTGTTTCTACTTGAATGCAAGGGAAGGCTAGCAGATAAGAATACACGGCTGTGAGTTTCCATCTTCTGGTACAAAGCATTATAGAAGAGAATGGGGGTTAGGTCTGCAGACAAGGGAAGAGTCTATCATACTTTATCAAGGAAATCTGTTTATCTGGGATATCAAACTTCCATCTCAGAAGACAGAGGCAAAATAAAAATGAGAAGGTGTCTTCAAAATAAGTCTGTACTTCAAGGCACATTAAGTAAACACATTTTCTTTCAACTTAAGTAATGAAATGTGAGCTATAAAGTGGAAGTAAAAAGTATTTTGTTATAATCACAAAAGGACTTTCCATGTTGCTAAATTGTCATTTCTCAAACTGGGCATTTTCATGCTCAAATCTTCTCAACTTTCCACTTTACTGCCTTGCCTCAGCCAGCCCATGCTATTATTTTCAGAAAACCTTTTCCATCCTGACTAAATCACAGCTGCTCTGATGGTTTGCTGCTCACATGAAACTGGGGACCAAGCAAATACTGGAATGATAATAATGCCTCTTTGAAGAAAATACCTGGAGCTTTCCATAATTGGTTTTCTTGATAAAAAATAAGTTCCCTCAATTTTCCCTTCACTTTGACTGTAGGTCACAGCATGTATTTTCTACCAACTGCCATGCAATACGTGTTTGTGTAGGTAACTTTCAAAAGCTTCCTACCCATCTGCTTTATAGACAGTCTATTTTATTACTAATTAAAGTAATTCCAGCTTTTCACCCATGCTGTCACTGGCTACTATCGGTTGTCTGGTTGCTTTTGGTGAGTGAGAGGACATTTTAGATTTGTTTGGTTTGACTTCTGTGGAACAGAAAGGCAACATATTTTGGTGTGAAAATCTGTTCTTGCTGGCCTAGAAGGACATACATGGTTCCAAAACCACCCTAGAATTCCCCGCTCTTGTCTAGCCTGGATACTCCTCAGACTCAAGATGCTGTCCTCAATTTCCTTAGGTGAAAGAATCAGCACAGTGATTCTTTCCAAGTGTATTGCTGACAAAAGCACTCCACAATTTTAGAGGCCAGAATCGAAGTGCCTGATTGTGACTTATGTAAGTCTATAAAATGTAGTCACTTTATGAGACAACACTTTTGTATCTTCTAAAGAAATAGGAAAGAGGGAACTACAGTTGCCATTTAAGAGGAAGCCTGTGGAATCAGCAGAAAAATTCATCTGGAGAGAATGATGCAACTACTTTAGGCAGAACTTAATATCAATTGTAAAATGACAAAAGTAACCATATGTCCAGCAAATCAGCACTTTTAAAATAAAGAACTACAATGGGTTAGAAATATAGCAAACTGGGGTTGGGGATTTAGCTCAGTGGTAGAGTGCTTGCCTAGCAAGCACAAGGCCCTGGGTTCGGTCCTCAGCTCCAGAAAAAAAAAGAAAAGAAATATAGCAAACTACTTATATGATTACTGTATATAATTCTAACAAAACCTGATAAAAATATATATTTAGCCAATTTAACTCGTGAAAAAATAGACTTTGGGGTCATTAAATAACATATTTAATTAAGGGTTGAAGTGGTTTAAAGAGAGAGCCACAGTCAATTTCCATGTTTAAAAACTACAATACTATAGGTATTCAAAAGGGAAGAACAGACAATGGACACTTAGGCAGACACAAACATGGTAGCACAGCCCAGCAATGAGCAACTACTCTTCCAGGAAGATTGCTCTCTGTTATAAGAAATGGAGTCTGCTTTCAGCAGAAGCTTTTTCAAAATGTAGTCATAAGCTAACTCTCCTCACTCTAATTCAATGCTTATGAGAAAGTCTGGGTAACTTGGCTTCTCTTGAGTTTTCCTACTGGGAAAGGTTGTTTTTATTATACTGATATTTTAATTATTTGTGTCAGGTTCTTTATGATTTATTTGTGTGAGTTGATTACCCAAGATGAATTCAGAAATGGAGAGGCTGGAGAGATGCCTCAGAAGTTAAGAGCACTTGTTGCTCTTGCAGAGGACCTAGGTTTGTTTCCCAGAATTCACATGTTGGTTCACAGCCATCTTTAACTGCAATTCCAGGAGATCTGAGTCCTTACCTGACTACCTGGCCTCTGCATGTACAAGGCATGCATATGGCATGTGTGTGTATGTGTGTATGTGTGTGTGTCTGTGTCTGTGTCTGTCTACATATGTGTGTGTGTGTGTGTGTGTGTGTGTGTGTGTGTGTGTGTGTGTGTGTATTAAAGGCAAGCAGTCATATACATAAAATAAATAAATAGTTAAATAAAAAGAACTCAGAAACAGAACTAACAAGTTTGCATTTCAGGATATGTGAAGTGGGCATCTATTGTTTTCATCTTACGATATTAGAGAACAAAGTCTCCCAATCTTTCTTCTCACTTGAGGTATATGTTTGGAATAAAAGTTGCTATATTTTTAGAGATCTAGCCTTCTTGGTCCTAGCCTGTGCCTGCGCTGTGGTGGGTATATCAAAGTAACCAATTAACTCAGTAGAAATATTAGTCCAGAGATGTACACATGCATCAAATGGGAAATTAAAACTTTCCCCAGGGATTCTGCCTTGAGATTAGAAAGAGTTATTTTCTTCTCTAAAATAGTGCAATGTAGCTTTTTAATCTATGGGCATCCACTGTCTCTGTGTTGTAGAAGCCAGCCCATAGCTATTAAAACTGCACAAAGAGAAAAGCAGGCATGAAATAAATGACTTCTCATTCTTTCAAGTTCTCACAGTCGGCAGCCATTTTTTATCCCAGCTACATTGCTATCCTCAGTTAAGAAAGCATTCTGCTTTCCCTTTTGGCTACAAATAATTCATACTGGCTTTCAACAAAAATGAGCACTAAAATACTCATCTTAATATACAAGAAATCATGAAACCCCAAACTTAGAGGACCATATTTAGCTACAGACTTTATGCATTTTTAACCAAGAAAACAAGGAGCCCAAAACCCTGGGGTTTCTTCTATGTATCAGTTATAACTGCAGAAACACACACATACACACAAAAAATACACAGAGAAACACATACATGCATACAAACACACATACATACACATACACCCCACAGAAACAAATACACACATACAAACACACACTCACAACGTACACAAACACACACACAAATGAATACAGTAAATAAGAGATCACTATATACAAAAAAAGTTTTTTTTAAAAGAGCTGTACATTCTTACTAGACACTAATGTGACTTTACCCTGTCATTTCCTTTCAGATAGATTCATCCATGATCACAGTGCTAAGAAACTGTTTCCACGCTGTTTTTTTTCAATTAATTAATTTACATATGCCCATATGTGTGCACATGATGGTGCACATGTAGAGGTAACAGGACAAGTTTGGGGAGTTGGTTCTCTCCTCCCACCACATGCGTTCTGACAGTCATGCTCAGATCATTAATCTTGGCAGCAAGCACCTCTCCTTGCTAATCCATCTTGTCAGCTTTCCTATACCACTCAAAATGCAGAGTTGTAGAGTCCAGTACCAGTATATACATCTACAGAGCATGTCCTCACCTAAGGCTCTGGCAACATTACAGAAGAGGGGACATGGCTATAATAAGAGTCAGAGGACAATGGATTTAGCTGTGAGGCTGTGTCTCCTGGTAATGTCAGAGGTACACCCATAAAGTTTTATCAACATGACTGCTCAAATGTGACCTGAACAAGGATGACACCAACAGACATGCCAAAGCAGATGGGGAAAAGCTACAAGCCAGCGTTTTTACTGACAAGGAGCAGTACAGAGATACTTTTACAAATCTCATGTCTGTCTTAAAGGAAAAAAAACTCATTTCTACCCTTACTCTCAATGTATTGTTGAACAAGGCCACGAAGTCATCATGACATGAACAGAGGACCAGTTTCCACACCCATCTAGGAGACCCCTAATTCTCTGTACATACGGCTGCATCTCTCAAATTGTTTATCGCGTCCTGTCTTATTATATATCACCGTTTCACCGTTTCTTCTGTCTTGTGGGGTGCTGCTTTAGCTGACTTGGACATAAGCCTTTCATTAAACACCAACTTCCCATTTGGGAGCAGGATTGAAGTGCTGAATCCAGGCAGCTGGCTGAGCTGCTTCAGGCATCATTCCTTGTATGGACACAACAGATGGAGACACCCCATGCCTCCTACATGTGGCTAGGCAGACAGCAGGATCAATGCACTGGACACATGAAGGGTCTCATTTATTAAATGTTTTCCAGAGCAGCAGGAGAAAGGAACTAGAACACAGGTAGAGAATACTGTGTCTTTGTCTGGGGTCGGGGGGGGGGTGTGAATGGGAGTGGGCAAGAAGAGAGAGACCATTTCTAGCTAAAGTAGTCCTCATCTAAATATTGAACTACATATAAACATTTACAATTTTATTTACTGATTAGGCAACTATACCCCTTTTCAATCTCCTAGTGCTATTCTTAATTAATGTGCTTTGATCACGTTTCAATTCAGTTTTCAAATACTTTCAACTTAAGTGCTTGTAAATTATAAGGTTAATCAGGTTGTTTTGTTAACCCCATCCTACATCACCAAGCCTAGAGCATCAACACAATCCTGTTGCCCAAGGAGCAGTGACAAATTAGCAGGTCTTGTCTGTAGTCTTCTAGGATGTAAATATCTAACATATACATGATGGGGAAATATATATTATTTATGCAATTAACCAACATTAAAGGGCAAGAAATCTCTGATATCTTGGCTGTTGTCATTCTGATAGTGAGAACAGCCCTTAATATGTCCATTTAAAACCATTCTGAAGGGGTTGGAGAAATGGTTCTGTGATTAAGAACACTGGATTTTCTTCCCAAGGACCCAGATTCAACAATCAATACCCACAGAGCAGTTCACAACTGTCTGTAGCTCCAGTTCCAAGAGATCTAGTGCCTTCATCCATTATCCATAGACGTCAAGCTTACATAAAAATAATAAAATTAAAAATTAAAAGAACTCATACACTTGCAGGAATGCCACACTTTATGATGACTTTCACTCAGAAGAAAACAGCCAACAATTGGATATTCAATATAATGGAGGCTGTGATTTCACTGAACCACACAGACAATCTGTGAAGAGTTCTTATATCTAAACTCTAGATTCGGTTCCATCTACTGATTCACTTTTAATATAAGATTATATTAGCCTCAGCTTTCACATTTCTGAGATAGGAATAAGAAAATTCACTAACTATAGCTGTTATAAAAGTTAAGTTTAGGCCGGGCGGTGGTGGCGCACGCCTTTAATCCCAGCACTCGGGAGGCAGAGGCAGGCGGATCTCTGTGAGTTCGAGGCCAGCCTGGGCTACCAAGTGAGTTCCAGGAAAGGCGCAAAGCTACACAGAGAAACCCTGTCTCGAAAAAAACCAAAAAAAAAAAAAAAAAAGTTAAGTTTAGTGATACTGATACATGTGATATTCTTAATCATAACAAAAATGTCATTCAATAAGTATTAGATACTATATTAGATTGTGATTTCTTATTTCCAAACAAATGAGCATACTACTGTCCAACAGCAGTGTTCTTGAGAACATGGACTGCCAGCTTTGTTCACTGCAGCATATCTGATGTCTGACAAAATGCTTGGCTCATATGAGTATCGACATTAGTCCCCTAGGGTTGCCATGACAAATTACCACAAGGTAAGTAGCTTAAAGCAACAGAAATGTATTTTCTCATAGTTCTAGTAGCAAGACATCCTAAGTCAAGGTGTCAACACAGACCTGTTACTGTTGAAGCCTCAAGCAAAAAAAAAATCTTCTTTGTTTCGGGCAGCTTCTGGTGGCTGCTGGCCATCCTTGGCATGTGTTGGCATGTATTGCTACATCACTGCACTCTCTGTCCCTCACGCCCCATGGCCTTCTTTCATCTGTGTGTTTTGTCTCTGTATGTGTGTTATATCTTTCCTTCTTCCTATGAGGACATCAGTTGCATAGGATGCCAGTCATTCTACAGATACTAATATTTCTTGCTTACTACTTAGAGTGTGAAGACTTATTTCCAAATCAGATTATGTTCTACGTGGAGATACGTTTTAGACCATGGCACTATTTATCTCCTGAAAGTGATTAATAAATGTTTACTGTCATGGATGAATGAGTTATTTCTGAACTTGAACTGTGCAAATGGGCCTATTGCCATAGAAACTATAGCTCCATGTAAGGCAAAAAGCTCAGTGGCCAAAGTGCTAATGATGGGTAGTGACAAGAGAAATGTCTCCACATTGGGAGCTGGTTAATGACAGCTAACAATGAATTCCAAAATCTTCCTGGACTAAAATAGTTAGAGCTCCCTTCTCTCCAAACACAAGCATAAACACAAGTTTAGAACATTTAGCTGGTCTGAGAAAGGACATTGTCAGTTTGCCTACAGCTCTAAACCATACTTTGGGGTCTTGAAAATAGCATTAACTGAGAACATATATTTTAATTTGAGCACACACACACACACACACACACACACACACACACACACACACACACACATATAGGCATATATATATAAAGCCTAGAAGCCAAAAACTATTAGATAAAGATATAAAGATATTGGGAAATCTGCAAAAGAGCCATTTAGCTCATTTGGAGAAATAAAACATTTGTCATGACCAGAGCCTCCTATATGCAATTCTAAGCTCCTAAAGCTCACAAGAATATATATTTTCAACATGGATTCTGAAAACACACCCTATATTTTTATATGTACACACTTAAGGAACTAGCAATTGCTAATTGTTCTATGAATTTCATAAGCTGATGTGGGAGAGATACTATGAAGTGTTATCCGCAGGAAATGGCTGGTAATTGACTTGCTAGAAGGTTAGTAGGGGGCTAGCGTGTTTTCTATATACATATATGCTTTATTTTTCTTTTACATGCGTATATCCTCATGGAAAAGAATTACAATCACACAGCATACTGTAAAAAATTACAATTTAGATCATTCTTCACCTGGAAAAATTATTTTCTTTTACAAAAATTAGATTTAAAGGGATTAAAAGTAATTCTATTCAATACAAATGCCCATATTCATACTTACTTTCTTTCAATATTTGGTAAGCATCTCTCTTCTTAATTTTGTTTTTCCTCATATTTTTTCCTGTGTTCAATTCTACATGCAAATCAGAAATCAACATCACTCATCATCCCTTTTGCCATAACATCTGGTATATTTTGTAGCCAAAAATGTCTGCCTCAAAGGAGTCAGTTAAACATCCTAAAGCATGTAATTGCTTGATATAAACCTCATCTCTCTGAGGTAGAGAGGGACATCTTCCTGACATGAATAAGTCATTAGTTTATATGAGGCCTTCACTTCACAAATTAACATCTGCCGTTGCTCAGAGCACAGGAAAGGATTTTGTTTGGCCGAAAATGCAATTTAACAGGACGTTAAAGAAGAATCAGAATTGTATTATCTCTTCTGAGCTGCATCTGCTGTGGAAGCTCACTTGCTGAAAGATATAGATCTCTCTGAAGCAGCAGACAGATTGCTATGAGGTTTGGGAGCGAGATTCAAACAGGTTCTCCTTCCCTGATTGAATAGTGCAGAAAGATGGCCTCCTGTGAGGCTATGTCAGCAGATGCTGCACATTTGACCACTTCAGCTTAGTGATCCCTGATCTTTTGGCAGAGGTACCGCATCTGTGGATGTGAAGAATGGTAAGCAGCCTGAAGAGGTGAACTCAAGGATGTTGATGATAGTTTATATGCCTCAGTATAAATTAGTGTCTCACACTGAGGAAAGACTAATTGCATATAAAATATTTCTTAGTTTATAAAATTTAAATTAACACATTCATATTTTAAGACTTATTCCTCTAAATAAAATATATAAATAGTAAAATTATTATCGTCTTCAGCTTTATATCCCTAGCAACCTTTATATCGCAGAGTTACAGCTTACTAACACCAGGACAACAATGCCCATAGAAACATTCTCTCTCTAAAGAGATTATCATAGAGACGTGGCAATATGAATCAGCAGCTAGAGAAACTTGCTTCCAAGCCTGACTATTTGAGTTCAAGCCCTCAGACCCAAGTGGCAAAAGAAGGACATCAACTCTGGTGTAGGCTCACATCACACACACACACACACACACACACACACACACACACACACACACACACACACTATAAACAACCAAACAACCAACTGTAAAAAAAAGAACTTTAAAAAGTTTCAAATAACATACATATTTGTACTGCTAAAATTTAAAGAAATCTCTCGATGTTTCCAGTACCATTAAGGGATTTATTTTCAGATCGACTCCATTTGAAAGATGTTTAGCTATTTAATAAATCATGTCAGTTCTTATTAATTTCTTTCCCACCTTCAGTTCTGACTCTTGTATCCTGCTCAGCAACATATCCAGCCTTCACATGGTTTTGTTGTGAAGCCTTTCCTGAGGTGAAAACAAAACACTCACCGGCTTTTGGCCACAGAGAACTATGAGCTGAGGACTTCCGTTTGAACGTTCCAAGCTAAACTCTTTCCTCGATCACCATGTCTGTCCATCGTACGTCTAAGATGATTTCTGAAAACTTGAGCATCCTTAAAACAGTGAATATTTGTCTATTATGTATCTGATAATGCCAATAGGGTTTTTGTTTGCATGATCAAAGTGCGAAAAAATAAGGTGGACAAAAACTTGAGATTTAATAAAGTTGATCATCAAACCTCCAGTTTGAAATATTCTTAGAGCCTTCATACATTCTGCATCATAAACCTTGAAGTTTTATCTAGCAGTCTGCTCTTTGGAATCTCACTAAAATGGTGCAGAACAACTTCAACAACTCCACATTTTACTCAGCTGACTCAATGGGTCCTGGTGACATTGCCATAATTCCTGATGCAATGTCTTTATCACATTCCGAAATGTCTAGTGATAATACCTCAGGAAGTGTGTGGAAATCAGTTTCTTCAGTTACATATTTTTCAAGCTATTAGTCCTGAATTTTTCCACTGGAATCCAAGAGAAGCAGATTTACCTTATCTCTATGACATGAACATTAACTATCAATAATTAGCAGACAAAAATGTCAAATAGTGGCTCTCAACTTGTAAGTCATGACTCCTTTAGGGTAGAGTTGACTGTTTCACAGGGGTCACATATCAGATATCCTGCATATCAGATATTTAATAATGGTTTATAATAGTAGCAAATTTATTGTTATGAAGTAGCAACAAAATCATTTTATGACTGGGAGCCATCACTCCAAGAAGAACTGTGTTAAAGGATCACAACAACTGTGTTAGGAGGGTTGAGAACCACTGGTGGAGAAGGAACTTTAAAGTTCTTCCATCATTTTGAATATCCATCATGCCTTTGATTATTGTTCATTTTCAATTGTGCCTTTTAAAGAAGGAAGGAAACATTTCATCATGCAAACTGCTTATAAACTAGATTCACAAAACCCATGTCCACATGAAACTGCAAAATATAACCCAACTTGGAAATAAGATGTTAGGAAATGAGTTAAAATGAAAGAATACTATACTAAAGATTATGAAGATTCTATAATTGATATTTTTACAAAAAGAAAAAAACAGAGATGCCTAGACAAAGTTACGGAGTCTACATGTTGATGAAATAAGAAATAGCACAATTATGTTTTATCTATAAAAGCCAAGGATTATCCACAGCCACTAAAATCTAGGGAGCAGCCTGACTGAGAACAGGACTCTACCAAAACTTCAATCTTGGATTTCTACCCTCCAGACTGGGAGACATAAATTGCCATTGGAGTAAGCCAACCAGTGTTTGCTACTTTGTGATATCAGCCTTTAGAAATTAAGATAATCTAGAACTGTATCTTTACTGAACGTGATCCTCTGTATTCAAGTTCTATCAGGAATATAAGTAGTCTGACCTATTCCCTTGTTTCTCTGATTAGGAAGAAATCTGTCTCCAGAAATTTGATACCTCCCCTATTACCATATTTATTTGTTTCTCTTTTGGAATAGAGCATCAAATGTTTGTCAATCTGAATTCTTTTGAACGATAAGTTTAAAGAATTCTGAAGTTGATTTATTATTATTATTATTATTATTATTATTATTACTAAGATAAAAAACAAATGTGTGAGTTTAAAAGAAATGTTAAAATGTTAGTGTTAAAGCGATGAGGTTGGAAAAAATGGGAAAGCAAATAAGGGGACTTCCAGCTGAGCATGAGACACCAAGCTGACCCTATGAGATGGAAGGGTAGGACTAATTACTGTGTGACTGTAATTCAAGTCACCAGATTCCCCTGATGGAGGAGGTGGTGGACTTGCTCCAGCTGGCAGCAGCAGAGGTAAGGACAGGCCACCCCATATTGTTCTCTGTCTATGGCCTATAGGACCTGTATTCTCCAATACCCACCTCATAAATAATCATAAAACTTTAAAATTCACAATGCAGAATACAGTAAGATACTTCCTGACTTGGAGCAGCCTCCTTGAATCTCTCTGGTGTGCTCTGTTTAGCTTTATTAATGATATTGCTGCTTTGATAAACTGCTGAAATGTGTCCCTTAAGCAATTTCATTCCAAATAACATCATCATCATCAACATCCTTATTTCTTAAAACTTAATCCATCCAACCAAAACATAAATGCCCACTCATCCCTGTGACACTAAATTCTAGAGAAACTCAAATCAACTGAAATTTCTGGCCTTATAGCTGAGTCTCAAAGATCTGGTGACAATCCTCATGACCTTCACTTGTTGAACCCTCTGCTTGACAATGGTCCCTTGACTGGAAGCTTCTGGTAACTGCAACTCCCACTGTTAGCAGTACCATTGATCACAGGCATGGAGGCTCCTACTGTGGCTTTCATTCTGTAGCCTTTATAGGTTTCCACTATTCTTTAGTTCATTAAAATCTTCACTCTTTGCAATTATAGGTAAAGACCCCAGCCTGTCTGTCTGTCTGTCTCTGTCTCTCTGTCTCTCTGTCTCTGTCTGTCTCTCTGTCTCTGTCTCTGTCTCTGTCTCTCTCTCTTACTTATAAAGCACATTTTTTGATGGTATTCTGAAGACATCGTAATGGTGAGAGTTACCATGAGCTATAAATTAGAATTATATAGAGAATTACCTAAAAGTAGATAGTTCTGGGATGGCTACCAATGGCCTATAAATTCTTGAGGAATGAATGATTCTAATATGGTGGCACCATGGACCAGTGCTTAAGAGGCTTGGCTTCTATAACCACTAGAGTGCTCTTCCACTGAACAAATGTTATTTAAAAGAGTGAGTGAGTAACAGTGCACCATTCCAGCATCCTAGCTAGACCATGAGGCAGCATCCTCCCCATTACTAAACCAAACTAAATTCCCTTCTCATTTAGGTCCTCTAACTGTCTTTGTTATTTCCTCAAAACATGTCTACCTTTCATTATCTTTTCTTCCTTCCCATGATTAAAGTATTAATTGTAAATGTACTTTCTCAGAAGGATCCTCCACTGACCAGCCATAAAACAGCAGTCTTTGGCTGGGAGGATGGCTCAATGAATGCAACACTTGCCATGCATGCTTGATGACCAAAGTTCAGATTCTTAGAAAACACGTAAATGCCAGATGGGCTTAGCATCCTCCCTGTAATCCCCGTGAATGGATGGTAGAGATGGCAGATCCACTCAGACTGACTAGTGAGAGCAGACTAAATGGTGACCTCTGGGTTTAGCTAGGGATCCTGCCTCAATTAATAAAATGGAGAGGAATGGAGGAAGACACCCAGTATCAACCTCAGGCCTCTACATATGTGCACACACATGTGTGCCTGTGCATGTATAAACACACACATATACATACATACATACTTCATACATGCATACATACAGACATACAGACAGAAAAATTAAATATTTGAAAAGGGGATGCATCCAGTCCTTTCTTTCCTCTTATCCTGCACTATGTTATATGACACACTTCAGTAGCTTATGCATGTCTAATGTGAATAGAACTTGTTACCTTCCCATCAATGCACTGAGCTCCCAAGGAAAGCACAGCTCCCTTTCTGTCTTATCTACACCAGTCAAACCAGAGCTCCAACAGAAGCTGATGCAAAATGGAACTGCACAGTATTAAACATATATGCAATGGGAACAATATACGTCTCACGTTTCCTAAAGTCTAGTTAGCAAAAAGAAAAAAAAAATGAGATAAACATCTGTGGCATTGACTCTAGGATACCTCATCTAGAATGCCAACAGTGTTACCAATGAGGTGATTTACTTTTCTTCTACATATAGTGAAGTAACTATTTTCTCTGAGAAAAAGAAAAACAAAAAACAAAACAAAACAGTGTTGTACCTTACATCTGATCTAATACACACCCTGAGGTCACAGGAAGCTCCATAAAAATCAGCAAAGTCCTTGATAAGTACAAACTTTGATTAAAGATATGGTACAAACAGTCTGCAAACCCTGTAAGTTTTTATAAAAATTATTGTGTTATTTAATGAGCATTCATCATAGAAGTACGCAATGGACTCTTCTTCCAGATTCTCTTTACAATAAAATTGGATTCTAAGATAAAATTGGAGTTCAAGCAAATAAAAGTGAAATCTACATGGCCAAGAGAAGGAAATTCAACCACTGTTACTCAAAAGTGATTAATATTTACTTTGCAGACTCTATCTGCAGTCATTTCACAAGAATCTATGACATTGTATAGTGGGAAAACTGTAATCAATATGATTAGCTCTTCTAATGGGTAAATTGAGTCTCTATGAGTTCAACAAACTAGCGTGAGAAAGACCTTGGAATGTACCTTACCTCCAAATTCAATGCCCACACTGCTTTTGTCATCCTGTATTGATTTTCTTTGTCCAATGCCATGCTGTATTATCAGAAACTCAAATGTTAAATCTGCTACAAGGACTTCCTATGACCTTGTCCCATGATAATGTTGCAGCACTGGGGTTCGTGTTCTAAGATCGTCTTGATGAAGCTGACCCCAGGGCAAATTCTGCTTAAGTCAGAGCATTTATACCTATTTAACCATTCTACATACATTCTTTTAATATTGCTTATGTTTTTAAGTACTCCTAATGTGCCAGCCACTCCTTATCCTTCAACAATGCCTAAAAAATAAAACATCTCAGGATTTTTGGTCTATCATCTGCTGTTTTTCTTCTTTCCACATAAAATTATTTTGCTTGATCTTCATTATTTGGACTTTTTCTGAATCTATATGTCAGTATCATCATTTTAACCAATGTAAAGTAAAATTTTACGATTTTATGTTTTTTTCTACTCTTTTACTTAACTATGACATTTTAAGACCTTTGATTTTTTTTTTTACTTTACTTCATCCATGACTAAGGGAGCAAACTTCAAACTTTAGAAGCAATAGTCTTTGATCTCAACTGGATCATCTCCTACAAACCAACTAATGGAGTGCTGAGCTTAAGACGAAAGCAGAATCAACAAGAAAAGAATCTGCCAGGAAAGGCGCAAAGCTACACAGAGAAACCCTGTCTCGAAAAAAACAAAAACAACAACAAAAAAAAAAACAAAAAAAAAAGAAAAGAATCTGAAGGAAAGGTGAGTGAATAAAAAAGTGTCCAGAACTAACAGTAATTGATGATTGTGATATATACAAAATAGAACAAGATAAAATAACAACTTGATTAGGTAAATCGTTAAATTATTAATCTGTTAAATTGTCCCCATATGTCTCATAAGGAAGGAAGGTTTAAGGATGACTGACTCGAATGGTGACATTTTATGGGGGACCAGATTACTTAAATATAGATCATGTGTCTATTTGATACCAAAACTACTGTTTGAACCTAAATATTTCTCAAATATTTTGCAACTTTGGAGAATTAAGATTTTACTACCTAAAAATCAAGAAATCAGAAGAATGTATAGAATAGAATGGTCAGATGAAGAGCTTGTGCAGTGGTAAATAATGTCATTCTAATTTTGTATTTTGCTAATTGAAGCATAGAGTAAATTCCCTCCTTTACATATACTAGTAATAACATCATATTAACTTGGACAAATTTCTCAACCTTTCAAAGTGGCAATATAAATAGTATAAATAATAATATCAAACTTTGATAAGAAATAATACACATATATTCTTTGAATAATTGAATTTACCTTCATGCATATGAAAATTAACTGCAAAAGAAAAAAGTGTTTAACTAAGTAGGAAAATGTATACCCTGGAATCAGTCTGTAGTTAAGAGTCCTGGGTTGCTGCACGTGCTCTACAGCTCTACAATGACCAGGGTGGCTTTGCCCCCTTGCTCTGTTGCCAACTGTGTGAATTTTGCATTCTTACAATCTCCTGATGTAAGCTAGAAGGCTGTTCCACTATAGTTTAATAATTACTCTTAAGTAAAAATCAAAGCAATGTCAAAGAGTGCAGAGGTTTTCCAGAATTTATTGCCAGACCTCTGAATCTAAATCTTTAGACAGAACATCACATGCCATGGCTAGTTTACAGAGAGGCTAAGAAAAGCAGTTTTCAAAACAGATGAGAATGAGTCTGTTAATAGAAAAGGCGATTAACCATGCTTTCTCCATACCTGCCCTAATAGTAGAGATGTTATCTCAATATCTGTGTGCAATAAGTGTTCAAAATTAAGATACAATTACCTATCATTAGCTTTATTGTTAAAGACACTTATCTAAGAAAATGAGGATGAATATCATATTCAGATAAGTGCTGTCATAAAAGGTTCTGTATTTGCTTTATTCTTTTATTCCCACAGCATAAAAGTTATGTTATTTGGGATGAAATATCATTACTGTTTTTAACAGAAAAAGCATTCATGCTTGATGGGAAATGGGGGCTCTTGTCCAATATCTCACAACTAGTCTAAACTGATATTCTAATTAAAGCCCATTTTAATTTATAAACCTTGTTCAGCCCATTCTGTCACTTTATGATGCTTTCTTTTTTTCCAAAAAAAAATGGTGACAATATGAACACTATATTATGTCCTAATATAAATTTTTTGAGGCTTGAATCAAGTGTTTGATCATCGATCTCTTGAGCATTCTAAGCTAGGAAGTGTGAATATGAGCTATTGCAAAGGTACTTAGGAAGAATATGAAACTGAAACACCGGCAGCAGATTCAAAGGAACATTCATAACAGACATATGACTCACTTGGAGCCTGCTCCGCAGCACACACAGCCCCCGCATGCTCAGTACCTTAGAACTGAACAATGCACTCCCACTCCTCTGTCCTGAGATCTGCAGGCTTCTTACTGCCAACAAGAGACCAACAGGATAAAATATGCTGCTCAGATGAGTCTCAGGCTTAACGTGTTGGTATTTCTATACCTCACACCTCTGAGTGCTTCTGGGATTCTGGAAGTCCTTTACAAGGTGGAATCTCTGCCTTCCTAGGTAGCATGTGTACTTAGATGCACGTGTTTTGCCTGCAGAAGCTCTCTTGGAAGGTTTTCAACATTTATTTCAAGATATCTATACCTGTGGTTGTTTATTTCTAACATTATGTATGAAAGATTTCAGACCAAAATTAACCAGTACCTTCACTATTACCATTTTTGAGAGCACCTTAAAGGTATTAAAAGTGACACACGATTTGAAGGGTACATTAATAATAACAAAGAGAAATGTGGTACAATTCTACAGTAATCTACAGGTGTGAATGAAGATGAAATTTATTGGTTGGGGTAGATTTGAAATTCAAAGGGTGAAAAGATGGAAGAACTGGTTTGGGACAGATACAAGGTCTTCACGTGGCTCTACCTCGGGGACTGCTGGGAGAACTGAAAGATGACTATTACATGACACAGTGAAATGCTCCACCTCGATGTTATCATTCTCATGGCTGAAATAAAAGAGACTCTTCAAAATTATAAAAAAGAGAGGAAGCATTAGAGGAGGTATTCATCATATCTATCATTTGTCCAAATGCTGCTTTATTTATATCTCACAGAACTGTTATTCTACATTTTGGGAAGAGAGTAGTGAGCCAAGTAGAGGAGGTGGCTATTTTCACTTGACAAATTTTAGTAAGAGAATCTGATACTAAATAAGTAACCCCTGCCTCTAAAAACAAAACAAAACAAAACAAACAAACAAACAAAAACCCTCTAAGCTTCATATTAGGTTAAACAGCACAAGAAATACACTGGCCAGAGGTAAAGAAAATAACAATAAGGAGCTACTAAAGAGAAAGCTTCTGTTAGCAACTGACCTTCAAGCTAAGACAAGAATGAAGAAAGGACTTAACCATGTGCAGACCTGCATAGGGATGTCCCAAGTTCAGGAACAGAAATGTACAAGTCGGAATCAAGAACTGGGAACGTATCAGGAACTACAAAGTTTTAAGAACCAAAGGAGACGTTCTCCCAAGGACCATGCCTTGTCCATCTCTGCTCTTCTCACTGCTCACCCTTAATTTATGTCTTTGAAAACGATGTATATCAGCACTGCTTTAAAAAGTCCAGCCCGGTAATCAATCGATCATTACCTCACCATTCCAGTTTTTAAAAAGAATCTGTCTGACCCAGTGCCAGACAGGTACCCAACCTTGCTGTGATCATCTGTGATTGCTTGGGAGGCCTGGCTTTCTGATGTCTTGTTTATGGTGATTGGTTACAAGTTGTTAACTGTTAATGGTCAGGAGAAAAAGCTGAACAAGGAGATTAGATTCAGAGTTTTTGTTTAAAAGAAAAAAAAGAAAAAGAAAAAAGAGAATATAGATATGAGGTAAATCATTGAATCTACTCTGAGAAAAAAGATAAAGAAATAATAGGATAAATGGTAGATCATTGAATCTACTCTAAAAAGAAAAAGAGGAAGATACAAAAATGACAAAAGGTAGATTATTGAATCTATTATGAAAAGAAAAAAGAAAGACTATCGATATGATAAGATAAAAAGGTCAATTATTGAATCTACTTTTAAAAAGGAACTACTTGTTTTAAATAGGATAAGTAATGAAATTTTTGTCTGAGTTTATCAAATGTTACTGGACTGGACATTGTTAATATATATAATGGAGTTTTTGTTTTCTGAATCTGTCAAATGTTAATGGACTAGACATTGTTAATGTAATTCTTGACTGTATATATTGTATATACTTATTGGATATAGTTTATAAGCTATTTTAAATTTTAGACAAAAAAGGGAAATGTGGTGATATTGTGTTCCCCAAAACACTGTGTACCCTAATAAACTTATCTGGAGTCAGAAAACAGAACAGCCACTAAATATAGAGGCAAGAAAATGGTGGCACACACGCCTTTAATCCTCTGGATCTCTGTGAGTTCAAAGCCACACTGGAAACAGCTAGGCTTGGTAACAAGAGCCTTTAATGCCAGGAAGTGATGGCAGGAAGCAGAAAGGTATTTAAGGCGTGAGGATGAGGAACTAGAGCCTGGTTAAGCTTTTGGGCTTTTGAGCAGCAGTTCAGCTGAGATCCATTTGGATGAGGACTCAGAGGCTTCCAGTCTGAGGAAACAGGATCAGCTGAGGAACTGGTGAGGTCAGGAAGCTGTGGCTTGTTCTCCTTCTCTGATCTTCCAGCATTCACCCCAATACTTGGCCCTGGGTTTGTTTTTATTAATAAGACCTTTTAAGATTTGTGCTACATTCATCAATTGATTTCACCTTATTTTTTGAGACAAGGTCTTTCATTGAACTCAACACTTACCAGTTTGTCTAAACTAGCTGCTCAGAAAGCACCAGGGATCTGCCTGACTCTTTCCCCACAGTGCCAAGGTTACAGATTAATACAGGCATGCCTATCTTTTACATGTGTGCTGGGAATCTGGACCCAGGTCTTCATGATTGCTTATCAAGTGTTTTACTACGTAATACATCTCCCCAGCCTCCATGATAAGAGTTCTTTACAACTATTACACTGTATTTGAGTGCATGAAATACAGTGGAAAAGTTAGCATATAATAGAGATGCAAATATCAACACATTAATTTTATTCAGAAAGGTAAACCAATGGCTGAGATATCTATAATACAGATAAAAATGCCACAAGAAGCACACAAACAGAACACTAGAATATTTTAACAAACAGAAAGATATATATCTCTGTCCATAAATTGTATACATGATTCCATATCTCAGAAGGAAAGTGGAATTAAAATTCCAAGGTATTAGCAGGATTCTGAATTTACTACTGCCTTCTCCCGACAGCCTGAAAAGTTAATTTCTATGAGGAAAGTGAGCACAACAAGCGAGGTAATGGTTTTCAGCCTGGCAAAGTGTTTGGAGGCCAGAGGGCTAAGTGCTCTATCAATAATGAATGTGTGTGAATACACTATGGCCAGAGATGAAACCAGGCTTTCGAACGAGTCAATAGGGCTCTTCAGAAAAATGATAGTTTTTGCCAAGACATCACTGTGCTGGTAAGAATGGAGTTGAGATTTTTGAAGGCATAGTTTTATACTTTCCAGTCATATCTATATCCACAATCAAATTGCAATCTAAAATTAGTAATTGGGTTGTGAGGTTTTGGAATTAAGGCTTTGTTGTTCTTGATCAAAGAGATAACATCCCTCTGCTCCATTTCAGGGACAAAAGCTACTTTGGCTAGCACTTTAGAGCCCAAGACCCTAGAAATTATTAGTTACTGTGTGAGTTACTTTTCTGTTGCTGATAAAGCACCATGGCCAAGCCAACTTACAGTAGGAGTAGTTTATTTGAGCTTGGTGTTCCAGAAGAACAAGAGTCCATCATGGTTGGAGGGAATGGCAGCAGGAGGCCATAGAAGAAAGCTGTGATAGTACATTCTCAAACATAAACATGAAACACAGAGAAAGACGTAGAAGAAAAGTGAGGTTACAAAGTGTCAGAGCCCACCCCTGGTGACTTACTTCCTCCATCAAGGCCACACCTCCCAAAGATTTCATAACATGCTTCAAATAGCATTAAAAACTGGAGACCAAGTGTTTAAATACCTGAGGCTATGGAGTACATTCCTCATTCTATCTCATTCCATCCCCTGACTCCCAAAGGCTCATAGTCATCACAATGCAAAGTGCATTTAGTTTGATCTTAAAAGCCTCTCCAATATTTTACAATTTCAACACTGCTTCACTGTCTTCTGATACTTATGGCAACCTCTAAACTGTAACACTCAGTAAAATAACAAAAGTAAATTTCATATAATTTAACATAATATGGCATAGTTTATACATTATCATTTCAAAAAGGTAAAATGGGGAGGAGGGAGTACATTGAGGAAATGCTGGGCCAACACAAGACCAAAAGCAAGCAAGTCAAACACCAAATCTTGGAGCACCAAGTCAAGTATCTGAAGCTTTAATACCAAAGGGCTTTTATGGCTCCACCCTTCCACTTCTGCTATGATATGCATCTCTGTGTTGGGCTGGTTTACTCCACATATGTAGCTCTCCTTATAAGATATCTCATAGCTTTAGTATTTCCAACATCTTGGGGTCTCCACGGCAACTGAAGCTTTGTTTTCACAATTTCATGCAATAGACTCTCTGGGGCTACTGCCCTTTCAGGGTCTTTACAGACAGTCCCTGGTTACACAGTACCTAACCCCAGCAGCTTTCTGAAACTATGGAGAAGAATCCATGACCTTCTCATCTTGTATTGAAAAGCCAATAGTATGCAGATGATACTGCTAAATTTGTCTGCCAGCTTGGAATAGACTCTGGCCCCCTTGAATCATATTCAAAGCAGCACATTTTATTATTGTTTTCTAAGGACATAAAACCCTTCAAAATCTCTTTCCCAAGCTGGAAGCTTAGCTGGATGTTGTCTTGCAATCAGTGCACTATATCTATTATCCTAATGCATATTACAGTGTCTCTTTAAGCACATGCCCTGGCTGTACCATTAAGATTCCTAGTGATCCTTTTCTTTTCAAACTGTGCATTTCACAATACTTTCTGCCCTTCTTTTTTTTCTTCTTTTAATTGTAGAACTACACAAGGAAAGTCAGTACTAACAATGCCACAGATTCCATTTGATGCTGTTTTGAAATTCCCTCTTTTGAAGAAATAAGTTCATTACTTTTAATTAATTTTCAGAGAAGTTCTTTGGGCATGGGCAGAAGACAGCCACATTCTCTGACAAAATATCATAGGAATGGTGTCTTGCCCAGTTGCTAATACTGTTCCCTTCTGAAAGCTCTTTGGCATACCTCCACAGTCTGCATTATTTTCAGTCAATACTACCTTCTCGGCTTCTAAGAAAAAATCCCATTAAGGTCTGCTTATAACATTCAACTGCTTTTCTAATCTAAAGTCCCAAAGACTTCCATATCCCTCTAAAAGTCAACATCATCAGGTTCTTTGCAGAAACACACCACTCTTGGTACCAATTTTTATATTAGTTTGTTTCTGTTGCTAGAGAAAAATACCATGATCCAAAGCAACTTATAGAAGAATGAGTTGATTTTAGCTTACAGTTCCAGAAAAATAAGTGTCTATTGTGACAGGGGCATAGAGCAGCAAGCATCAGGCATGGGGCAGAAACAGAAAGCTGAAATATTATCTCCAACCCTAAACACAAGGCAGAAAAGTGAACCGGAAGTTGGTACAGGCTATGAACTCTCAAAGCTCACCTCCAGTTACTTATTTCCTCCAAAAAGCACCCAAACTTTCTCAAACAGTGCCACCAACTGGATGGAGACTAGTTATTCAAATATCTATCTATGGGTGACATTCTTATTCAAACCACTACAATTACTTTATTAAGATGTAGCAGGATCTTAGGTATGTTGTGTTTGAGTTCTTTAAAGACCTCAGCAGTTAGACAATATGATAGGAATCAAGCCTCATTATTGAGAGAACTAAAGGTGGCAATATTAAAGTTTTAGCCTCTAGATCATCAATCACTTTGAGGTTGAAAGTTTAGGATAAAAACAGAAAAGGAAAAACTTCTTGGAACATTTTTTTTTTCTGTTGTACTTGATGTAAATATGGTTACTTTTCAACCTTTACCACCAATCTTGGAGGAAAGGGACATTTCCCTCTCATCTGAAGCTAACTAAAGAGGAGCACTCAAAAGGTTGGGTGTGGCCAAAGTGGTTTAGTGGTAGAAGAAGGGGAGGCAGAAGTCAAGGAGCAAGTGACCACTTCGCAAAGGTTATGTTGTATAGTTTAGTCTTAAGTTGGAAAGTATCTTACAAGAAAGAACCTGGAAGACCTCACAATAAGAAAACCCATCAGCTTTGACATGAAAGAACAGAGATATCAAGACAACCAGAGCATGCATTCTAAATCTCCGTGCCCCACTCCACCAATGTCTGACTGTAAAGGGGCTCACAACAGTAACAAAAGACTGACAAGAAATATGAAGATATAAAGTATAACCAAACAGGTTTCTTCTCATATTTTTAATGAATAAGCCCAAGCTGAAGAAAATGAAAAGCATAAATGTGATTAGCCACTTTTGTAAGACTAACCTGGGCAATTATAGTGCCTGAAAATGATTTTTAAAAACTGCCTGCTTTTTAAGGCTCATTTTATTACTTTGGATTGTGTGTAAGTGTATATGTGGTCATGAGTGCTGATACCAGAGGAAGCTTGGGGCTTGGGTTCCTTCTGTAGCTGGAGTTTCAGGTGGTTGCTAAGGGCCCAATGTGAGTGCTGGTGATTGAACTCAGACCTTCTACAAAAGTGGTACTCATCTTCACTGCTATGTCATCTCTCCAAGCCCCTTTTCCTGAGTTTTTCTCCAAAGAATCAGCATGTTGTGGTTTTACATGTGTCCACAAATTCTTTGATGACATTCCCTTCAAGGGGTAGAGTTTAAAACAACTCACCTAGACTTTTGCCTCCTTTCTCATGTCATTCACTCTAGTAAAGGCAGGTGCAGTGCCTTGAGGATAGTCAGCATCTCCATAGGTCCTTTCTATGAGGAAGTGGGACATTTACCTACAGACATGTTAGTCTCCAATGTTGGAAGTGAGTTTATGACCACAGTCAAGTCCCCAGGTAGCTATAGCCTTGCCTGAAATGCTGATGCAACATCATGAGAGTCCTGGAGCCAGAAGCCACTATTTTTACTATTCACCGATTCCTAACTTTCAAACCAGCATAAAACAATGTTTGATGTGTGTGTGTGTGTGTGTGTGTGTGTGTGTGTGTGTGTGTGTGTGTGTGTGTGTGTGTGTTCCTTAGGTCTTCATGCTCTTTTACACCTGTGAGCACCTGTGTATGAGGTTAGAGGACAACCTTGGAAGTCTGTCTGCAGGCACCTTTGAAATTGTTTTAAGATAGGGTCATCCATAGGCCTTGAACTTCACAGAAGCTATCTGGCCAGAGGCTCCCGGGGCTTTCCTGTCTCTGTCTCTCCAGAACATACCACAACACTTGACTTTGTTATGTGGATCCTGGAGACTGAAACCCTGGTCTTCTTGCATTTAAGGTAAGTACTTTATCAACTAAGGTATCTGACAACCTTCATTTGTGTAGTTTTAAGCCACTAATTTCTGAAAATTTTCTGTGTGGTAATGCAGAAATAATACAAAGTGGCATGCAATCCATAGAGTATGGAAATTAGAATGTAGATGTGAGGATAATTAAAAGGCTTTGTGATTATAGTATACCTTACCCAGTTCATTCAGTAAACAAGTCACACAGAAGGAAGGCTTAGTACCTGAGAACATTGACTTCTTTTCAGTCACTCCCTTTTTCAATAATCACAATGTGTTTTGGGGTGGGAAGAAGAAGCTTTTTCCCAGCTGCTACAGGAATGCCAATTCTATACAAATTCCAGCAGTCTCAATTATGGAATAGGAGATAGTTTAGAACAATGTTCAAATGCAGTCCTTTGTGACAGATGGAATTGAATTTGCATCTAGCCTCCTTTATCATTTGCTAGACATATCACTTAGAGTAGTAGCAAATGTTCTGTCCCTGGTCCCTTATCTGTGGAATGGAAAGTGAAGGAAAATAATTTTCTTGGTGAGATAGTCAATTTTAGACACTATATTAGTTACATGTCTCATACTCTGACAAAAGCAACTTAAAGAAAAAAAGGGAGTATTTGGGGTTCATGATTCAAGATTACAGTCCCTCATGATGGAGAAGACATGGTAACAGGAGCTCTGGGCTGCTGGTTACATTGTGTCCACAGATAGAAAGAAGAGAGTGATGAATGTCCACACTCATCTAATTTTCTCCTTTATATTCAGTCCCAGAACCCATCCTATTTGATAATGTGGCTCACAGTTAAACTGGGACATCCCAATTTAACTAACCTAATCTAGATAATACCTCAGAGACATGTTCAGGGTCTTCTATCTTAAGTGATTGAAAATACAGTCAAGTTCATGGTATAAACCAACAGAGATGCCAGGAGGTGGTGGTGCATGCCTTTAATCCTAGCACTCAGGAGGCAGATGCAGGCGAATCTCTGTGAGTTCAAGGCCAGCCTGGTCTACAAAGTGAGTTCCAGGGAAGGTGCAAAGCTACACAGAGAAACCCTGTCTTGAAAAACCAAAAATAAATAAATAAGTCAATAAATATTAAAAAAAAAAACATCAGAGATATTGATAGCAAAATTAGAAAAATGAAAAAAAGTTTAAGACCACTGCAATTTCTTCCCACCTTTTAGATGTGTGTGCAGTCACCTTCCATCTTTATTGGTCCATGAGTAACAGAGATGGGAGGAAGGTTGCACCAGTGCAAGATGAGCTGAGAAGGCAATGTCTGAAATTCTAGTGAATGAGAGAGCGTGACCCAACTGGGAGGAAGTCGCTGCTGCTGCTGCTGCTTGCAGCTGTCCTGAAACATAGCATTGTGCCCAAAACAGGAAAACACCTTTGACCTACACACAAAATGCGGGGTGGGATGAGAAAAGCAATTTACCTTTCTATCCTCTTTTGTAACTTGTATCAACTACTGTTTTTTAAAAACAGTAGTATTAAATCACACCTGGGCAATTCCGATCTAATCAACTGAGGCTATAATGCTAATCGTTTTTCTAGTTCTAATTCTGTCATGGATTTTTTTTCTTTTTGGTGATGGAAAAAAACACAAATAAAGTATATGATACAAAAAAATGTAAAATTTAAGGTGACCCATCACAGCTTCTGTTCTGAATACTAATTCTAACTGTATATAAGTTCATTAAGTATAGACTTTGAGTCTAGTTAATTTGTGTGTGATGTTTTTATTTATTGTATTTTTATAGTAAATTTGAAAATTTTTTTAAAAGAATGTTGCTGGAGTCTCTATTGCAAATTAGGCTTGACCCTCCCTGCTTCATTCAATGGCTTCTCAGGGCATTCTTGCAGGAAACACTGCTAGAAGTTGTCTGGTCTCAGTGAACTTTTTGAATCTTGACTGAAGTCACTATGGCCTTCCTATTCTCACATCTTTCATTCCCGAGAAACCTCTATACTGTAGATAATATTGTCAAGTTCTGCTCCAAGCTTGAGAGGTATCCTTGTCCCCTTTTGTGATAGCTATCATACCCTGTGAACACTGGTAACTCAATCCAAGATGTCACTCTTCTCAGCAGCTGTCATTGAGAAGGGAACCTTCTCAACAGAGTTTTCAGTTCACCGTCTCTTTTGTTTGTTTTTGAGAAAGAACTTAAAGTTGGTTGGGTGGGTGAGGGAGAGGATCTGGAAGGTCTTGGGAGAGAGGAAGAATATGATCAACCAAAAAAAAAATCATTACATTCTTACAAACTGGAACCTTTAATGGGTGGGTATATTTTGTCCAAGTTCAAAGAAGGAGGTTCTCTCTCACGCTTGCTCTCTCTCCCTCTCCCTCTCTCTTTCTCTCCATCTATTTCTCTCCCCCTCCTTCTCTCTCTCCCTCCTTTCCTTCTCTCTATCATCTCTTTCTCTATATATATATGTACATGTATATATTTGTGTATATATATATATGATTCTTTTCTCACACACTACATCCCCACCTTGTTTCCCCGCCCTCCACTCCGCCCCCATCATCTCTCTCTCCCAGATCAACTCCCCTCTGTTTCCTCTTCAGAAACGACCAGACCTCCAAAAGTCCACAACCAAATGGGACAAAACAAGGAGCAATAAAATAATGCTGATCTCCTTAAGAATCACAGCAGCTTTTTTCTGAGCACCTGTCTTGTCTGTAAGGTTGAACTTTCTCTTTTTCCTACCAAACAACACATTTTCATAGTTTTTTGCTCTGTGTGTTACTTTCTGTCACTGTTGATGTGGGAAGGATAGTAAGCAAGAACCATCACAGTGTGAATGCTGTCCCGTCATGAGACTTCCTCCACCAACAAGCTAGCCCATTCCCTTTTCATTTATCCTCACTCAAGTTCTCAGAACAGGGATACAGCCATGCAGATACTTCATCAGAAAATAACATGAATGACTCTTATGTAGCCCAGTTCTTACAGAGTCCTTGTTTCCTTCTGAAACTGTTTTTCTCAACATTCTGGTCCTCCAAACTCACACTTGAGTGGCCCACTGAGCTCTGCTTACAGCATTCTATGGCTTCTCTAATTCTCTAATTCCTCCTGGCAACCAGTTTCAAACCTATAACAACCACACAGCCCAGTTGCTCCCAGCAACAGTCCCACTCCTTGGCACCAATTTTCTGTATTAGTTTCTTTTTTCATCACTGTGATAAAGCATCTAACAACAGTAACAAGGAAGAAAAGGTTTATTTTGAGATATAGTTCATCATGACAGGGATAGCATGTCAGTAGAAGTGTCAAACAAGTCATCATATTGCATGCACAATCAGGAAGCAGAAAGGATGAATGTTGGTAGTCAACACACTGTCCACTTTTATTTAGTCGAAGACCTTAGCCTATAAGACAGTATTGTCTAACATTCCAGGTGGGCATTTCTCCATCAGTTAAACTTTTCTGAAAATATCCCTACAGACAATCTCAGGAATGTTTTTCAGTGGCGATTCTAAATCCAGCCTAGTTGACAATGAAGATTAATCATCACATAGTGCATAGCCTTTTGACATATTAGTGAATTTTACAGCTTTATGTGTGTCAGTGTTTATCAACAATAAGAATATAAATATTTTGGAGCAGATAATTATTTGTTCCTGTAGTTGTCCTGTACATTGTAGAACAGTGGGTAGCATTTCTTGTCTTTACACCTCCCAACAGTGACAAATGTCCAGTTGAAAAGCACTGTTTTCCTATGGCAGAAAAAAATATGTTAGAAGAAAATACAATAGCAGTTACTGATTTCAATGATGAGGCATAGAAGAAGCTTCTAGAGCAGCTGGATGCAGAGGATAAAATGATACCATGTGGACATTCCCCTCAGATTTTATGAATCCTATAGTATGAACCCCATTCTCATTCATACTTTCTCAGTAAGATTAATGCCAAGATTCTAATCATATATCTTTCATCTCTAAGATATGTCCTCTATTATTCAATGCTGCACTTTTAAGTCTGACACTCATTGGTTTTATTTGACTCTCAGATCCAATTTATGATGAACTTGGATAAGAATTAAGCTGACCCCTCAGAGGAAATAATATTACATAAATTATGTATTAAAATTAATAGAGATGATTTTTTCCTAAAGCCCATTTGGAAGTAGTACTGCCAAAAATTTTAGATGTACCCATAAGATGTAGATGTAGCAAAAATTAGCATTGACCTGTAAAGACTATCTTTCCATCATGATGCATTAGGATTATTCCTCTTTCATAGAAACAAGCAGCCAAAGCTGACTTCCTTAGCTTCATCAAAATCCCAAGACCTCTCATTAAGAAATATTAGTCACAAAACCTAGGAGAATCAATAATGCTGAGAAATTGAAACAGCACATAATTCATCCTCTTGGAAACTTTTCAAAAATATCACCTCACTGATGCAGAGGAGGATTTCTTTGCCTACTATAAATTAGAGGGGGGAAAAAAAGAAGCAAAAAAGACAGAGGGAAAAATCTGAGCTGCCTGACAATTACCCTGTGTGCATCACTCATATTGCAATCACACCCACACCCCTGCGCCAGCACTCCGGCAAACACAGGCAAGCAAGCTCACAGTACCCTCACCCACTATCACACACACCTACCACCTCAGAGCCAGCCCACCAGGCTGACAATCACACTGGCAACTAAGCACCACCAAAGCCTTCTTCCCCACACCCATCATTTCCTAGGTTACCAGCTCCTTAACACCAAAAGGCCTACAGAAGTTGGGAGAAAATGTCCCAGAGACACACAGCAAACCCCAGCTGCACAGAAAATGTGACTTCTTAGGTGAAAAAAAAATCTTTCACAGTCTTTCAAAGAAGATGGGCTGCAGGTAAGATCTTGTCTCCAATAATTCATTTCCAGTCTCTTTTCCCCAAAAAATAGCAAGATTTCAATATATAATTTGAGAACACTAAGTTTGAGCCGTGTTTGCTATTGCCTGAACTAACAGACAAACAATGCAGCTATCACAGGGAGAGATGAGCAGTATATGAGGAGGAGGAGGAGAGTGGAGTGGGTGCCAGGAATTCCAAAGAGCAGTCCTCCCCCAGAGAGCTGGGTGCCAGGCTCTGTGGGATGGGCAGGCGACATAAATAGCCTTCTCCTGGATCCCTGTGGGGCCAGTGGTGGGTGGGCAGCTGGATTTCTCTGTGACCCAGTTAGAGGAAAGCTTTCTGAGGGCTGTAGCTGGCCTCATGTACAATGAGAGTAATAATAACTGACAATATGATTTTCCCACTATAAAATGATGACAGCGATATCTAATTTATCCCTGAGAATGGTGTGGTGAGCATTAAATTAAACACTATGTACAGAATACATTGTTTGGTATGTGGCTCATAGTAAAAGTTCAGCAAATATTAGCTCATACTAAGAGTTTGATTGAATGAAGAAACAAGTGCAGAACTGCATTGCACACCTGATAAGGCACTTACCTGTCTAGGTTAAACTACAGGGTCTTCTCCAGACTTTGAATCCCCTACTTTTGCTGTTTCACAGTGTTCAAATAGAGTTCATCTTATAACCTAAATGAACTCCTCTTAGTTCTGTGTCTAATGATGAATTTCAGATAGCCAGTTGCAGCCATTGACCTTTGGACTTGTTCTTAAAACAGAATTGCACTCAGTTTCTCAAGGTCCTTTCTTCACTCAGCTTGTGCAGTATGGAGATGGTTAGAGTAGGTGTTACCTTTATTTTCCTAATAAGAGAATGGGGGAGAAAGAGAAGAGATGATTTACGTGTCTGTAACTAAACTAGTAATAGGCAGAAGTTTATTTTTGGATTTGGGATTCTTAAGAGGAACCTCACTTACTTGTCACAGAGTATGTGTGTGTATACACACACACACACACACACACACACACACACACACACACACACACAAAATCCATGATAGTAAAAGCAGCTGCTGTTTGTTGGGTGTCTATCAAGTTGTGAGTCCTTTGGATACTTCCTAAGACAAGAAAAGCTGAATTCGGAGGATGGATCCTCAGCAGTTCTGTCAGCCAACCCTTACACGATTTCTACAATCATTTTGGTGCCTGTCTTTGTGAATATCAGTTTTCCAAAAGCTGCATGCTTTCTCACAAAACAACGTTTCATTTAATCCACACAGGCATCATCCTATGCACTATGTAAAAGATTTAATTTCTGGCTAGTCTTTCAGCACTCTTCCCTTACCTCCTCCAATCTCCTCCCAGTCTTAAAAAAAGGCTCCCTGCACCTCACAGCCAGCTGGGTGAGTCATGGGGGAGGAGGCAAGCTTTTCTCATCTCTCCCCAAAACAAGGGCCTGTTTTATTTTGACTTTGCTTTCCCATATACCATAGCAGAACAGAGAGAGTGTCCTGGGAAGATCACAGCAACCAGAATATCTGCCCCTATCCATGCATCCAGCAGGTTCTTAACCTTGCAGGGACAGTTCTCCTCCTGCTCTCAAGGTAACATTATACATGGGGGTACATTGGAAATTATACTACCATTCGAGAGTTATTCTTCTCCATGGGAACACTGCTCATTAAATGGTCTCTTTTGATATTAATGTGAATGTCAAAATGTGGGTTTCTTTGATGAGTGCCCTCACATATGTGTGATTTCTAAAGCAAATATTGAAAACACTAAAAAAATGATTGGAAACCAATTTGTTATATACTTTAACTGTACAAAGCTGGTAAGATTTATCCTTAGAGTATCATATTTGACAAGATAAGGGAAATGCAGAGAGATATTTCAAAGACATACAAATGATGCTAAGGTCTCATGTTGCTCATCTGACAGATACAAAATGAGTCATATTTATCAAAGATTTTTATAAGAGAAAAAAGGGTGGATTTAGATCCTTACAGCAGAGTCAAGCAGTGAAAACATATTATTTGCTGAAATGCTATTTCACAAATTGGAGACATAGTACTCAGCTTGAATGGCATGCATTAGACTCCTGCCTGGCTCAAATTTTCTGACCAGAGTTTATAAACAAGAATATTTTTTCAATGATCAAAACAATATAATTTAAAAATCATTTTGGCAGCATCTTACAATTTATTTTATTTGACTCACAACTTAGACTGACAGTCTCTCCTACCTTTAAATAAATAACAAATCAGTGGTTATTGTTTATTTTCCTTATTTGAAAAAAAATGTTACTCCAGTTAGGAATGATATAAGCTCTTGAAATTAGACACTTGTGGTTCGAGTTCTCTGAAGAACTACCCAGGTGACTATAGCAAGCATCTTTCACCTCTGGGCTACAAATATTTCACTAGAAGGAAAAGCTTATTGACTAGATTAGATCTTGTTACAGAAGGTTCCCTGTGCAAACTGAAAGTCAATGCTTTGAGTAACAGGAAGCAATAACAACTCAAATTGAACAACAGTTTTACCAATTAACTCCATCCATTTATGGAGGGGTCATTCATTTGTTACATGCTTATCAAGAGTATACAATGAGAAATTATTTGGGGCTTAAAAAGTATATAAAGTACATGTCTAAATGTTCCATGTTTCTGGATTTTACACTCTATTGGGAGGAACAGAAAAATAAAGGCCCAATAAGAAACTTCAAAGTGTAAATTCACCTATGAAAATAAAACAGTTCTCTATTGAGAGGAGTACAGGAAAAAAATATAAAAAGCACAATCCACAGCATATGTAAGACCAAGATATTCCCTCCAAAAGCTGTTGCGTCACATCCATGAAATATGGTGTCTTAATTAGGGTTTCTATTGCTACAAGGAAGCACCAAGGCCAAAAAGCTACTTGGGGAGAAAGGCTTTATTTGGCTTATACGTCCAAAAATAAAAATAAAAAACCTGTCAAACTCTGATAAGAACTTGAGTTTGATTGAGCTCCACTGGCTAAAGCTCCTGTTGCTGGCCCTTTACAGGCTACAGGCTCTCCCCAAGCAACCTCTTTCCTTCTCACCATGTGAGCTCATGCACAGATGACTGGTTCTGACCCTCGTCTTTCACCCAATCCCTCTCTCCCTGATCGCCTACTCACCCCCTTACTCTGTCACCTCCACTCCCTCCTATGGACTTTACTGACCACTCCCTTTTTGTTGTTCAAATCTTAGATGGTCTTTTAATAAAAAAAAAAAAATCCCAGAGCCAGATATCAGGATGAAAACTGAAAGATCAGAGAAGCAAAACAGCCAGCCACTAGTTTGTTTGTTTGTTTGTTTGTTTCTTTGGGTTTTTGTTGTTGTTGTTGTTTGTTTGTTTGTTTGTTTGTTTGTTTGTGGTTTTTGAGACAGGGTTTCTCTGTGTTGCTTTGTGCCTTTCCTAGATATTGCTCTGTAGACCAGGCCTGCCTCTGCCTCCCAAGTGCTAGGATTAAAGGCGTGCACCACTACTACTACTACTACTACTACTACTACTACTACTACTACCACCACCGCCGCCGCCGCCGCCGCCACCACCACCACCACCACCACCACCCAGCAACTAGTTCTTACCTCTATGAAATCCTCAGTCTAAAGAGATTGAGTGCCTATTTCCTCACGCCTTATATACCTTTCTCTGTCCAGCCATCATTTCCAGGGATTAAACACATGTGTGCTTCCCAGTACTGGGATTAAAGGTGTGTGTCACCACTGCCTGGCTCTGTTTTCAGTGTGGCCTTGAACTCACATAGATCCAGACTTTCTGGATCTCTGCCTCCTGGGTGATAGGATTAAGGGTGCGTGCCACCACTGCCAGGCCTAACATCAACTGAAGTCTCCAGGAAGAAGATGGGGCCCCACAACAACAATTCCACATGGACAATAATAATATCACTAAACTGACAAATATCTACAAATCGGCTTTGGACTACAAAGTGCTCAGAGCAATTTTGAGAAGGCTAGCTGAGATGATCCAGTCTCAAAGACTACTTGAATAAAGACGTGAGATAAACCCTGAACTTTGGCATTATACACAGACAGGATAACGAAGGATGTAGTTACCTTTCCTAGAATTTGACAATTAACCTAAAATTTTTCTTTTCAGAATAAAGATACCTTCGCCGATACCCAGCAGGAAGCAATTTTAAGAATACGACATCCGTATTTCCAAAGAGATGGTGTGGGATGGGTGGCTTTTTGGTCTTTTAATGGGTTTTGGGTCTGGGATAGTTTTCTTTGTTTAGGAGGGTTGGTTACAAGTTGTTGTCAAGGGTTAGGAAAAGGGCTAAACAAAGGAGGTTAGATTTAAGGTTATTGTTTTAAAAAAGAAAGAAAGAGAGAAAGGAAGGAAGGAGGGAAGGAAGGAAGGAAGGAAGGAAAGAAAGAAAGAAAGAAAGAAAGAAAGAAAGAAAGAAAGAAAGAAAGAAAGAAAGAAAGAAAGAAGAGAAAAAGACAATTACTAGTTTTAAATACATTGGATTGGATTGTACAAATTATATATATTGAAATTGATATTGTTAGAAAATGCTATATGTGTATTTTAATTGTATTTATACCATTCATTTAACAATGTAATGCAATTTTCTGATCCTTGAATATTAATATTACCAACTCTTAGAATATAAAGAAATGAAAGTTAGTAGTTAGACATTATAATAGAACTTGTAGTAATATTAGTATGTCTTCAAAATTGAGCAGATATATTTTAGATAGACAGGTCATCTTCAAACCCTTCAGAGATCTACAGAATATGGCATTTAAAATGTTTTAATAACTTAGAAAATTTTTTCTTTTTTGTTATGACTATGAGACATGTCAGCTCCTGGCAGTACCAATCTACTTCAGAGAAAATATGGGCATTGAAGAAACTGCATATGGAGTTAACTTTCATTGTGGCAAAAGTTAGCCACTGGACAACAAAGTATCCTCAATCAACTGCTGACAACAGGACAAAATGGACAGACAGGACATGAAACAAAGGACTACTGATTCTTGCCAAAACAAGTGTAGTTATGGCTTTATCAAAAGGCATCTTCTGAGGCCAGGACAATATGGCCGCATCCCTGAAGTGGCCTTCGCAATCCGGAAAAGGTACAGTGCCCTTTTCTTCAAAGGCAGATGAACAGACAGTGGGCCGATGTCTTCTGATGTGCAGTGGAACAATACCTGAAACAGTTATTCTTGAAGAGTAATTAAACTTACACTTCTCAGTAGTAGACTGGTATTTAATAGAAGTATATGGAGAAGAACAGTATGCTGAGATGAAGCCACACACACACATAGCCAAGAAGAATGGATAGCTGAATTAAAAAAAAAAATCAACAATTTTCAGAATTAAAAATCCTGAATCATGACAGGACACTAGTGGAATTCAGGTGTTTCTGGTACATGGACTGCTCTCACCCAATGTGAGGTCAAACTATTGACCTTGTGTACATCCTACTTCACAAATAAGTCTGTCAGATACGCTAAGCCTATAGGCTGAAGATGATGCCCCAACACTGCGGAGAAACTTCAGGGACTGTCCAGGCGGCTGGCTGTTTCTGTCAACTCACATTTATTTTTGGAAGCTGCTTGCATGCACTTTCTGTTTTTATATTTTATTGGGTAATATTATTTCCTTCTTGGGTCTCTGAGGGAGTTGAAGATTAGTTAGTTATAGTTGAAAATTAGGATAGAAAGTGAATTAGGTACATTTTGGATTTACCAAAATAGGATAGATAATGGAATTATTTTCTCTGAATTTGTCAAATACAAATAGACTAGACATTGTTTAGGTATTTATTACTTGTATATATGGTATATAGTTATTATACTTTTGTATATAGTTTTTCTTATGTTAGTTATAACCTTTTTCCTTTTTTCTTTTTATTAAAATAGAAAAGGGGAAATATGGTGATATTTTATTTATACTGAAATGTGATTTTATTTGTATGTTAATAAATAAAGTTGCCTGGGGGTCAGAGCTAATAGCAAGCCTTAGCAGAAGCTGGATGGTGGTGGTACATGCCTTTAATCCCAGCTCTTGGGAGGCAGAGCTAAGCGGATCTCTGTGTGTTCAAGGATACAGCCAGCATGGAGACACATGCCTTTAATATCAATACCAACCATAGAAGACCTGGAGGTCTGTACAGACAGGCAGTGATGAGGCGGTCATGTGGTTGGGTTTACAACCAATGAGAAGGCAAATAGAAAGTCTATATAAAGACAAACACACAGGAAGTAGCTCTCTTGGCTGGAGAAGAGCTGCAGAGTGAAGGTTGAGGCTCTTAGCTCTGACCTCTTGGGCTTTCATCTTTGCATTGGTTCTGTGTTTCTTATTGAATAAGATGGTTACTTCTACACTGACCTCTATGTCTAATCCATTGGCTCCTCTGTCCTCCGATCCTCAGGAAAGTTTATTAGGGTACACAGTATATCACCACACTCCATACTCCAGCCATGTGCCAACTCCTATCCATCTCCAATCCACATTGGGGATCTTGTTCTTCTCTCCCCTGTGGACAAACATCCCTCATCCCTTTTCCCTAAATGGCAGTGCCCCCTCAAGGTAATTATTCTAACCCCCACAGTCCCTAAGCTTGAAGGTGCCTCTCATTGAATTCATCTATCCCACCTCAAGCTCTTTACTTTCCACTTCAAGATAACTTCCCTTCCTACATATTAACCCCATTAGGACCCTGCTCCCTTAGGTTTTAGAGGACATTAATATCAACCTCCTTGTCCAGGTTCCATAAGAGAGGTTTCACCTCTTTTCACCTTTCAGCTTCTGTCCAGAACAAGTCTTACATATGGAAATTTGAGGCTCAAGAAACTACCATGTTTAGCAAACAGTGCTTCCAAAAAAGGTTGGGAAGTTGTTCCATGGAATGCTGTCAGGAGCCAATTAAAATCCCCATCTCCTCCTATCCACTCCTTCTCCTATAATTCATTATCTTTTTACTTGCTTCATCTATGACCAGACAAAAGGCTATTGTAAAGAATGGCCAGATATATAAGGAGGCTGCTCATATTGTTCTTGCCAATACTTTGTGCCATTTGCACATCCTCACTTGAGTCCATCTTTTATGGATAAAATGTAGTCCTTAACCTCTATATCAGGGACCCATGGGATCCCAGGTAGGAAATAGGTGTTGCCTATAAGTTCTACCATTTCTTCAACCCCTGGAACCCAGTGAACATGATTAAATTCCAAATAAAATACATCCCAATTACTCAGACTATGGAGATATGAGAGCTAGAGGTGATTGTATACTCCTCCAAGGTCATAACATCTTTAACATCCCCTCTCATAAATAATACAAACCTTTTGTTTCCTCCTATTTCAAACTCTGACCTTGGCTGACCAGGTCCTTAATATCACCAAACCTGGTCACTTTGGGGATTGCTGGCTATGTGTTCCTCCTGAGACTAGCTCACAACTGCCCTTTATAGCCTCTCCCATAACCTCATCAAATAACCTTACTTTGCCATCCACAACTGCCCAGAGTCTGGTATTGCTATAACTCCCTACCTTTTTCTTACCACCCTCTTTGGCATGGAAAACTGCTTTAAAGCATCTGGGACACATTTTGAGGGGGCATTAAATTTCATAGACTGCAATAAGACACTAACCCTCATCATCCCACCTCAGCCCCAGTGCCCTACCATCCACAATGCCTCAATTTTTTGCAGTCCTCAAAGTCTACCATCACCTACCTGCCTGTTGGTCAAGAATTTACAAGCGAGTATTTCTCTTCTTCAGGTTAGGTGTGATACATGGAGAAGAGTCTCCACCCATTCTGGTTGTAGACCCAAGAGCTGCCTGAGATAATCAAAGGTTGGTTCAAATCCTGCTCCCTCTGGCTGATGCAGGAATAACTGCAGATGTCACCACTGAGACAGTAGGTATCACCTCTCTAACCTTGTATCACCAGTTTTCTTCCTAGTTCATCCAGGACCCCCAACAGGTGGTCCAAACCATATTCACCATTTGAGGACAAATTTACTCCTTGGCAGCAGTGGTACTTCAAAACCAATGGGGATTAGATCTTCTTACAGCTTTGCCTCTTCCTCCAAGAAGAATGATGCTTCTAGGTCAAATAATTGGGTATAGTAAAAAACAAAATCCAACAACTTCAAACAGACCTCCAAAAACATAAGGTACAACTCCATGCCTCCAGCTCATATGCCTTTGAGATTCCCATGTGGAACTGGAGACTGCTTTTCCTGACCCCTCTCCTTCTCATTTCCCTGATTTTACTAATTGTGCTCTGCTTTATCAATTTCTTATCTCTGAAGACAAAAATCTCTAATTAAACAATCAGTTATTGTCACAAGATTACCAATCCCTAGCCATAGAGACAGATACTCATGACTATTGACAATGCTCTGATGGTGAGGATCAACCGTGCCCAGAATATGTCCACTCCCCCAGACAACAGGAAGCAGCCTAAAGAGCACGGTGCCTCCATTCCTGCCTCTTCAATCAACCCTTCATATTTCCTCACCTTTTATAATAAATAAGAGGGAGGAATGTTGGTAAACCAAGAACCACCCACAGGTACTCAGTATTAGCAGTCACATTATTACCAGCCACCAAACGGGACATATTTTCACCATCAACACAGGTCACATATTGTCCTTATGTGCATATGCAATATCCTTTATAAAGCCTGTGTCTTCATGGCCTTGATCTCTTTCCATTCTATCCTAGAGACAGCCTTTTTATTTTTGTATGACACTGCCCTACCCCAATAAATCTCCCGTGTGAGTTCTGTTGCATGGTGTGACTTTGTGGCTTTCATTCCTTGGCTCTCTGAACATCACACCCAAAAAAATCCAATCAACTAAACAAGCACACAAACAAAACTTTACAATGGGAACAGAAGAAAGCAAAGTAGGAGGAAGGAAATGCTGGGGGTAAATGGGATAGCAGGAAAGGGGCACTAGGGAGATAAAGAGGAACAGGGGATGAGGACAATAAAATGAAATATGTATGAAAATCCCATACAGAAAGGTTACTTTGTAAATTATTTTATAAATTAAAATTTATGAAAAAGTAGTCATAAGAGTTTTTATCCTCTCTCTATTATCATACGAGAAACACACAAAAATGGTCATGTCCAAAGAAGGAAGTGAGCCTCACTAAACTCTGTACCTGACAGCCAAGGTATTGTGGATGTGCTAACCCTGAGAAGTAGGGAAACTGAATTTCTATTGTTTAAGTCACCCCAGCCTATAATAAAGACAGTTGGGTCAGTAGACAAAATAGCTTCATAATTAAACAAATTGATATTTTCCAGTTACTCAAGTATGGTGATATAAAGTTCATATATACAAAATATATCAGTAAAATTCCTGTTTAAAGGGGTGGATATACTTAAATGTAACAAGGCACAGTCATTGCTAGGTTATTCGAATTCAAATTAATATTCATCCTTAAGAAACTACCACTCTATAAGTTGAGGTGTAACCCTAAAAGAGACTATCCATAATCATCTATACAGAACATTAACCCCCCTCTTTTTTTCCAGCTGTGCTTCTATGTGATTAGAGATTTTTTTCGTGGGAATAACCCAAAAGAGTGGATCACAGCAACTTAAAGCAAATAAGACAGCTCATCTCCAATAAGGCTAACTCTTTAAGTGAATAGCAAAAATGTTAGATATTATCACTCTTCTGCATATATTTTTCACTTTGGAAAGCTATCTTTTTAAAACTAAATAAATTTTTCATATAAACACATGATGAGTTTATTATCACATAAATTAATGAGTATGTTTCTTGGACCTGGAGAGATGGCTCAGTAGTTCAAACACTTGCTGCTGTTGTAGAGGACTGGTTTCTATCACTCACACTGGGGCAGTTTGCAACCTGTAGTGACAGTTCCAGGGTACCTAATGCCCTCTTGGTCTCCTCAAGCACTCACATTCATGTGAACATTCCCATACACAGACAGAGATACACATGATTAAAAATAAAATAAAGCTTTGAAAATAATGAATAAATAAGTATATTTTTATTTGGAGCTTTAATTTATAATGTAATAAATAAGGTACATACCTTTTAGAAGATCTTAGAAGTCCCAATAATTTTAAAGTATATAAGGCAGTCTTTTTTTTTTTTTTTTTTTTTTTTTTTTTTTTTTTTTGGTTTTTCGAGACAGGGTTTCTCTGTGTAGCTTTGCGCCTTTCCTGGAACTCACTTGGTAGCCCAGGCTGGCCTCGAACTCACAGAGATCCGCCTGCCTCTGCCTCCCGAGTGCTGGGATTAAAGGCGTGCGCCACCACCGCCCGGCTTAAAGGCAGTCTTAAGAATAAAACTAAATCAAGAATTGATCATGTGATCCAGGGATTTGCAAGTGTTTTCTGTAGCACAAAATCTAATTTGGTCTTTTAATTAAAAAAACAAAAACAAAAACAAACCCAGAACCAGATATTGGGGTAAATGCTGAAAGATCAGAGAGACAAAGGAACAAGTCACTGCCATGTCTTACCTCTAGGATCCTTCAGCATGAAAAAGCTTCATTTCCTGTCCCTTTATACTTTATATACCTTTCTTTGCCCAGCCATCACTTCCTTCTTAGTGCTGGTATTAAAGGCATGTGTGCTTCCCAAGCAAAGCATGAGATCTCAAGTGCTGGGATTAAAGATGTGTGACACCACTGCCTGGCATCTATGTTTAATCTAGTGGCTTGTTCTGTTCTCTGATCTTTGGGCAAATTTTATTAGGTTATACAATATATCACCACAGTTTTCTATATGGAATTAGGGAGTAAGTATGTTAGGCTAAACTGGCCATAAAATAAGTACCATGAGTGCTTAACACTTCCTTATAAAAAGAAGTTATTAACTACGATGGTATTTTATTTGTGCTGAAATGTGATTTTATTTGTATGTTAATAAATAAAGTTGCCTGGGGGTCACAGCTAGGAACACGCCCTTTAGCAGAAGTCTGGCAGTGGTAGCACACACCCTTAATCCAATCACATGGCAGGCAGAGTCTGTGTTCAAGGACATAGCCAGTTTGGAGACACACTCCTTTAATCACAATACCAACTATAGAGACCTGGAGGTCTGTTTAGACAGACAATGACGAGGAGGTCATGTGGTCAGGTTTACAACCAATGAGTAGGCAGAACAGAAAGTCAATAAAAATACAGACCCACAGGAAGTAGGTCTCTTTCTCAGGGGAAGGACAACAGCAACAGTGGGGGTAAGAAGACAGTCTTAGCTCTTGGCTGCTGCTCGATCTCTGGGCTTTTAACTCTGCATTTGGTTCTGTGTTTCTTATTTAATAAGACTGTTCAGAACTACATCTACAATTAGCAATGTGTAAATGAATGTACATTTAGTATTCTTTTTTTTTTTTTTTTTTTTTTTTTTTTTTTTTTTGGTTTTTCGAGACAGGGTTTCTCTGTGTAGTTTTGCGCCTTTCCTGGAACTCGCTTGGTAGTCCAGGCTGGCCTCGAACTCACAGAGATCCGCCTGCCTCTGCCTCCCGAGTGCTGGGATTAAAGGCGACATTTAGTATTCTAATGAAACTGTATTTCAACAGCCTGTAGTTTATCCATCTTCAAACTTAGCAAAACCAGAAATGCAATAATTTAGCAGACCATATAAACAATTTACCCCACACTGGAAGGCATTTGCAAAAATCAGAGAGGAAAAAAAGAGAGCAAAGGCAAAGGCATAGTCTATGCTTTTGACTGCTAGGTGAGCTCTGGGTTTCAGAAATCAATGTGCAATGATTCCCCACTAGCAAACAAGTTTAAATAAAGAGTCTTTTCTCCAACTGAGAAATCAAAATAGAAGATCTGAATTCCTTATAATGAGTCAAAATTGAATCTTCCTTCTTCAACCTTAGTATAATATTAGGAGAATATCCTTGGTGTTGAAAATGTGGATTAAAAAAAGTAGAGATCGAGAAAGAAAAGCATGAAGCAGTGTCTGAGAAATATCATGACCACAGTTAATTCTTGAAGGGACTTGCAGCACAAATTCATAATGCCAAGTTGAAAAAGAAAAGACACTATAACTCTAACCCACACACATGCATACATACAAATAAATAAATAAAATATTGGGATAGACAGATGCTCCAGCAGTTAAAAGGATGTACTGCTCTTGCAGAGCACCCGAATTCAAGCCTAGCACCCACATCACACAGCTCACATAGAGTCCAGATCCAGGGGATCTAACATCTTCTGGCCACCACAAGCATCTGCACTCACATGTACCTACACTCACATGTACATACTCAGACGTAGACATGCACACATATACGTAAATAAAAAGAAAAGGAAACATAACTAATACCCCAAATTGAGGTTAAATCCTCATGAGCTAGTTATAATTCCAATCTCCTCACTAACTGTAAGGAAAATCTAGCAAGGTTGGTGTAGAGAACTAAATACCAGCTAGAGCTTTAAAATCATCTTCAAATGAGAGTGCTACTTCTTTTTCTAACTTTCTTGCCTGGCATTGTTTAGAAAGAAGGTAACCACTATCTTAAAATATAACCAGGGTAAGTGAGAACTGAATCCAGGATGGTGTCATACAAGAACATGTCATACTGGAATGTGAGAAGCAATTCTTCGCATCTCTTCCTAGCTCCGGATTCAGACAGATCATCTTAGTGTCTTGAAACTGCTCAAAGTGAGAGTACTTATAGCTGAGAAAGTGACAAGCACTGTGGACCAGCTCTTTTCCCACTAGAGAACCAACTGCACAGCATATTGTATCTTCCACTCTGGCACAAGAGGTTTCACTAGTCACATAATCAATGTCATAACTATTCAACACTGCCAATGTAAAAATTAGATATTAGCAATGTGTAAATGAATGGGTATTTCTGTGTTGCAATAAAATCCCTCTAACAGCCAGTGTTTCGTCCATCGTTGTTCTAAGCAAAAACAGTAATCAAAGAATTTGAATTGCATAAAAGTCAGATAATTGAGGGCACAGATGGAACAGAGCAGGCAGTAGATAAATGCTGAAAAATATTTTATACCATGTCTTGTATTCACCCAGTGCTCTTAGCCTCAGCTAACTTCATTTAACCACAGAGGTTTGGTTCTGTTACATCACCATTGTCATGACTGGCTGGTTTGCTGTTTTGTCAACCATTTGTTCTTTTAATTAATAAGTTTAATATCAGGCTATTTCTGGGTCATTCAGACAAATTAAAGATTAATAGATTGTAAATAAATATTGATAAATTGTGGAAGTAAATGAGAATGTACTCTATAGCTTGAATGTTTGAACAACTTGTACCCAGTTGGTGGTCCTGTTTAGGGAGGTTAAGGAGGTATGGCCTTGCTGGAGGAAGTATGCTATTGTGGTAAAATTCAACAGTTTAAAGCCTTACCTCAGTTCCAGTTCACTATCTCTTGCATCTGCTTTATGTTTGCATTTGAAGATGTGAGCTCTTAGCTTCTTGCTCCTGACACCATGCCAGATGCTTCCTGTGATGCTTTACCACCTTGATGGACTTTTGGGCCTGAGAACTATATGCCAAAATAAGCTCTGTCTTCCATAACTTGAACATGGTGTTTTATCACAGCAGTAGAAAAGTAACTAATACATAAATAATTGACAAGTAAGTTGGTGGATAAATTATAGATAGTTCGATAGATGCACAGACATATGTATAACACATGAAATTCTATAATATATATATATGTGTGTGTGTGTGTGTGTGTGTGTGTGTGTGTGTGTGTGTATTAAAAAGAGAGAAGAACAGGATCTAGTATTGAATAGGAAGGGGGCAATGAGAAAATGGTAAACTAGGCACAAATTTGATATCATGCTGAATAAAACAGTACAATTCACTGAGGCAGGAGAGATAAAGTAGGAGAAGTGGCTGAAGGAGCATGACTAGCTCCATGCTGATGGTGATAGGCTTGAGTGGGAGAATGTTAATCCCAAAGACAGGAGGAGAAAGACTACCAACCCAAATCATCATAGCCCAATTAACTAAAGCAAGCAATTAATTAAAGCAAGCTTTTTATTTGTGTACATAGACTGCCTCCCCCCGAAGGTGGGGTTTGAGAGGTCAGCACTGGATGTGAAGAAGGGTAGTTGGAAGTTTTCCTGTGTCCCACCCAGCTGGCAGTCAGGACAAGTCTTTCCCACTCACATCCCCCAAGTAAACACACAGAGGCTTATATTAATTACAACTGCTCGGCCACCAGCTCAGGATTATTACTGACTAGCTCTTACACTTAAATTAACTTATTATTAAATTAACTTATTAATTCTTATTTATGTTTAGCCACATGGCTTGGTACCTTTTCTCAGTTCTGCCTTGTTATCTTGCTTCCTCTGTGTCTGGGTTGGTGACTCCTGACTCAGCCTTCTTCTTCCTAGAATTCTCCTCATCTGCTTGCCCCACCTATACTTCCTGCCTGGCTGCTAACCAATCAGTATTTTATTTATCAACCAATCAGAGTAACACATATTCACAGCATACAAAACAATATCCCACAACAAAGAAGACAAGGTTTTATAGCATGGGTAGGGAGTTTCCAAATGGGGGATTTCATGGGAAAAATAGGTGGGGTTATAGAAGCAGAACATAAGCATAACAAATTAGTCATAACAACCTTCTGAATCAAAGACATGGTTGCAAGATAGGCATAACAAGGTAGTCATAGGTGGTCATACAACCTTCTGAAACAAAAGTAGGGCTGCAAAATGGTTATAAACAATATTTTGAAACAAAGACAGAATTGCCATTCCTGGAACAGGCAGTACAGAACCATTTGTAATTAATGTTACAGATGGGACATAGCCCAATCATTGAAAAGCAGAGGTATCATAAACAGGAATGAACCTAGTTTGTCTTTACTATAAGATGGTTTTTAAGCTTAAAGTAGAGGCAAGCTGGATCTGCAGGAAGAAATTGGGGGAGCATGGCTAGCTACATTCTGATGGTAATAGTCTTGAGTTGATTAACAAAGACATGTGGTTCAAGAGAGTTGTTTGATCAAAAATAAAAATCTGGAAATAAATTTTGTGATATTAACTAAGTCATAACAAACATTATTCAAGAAGGCTGAAGAGATGGCTCAAGCACATAAAGGTACTGTCTCTCTCAAAGAGGACCAGGGTTCAATTCCCAGCACCCACATTGCAGCTCACAGCTGTCTGTAACTCCAATTCCAGGGGATCCAACACCCTTACACAGAAGATATACAGGCAAAATACCAGTGCACATTAAATAAATAAACAAAGCTTTACACACACACACACACACACACACACACACACACACACACACACTACTCAAATCCTGCTGATAATCAAAATGTAACTTTTGAAACTGATTCTTGTGACCTTTTCTGGTTTAGTAACTCTACCAGTGAGTCTGGAAAATGTTCCTGGAAAAGTTGACCATAGAGCTTTAGAGGAGAAATGTGAACTTGTAGGTAGATTTCGTCTATATCTTAGAATGATGTTGTAAGAGGAAAGTGAGTCTTTTACATGCTTAATTCTAAGCCCTCTTCATGCCTGAGAATGAGAGAGAATGAAAGAGTGAAAGAGAAGCGGAAGACGTAAGAGGCAAGAATTGAAATTATTAAAATTATTCTCAACAATTGAAAAAGGCTAAAGGAAATGAAATTTTCTGAAAAGCAAAATAGGGCTGGTGATATAGCTCAGCTGGTAGAGTTCTTTCACTTCCCAGAACCATAAAATCCATACATGGCAGTGCAAACCTTTAATGCCAGCACTATGGAAGTGGAGGCAGAAGGATTAGATGACTAAGTCATCCTTGGTCAAAAAGTGAGGAGAGACTGGGGTCCATAATCCCCTGTCAAAAGAGAGAAAGGGAAAGAGATAAAGACAGTTAAAACTGTAGAAAACTAAGTGTCCATATCTGTGTTGAGAGTAGATGTTAGCAAATACTTTTGCTGTTATTGCTTCTTTTCTTTCAAGACAGGTTTTCTCTTTAGGCTTGGGGTCAGCACTCTTAAGAGTGATCACTGTTTTAAAGGCCACCACCACCCCCATTTTCACAGGTAAATACAAACCTTTGTGTATATTAACAACTCTAAAACAGGCATTGTACTTAAGTGTGCCAATCCCCTTTTGTATGACCATATCCTCAGTGGCAAAGTTGTTTCCACCTTAGTACTTATTTTACTGCCATCAATGAAAAATCTAGAGCAATACTTTATACCAGGACTTAATAAATATTTTTTGGCAGTAGTTTTGTTTGTTTGGGAAGAAACAGCAACTGAAAAAAAAATTCTGCATCAACTGGGTGGCTGTGAGTCTATCATGAGATTTCATTTCACAGCCCCAGAGTTACAACAGCAGGGGGCTAATTCTGCAATCACAATTGAGACAGAGCTCTCACAATGCAAGCTGCTCAATTTCGTGTAAACTGCACTGGGAAGGTCTGGGAAGGATGTGTAGAGAGGAAAGGGAGGACAGCCTGGTAATTCTAATTTATTGTAGAACACAAAGTGCTATTTCCTAGAAATCAGAAGCAGCCATTGGACTTTTAATTACAGTTTAAAAGAATGATTTCCCCTAAGAAATAGCTCCTCTAGATGGTCATTACCAACAACTTACTGCTTTCTCTCTCTCTCTCTCTCTCTCTCTCTCTCTCTCTCTCTCTTTAAACTTTGCTATTACTTTCCACATTAACTCAATTAAGGGAGTGAACACGGAAATTTGAAGCAAACAGAAAGCCCAGGCCATTTAACTGTATGATAACATGTAACTTACTTAACCTTTCTAATCTTGTTTTTTACTTTTTAAATTAGAAACCTATTTTATACATACCTCCATTGTGAAAGGACTAAATGAGATAATGTCAATGTCATATGTCTCATGGTTCATGGCACATAGAAAGCTCTATATAACACAAGTGACATAACAACTTTGGGATTACTCAAGTCCCACCAAATCTATTATTTAAAATCAACTCCTGCCTTTTCCAGTCTTTTTTACTGAATGAAAAAAAAGAAGTAAAAAGGAAAGGAAAGGACTCAACTTCTAGGTATGGTGGAGGAGAAGGTTTATTATAGACAAATGGGAAAGCATAGTTAGAAGCAGGGAAATCTGGGATAGTACAGAGTGGGCATGATGAGGCTGAGCTGGGCCATTTGGGGAGAAGGGGAAGGGAAGGAAGAAGAGACAGGAACCTGGTGCAGTAGCCAGGAGGCCAAAGGTATAAGAGAGGAAGGGTAATCAGAATGTCTGAATTATATAGAGAAGAGTCTCTGGGGGAAGGGCAGCATAGTCCCTGGGCTGGAGAGTTCAGGGTAGAGGGCAGGGTATGCTGTGAACCATACCCTGTAACAGGTAGGAACTGAGGGGTGCTGGGAGAACCTGGCAGCCAGGCCTGCTTTGATATGTTAAATAGGCACTTCAGGCTTTTGTCCTGGGTTTGAAACTTAACACTATTTTTATTTTACAACACACTCGGGCTGCACATCTTTGTCAATCTCTATTCTTTGGCCTTTCCCCTTTTCTGTCTTATTTTCTACACAAAAGCCAAGTTAATCTACCCAAAGTAAATCCTGTGTTAGGTTGGAGTGTCTATAATAAGGGTCTAAACTCTCTATTTTGGTCCCGTAGGCTTCAATAATCTGAACATGACCTTCTGTATAATTGCTCTATTCCTGCCATGTATTTAAATTCAAGCAAGAATGAACAACCCAGCCAATCTTAGGCTTCACTGAGTTCCACTGTTTCACAAAATGGTCAGGAGGGAACAAAGCCAGATGTCAGTGGAAGCTGTGTCCGGAAGTGTATGCCAAAGCTTAAAACTAATGAGAAGAAGCCAGATCTGCTGTCCAGATCAAGAGCTGATTTGGGGACCAGGAATGGCTGCTAAAGCCAAGGTCTCCAGATACTACAAGCAAACTTCATGAAATAGAACAACAAAGGGGAATGCCAGAGGGGTTATGATTTCAACTGTGTTAGGAAAAAAAAAGCACATTGCATATAAAAAATATCATCTGTAAATTTAGAAATGAGGATGCTTACTACAGTTCAACTTTTATAAAATAAACTTTGAAAAATCTATGAATAAAGATACCAATAGAACATTAAATAAATGATGAGCATTATCAAATTCCATGTTAATATATATGCTAACAGATAATGTAATATTACGAGAATATATTTGTTTTATATGTGCTAGATGTTTACATAATTTAATATGTAACAGGTATTTATATACTATATATATTCACATATATTTTTTCATATATGCCATTTATGTATGGCATAGTCACATAAAATTATCAGAAGGCAATATCTCTATAGGCTCTAGATAAACATATTTGTGACTGATGAAATAAAACAACTACCTTACTTCTTTTGATTGGTAACTTTTCTATTGCTATGGCAAAACACCATGATCAAGACAATTTACAAAAGAAAGCATTTAGTTGGGCTTATGGTTTCACAGGGTTTTACCATGATGATGGAGCAAAGGTATCATGGCAGAAACAGCTGAAAACTCACATCTTGATCCACAAATAGGAAATAGAGAGGTACACTGGTAATGATACAAGTCCTTTGAAACCTCAATGTTCCCCTGTGACACACCTCCTTCAATAAGGCTAAACTTCCTAATCCTTCCCAAACAGTTCCACTAACTGGTAACCAAGAGTTCAAACATATGAGCCTATGGGGGCCATTCTCATTTAAAGCAGCAAACTCCTTAACCAAGCACCAAATAATTTGTGACTTATTTCTCTACAAAATTTACAGATTGACAAAATGTGAATTTAAGAGAAGACTCTAGGCCTTCACTCTTACTCCAGTCATGAGTGTGTTTTTCTGACAAAAGTTATCCCTCACAAAAAAATTTAACTCATTAATGTTATTATCCACCTCAATTTGCTATACAAAGGCAGTGTGGGATAGTTCCTGGGACCTTCAGCATAGACAAATCAGGAGCTCCATTTTCCCTCTTAAAATATGGTACAGAATTTTAACTCAAAAATATTTGTAGAATAAATATCAAAATATGATAAAATATAGCAATGTGTTGTGGAATATTACTTTATGTAAAGGTGTATTGCAAACTTGTTTATGCTGCCTTTATTAACAATGTAAAAACATTTATTTGCTTATGCTGCATTTGTTTAATTATGAAAAGATGTGTTGCTATTTCACCTTGTCTGCCTAAGTCATCTGATTGGTCTAATAAAAAGCTGAATGGTCAATAGCTAGGCAGGAGAGGGATAAGAGGCGCTGATGGGCAGGGAGAATAAGTAGGAGGAGAAATCTAGGCTCAAGAGGAGGAAAAGAAGGTGGAGAGAATGAGGGAGAAAAAGAGGGACATGCCGGGCGCCAGTAGCCAGGCAGCTGCCAGCCAGACACAAGCAGCAGTGAAAGTGGGACATACAGAAGAAAAGAAAGGTTAAAAAGTCCCAAGGCAAAATGTAAATGAAGAGAAACAGACTAAGTTAAAAGGGCTAGCAAGAAATGTTTAGCATGAATCTTAAAAGAGTCCTATCAACAAAAACAAACCCAAGGCCAGATATTAGAGTGAATGCTGGAAGATCAGAGAAGCAGAACAAGCCACAGCCGCCTCACCTTGCCAATACCTCAGCTGATCCTGTTTCCTCAGACTAGAAGCCTCTGAGTCCTCATCAAGAATGAATCTCAGCTGAACTGCTGCTCAAAAGCCTAAAAGCTAAAACAGCTCTAATTCCTGGTTTTCATGCCTTATATACCTTTCTGCTTTCTGCCATTACTTCCTGGGATTAAAGGCGTGAGTCACCATGCCTGGCTGTTTCCAGTGTGGCTTTGAACTCACAGAGATCCGGATGGATCTCTGCCTCCCAAGTGATAGGATTAAAGGCTTGTGTGCCACCATTTTCTGGCCTCTATGTCTATCTAGTGGCTGTTCTGTCCTCTGATCCCAGATAAGTTTATTAGGATGCATAATATATTGGGGGACACAATATATCACCACAGAAATGAGCCTGTAAGGCTGAGCATTCATAACTAATAACAAGTCTCCATGTCATAATTTGGGAGCTTGTTGGTGGCCCAAAAGAAAAAGTCTGCTACAGTACTGCAAAGGAGAAAGAAGTAACATGTAATTACAAAGGAATAAAGATATTGATTCTTAAACCAAGTAATGAATGAACACAGAGATAAAGACATGATCCCCTTAACAATACAGATATGAACCCTGTATGCCATCACCTTACTCAGATCTTAGCTACTACCTTCTTTAGACATGCAGATTACTTTTGCACACATTATTACATGTGTTGATGATAGAAACTTAGGTATAGAGAAGCCATAGGATGTTCTCAATTTCTCAAAATGAATCTGGGTCTACTATAACAGTGAAACTGATAAAAATCTGCATCTTTCTGAAAACAACCCAAAGTCTGAGATACCATACAAATATTTTTCTGCAAAGAGCCTCTCGTATTGTTTAAACTAAGTGACAATTTATATTTCATTGCAAGAAAATTTGAATCTGTTTTTGAAGGATAATTAAATATTTTTTGAAAAGACACTGAGTACTCTGCTATAATTATCCAATATCCATATCTTCCAGTAAATAAAATTAGCCAAATTTAAATAAAGACTATAATGGTTGCAGTGGTGACTTAAATAAGCATGGCCTCCATGGGCTTGTATATTTGAATGCTTAGTCATCATGGAGTGGAACTACTTAAAAGGATTAGTGGGTGTGTCCTTGTTGGAGGAAGTGTATCACTGGGCTTTTGGGTTTCAGAAGCTCAAGCCAGACCCAGTGGTTCCCTCTCTTCCTGCTGTCTGGAGATCTGGATATAGAACTATCAACTCCTTCTCCAGCACCATGTCTGCCTGCATGTCACCATGCCTCCTATCATGACAATAATGAACTAAACCTCTGAAACTGTAAGCTTGTCCCAATTAAATGCTTTCTTTTATTTTAAGAGTTGCAGTGATAAGTGTGTCTCTTCAACAGAACACTAAGACAGTTGATGTGTAAAATGGTCCACAAGGGCTCATGTGTTTGAATCATAGATGGCCAGCAGGGGATGCTGTTTGGAGACATTGTAGACTTTTTGGAAAATGGGGTCTATTTGGCCTGGCCACTAGGCTTGACTGAAGGGTTATAGCATGACTCTGCTTCTTGATTGGTCACAAAATAAACATACCCAGCTCCTTCAGTCACAGACTGAGCTGCACCACCCTGCCATCCTGACTCTGATGGGGGCTATGTCATGAAGCCATGGTTCCAAATAAATGCTTCCCCCTTAGGTTGTTTCTTCAAGATTCTGTTACAGCAACAAGGAAAGTGACCCGTACAAAGAACAACTACAGAAAAGGAGGGAGGATTTGAGAAACATAAAGGTTTCTGTGCAGCAGAGATTCATTTTTAGACAAAGGAAGGTATTTTTCTCCCTTCTCCACATGTTTTGAACAAATAGTACAATCTCCCAAATCCACGCCTAATATGACATCAGGGACTAATTAAGCATATAAACCCAGAACTCATTAAATGGATTGAAAGAGTACAGACTCCTGTGAATTGCTAAACAAAGGAAAGGCAAGGAAGAAACAAGTCTCTCACATCCCACTTGAAATGATTTATTTATTATAGGATTCTAGATATGGATTAACCTTCTCTGATTTTTTTTCCTTGTCTCTGACTTGAATCTAAAAGTGCTTTGATTAATGGATCAAAAGCTCTATATTTCTGGGTAGTTTTGTTTCTGTCTCCATGTACCAAGCTATCATGATGCTATTACTCCTAACATTTTATTACCCCTTACAGTAATAATCCTTACTGGATTACAACAATACCCATGGTATGGTTCAAAGCACAAGGAGGTGTGTTTCCCTGCTTCCCCTAAGAGGGGAAAATGCCACAGAGAAAAACATGAGCAGAAGTCTGAAACCAATTCTTTCAGCACTATTAAGACAAGAGACTGAGGCTGTCCATGCTGTGAAAGTGCCCTTGGGCTCTCTGAAGTGGCTGTTGGTTCATAAATAAAAACAACAAGCAAAGAAATGTTTGGTTTTCTGCTCGATGACTTTTCAGTTTACAACCATGCATTTTCCATCCATTCTTTGGAGTCTGGTTGTGTGTCATCTCCTGGTTATTGATACCTATCCACATCCTGTTTATGAATTCTTGTGTTATGTGCCTAACCATTTAATAATTCTTTCTATATCCTTATATGGATACTTAATTATCTCTAGGTGTGCTTTTCTATCCTACCTAGACTGTCAATGTAATCCACAGTGGTCATAAGAACCACTTTTTGGAGCTGCTTTACATGTCAAATGCCACCTTAGTGGGGTTTGGTGCTAGAATCATGGCTTTATTTCCTGGGTAAGGCCCATTTTTTGTTTGTCTGTAATATCCAGAGATTTTTCTTTTCACTCATGACTTTTTGAAGATGAACTACAAAATGAATGGGTATTCATTAGCTCAAGTTGTATAAAACATTGATTATATACCAAGTACTTTAGATAGAATGGCAGAAGATAAAAACCCTGGCTTGAAAGAATTCAGGCTATTGAAATTCAGGTAAGTAAGGGTTATATTACAGTGTATAATGAAAGATCATTCTGGAACCAGACTCCAGAAAGAATTTGTTATTCCTTGTGTGCTAAGACCATAGTTCAGCCTCCAGACTTTTCATGGACAAGCCATTGAAAAGAAAGACCTGAATTCAGGAGAGTCTCAACTGGCTTAAAGGGCTACTTAAATTCCATTGACTATTTCATTTCTAGGTAGTGATTTCATTTCATGTAGTGATAACATTGCTAGGGTGTTATCACTACATGCCAGACTTTGCATGAATATCACTTTCTTATACTAAGGCCATTGACAATAAAGCAGATATATCTATTCTTCATTAAAAATGTCCAGAGTTTATGTGTGAAATACAGAAGTTTTTGCCCACTGGACCAACAGCCTAAGTCTGTACATCTCTGCTTGAGTAAGCTATGTGACAGAAGCATGCCTTCCACTTGCTTTGTTTCTTTTAATCCTCTAAATTTGAGAACTTTGTACATTGTATTTTGGTTGTATTCACTGTCTGAACCCCTACCAGGTCCATTCCCCAACTTTCCTACTCATTTTATGTCCTTTTTTACTTAATTTTTTTTTTTTTTAACAAAGGAAGTCTAATTTGTGCAGGCCCATATTTTCTTGGATGTGTGACCGTGCACTGGAAAGTGGTCAACTTACCAGGGTCTCCACTCTGACTGAAAACTTACTTTCCCTCTCCCAGCAACTATTAATTGCTCCTTGACTAGTGGGGGGGGGGGGGGCGGGGCTTCGTGCCTGCCTTTCCACTTCATGCTTGGATTTGGTCTGACTTGAGATTGCATGAGTTTTGTGTATGATTTCTCAGCAAAATCACATACTCTGGAAAACTGTATTGTAGTAAATTCTGGAAAAGAAACCAAACCTGTATTTTTTTATTCCTATGAGGATATCTTTTACATGGTCTACTGCAGTTTCGATATCTTAACAACCTGCCTTGGATTTCTTTAGAAAACTATTGTAGGATGCTCAGTCTTATTGATTGTGAAACTGGTTATGCCTACTGCAGTGAAATGGGTTAAGGTACCTCTGGCTACAATCACAATAAATGAAATTTATTCATTGGAATCAAGCTTGGGATAAACTAAGCAAGAATATACAAATGAATATTCTGTAGTTTCAGAAAACAGAATATTATAATATTTTACTTCCTTTTTTATTGAAAATTGTGTTTTCTTATAGTGAATTTTCTTGGACAAAGGAAAAATCCCTTTTTAACATTTGATTAAATGAGACAATTGGACATATGAAAAAATTCTTCTTGTACCAGAACCATTACTCTCTTTCTCATTTTGGTGTTTACATAGGCAGTCCATCTGAACAGTGTAATCAATTGTATATTTTATGCAAATTTCTAAAATTCCACTGACTAGCTTCCAGTATTGCTTTGGATCAGCCACTTTTGAATCTCTGACTTTCAATTTCCTGGTAAGGTAATAGATAAGAAATTTACTTCTGTATGAAAGAAATGAGTTAAGGTAAAGTATAATAAACTCTATACCTAGAAAATATAAGAGTTAAAGAATAAAAAGAGTTAAGTCTAGGTGGGATTCTCTCTGAAGAGAAACTCTCTGGGCTCTGGAGATACAATCAGGGTCAAGATAGAGTGGGTATAGGGAAAAAGGCTGAGCAGAGCAAACTGTAGAGATAAATACAGAACTGTGGCCCAGGCTCCTGTATCTGAGGTTCTCTGTGGGTGCCCTGGAGATTCCTACACTGCTTGGCAGAGATACACAGAAATACACTGGGAACTCATTGTAATGTCCTAATGAAATCTCATAGAACAAAAGCAAACACAGGTAGGCGGGATGCTCCACTGAGCATTGGGCAGAGAATGCCCTTTATGCAGAAAGATCACTCCCCAAATTACCAGACACAAGATTGTAATTGGCAGGCAGGGGACCTCAGACCAAGGAATTCCAGCAGAAATAGAGTTCTTATATGAAATCCCTCTCATCAAGAAGGGCCTACTGATTTAACTTCTTTGAATCACTGAGGTTAGCTACATGCTCTCCATGCCCACTACCTACACGGGCTTGTACAAAAGACAATCAGCAGCACTTCTGAGTACATACAAAAATCACTTTAGGGCCTATGATGAGATATTTGCATATCCATCTTGATTGTTGTACTATTCACAGTAGCTAAGAAGTGGAAGTAGCCTATATATCCTCCTAGAGTGAGTGCACAAAGGAAATACATCATATGCAAAATGGAATTTATTCATATACAAAAATTTCAGGAAAATGGGTGGAACTGGAAATCATTGAGGGAAAAATACCACATTGAGACAGACAAACACCATGAGTTTTCTCATATGTAGATCCTGAATTTTAATGTGTGTGGGGGGGCATATGCCATGAAACTAGAAAGAAAACCATGAAGGGAAAAAGATTTCTGAAGGTTAGGGAAAAGAAAACAGGAAATAGGTAACATGTAAGCAGAACATGGATTATTGCAAGGAAGGAAGGGGAAAGTAGGGGGACAGATGGGGATAGGAGGTGGGGAGGAGAAACAGAACAAAGTATCTATGACAATATTGTGATGGGATGGAACCCATTATCTTGTGTGCTAGTTTACTCCTAAACTTTATTTTATTTTTAATTTTGTGTGTGTGTGTGTGTGTGCGCACGCGCGCGCGCGCGCGCGCGCGCGCGTGCACAAGGGCAGATGCCCACAAAAGCCAGAACCCCTGGAGCTGGAGTTATAACTGGTTGTAAATTGTACAGTATAGGTCCTGGGAACAGAAATCATGTTCTCTGAGAGGGCATGAGCTCTCTGAACAACTGAGTCATTTCCCCAGATAATGCTTCAAAAAATAATAATAATCTCTGACACTATTTCCTCTTTTTACTTAATGTCTCATTTTTATTGCTCCTTGGGAATTTCATTAGACACTGTATTAGTCAGGGTTGTCTAGAGGAACAGAATTGATAGAATACACAACCCACCCTCCACAAACGCACACGTGCACACACACACACACACACACACACACACACACACACACACACACAGAAAGGGGATTTGTTAGAGTGGCTTACGGACCATGGTCCAGCTACTCCAATAATGGCTGTCTACCATGGAAAATCCAAGTTCCAGTAGCTGTTCAGTCCATGAGGCTGGGTGCCTCAGCTGCTCTTCCATATACACCAGAACCCTGAAGAAGTATGCTCTATTGTCAGTGAAGGAATGGACCTGTCAGCAAAAGTGAGGGCAAGTAGATAAAAAGCAAAAGTTTCCTTCTTCTAGGTCCTGAAGGTGTGTTCCAGATTAAAAGTGGATCTTCCCATTTCAAAAGACATTAAATAGGATATGGAATTTGTCTTTAGGTTGAGTGAATATTTTTGTGGAGAAAAAAGAGGTTAAATAATTAAAACCTGCAGAATCTTTAAAAAGTCATTTCAGAGCTGTGGTCCGCTCTCTGTAAATGGGTGTACTGAGCTAGGAGATATCAAGATGCAAAGAACTCCCATGCTCATGGATCAGGATGATTAACATAGTAAAAATGTCCATCCTAACAAAAGAAATCTACAGAGTCAATGTAGTTTCCATCAAAATTCCAACACAGTTCTTCATCAGACTTGAAAGAACAATTCTCAATTTCATATGCAAATACTAAAAACTTGGGATAGCTAAAAAAAATCCTCAAAAATAAAAGAACTAGTAGATGCCCCACTATTCCTGATTTAAAGATGTACTACAGAATTACAGTAAGAAAAACCACATGGTATTGACATAAAAACAGACACTTTGATCAATGGACTGGAACTGAAGACCCAAACATGATTCCACACACATATTAAATCTACTTTTTGATAAGGAAGCTAGAAATACACTGAAAAAGATGAAAACATCTTCAACAAATGGCACTGGCTTTACTAGATGTGTGCTTATAGAAGAATGCAAATAGATTCATATTTATTACCCTGGACAAAACTCAAGTACTAGTGAACCAAAAACCTCAACATAAAACCAGATACAATGAACCTGATAGAAGGGAAACTGGGGAATAGATTTGATTGTACTGGAACAAGAGATAACTTTCTGAACAGAACACCAATAGCACAGGCACAAAGATCAACAATTAATAAATAGGACCTCATGAAACTGAAAAGCTTCTGTAATGCAATAAACATGATCAGTAAGACAACATGGCAGCCTACAGAATGGAAAAGATTTTTATGAACTCCACATCTAGTAAAGGACTAATATCCAAAATATATAAAGAACTCAAAAATTAGATATCAGAATAATCTAGTTATAAAATGTGGTACAGATATAATCAGAGAATTCTCAATATTGGAATATTAAATGGCTAAAAAAACTTAAATGTTCAGCATCCTTAGCCATCAGGGAAATTAAAATTAAAATTACTTGGAGATTTCCTCTTACACCTATTAGAATGGCTAAATTAATAACATAAGTGACAACTCATGTTGGTGAGGATGTGGAGCAAGGGAAACACTTCTCCATTGCTGGTGGGAGTGTAAACTTGTACAGCCACTATGGAAATCAATATGATGGTTCCTCAGAAAGTTGGGAGTTGATCTACCCCAAGACTCCAGCTATATATACTACTTTTGGGCATATGCCCACAGTATCCATCCTACCACAAGGAAACTTGCTCAGTCATGTTCATTGTGGCTTTATTCACAATGGCCAGAAACTGGAAACAACCTAGATGCCCCTCAACAGAAGTATGTATAGAGAAAATATAATACATTTACACAATGAAGTACTGTTACTATAGCTGTTAAAAAAAATGACATCATGAAATTTGGAGGCAAATGGATGAACTAGAAAAAAAAAAAACCTTCTGAATGAGGTAACCCAGATCCAGAAAGATGAATATGGTATGTGTTTACTTACACATGGATATTAGTCATTATATAAATGATAACCAAGCTACAATCTGTAGACTCAGAGAGGTTAGGTAAAGAGGAAGGGTCTAGGGAGGACTCAGGTATCTCTCTGGGAGGAGGACATAGAATAGGTTTTATTGGTGAACTGGAGGCAGGTAGGGATGGGAGTAGGAGGGGAATCAAGTGTCAGGTGGAGGAAGAGATGACAGAAATTGTGGGGGCCCTATGGGGTGGTTCAGAAACCTAGTGCAGTGAAACCTTATTGGAATCTATGAAGAAGATCCTAGTGAGGACTCCAACTAATGGAGGATACAGAATTTCAAATCCCTTCCCTCAGAGCTCAGGAAATCCTGTGGAAGAGGAGGGTGAGAGATTGAAGAGCCAGAGCCAGAGAGAATGAAGGACACTTGGATAACAAGGCCCTCTGAATCAACTAAACAAGGTGCATATGAGCTCACAGAGACTGAAGCAGCACACATAGAGCCTACATGAGTCTGTATTAGGTTCTCTGCATATATAGTGTAGCTATTAGCTTAGTGTTTTTATGGGACTGCTGACTGTGAGAATGAGTGGGTCTCTGACTCTTGTGCCTTCTTTTGGGAATCTTTTCCTCCTGTTTATGCCTCTGGTGCCTGCTTTTGGGACTCTTTTCCTCCTGTTGGGTTGTCATGTCCAACTTCAATATAATACTGTTTGCTTTATCTCATTATATTTTATTTTGTCATGTTGGGTTGTTATTTCTTAGAAACCTGTTATTTTCTAAATAGAGTAGAAAGTGAATGGATCCAGGGGTAGGGAAGGTGGGGAGAAACTAGGAGGGCTAAAGGGAGGAAAAACTATAATCAGGATATATTTCATGAGAAAAGAATCTATTTTCAGTAAAAGAAAAAATGTAAAAGAAAAAAATCATGATTTTAAAATACTTATTTTCCTATCTCCTCTAAAAACCAATTTGAAGTATGCAATCTTGGCACACATTGACCAATTCATACTGTGTTACTTTTGCCCTAGAGTAATATGAGTTGACATAACCTTTACAAATCAGGATTTGAAGAGGGGTAAAAAAGTTTGGTTGAAAATAAAATGCGACTTGTGACTCAAGGGCTTTAAACTTTTTAGAGAAGAGAAACCAAAGATTGGAGAAGGTTTCAGACTATACTTCACCTAAAAAATGTCATGCCAGAACTTTCAAAGTCATGATAATCTGACATCTTTCTTAATGTTGGTCTAGAAATCTTGTACTGTTCTCACCTCCTGAGGCATCAATTTTTCCCTGGAAACTAATTTATCCCAATGGACATGGTAAACTGGTTGTAGGATGCTTACAGTCTTGTTAAATGAAAGTATGTGTAAATTACTGAATGAAATAATAGGCATAAATAAAATAAATCAGAGCTTTGGTTTACCTGCATGTCTAATTGAAGGCTTAGAGGAGGAAATCAATGGCTCTTGATTCTACAATCCTAGGCCCTTGTCTATAACTCACTGTAGGTTCTTCCTCCTGCACTTAGGAGTTAGAGGCATGAATGAACTCCACATGGTATCCACAAAATGAGATCAGACTTTTGATAAAAATAGCAGCAAATTTGTAGGAAATGTACTCATTAATATGGAGGAAAGGATGATTCTTTGTTGAACTGAAATTACAATAAAATAACACACATGACAAATCAAAGTCCTAATGCAGGACAAAAATCAAACTGACTTACATAAAAAAAATTTGGTGTTGACATCAGAAATACTCTTCATCAAATGGATTCAGAAGTGGAAAACACAGCTGAGTCAAATTTGTGTACAGACTTCCAAGTTGTGTCACTCAGGTAACCCAAGACACCGCTCCATCAACTGAACTACTCTTAGCCAGTTTGTGTCTCAGATAATTGCATGTCTAGGTTCCCCATTGTAAAGAAGGGACAAATATATCACTGTGCTCTCTAACAGTGCTCTTGTGGGTGTTCAACATGTTAATTTGGGTAAGATGTTTGTAATGGTGCCTGTCACATAATTCTCAATAATTACTGCTCTTATTACCATTAATCTTCCAATGACATTCAACTTCCATAAAAGATGGGGGAAATAAATCATATCAATTTTTCAAAATGCATAAGAATAGGTCAATGAGCTTCTGGCATATCTGGAAGGATATGCTTGAGGGATAATTATTTTTTAATTATTATTCTTAATCTTGATAGTAATAATTGTGATTATTATCATTTATCGAGTTTGCATCTTGTCTTACAGTAGTTACCTAAGGAACTGCACACCACTCTTCCAATTGAGTAATATAAAAGCATAACTGGAAGAGTTTTGTCAATTATTTCTCTTTCTCAATTGTTTCATCTAAATCTAAATTATCAACATAAGCAGAAGAACTTTGAGACCAACAGGATTGAGTGTAGCTAACATAAAATGAGAACATTAAAAGTAGAATAAAAACAGATACTTGAGATTCTTCAGAACTAAAGAAAGAGATGAAAGGACTTAATTGGAAACAAGGACTTTTGCCAGAAAATCACTTTTTTTCTCAGTCAATTGGAGTGTGATGGGAAGTCAGTAACAATGGGCAATGGCTACACTTGGGTCTACTGCAACAGAAGAGTTGAAAGTTGCTTGGAGATTATTTTTTAAAATATCTTGTAGCTATAATAGTTATATCCCCACATAAAAATTCAAAACTAAGAGGCTTAAAGTTACAACAATTTGTATGCTCAAAAATCTGTGATTTGGTGCATATTTTTCTGAGCAGCATTTGGATAGTCATTACCAGAATCCTCTTGAAGCTGTAAGCACATGACAAAGCCCAGGAATTAGGTGGTCCAACAGCCTCAGGTTTTGACTATGTTAGCTAAGGCTGTCAATCAAAGAACTCTGGCAAAACTGTACACCATTCCTTCAATGAAATAACCTAGACTTCAAAATATGGTCATAATAACATACCAAAGAGCAGCTCAATATTATGTCTCAAAACATAGGTTGATTCCTGAGCTGTGAGCTAACCATATAAACCATTAGTATCCCATTGACCAAAGACAGTCATAGAAATAAACCCAGAATTACTTTAAGAGAGACTACTCTAGGACATGTTTATCACCAGATGTCTATAATTTCTACCACTTAAATAATTCTCTACTCCAATGGCCAAAATATGAGCAGAAAACAGTATGTGTGTTTGAGATCTATTGCATCCCCAAAGCTAGATAGAACTTTTGATCTATTGATCAAAACAATGGACAATGTTGCTAAAAAGATTTCATTCTCATATTTTATTATCAAATAACAAAGCTAAAGGAAATCTATTACCTGCACATTCTCAGAATGATAAAGAGAAATTTCCAGTGGTCCCTTTCAATACTAGACTTAGTGCTAACTCACTTAGCAAGGGGAAGATTTCTGAGGTCTTCAATATACAATCTATAGTTGTTACCCCCAAGTTACTTTAGGGGCTGTGTTCAAACAAAATAATGATTTCTCTTTGTCTTCTTTGATTTACAAGGTTAAGATTTCTCCCAATAATTATATGGTGAGATAACAAAATATACAAAATAAAAAAAAGTTTATTTAGAAACTCTAAATAAACTTTAAGCAAAGACTTGCTTGGCAAATGTTAAACATAGGGTTATAGATATACATTGGAAGAATCACTCTTCAAATGCCACACATGGTAAGACAATGAGTATGTTAGTGGCATGTGTTCTTGTGAGAAGAAAAACACTGTTAGTATTATTATGGAGGTAAACACTACAGAAGAGAATTTCATCACTAGTGGCATAAACACAAGGACAAGTACCTCTTTGTATCTCCACAAAAATAGGAGGCTGAAAAGGTTCCCAATGGATCTGTATGCCCTGGATCAAAGTTAGAGTAACAGCATGAAATTCTGTTTCCAGGGTGATCCAGAGGCAGTGCCTGAATGAAATGCCAGGTGTTCTCCCATGGGAAAGGAGGATGCATTTTGCATTCTGTTTTGGAATGACTGATAAACATGAATAACCAGTGACAGAGGAGGGAGTGCATCATAGATGTGATTCATTTCCCAACAAAGATTTATCCTCCTTTCTGTTACATAGCTTCATTGCCAAGAAGAAAAAAGCAAGGTCAACACTGTACTTCCCTGTACCTGGCTACAGATACATGGCAACATAACTGACTGCTTGCCTAGGATGACACCAGTGCAAGTAATGAGCATTACTTCCACATGTAGTCAGTTAATTTAAAAAAAAAATTAACCATGGAATCTTTGTTCACATGTTTTCATCCCTGATTTATACCAACTGACCTTCCAAGAGAACTTAGAAACACATGAGGATGGTATGTGTTCTTTTTTAGCCTTGGACTCTAGAAGACTGTCTGGAATAGAATGTCAAAGCATCTTCTTCCAATTCTCCTCAACTGAGTTGAACGGAAGCCAACATAAGCTTTTATTCTGTTAATCCATTTACAATTGGTAATCTATTTGTTATAGTAAGTGGGACTTCCTTAACTAATAAATGAGATTTGCAGGAATTTTAGCTCCACTGGAATTATAATGTTCATGGACTGGATTAGTCAACACAGCAAATTAAGGAGCCAGGAATTGTGCTTTTGAGCCTTGAGATTGGCAAGTAGTTACATTAGCATATACAGAAAAAGTAGTGAGACCAGCGTTACTGAAAAAAAAATAACAGTAGGAAATGAGATTCACAAGGTAAGTACTAATGTTTGGCTGTGGGTCTGCAGCTGTTTCCTTCAGTTGCTGAATGAAGCCTCTCTGAAGACAACTGGGCTAGGCAGCAATCTATTTGTATAGCAGAATATCACATTGATATCTTTTTCCTCCAGTCATGTTTGGTTCTATCCTATGTCTATGCGTCATCTAGCCTGTGGGTGGAGCTCAGGGAATCCTGCAGAAGAGGGGGAGAAAGGATTGTAGGAGCCAGAGGGGTCAACAACACCACAAGAAAACCAGCAGAATTAGCTAATCTGGGCTCATAGGGGCTCACAGTGACTGAACAAACAACCAGGGAGCCTTCATAGAACTGACCTAAGGCACTCTGCATATATGTTACATTTGTTTACATGTCATACGGCTTTCTCATTTTATGATTGTTTTTGTACTGTTCTCTCAAAGGGGGCTTGTGAGTGTCAAATTCTTCATTTTTTTCTCTTCTGCTTCATCAAAACCTCAGAATCTGGAAGAAAAATGGTAAAATAATTCCCACTGCAGTTGTGTTTTTTCACAATGTGTCAACTAAGGCAGTATTAATTAGGCATGAAACATCACATCTAAACACAAACAGCAGCCATATCAAAATCATACTTTACTATAAAAGTTGTATTGCTTAGAAACTTCCTGTATTCTTCTCTAAGATCAGATTAGACTTTCCACATTGAAAGGTCTCTAATTAAGCATGGACACCTTCCATAACTTCTAGAAAAGTACTGCAGGAAACTCTATCCATCAACATCTCAGCTTCAGCATCATATTCATAAATAAATGCATTTGGATCAACCATGTAAGACACAACAGGCATAAACTACAAAGATGAGGGACAGAACTTATGGTTTCCTATTTCCAAACTGGGTAAAAGTGGGCATCTCCCTCAAAAATTCATGAACTTCACTTTCTATCCTAGCTTCATTTCTGTTGCTTTGAGAAAATACCCTGACAAAGAGCAACTTGGGGGCAAAGGGATTTTTGTTAGCTCTCAATCCTATCATTATAATAAGGGAGTCAAAGTGGCAGGAACCTGAAGCAACTGGCCCATCCCATTTTCAGTTAAGAACAGAGATGAATGATTAGATTCATATTTAATACTTGGTTTGCTTCCTTTATTCTATACAGCCCAGGACCCCAAATGAGGGAATGGTGCTGCTCACTTTTAGAATGAGCTGGCCCACACCAATTAAGATAGTTCCCCACCAAGATATGGCCACAATCCAACCTGATATAGAGAATTCCTCATTAATGCTCTCTTACCAGGTGATTCTAGGTGGTATCAAGTTGAAAATTAAAACCAAACATCATACTTCCTTAATATTTATCAGATCTGCTGGGGATCAAGAATGAAGGGATTTAGTAAAACAGAAGTTAAAATTTTGAATACTGAAATAATTGTATATGGACAAAAACACCTATTATCAAGGTCTTGAAGAATCTCAGCACCTTGCCTTTGGCAATGGTATTTTAATAACTTTGTTCACTACCAAAGTCTTCACAATAAATCCGTATCCTGGAAAAACATTTTATTTAGCATGCTTCCAACTCATAGTTGGTTAGCTGCTATGATGAAAGTGTTTCCTTCCATGTACCTGCTTTAGAAAGGATGAAAACTCCCAGATATAGGACTCAATGCTAAACACAGAGAAGAGCAAGGTACTGTGCCTCTTACCAATTCTGGAGTTTCATTATGTCAGCACTTTTTAGATGATTCTAGATTCTCTGGAGATAGAATGAAAGAATCCTGTTAATATAAAATGGAAATGCCATGTTCAATATCAGCTTTGTTTGTGCTGTGGGATGTCATTCTGTATGCTGTGAATATGTGTTGCTCTGATTGGTTGATAAATAAAATGCTGATTGACCAGTAACCAGGCAGGAAGTATATGCAGGCAAACAGACTAGGAGAATTCTGGAAAGAGGAAGGACAGGGTCAGGAGTCGCCAGCCAGACACAGAGGAAGCAAGATGACAAGGCAGAACTGAGAAAAGGTACCAAGACACATGGCTGAACATAAATAAGAATTATGGGTTAATTTAAGTGTAAGAAGTAGTCAGTAATAAGCCTGAGCTAATGGCCAAGTTATAATTCTGAATGATTATTTTATAAGTGGGCCACAGGAATGCATGAGAGGCGGGGCTTGGTGGGACCTGAGAAACATACAACTATATATTTTGGTAGGAAAAATGAAACAGAAAAATAATAATTTCTATCTAGTATCAGAAAAAGAGGGAAAGAGAGAGAGAGAGAGAGACAAAGACAGAGAGAAACAGAGAGAAATTGACTTTAACCAAAGGTATGTGAGATGATACATTCAATTGCTTAGGTTCAAAACACATCACTTTCTTGGTATAAAACTGTTTTGAGAATTGGAAAAGTAAACTGGGGATATATTTTGTACAAAGATGTTCCCTCAGGAGCAGATCTATATCTTTTACCATTTTTTGCACAGATTTGATCTAGCACTTCCCTACATATGGTCTGACAAAATACTTTGTATAGTCTATAGGCTCAAAAGATATTTTAAACAAATGAGTAAAAGTCAGTAAACATCACAAAAGTGACAAATAAATCAAAGAGCCATTTGTCTCAGAAAGAGACTTTCTCTAGAGGAACACGTGACATTTCAGATATTGAAGAATGTTCTTTAGACACGCCTTTCTAGGCAAAGCTTTATAATCACTTACTATGTTACAAAAGAAAAAAAGTCCCATCCTATTACTTACTATGCATATAAATAGCAACTTTAAACCATATTCACTGCTCCATAGTCTGAACAAATGGAACAATAATTTCTACTTGATTATAAAAATAATCAATATCCTAAAGCAAAACATACAGTAGCTTTCAAATAGAATTAAGGTATAATCAAATGTAAGCAATAATTCTCTCAATGACCACTGATACATGTCCCTCAACTTTTCAAAGTTGTATTTAGAACTAAATGTAGCAACAAAAATTTAGTGTGTCCATTTTTTTGTGTGTGTGAAAAAGGCATGTAGTGTCTTACAATCCAAATAAAACAGATTTGTACTAGTAAGGTTCATTTTTGTCTAGCTAACTTCCATCTCTTATGTAGCTAATAAATATTCTTTATAAACATTTTCAATTCACCAAGATCTTCAGAACATATCTTCTCTACATACTAGCTATTATATCTTCCCCTTATCAATATTTATTATCTACTGTATATCATGGACTATGCTTGGCTTTTGTGTGAGAAGAAAAAGATGTAAAGAAAGAAATGTGTCTACTATGAGTAATAAAAGTAACAGAAAAGTTCCCTGAGGTAAATAAGATAAACCTTTGGCTTGCTGTGTGGCATTAACATTGTCAATGTCTTGGGATCTACAATTATCTAGGAGATAAACCTCTGAGCCTGCCAATGAGGAAGCCATGAGAACCAGTTAACAGAAGTAGGAAAACCAACCTAAATGTATGTAACACCATTTCATGAACTGGGATTCAAGACTGAATGAAAAGGAGCACTAGCATTCATATGACTGTGGGTACAACGTGACCAGCACCCCTCAAGCTCTTGCCATGATGGACTACACCCTCAACCTGTGAGCCAAAAGGAATTCCTCAGTATTTTTGTCAAAGCAATGAAACAACTCATAGAGAAAATTGTGCCATTGGAATTGTGCTGTTGCCAGAATAAAGCTGTTCATGTGGTTCTTGGACCTATGCAATGCAGTTAAGGAGGAAATGTGGAAGAGTTTAGAACTTTGGGCTACAAAAGCCCTAGAATAGTACAAGTAGAGCTTAATGGGCCATTCTGGTGGGAATTTGAATGACAAAAATCCTGTGAGAAGGGTGGACAGTGGAGGCCTAGCTCATGAACTTTCTGAAGAAAGTTACAGTCCTACTGGCAACTGATCTGGACACCATTCAAGTTATATTCAGTCAAAGGTGGTGACTGCATTCTATGTGTGCCTGAGAACTTAACTGAAGCTTATCACAAAAAGCAATTGACCAATTGTTTCATAGAAGAAATTTCAAAACCATAACACAGGAACATATTCAATCTGTGACATGGTTAAATATGACAGCTCTTATTTAGATTTATTGTGTGTGTGTGTGTGTGTGTGTGTGTGAGAGAGAGAGAGAGAGAGAGAGAGAGAGAGAGAGAGAGAGAGAGAGAGACTGAGAGAGAGAGAGAGAGAGACTGAGAGAGAGAGACTGAGAGAGAGAGACTGAGAGAGAGAGAGAACAAAAAGATGAATATGAATTTTGTCAAGGAAAGCATATGTGTTGGCAAGGAGGGTTTAGAGAAAGCAGATATAATTATTTTTTTATATTGACAATGTAATTGTTTTATTGTTAAAGGTATTATTCCTAGTAAATAGAAATATCTTCCTCTATGCTTGGAGTGGGGGAATAGGAAACATGCTCCAAGGGCAAGACTCTCCCATTAAATGTGACATTCTGAAAATCTTAACTAATTTAAAAGGAATTTAAACTAAGAATGTTACTGAAGGAGCTTACTGTTCTTAAAACAAAGAGGGTGGGGTAAGTGTTTTCCCCAGGTTAGCTTAGAAGGAACACCAAGGCCAATGAAATATGATGTGAGACCAGGCAGACTGACTATATCTTGAGTTTTCAGCAAAACTTGGAAGCATCTTATGTTTGGTACTAGTGTTATATACTGATATATGCAAGAGTGAGAAGATGATGGAGGCCGGTGCCATGGTCCAGAAAGGTTGATGAGTCTAGGCAAAGTGTAGCAGGGTTGAATTCCCTACAAAGAATCCTCCATGGCTCACAGCACAATGCTGAAAAGGTAAAGCCATAGTTTCAATAAGAACCATAGAATATTGGAAATACCATAAGTGTTGGATGTCTACTGAGAAATAATGCATGAACCATGTACACCTTGCCCAAGAGAAAGGCTACATGAGCCACAGGAAAGCTGGAGAAAATCGGCTACAAGACTCCTAGAGCCCAGATGATTCTATCAGGAGTCCTGGATGACCCAAAAGGAGCTATAATTGGCGTTTGCTCTGCTTGTAGATGAATTTCTAAAATTGTCTGATTAAATAAAAAACATGGAGCCAAACATAAGGGTGAAAGCCTTAGATCAGGGAAATAGGGAAAGCCACCACCAACCTTACCATGCCAACTCTGCAGCTTCTAAATGCAAGTTACATCCAGTCTACCCACACCTTTATTGCCTTGCTGTTCTGCCCTCTCATTGTCTATCTTGGACCAATTACCTCACTTCCTCTTCCTGCACAGCTCCGTCACTTTCTGTCTGTCTGTACAGACCTTCAGGTCTCTATGGTTGATATTGGGATTAAAGGCATGTGTCACCATGCTTGGCTCTGTTCCCTAGTGTGGCCTTGAACACACAGAGATCCTGCCTGCTAAGGGATTAAGGGCCTGTGCTGCCTGACTTCTTTGTTTAGTTAAAAATGCTGGCCTTTCCCCCTGATCTCTGGGCAAGCTTTATTTATTAAAGCACAAATAAAATATCCCCACATCTGCTAGTGTGTGTTCTTGGTTTTGATCTTTCCTTGCTATGCATCCACTTTTCCCTGTTGAAATGGAAAGGTTTATTCAGTGTCGGTGACACTGGAAAGATGTAACTAGTTTTCAGTCCCGTTTTTTAAATAAATGCTCACAGTTGAAACATGGCCTCAAGTCTCAGAAGAGACTGAAGCTTGGGACTTTGTTAGAACTGCTAGAGACAATGGGGACTTCTGAAGTTAGACCAAATGAATTTTTGCACTGTAAGACAGCAATGAGCACATGGGGATAGGGTGAGAAGTTATGGTTCAACGGCCACATGTTTCAGTGTCAACTTTATGCCTTGCTAACCTTGTGATTGTTAACACTCCTTGTTAATTTGACAGGTTCTAGAGTCACCTAGAAATAAATCTTGGGGCAAGTTTGTGAGGGAGTCTTTAGACTAAACTAAGTGGAAAGACGTACACTAAACGTATGTGGCACCATTTTATGGGCAGTGGTCACTAAGTGAATAAAAAGAAGGTGGGCTGAGGACCAGTACTCATCTTTGTCTGCTTCCTGACTAGATGCAATGTGATCAATTGCCTCAAACTCCTGTGGCCAAGACTACTATGAGCCAAATTATCCTTTTCATCCTAAAGCTGTTTTGCTCAAGTATTTTGTCACAGCAACAGGAAAGTAAGTGGTACAGTGTCACAGGGCCTACCAGTGTTTGCATATGTGACATAAATCTTAACAGCAAATTTGTTTATAAATGTACATAGATAGATTCAATTAACGTTTCTCATCTGACACAACAATGTTCCCTCAAACAGCCACAGGACCTAACAGAACCCCAATATTAAACATTAGAAGCCCTCTTTGTAATTGCTGATCAGGCCTGTCTAAGACACCCCCAAACATACAACCTACTGTTTGTCCCTGGTTGGCCCCAGAGGTGTAAGATTAATATCTCTTGCTAAGAACATTATACATTTCAGAAACAGGGCCCAAAGACCCCTGAGCTGAAACTTATCTACATGCCTCCTCCCTAAGGCCTAGCTTGTACCATGCAAGCTTCCCAAGGAAGGAAGCAAACAATAGTTTTACCCAGCTTTGATGCCCATGAAGCACATGAAATATCAGGATGGCATAACAGCCCTAAGGGTGCTGTAGTGGTATGCATACCTTAGCAGAAACCAACATCTTTCTAACCAGATTTAGGATCCTCTCAAAAAGAAGGAAACCATGCCTGGTAGTGGAAAACTAACTAACTTTTTCCTGCTAGTAAAGCCATGTCTATTTGGAGAGAATCTATAATTGCTACTTTACTAAACCAGCATAATCCCTAACAACAATCTATAAATATTTATCCTTATACCTACAGAAAAGTGTGATCTTCACCTCTCACCAAGGAAGCCTCTCTTTTCAACAGACAGACCATTACAAAAGACCACAACCAATCAAAATGCAGAATTGTGGAGCCCAGTCCCAAAGGAGACATCGACAAAGCACTCCCACACATATGGCTCAGGGAGCATTACATAAGAGGGGAAGAAAGAAAGAAAGAAAGAAAGAAAGAAAGAAAGAAAGAAAGAAAGAAAGAAAGAAAGAAAGAAAGAAAGAAAGAAAGAAAGAAAGACCCAGAGGATCAAGGAGCATGCTGTGAGATGGTGTTTCCTAGTAGTGTCAGAAGTCACATCCATGAAGTCTCACCAACATGACTGGCCAAAACTGAGCTGACCAAAGATAACATCAGTAGGGTTGCCAAAGTGAGCAAAGAAAAATCATGAGGCCTCAACCCTACACAAAGAACTATAGACAACTGAGGAAAGTTGTGTGAGGCAGATGTGGTCTTCCCCAGGGAGGGGGAGGGCACAGCAATTGGTTGCCCAGTACCAAATGGTCAGCCCTAAAAACATACATACAAGTAACATTATACAGACTTAACAGTTATATTTAGAAGTATTTCCTAATATATATATCCAATAGCAATGAAAAAGGCCATGAATTTGAGAGTGAGGAGTGGTATGTAGTGGGAAGGCTTGAAGGGAGAAAGGGAAGAGAGAAATATTGTAATCATATTATAATCTCAAAGAGTTAAAAAATTGAAAAAAAAATCCTAGCAGATAATACAATAGAAATTGGACAAAGAAGAGATTTGGAGGGATAGGGTAGAAGATGGATCAGAAGTGATCAGAAATTGAAGAAAATGAGAATGCCATTGGGCTGTGGTGTGCCTACACAACAGAGCAATGTGAGGTTAGTGCATGGTGGGTAGACTCCGAGGACAGAACATGATTATTATAGGTTTTGGTTCAGCTTATATTGGGATGGTAAGTGTGTACGAGCAGAAAACTAGTAATAGACACAATCAGAGGCTTGATGTTGTCTTAAGGAGGTTGAATTTATTATTTACCTTGTAATGTTTGATTAATCCATATTCCATATTAAATGACAAGTTCTTGGGCCCAAATTCTTTCTAAGACGTTTATAAGGTAGTCGTTGTCTTAATCGGGGTTATTATTACTGTGGTGAAACAGTGATAAAAAGCAACCTATGAAGCAAAGTGTTTACTTTGCTTACACTTCTATGTCACAGCTCGTCATGGAAGAAGTCAAGGCAGGAACTCAGGAGAGCAGGAATCAGGAGGCAAGAGCTGATGCAGAGGGCACAGAGGAATGTTTCTCACTCGCTCCTTATAGCCTGTTCATCCTACTTTCTTATATAACCCAAGACCAGAAGCTCACAAATGACATCCCATAATGGTCTGGGTCCTGCCACATCAAAAACTAATTAAGAAAATGCCCTACAGACATGCTTAGAGCCTGATATTGTAGGGAGCCGCCATTCTAAGATGGCGCTGACTTCCTGGTAGCCTAGCTGTAAACAACTCCATAATTGGCTATGCTCCTAGGACTACGTGTCCCTAGGCCCGCGCATGCACGTATATGGTAATTGGCTCTATGTCCTCATCCTATCCCGTGGCTCCCCGTGCTCGCATTCTGGCAGGATCCAATCATGGACTGACCCGTTTGCTTGAATCCTCATATAAGCAGCTGCAATTTAGTTCTCGGGGCCCCTCACCTCCAGCTCTCCCTTAATCAAGAGGCGCTCCAATAAAGTGTGATCTGAGAAGAACCCTCGAGTGGTGGTCGTTCTTCCTCGCTGGCTGAGGAGCTCGCCACATGATATTATCAATGTGTTTTGGGGGGTGAATGTTACCAATGTAAGCTTGTTCTTGTGTTTCTTTTTTTCATATACTCTATAAACATAAAACAGTAATAATAATAATGAAATAGCTCATAACCATCTTCATTATCATTATCATATTCACTATCATCATGACAATTATCATCACAACCATCACCTTCAGCAGTAGCAACAGCAGCAGCAACAGGCATCATCTGAGCTCTTATATGTCTTAGTTATGCTGTTTTTTTTAATATCATACTACCATTTGAAATATGTGCCTCACTTTACACATGATTGAACACAGGCATATAAAAACAGCCAACATCTTCCATTCCGTGTAGCTAGTAAAGGACAGAGTAGCCAAGATTCTTAACAAAATCTGATATAAATCTTTAACCCTCATGCATTCTTGCTTCATTTGGTGAGTATTTGTCTTTATTTTATCCTCCTTTGATGGGTTATTCAACTTGATGTTACAAAGGCCTGGTTTCTTTCCAGGAACTGTATGATAAGGTGTGCAAGGTCTGAGATCAGCCTAGTTTCTGGACTAGATGTGAGCCTCACCCCTAGATCAAAAGTCACTAAACACATTTAACTTGGAAACATAAAAAGTATGCAAGGCTAAAAGTATTTTACCATCTATGAAATATATATATATTCGTTTTTACCTTCACTAAAATTGACAGGTATCATTAAAGCCTCCTCCATAAAACTTCTCAGCAGTTAACAAAATCTCAGTCTCTACAAGGAAAAGTGAAGGCATATTTTTTTAAATGTATAAACTGAATTTTCAGAGGTACAGCGTTGGAGGTTGCCATGGTAACTTTTCTCTCTCCTTCCCACTGTTTTTGGCAAGTTTTTTTTATTATTATTATTAAAGAAAACAAAAAATATATAAATGACCTCATTAGCACCATTTCCAGTGGACTGAGACTACTTTTCCAAACATCTTATAGTCCAAGGAACACACCAATGATACAGTGAACTGCAGGGGGTGGGGCAGTTTAGTTCCTCCACTTTAAAAAAAATATGAATGCATCCACTCATTCATTCACTGCATACAATCTTGGATTTCTTCACCAAAAATGTTCCAGTCTAGGACCTTATGAATATACTCTTGAAAAAGAACCCTCCCTGAGACACTTGAGAGAGTCTATCATGTAGGGGGAGGGAGAAAATAAAAACTGCAAGACAATATATAAGAGGAATTCAAAATGATGTATGTTCAGATGTTCATACCTGTCTCATTTGGCAGCACTCATGGACAAGGCTTGTTGGAAGAAATCCTTACATTATCCTGAAAACCTAACCAGGAACTAACAGCAGAGAAAGGTGGATGTAATCATCACATGTCTTCTTCCCTGGCTGAAGACCAGAGTTGTGCATACCCAAGGTGTATTTGTGGTTTACAGATTAATATGAAGTGAAGAATCTGGCTGATAACACTGAATGCATGGTGCAATATAAAGAGACAATATGAGCGTGTGTTAGGATAACGAGATGGAACAGCAGGAAGTTAAGAGAATCAGCTTGAATGGGATTAAATATTCTTTATTCTCCATGTATTGAAGTGAGTTCTCTCTCTCTCTCTCTCTCTCTCTCTCTCTCTCTCTCTCTCTCTCTCTCTCTCTCTCTCACACACACACACACACACACACACACACACACACACACACACACACACACACAATCTTGTAGCAAAACTAAAATAATTTCTGGCCAAGATTTAAATTAAGCATTACCTAAAATAAGAAAAAAAACATCAGTTAATGCTCTATGTAGCTTTTGTTCTCAATAAATAAAAGCAAGCATTGGTACACGCAAATGAGTTGCAGCAATTTCCTCATTATTTTCTTCCATTTTTTCCCCAAGTGGCAGCAATTGGAAATCAAACTTCAAATAAGCTGTGCTTAACGTATTCTCTCCACACCTTGGGAAAAAACAAAAACGTTTCTCTTGAACCCATGAATTCATGATGGTTAGCAGGTACAGAAAATATTGTACCTTATAATAAAATGCATCTTGGACATTCGGCTAAAGCAGGGCTGATCCTAATACTACCAAAGTAATTCGAAAGTATCCTGATTTCAGTTGTGTTTAAAAGGTCATTTGTCCAGCCCCTGGAAGTTCCTTGGGCTTTTACTTGAAAACTTATGAGTTGTCAATAGTCCCTAACTTAGATTCTCTCACACTGAAATACTTTCATGAACAGGAAAATTGCTTTTGTTTTCAAGGTCAGAATATTATTTTAACACCTAATTGCAGCTCTGAGCTTCACATGGTAGGCTGGAAATCTCCCTGTTCCCCACTGGATATATCATCTCAAGGTGGCCACAAGCCTTGTATCCCATGGTGATCAGGAGTTATATCTGGCAGCTGCTTAAGTCCCCAGTTAATTAAAAATCAGAAACCAAATTAATTATTACTTAATATATGCAGTTGGCTTGATAACTAAATTTTTTACAAGAGAATAATAAGGACAAATGATATGAGCAAAATGATCCTAACAGATAAAAAAATCTGAGACACAGAAATTTTTTGTGATAGTTCAGCAGCTATTACCTTCCCTACCATATTAAGAATAATTCATCTCCAGGCACAAAAAGCAGAGTATATGATAGACAAGCTTTGACATGTGAACAATAGAGGGATACCAAGGCATGGCTTGGTACAAAGACAATGGGGTTCATGAAGGCTAGAAACAATGGGAACTGACCTGACTCCTTCCACATCTTGTTCTTGGGCCAGGCTTTCCCTACCACAATTCTCTACATATCATTAAAACAGTATCTTAACTGGCACCTAGCAAGATGGCTAGGTAAACAGCTGTGAATGGGAAGTGAGAGATCTCAGACTATTTCTGCCATGAGGATTTCTTGCATGGCTTCATGTAAGGTCCAATGACTTTGCAAATCTAACTAGAAAGTCTTAGAGTTAGAATTAGGAATGAACAGCATTCAATAGCTTCTGGTTTACCCTGGAGAAATCAGTAAGCTTCAGACTCTGGTTTGTTAAAACAGAACAATGCATCTTCTTTCCTAGGCAGAGAAGGCAGCAGAGAAATTTAGGTACAACTATTAAGAGTTCAGAGGAAGATATTCAGATTCTTCTTAGACTCAAAAGCTGATGGCTCTCTTTTTTTCCCTTTTTGCCTTTGGGCATTCATCTTAATTGACATTTCTACAGCTTTCCTAATACCAAGGAGACTCACTATGTCTAGACATCTTCAGGGCAACTTTATGCTGCTTCCACAGAGCAATTTATTAAGGGTAATTCATTGTGTATATCTATCATCTTTCAACCGTGACATCAAAAATGACATTGGCTTTTTAAAATTCATATTAGCATTTTTTCCCATGGGCCCTAAGCCCTCTTAGCTCATTGTGACCTGTTACCATCCCAAAAAGAGACTTGTGCTCAAATCTTCAAACCTCATTACAGACAGGGAAACTGAGTGTTATAGATGAGTAATTGCTCCCAAGAGAAAAAAAAGTGAATTTCCAGTAGAGAGGAGATTAGGAAATAAAATCTCAATACTCTGCCTCATAAGAATAACTTCCATGGTAGAATTCAATGAGAGACGCAGAAAGGAACACTCCAAACACAATTGGGTCTCTTCTCAGCTTGCTAAGGTGTTTGATATATACCCCGGCTATGTACATAAATTATAATAATAGAAATGCAGATAATATTTACAGAATATGTACATTATGTTGAGTATTTGCTCCTCATTTAATTCTCATGACAATCCTAGTATAGCAGGATTGGGTAATTTGTAGTTACAAAGTCATTGGATTAAAGAATAAAAGAAGTCAAAATATCATAAAGATATATATCAAATTACAAATATGCTGGAGACACAGGAGTAGAAGCAAAATGTCTGAGGGAACAAAGGGACAACTGAAGGGTAGAAAGACATGACAAGGGGAGATAAGTGAGAATGAGGTAAATATGCACTGTGTTACATGCTTGCTTGAAATGACCTTAGGTAAAATTATGACAAAAATAAATAAAATTTAACAAAAATATCTTATTAAAGGACAAGTGTTTATTTAGATAAACTAATATAAAGGAATGATAGGGAGACAGGGAAATAGGGAAACCAGTCAAGATTTGAGTTCAAATTCTACTTGAGTGGTTCATGGGTTATGTGGTATGTGCTACCATGAAAACCAAATGCAGTGTGACTTTCCTGACTGGGTTCATTTCTGGCTTCCCACTACTGTAGGCCCTCAACAACTCATCTTTCCTGACTCTGCAATATCATGTCCCACCACTCTCCTTTTCCACTTTTTGGGTTAGATCAAGTCTACTCTCAAGGTCTTCAATAGACCATTGCCTCTCTACCAGAGAACCTCTTCATATTCTGGTTGTTCTTCCTAGAATTCAGTCCCTACCTTCAAATCTTGCATCAACAGTTAATTGTGCCTACAATACAGCATGGGGATTCTCCTTGATCTAAGTTTTATCGTCCTGAAAGTTTGTATAGTACACATCTCTCTTCATGCATTTTAAATATAGACACACGCATACAGAGAAATTTTATCAGTGGCTCAGGATCACAATGCTAAACAGTGACTGAGCTAAAGCCCAAATATAGTTCTGATTCTAAAATTTAGGTTCTTTGGACTTAAGCTGTTCCCAACTGCCTTGTCAACTTTTCTCATTGCTGAGATCAAATACCTGACAGCAATTTAAGGAAAGAATGGGTGGGTTTTATTTGAGCTTACAACTTTAGGGAATGTAGTCCACCACAGCAGGGAAGGCATGCCGATAAAAACAGACAGCTAGCCGGTCACAATGAATCTGAATTCAGAAAGCAAAGGGGGATAAGTGGTTGTGCTCACATTTCTTTATCTTTTTTGACTCCGTCTTGGACCCTAGCCCATACTATGGTGCTATCCAAAGTTAAAGTGGGTCTTCTCTCCTCAATTTGAAAGATTATCTTGTGTTCTCAGAGGTTCACCTAATCTCTATAGGCCCTCAGAAGCATGAATGGAGGTTTGATTCCTAAGAGACTCTAATTTCTATCAATGTGACAATATGAACCATTACAACTTAGCTATCAGAGCATCTCATGGTATAAGTTGTTGAATTTTTCACAAGACTAAGATGACATTTCATTCTGCCCCTGATCTCTGATCACCTTGCTGACCTAAAGTACCATCTGACTAATCCTGAAGGAAAGTCACATGACAGTGATATTGTCTATTCTTCTGGGAATGGTTATTTAAAAGGGACTTAGGATAAAATCAAAAGTACTTGGCCAGGTGTGGTGGCCAATATCAGTATCTCAGGACTTGACAGGTAGCTCCAGGAGGAGCACTAGATAGGTCAGGCCAGTCTCATCTATCTAGTTATACCCTATCTCAGAAATCTCGAGTGTTTGGAGGATGTAGGCCATTAGTAAAGCACTTGTTCATCCTTCACCAGGCCCTGGGTTTCAGTTCTTCTGCAAGACACACACAGATAAAAGAATTCAGGTCACTGAGGTTGGATTGTTGTATTATGTGAGCTAGTTGATTTTAAAAAAAGACAAATGTTAAGTAATTTCTTCATTTACTTAGTTTAACATAAAGTTCATGATACCCACTACACTTGGGACTTACCCTACTACAAGGCATACATGAGATTTTTGATATGCCATTTCATCAACTCATGAGAAATCAAACAAGTATCAAATAGTGAAATGTACCAATAAATACTTCAAACTGTGACTGCGAGAGAAAAAGAACATAGAGATGAGACAAAGAGTCACAAAGCAAGGAGATGGCTTCTGTAATTGCTTTTTCTTGTAGTCTCAGACCTTGAAGAGTGTGTCATTTCTTCTACAAGCAAAGAGCTGAGGTGAAGGGAAACAGAAAACATTGTCAAAGTCAAGAATGTGATAAGGATCAGCTAGTGTGTTGTAATGAAAGTATAGAAAGAAGAAAAGAAGCAGCCTAACTACAGAGACAGGTAGACAAGGAAATCATCCACATTCTTGTACTGTGGCCTGAGTACTCACCAGTGTGAAACCGGGTACTAGAGGAAAGGCAAGAACAAAACGGAAGTTCACACTATTCTTGGGTTGGCATTCAAGCCAGAGTCTGTAGCAACAGATAGACTTCATGCTGCCAAAGTTTTACAAGACACAGTACAGGCTTTGGACTTTAATCTAATTGCATATAAAGCCTGGAAAAAAATTTACCTGATAAATACTTGAAAGCTTCCTCTGGCTTCCTCTATGTGGTGGCCACAAGAAACAACCAATTATTGTTGTTATGATTTTGATTAGTATCAATAATATATATCCTAGGCCTTTGAAATCTTGTCAGTATAGTGACAAAAGATTCAAACCACTAGTGGGAGTTATTTCTAAAATGACATAGCATAGCATGTGGCTGTTTGTTCTCATCTTATTTCTTCCAGATAATACTCAAGCTGCAACTGACTGGCATATTAGACAATAATATTAAGATGGCAAAAGACACAGGGGGTAAGTTGAAGGGAATGTAAGACACAGCACCCATCTGTAAATGAAGAAATCATTTCTATTCAATCAGAGCCCCTGCTTCTCTACAGCTACTCTTTTATGCTTTAAACATGGCCTTTCCTATAAGTAGAGGAAAATTAAACTCTAATTCTTTATGTTATATTTGACAGTTTTCCCATTCTTTGGAAAAAGTAGACCAATTCCTTACTTCCTTTAATATTAGGTAATGTTCTTTTTCTCTTAAAATAGGAGAGATTAATTCATATACCAATTCTGGATAACTTGGTAACATTATTTAACTTAACAAAAATAAAGCGGGTATTTAAACAAAATTTGCATGCAAATATTTATAGCATCACTAATTTAGAATAGCCCCAAATGGAAGCAAGTCGAATGTTTATCAGTTACTAAACTGGTCATGTGGGCTACATCCATTCAAGGAAATACTACATCTCTGAACAACAACAACAACAACAAAACATTTTTCCCCTCTAACATATGTAATTGCCTGTCCAGAACTCAGAGAAAATCATAACTGATTAAAACACCTCTAATGAACAAACCTATTCCATTGCTGAGTCAAGGACACACCCAAATTAGTTATTGAGTGTCATGTATTATTTACTTATGATTTGTTAACTGAAGAAGTGAATTTTAAAAAATTATTACTGAGATTTTTCTAAAGGTCTCAACAGTTTTCTGGTGGCCTACCTCAAATTGCTGTGTATCTAAAGAGTTAAAAGCAACCTGTGACATCATAGCACTTTCCAGACAGTAATTAAATGAAATTATCTTGAAGACATATTGTTCCCTAGATGGTCCTTTGGAGGAATGCAGTACAAAAGCTCTCCCCCAGTGATATATTGTGGTGTGTTAACCTATCATCTGGATCCATCATCTGTAATTCTTTCAATGCATTAGTGAGCATATTGAGGTTTACCAAAGGTCAACCGTATCAGAGGAGGAGGCTGTCACTGACAAGATCCCTTAAGCTTACAGAGCAAATAGTCCAGAGCATGAGTCATTAATGGAGATCATCCTCCAGATAGCCTGACCAACCCTAGGTTCCCAAGGTGCTTAACTAATTCTGAGTAAGTACCCAATTCTCCACACCACCATATCTGCAGTATCACTTCTCAGTACCCATATACACTTATATAATACCTTTCTACTTATTTCCAAATGGTTCTTTGTCTCCATATTTCTTGGCTTTGTAAGATCTTTTTTTTTTTTGTTTTGTAGGTTATCTGCATTATTATTATTATTATTATTATTATTATTATTATTATTATTATATAATGAGTTAAATATCATACTCAATGCTAAAAAAATCTAAATAAAAAGCCTCAAATACAATGATGTTCATTCTTTCCACTTGCATTCCATGTTATACTGGATGTTCTACCCAGATGAATTAGATGAAAATAAGATACAACAAACACTCAAATTTAAAAAAAAAAGGATAAAATCACCTCTTTTTGAAGAGATATGATCATAGAAACCCAACAAACTCCAGGAACAAACATGTAGAAATAAGAAATAATAATAATAAATTCAGTAACACTGAATGTTTTAAAAATCATCATTTAGAAATTAGCAGTATCTATACACCAAGAACAAACTATTTGGGAAAAAAAGGATATAGTTCTTTGTCATCCTTCATCAAGGAAGCGTCTCTTTACAAAAGAAACAGATCATCAGAGAAAACCACAACCAATCAAAATGCAGAGTTTGGATCCCTGTCCCAATGGATACATCTACAATACAACTCTTATAATTAAAGCAAGGATTATTGCAGAAGGGAGATCAGAAAGATTGTAAGTTGCAGAGTCAGGGGGTTTGTTTGAGGTTTTGTCTACTAAGAATAGCAGAGCTACACCCATAAAGTCTCACCAGCATAACTGCCTAATCAAGAGCTGAACAAGGACAACAGCAATAGACATGTCAATGGATGAAAGCCCAAGAGTCCTCAGAGAACTCCTACTCAAAGAACTACAGGCATCTAAGAGTGTGATAAACAGTAATCTCTAGTGCAGAGCACACCAAATGTTATTCCAATACCAATAGGTCAACCCTGAAAACATACATATATTTAACATTATGCAGACTGGATAGGTTGTATCCATGTATTTTGGAATACACACACACACACACACACACACACACACACACACACACACACACACACATAGTTATAAATATAGATATAGATGATATAGATATGAGTTGCATGTAAGAACAGTTAATGAAAAACAAAACAATGAATTTGAAATAGAATAAAGAGGGTATACGAGAGCATTTGAAGAGATGAAAGGGAAGGGTGGAATTATATAATTATATGAGAATCTCAAAAAACAAATGAAATAATGAAAAATGTAAAAAGCTGAAAGAAAAAAAAAGCAGCTAAATGAATAGTCTAACTTTATTACCCAGCAAGCTAGAAAATATGGGGAAAAGGTCTCAAATTAGCAAAGGAACTAAATAGTATAAATCAGAAATGCATTAAAGAAGAGACTAGAAAAACAATTAAGAAATATTAGTGAAACTAAGAAATCATTTTACAGAGAGATAAATTACATGGATTGGCTTTCATTACCACAACTTAGTGAAAGTAGGAGGGCTAAATATTCAAAGCAAATGAGAAATGTAGATAATTTGGGAGCCAATATATGACTTCATATGAAAATGGTCAAAGTACTTGAGATATTTCACAAGAGAAGAGATGTGTGAAACCACAGGTATATGAATTCAAGATAAAAATAAGTGATCATCAGAGAAATATAAATTAAAACCACAATAAGGTCTCACCTAACACCTATTATGTTAGGTGTTAAAATAAAGAAATTCAGTGAGGCTGCAAAACAAAAGGAAACCTTGAGCACTGTGGGTGGGAATGCAAATTCATAGCTGTTATGAAAAGCAGCTTGATAGTTCTTCAAGAACATTAAATATAAAGCTACTAGGTGACCCAGCAATCCCATTTCTGGGAATACATCCAAAGAAATTGGAATCAAGATCTCAAAGAGCTATGTGAACTCTCCTATCCATAACATTATTCAGAAGAGTCAAGATTTGGAGTTGGTATAAATGTCCACTAAGGGACGCATGGACAAAGAATATGCACTACATCTATACAATGGAATATTTGGAATGTCTTTAAAAGTAAATTCTGTCATTTGTAATGACATAAATGAACTTGGGGGCATTATAATATATAAAATAAATCATTCATATGAATGATACAGTTTATATGTGGAGTCAAACAATATTGGCATCATAGAAACAAAAGGTAGAAAGTTAATTATAGAGTCAGAGAAAAAGGAAGAAAAATGGGCAAGGGAAGGTGTTGGTAAAATGTGGAGTATAAAGAAATAAGTGTTAGCAGTATATTGAAGTGCATGACCACAGTTAGGCACTACATATTTCATGATCGGTCAAATAGTCATTCTAACCATTCTTGCTACAGAACAGTGAGTAGCTGGTAAGGTGGTGGATTTGTCAATTAACTTGATCAAATCTTTTACAAGGGCAGATTAAGTATTTTATAAATATATAGTATTGTTTGTTTATTAAATAGAAAGAATTAATATTTGTCAGTGAATATAAGGAAGGATGGGGAAGGCAGGAGAAAAAAAGGAAAAAGGAGAGAAAGGAGGGAGTGAGGAAAGAGGGAGGAAGAGAGGCAGAGGGGGAAGAGAGAGAGGGAGAATCAGTCTAACAGTGCATTCCAGCTGAACTGTTCATCTGGATATAGGCTAGCAGTGAAGGTTTCTTCAATAAAGGTCCACTTGTGCTAGCAAGTCTTTCATTCAAAGGTACATGAAGCGTTTCATGCATGGCTCCTTTTTTCACAGACAAACTGAACCAGCTTATCAGACTTTACATTGGGTTTGTGTCTTCTCTTTGACTCTTGATTAAGGTATTAAGTTCAAGAAAACCTGGCATAGGCCTTAACAAGGTGAGTAATGCCAAGAAAACTTAAAAGATGCCAAACTTCACCATGTGGGTACAACTTGACTTTGATTTAAACATTGAGAATTAAAATGAAGAGTTGACTCTTTACATCTGCTACTGGATTTAAATAGGTGTCCTGCCTTCCATTAACATACCTGCATCATTTGGGAAGATTATAGTGGCAAGCAGCATATTTTCAAGTGAATACAAATCTTGATAGTAAAATAGTAACACAAAAATAATTATGTAATTTGTAATTTGGCTTTCCCCCTCGTATGTTTAATATTCTCTTAAGAATAAAATATTTTCAATGACTATGAATTAAGTTTCAAGACTGAAAAAACCTTTATGTTAAACACTAAAATAAATTCAACTACATAGTAAGAAAATTATGTAAGTCAAAATTTTAAATACAGATTTCCTTTCAGATTGTAAGTCAAATATCTTCTGAAGGAAATCAAATGCTCATTACATTATTCAATAATTTCTAGGCTGATGCTATGCCTCAGTTCCACTTGTATAGTGCACAAGGCTCGGGGCTTAATACCCAGCACTGTAGTAGTAGCAAATTATAAATAATTTATCCATTTATAATTTTGAAAATTTATTCTTCTCTCATATATTACATCTCGACCACAATTTTTCCCTCCCTCCACTCCTCCAAGTTCCTACCAGCCAGTTTCCCTTCCCCAAAGATCCATCGCTCATCCATTTCCCTTTAGAAAAGAGCAACCTCCCAGGGATATCAACTGAACCTGCTATAACAAGCTACAACATGACTATGTACATATCCTCATATCAAGGCTGGACAAGGGAACCCAGCAGAAGGAAAGGAGACCCAAGAACAGGCAAATAATCAGAGACAATCCACTGTTAGGAGTCCTATAAGAACACCAAGCTACACAACCACAACCATATGCAGATGGAGACTGTATGGGTCTGAGCTGGATCATTTATTTATTTTTATAAATTGATTTTGTATTTCCTTTGGCAAACCAGTTACTCAGTTAATGATGTCTTTGTTTAATTTAATAGAGAAAAATCATGTCAACTTTCTAATATTATGGAAATTAACCAACAAAATAACTCTAAATCACTTTATAGTCCATCTTTTATTTCTAATCTCTATAAATAGAGGTTATTGAAAAATTCATCAATACCATTATATCATATTAAATCCATGAATCTTAAGGTTTTTCTCTGTAATCCCAGAACCCTGAGTTGAAGGAAAAAAGATGAATGAAAGTAGGAGTCCATTGAGAGAGGGTCCTAGTCACAGCTGGGTGTGTAGTAGTCATACAAGATGACATCAAGGCCCAGATGATCCAATGTCCAGAATGGTTTCAAGGCAACTGACTCAGACAATGCAGCCCCACAGACTATTTCAATCATGACTTGACCATAATTCTTAATTTTCTCAGAATCCCTATAAGAATACAGCACCCTTTATCAGCAGAAAGTAGCCTAGAAAACTACATCCACATTACCCCGAAATAGATTATGGATATTTATCTTTGTTAAGGTTATTGGTCACAAATTGTTATTGGTCATAGTCAATCTCTTTCTAAAAGAAGAAAGGGGGATATGATATAAAAACATAAGATAATTATTTTACATTGCTATAGATTTTAGTTTATTGATACAAATTTAAAGTTAATTTAATAATACTCTATGTATATTTCTACTCATGTTTAAAGTACTTTGTGCAACTCGTTTGAAATTGTAGTGTATAGTTGAGAAATACAGATTAATAATTAGTTTTCTATGATAATCAAACTTATAGTCATGTTAGTTAAGTTTTCTAGGTATACATAGATATATTTCAATTAGGTAGGTAATCTTCAAACACTTCAGAGACTTACAGAATATGGCACTTAAAATGTTTTAAAAACTTAGACTTTCTGGACACTGAGACACATCTGCTCCTGGCAGTACCAATTTATTTCAAAGAGAAAGATGGGCATTGAAGACACTCCATATGGAGTTTATCTTCTTCTTGGCAAAAATAGCCATTTGGGCAAGAAATTATTCTTGCCTAGAATGCTTGACTAAATGTTATATCAACTGAACATACAGGACCCATAGAAAGGTGACCACTGAACTTTGCAAGGTGAGATGGTCTTTTAGGTTCTTGCTTCACTGAGGAGACTGCCAGACATTCTACAGACACAAAGAAAAAAATGAGTGAGAGACTAGGTCTATGGGCTAAAGATGGATGCCCCAACATTACAGAGGAACTTTGGGCAACTGTCCAGGCAGGCAGCTGTCTCTGTCATTCTAGATTTTTGGAAGTTGCTTACAATGCTCTTCCTGTTTACTTAGGTAGTATTGTATCATTCTGAAGTCTTTGATGTTAAAGACTAGATAGCTATAATTTTTCTTAGTTATGATAAAAGTTATGTTTGATATGAAACCTTAGACTCACAAATATAGGATAGATAGAATATTTTCTTTAATTTTGCCAAATACAAATAGACTAAATATTGCAACTGTAATTCTTGCTTGATAACTGTTTTGTTATATGTAATTTTACTATGTTAAAGTTAAAATCTTCCTTTTTAATTAAACATAAAAGGGAAAATGCTTTGGGATAATGCTTTTGTACACGGGTTTAATAAAATGCTGATTTGCCAGTAGCCAGGCAGGAAGTATAGGTGGGATAAGCAGACAAGGAGAATTCTGGGAAGAGGAATGCTGAATGAGGAGACATCAGCCTGCTGTCTAGGGAGCAGCATGTAATGCCACACAGGTAAAACCACAGAATACATGGTGACATATAGATTAACAGAAATGGGCTGAGTTTAAGTATAACAGCTAGTCAGTAGTAAGCCTGAGCTAATGGCTGAGCAGTTCTAATTAATATAAGCCTCTGTGTGTTTACTTGAGTCTGAGAGGCTGTGGACCAGGCAGGACACAGCAAAACTTCAGCTATGCCTCTGGTTTCTGCCCTATAGAAATCAGAAGTCAGTAAACAACAGTGATGATGTCCAGAACCAATGTATCTTAAGCACTGATTCTTCATTTCCTAGTAAAGCAAGGCATGCCCTGCAGAGAACTCTCTTCCCAGATCTCATGATCTGCACTGAGAGGTACTTGGTGAGTAAATCCCCAAAGGCTCTTGTGTGTTAGTCAGCTTGTCAAAGAGAGGTTTGGTAGAAAATGTTGCATCAGTGTTTCAGAAATCTCCACAAGGGGACTATCCATCAATGGTCATTGCAACATCTTCTAAATATCATATTGCATTAATTTTACTGCTATTAAATTGTTGCCAACAGATGAAGAATAGTATCAATATTTTAGCAAGATCTATACTTTGCTTTGTGAATATCAAGCAAAATCTCAAATACCAAGTCAACAATGGTTTAAGCAATAAAGCAAGTTACTTTACAAAAATTCAAGAGATTTTCTGTTTTTCTGTGATGGTATCGTGTTCTGTAGGCTGGATGTTCTTCGTCATGCACATGATCTCCATATTCCACCGTGTCTTCTATGATTCTAAGCACTAAATCATCATGAGTTATGAGGAAGAAACAAAATTCACAGCAGATAATATGTCCATATAAATACACCTTTCTCCTTTCTTTGTCAGGAATTAAAACACTTTCTCCAAACCTCCTGGAGAGGTGTCCTCAAACTCTATTAACACTATCTTAAGTAAGAATTAGAAGGAATGCTATATGCAAACTAATAAAAAGGGGTAGATCCACTTGATTAATTATAGCTTATTTTTGCAACTTGGTGGATGGGAAATGCTAGCTTCTCTGATATCTAAAATATCTGCTCACTGCCTATGTAAAACAATGTCCTTATCAAGGAAGAGAACGGTGACAACTGTTGGGGGGGGTCTGCCACACTGCATTCCTATTTTGCATATATACCATTAATACTGCTTTATTACTATTCTGCTAGTACAAATGTCTTTAAGGAAATACATTTTGGCTAGGAAATTTGTTACAGTAAATACTCTGTTAATATTGTTATTCAGAGTACAAGATACTATTCAAAGGCTATAAAGCCTAATAAAATCCATATCAATTGACAGTATTTGACTTAATTAAAGGTCTCTATGGCTCCCAAGCCCAAACCACTTCAAATTCTTGTGATGACCCATATTTCCACACATGAGTGAATTATTTAAAGTGCTCTTCTCACAGCTTTCTCTTGGTATTATTCCTATGATTGAACTTCACATAGAACGATGCCCACCTAAAAACCAATGCAACCCATTATTCTGTATTTTCACATCATATTTTTCAAGTTACATCAAGATATGCATTGGTTTTTTTAAGTCCACTAGATAGAAGAATTCTAATAATACTATTCAGAGACAAATGTAGCACAGGAATTCTATGTATATAAGAACCAAATGTAATAATATTATGAGCTTCATTTAACTAACAGTTGGGCACAGAATTATTAATCCATTGGTGCTATGTGGAACAGAATGATAAATGAGATTCAAAATGTGGAGAGGTATCTTTTATTTTTGATAATTCTTCTTATACATAGGGAGGCTTGTGAACATGAAGACTTATAACCAACATGAAGAAAAATATGTGCAAATTCTACCAATTTTTAAAAATCACAGATGTCAATTAGATAGTGAGGTAGGTTTACGTTGGTAGGATGCTATTAAGCAAAAACCAAAATTTCTTCCTTCACTTTTACACCTACACACACACACACACACACACACACACACACACACACACACACACGCGCGCGCATATATATATATATATATATATATATGCTTTCATAGACTATTCAGCAAGATCTGAATTTAACAAAAATGCATTAATTTTAAAAATAATGTTCAGTCATATTATTATAAATAGGATTCACATTCAGTTAGTATTTGTTAAATTTCAAGTGCTATGGTTAGCAACTTAAATGAATTTTCCCCTTTGCTTGTTAGTTATTAGTGTTCATAGAGTTCCAGGCATCCTAAGAAATGAAGAAACTACATTCCTATGCCTGAGTTCAGAGTCACAAGACAAACAAAGCAATCAGACAATGGAGATCAAAATGCCATTGGTAGGCATCAATATCACAAAAGATCAGGACTTCAATTCTGGAGGAAGAAGAAGCCTCAGTTTCAGACAACACTCCACAGCAGTTGTTGCCCCAGGAACTAGACCCTCAAATTGTCACTAACTAATACACCTTCTATTTAAGCAGAAAGATATGCAAGGAGGACTCTCTAAAGGCTGAGTGACACATATAGGTCTTCTTTCTATACTCTGTTCACCAATCACAGAGCTTGCCAGTCAGTCTTGGGTCTGCTCCTCTGGAAGGAGACTCTAGGATATTTGGCCATATGAAGTTCCCTGGTGTGCTTTAAGGAACACCAACAGAGATTTGAGGAAGGGAGGATTAGACAAGGAAGTTATTGAACAGTGAAGCAATTTTGTTGCAGAGGCATTTGCAGATACCCCAAGCAGGTCTGGAGCAGGAAAGAACTGGTGTTCTTAACTGGTGTTAAGGCAGAGACCCAACACTTTGTGCTCTTATATTGATTAGCCCTTAGTCTTTAGTGACAGGCTGATCAGAGTAGGTGGCATACTATGGGCAAGGCTGCTCGCTTTACTTGCAGGGATTCTTGCTTTCATGACTCAGCTATGAGACACCACCAGTCGATAGTGCTACAGTTTAACGAAAGACACCCTAGGTCTTCAAAGGTGGAAAATAGGCAGAGAAATAGCATTCCTTAGGCAAGTGGCCAATAGCAGTTGTCCATTAGAAATATATACACATGCTAATAGACAACCAAGGAAAAGATGCTTCAAGAACATGGATGATGATTATACTCATTTATATATAAGTTGAAAACTTAAGGCAAAGATTTGTAAAAATACCTTCTATTTGTAGACTGAAAGAAAATATATTTTTAGATGTCTTTGCTAACCAGAATGATTGACAGATCTAATGAGACATTTATCAGAATATGGCATTCTTCATAAAACTAAGGCAAAAAAATTAAAGTTTGTATGGAACTGTAAAAAAATCCTAAGTAGTAAAGCAACCCTGCACAAAGAGAATGAAATTGAAGATAAAATTGACGCAAAATATCCCACAACAGTATAGTAACCAAAACAGCAAGGTAGTAGCATGAAACCTGACATATGAACTCATAAAACTGAAGAGAGATTTAAATAAATAAATAAATAAATAAATAAATAAATAAATAAATAAATCTATGAATGCAAACTGATTTAGTCAAATATAGTAAAAAAAAAAAACTGCACTGGATAAAGAGTCTTGCCAGTAATGGTACTGGGAAGTTAGTCATCCATATATAGAAGAATAAGACTAGACATACTCCCAAATACTATATTTAAAAGCAACTCAAAATGGAATGAAGGCTTAAATATATGAGATGAAATCATGAAATCACTAAAAGAAAGCCTAAGTGAAATGCTTCAGGATATAGTTTGGGGCAAATATTTTTAATATTATCCCAAAAGCTCAGACCATGAAAACAAAATTGGCAAGTGGAATAATAATCAACAAAAAGTCTGCACAGCACATGAAACCATCAGGATAGTGATGAGACAACCCTCAGAAAGGGAGATTATATTCAAAAACATCACCAGATAAGGAATTAATACTATATATATATATAAATTATTATTAAATAAAATACATATTAAATAAAAATTATATATATATATATGGAACTCAAATAAAACAAATGCCCTGAGAAGTAACGATTAATTACACATCATATATCTAACAATCCTGTGACCTATAATCACAACCTGCCTGGAAGACATACTGTGCAACTGTGGGAGTAACCAACCACTTTTTGTTGGATTTAAGGTCCGCTTTCATGACATGGTTTCTCTATCTGACACTGCTGAAGTAACTAAGAGCCTGAGACTAGATAGATAATGGTCCTAAAAGAAAACCTACTACTATTATTCTGCTGAAAGAACATAGCAATAAAACGACTCTTAATGACATATTGCTATACCAATGGATCAGTATCTCACTCTACTTTTATCAGAGAAACTTCTTCCATTAGATGAAAATTATCACAGACCTACACTTGGACAATATACAGAGAACAAAAGACTTTGGAGCACTCAGTCCTAAGAGGGATGGCTTCGTTGGACCTCTCCCTTCAAGGCTCGGGGATCTATGCAAAAGAAGAAATGGAAAATTTTTAAGAGCCAGAGGTGATGGATGACTCCAAGGAAATAGTATCTTTCATATACATTAGGACTGATGCATGTATAAACTGTAGAAACTGTATTAGACCTGAAAAGAATAAAAATAACAAATGCTAGTGAGGAAATAGAAGAAGGGCACCTTTATCCCTTGTTAGTGAGAGTGTCAATTAGAACAGCCATTACGGGAATGACTACTCAGAAATTTGGAAACAGAACTGTTACATGATCATGCAATAGCACATCAGAATAACTATGGCTGACAATATAAAAATCACTACATGTTAGGGGTGAGGAAACGTCAGATAATTCTACTTGCTCACTTTACATTGAATGCATGTTTTGAAATGTCACACTGTGTCCTATGAATTTGTAAAATTACTACATGTCATTTAAAAGTTTAATTAATGAGAAACACAGAGAAATAGAGATGGGAATTACAGGTAATTTGAATGCATTGTATTGCCTTTGTCTACAGAGCTTGAATACTGAGTAGCTCCAGAAAATATGAGGATGCTTCAGTTGATTACACAAATCAACATCTGGCCTATTCTGAAAACAGAAAGCAACAATTTCAAATAGCTTATGTCAGCCAGTGGTAATATGTATGTTTGTATATTTCTGAATATTACTGACCACTCCTCCTATTAGAACGTTGTATCTCACTTTTACTGACTCCAGACAGTTGAAATAGCTGCTAAAAAGATCTCCCTTCACAAAATACCAAAATATTCCTTTCTCTGAGTTTTACACAGTTTGTAAATCCTACATCAAAACAACAGACAGAAATGAAAACAATACAAATGACCCTACATCAAATCTACAGAAAACAAGAGCTTCCTGGGCTGGAATGTTAACTATTTTGTTTATTTTGCATGTATTGATTTTGAGTTTGTAAGTTGAATTTGTCCATTTTCCCAGCTAAGAACTACTGTTGCTATGTGGTCACATATGTATTTAATACTGTTTTGGATAACACTGTGTGGATGATTAGGTTTGTATAGTACTCTAATTTTCTTTTATATATTACACTAAAAATGTTCTAACCCACACTGTTAAAGCTGAGTGAGCATTATTCTCAAATTGTAAACTCTGCAACATCCTACAACCAGCACCTTCAAACTTAGTGATATAATTTAAAAATATGCTTGCCTTTGGACAGTGTAATTTACACATACTTCATAATAATACAGATTTATGTATGGTTTTCAATACTTGTACAAGTCAAGTATCATAACCTAAGGATTTTATTCTAAAAGAAATATAAATGTGAGGTCTGGTGAGATGGCTCAGAAGGTAATGATGCTTGCTGTGCAAGCATAGTAATGTGAATTCAATCCTTGAAACCCATGCAACAGTAGAAAGAGAGAACTGACTTTACAAAGTTTTCTTCTGACCTCCACATGCTTGCCAAGTCAAGCATTCTACACATGCACATGATGCATACACACCATAAAAATAAATGATGAATTTTTAAAATGTAAATATGAAAGGGAACTAAAAAAGGATTAGTGTTAAGTAATTTCACAATTAGCAAGAATTTTCTATCTTTAAATCATAGTCCACCAAAATCTATTTGAACTTGTAAAAGCAGTTACAATGCTTATTGTTATAACCACATTATCATCACACTAACATGCTCCAATCACAAGTAATAAATGTGGATCACCAGAAATGTCAAAAGAAAACAAACCCCCCAAGGAAGGGAATTTACCTGTGGTTCCCAAATGCCAGCATCTGGATCAGAGACTGGCATACAATACCTGTGCCTTAACTGATAACTGAATAAGGAACATCAGAGATGCATGAAAGCTGCATTATAGAAACATCAAAAACGTAATTATTTTTTATACAGGTGAACCAAGGTTTTAAACTGGATCTCTATTCCTCTGTAATTTTCCAGGATTAAATTTTTAGTCTTATCAACTAGAGCAGTGGCTATTTCATTATTTTATTATATTCCTTATATATGTAGAAGATATAATATGCTTCAAATTTTAATTGTAAAGGAAACCCAGTCCCTGTGGGGTAGAAGTTATAGTAATAGAATTAAAAAGGTTTAGTTTTAGAATGGAGGTGACTAATCATTTGGAGAGAAATTTCCAGGCTTTACAATAAGACAACTTTGGTAAGTCAGTCCTAGTGGCTCAAAGTTATGATTCTAGCTACTTGGGAGACAGAGACGGAAAGATTGTTAGTTCAAGTACAACCTATGCAACTTAGCAAGACCTGTCTCAAAATAAAACTGAAATGAGAACAGCATGTAAGCAGAAGTGTCTGTCCCACCAGCCGCTCCCACATACCCAGCAGCTGCTTCCCAAATTACCACACAGAGGTTTATATTAATTAGAAATGCTCGGCCAGTATCTCAGGCTTATTACTAAATAGCTCTTACTCTTAAATTAACCCATAATTCTTTTTTTTATTTTATTTTACAATACAATTCAGTTCTACATATCAGCCACGGATTCCCTTGTTCTCCCCCCCTCCCATCCCCCTGCCCTTTCCCCCAGCCCACCTCCCATTCCCACCTCCTCCAGGGCAAAGCCTCCCCCGAGGACTGAGATCAACCTGGTAGACTCAGTCCAGGCAGGTCCAGTCCCCTCCTCCCAGGCCGAGCCAAGCGTCCCTGCATAAGCCCCAGGTTTCAAACAGCCAATTCATGCACTGAGCACAGGACCAGGTCCCACTGCCTGGATGCCTCCCAAACAGATCAAGCCAATCAACTGTCTCACCTATTCAGAGGGCCTGATCCAGTTGGAGGCCCCTCAGCCATTGGTTCATAGTACATGTGTTTCCATTCATTTGGCTATTTGTCCCCTTGCTTTATCCAAACTTGATCTCAACAATTCTAGCTCATATAAACCCTCCTCTTTCTAATTGGACTCCCGGAGCTCCACCTGGGGCCTAGCCTTGGACCTCTGCATCCAGATTCCTCAGTCCTTGGATGGGGTTTCTAGCATGACAATTAGGGTGTTTGGCCATCCTATCACCAGAGTAGGTCAGTTTGGGCTGTCTCTCGACCATTGCCAGCAGTTTATTGTGGGGGTATCTTTGTGGATTTCTATGGGCCTCTCTAGCACTTTGCTTCTTCCTATTCTCATGTGGTCTTCATTTACCATGGTCTCCTATTCCTTGTTCTCTCTCTCTGTTCTCGATCCAGCTGGGATCTCCCGCTCCCCCAAGCTCCCTTTCCCTCGCCCTTCATTACCCCAACTCATGTCCAGGCTGTTCATGTAAATCTCATCCATTTCTCTGTCATTGGGCAATCCCCGTGTCTTTCTTGGGGTCCTGTTTTCCAGGTAGCCTACCTGGTGATGTGAGTAGCAGTCCAGTCATCCTTGTTCCATATCTAGTATTCTCCTATGAGTGAGTACATACCATGTTTGTCTTTCTGAGTCTGGGTTACCTCACTCAGGATGATTTTTTCTAGATCCACCCATTTGCCTACAAAACTCATGATGTCATTGTTTTCCTCTGCTGAGTAGTATTCCACTGTGTATATGTACCACATTTTATTTATCCATTTTTCAGTTGAAGGGCAACTAGGTTGTTTCCACGTTCTGGCTATTATAAACAATGCTGATATGAACATAGCTGAGCAAGTGCTCTTGTGGTATAATTGAGCATTTCTTGGGTATATGCCCAAGAGTGATATAGCTGGATCTTGGGGGAGATTGATTGCCAATTTTCTAAGAAAGTGCCATATTGATTTCCAAAGTGGTTGTACAAGCTTGCATTCCCACCAGCAGTGGAGGAGAGTTCCCCTAGCTCCACATCCTCTCCAGCATAAGGTGTCTTCAGTGTTTTTGATCTTAGCCATTCTGACAGGCATAAGGTGGTATCTCAGAGTTGTTTTGATTTGCATTTCCCTGATGATTAGGGATGTTAAGCAATTCCTTAAATGTCTTTCAGCCATTTGAGTTTCCTCTGTTGAGAATTCTCTGTTTAGTTCTATAGATCATTTCTTAATTGGACTGTTGGGCATTTTGATGTCTAATTTCTTGAGTTCTTTATATATTCTGGATATCAGTCCTCTGTCAGATGTGGGCTTGGTGAAGACCTTTTCCCATTCTGTAGGCTGTTGCTTTGCCTTGTTGACCGTATCCTTGGCTCTACAAAAGCTTCTCAGTTTCAAGAGGTCCCATTGATTGATTGTTTCTCTCAGTGTCTGTGCTACTGGTGTTATATTTAGGAAGTAATCTCTTATGCCAATGCGTTCAAGACTACTTCCTACTTTCTCTTCTAGCAGGTTCAGAGTAGCTGGATTTATGTTGAAGTCCTTGATCCACTTGGACTAAAGTTTTGTGCACAGTGATAGATATGGATCCCCTTCTCCAAGACCCCTGGCAGACCCTGCAATCTCCATGCCCTGCCCCCACGCCCATCTGCCCAAGACCCCAGCCACTTCCTGAGACTTAGAGTCCGGCCCCCAGTTCCCTTCCTGCCCCGGACTTCCCTTCTGGACCAGAGACTTCCCTTCTGGACAAGAGCGGTCATCCTGCCCCAGACTTGCTGTCTGGACAAGAGCTCCCATCTTGCCCTGGAGTTCCCATTTGGACAAGAGAGCTCCCATCTGGACAAGAGAGAGAGACTTCCTGAATCTGTCAGCTCTGTCTGGACCAAGTGCACTGATAAGACCAAGAACAAACCACAAGGAGATGGGCAGACGTCAAGACAGAAGTACATACAACAAAATTAAGAGCAATACAGCATCACCAGAACCTAGCCCTCCTCCAACATCTAGACTTGAACATCAAAAATTGGAAGAAACAGAAGAAAACAGCCTTATGAATAATATCATGAAGAAGGTAGAGGCTTATATAGAGGAAAAGACAAAAAATGGGAAGAACGTTATAAAAACTAGAGGAAAGGACAAATAAAGTAGAAGAAAACAATGAAGTCCTGGAAGAAAAAAATTAACCCATAATTCTTAGCTATGTTTAGACATGTAGCTTGATACCTTTTCTCAGTACAGCATTCTCATCTTGCTTCCTCTGTATCTGGCTAGTGACTCCTGACTCTGCCCTTCCTCTTCTCAGTATTCTTAGGTTGGTTACCTGGCCTATACTTCCTGCCTGGCTACTGGCCAATCAGTGTTTTATTAAACCAATTCAAGTGACAAATCTTTACAGTGCACAAGAGGATTATTCCACAGCAATGGCAACTTTGGGAAGTGGATATCACAAGCCACTTGCAGCCAGCCTGCCACTGTATTCTACCTGAACTCTTGGTAGTTGTAACTCACAGTAGTTTGCAATGCATAGCCACATGCATCTCTATGCATAGTCACATGCAGCATCTCTATGAAAGCAGCTTGGCAACTAACATTCAACACTCTCCTCTCACACTCCAATAAACTGAAATCCCCCTGAAGATATTGAGTTCTTAGGTCTGCATGATTACAATCAACCCAGTAGTTAAGCTATTTAACCCATGTCAAATATAGACCCTGACATTGAAATCCACAGACTTTAAAGACAGAGATGACAGAAATGACTATGTACTGTCCATACTATTTTGTTATTGGTATAAAATGAATTGCCTAAATATTAACTTTGTTGACATCTATTTACTATCTCACACCCCTTTACTCAATAATCTGGGCATGAATTAGCAGTGTCTTCTTTCCATGGTCACTTAGCCTGAAAACAAAATGCAGACTGGTGCTGTTCTCATCTGGTGCTGTTCAAGGTCTTTTTCAAAAATCAGAGGGTTGTTGGCAGATCTTTATAGCTTAAGAACTTAGTCCCTCAGATTTGGCTATCACTTTCTGCCATCTTCCCTCTTCAGGGATTTATCACATAGCAGAATTCTTATGGAACAGTAAGCCTGCTAAAATAGTCTAACTTAACAGTCATCATGAGAGCAATATCTGAAGAACTTTGTCATGTTTCATAGACTAGTCAAGAGGTGTATGTTCCTCTCTTCCATGGTGTATTAGCTGGAAACAAGTGAAGATTCCACCAGTTGCCAAGAGGAGGAGGCTATAAAAAACAATGACTCACTGACATTGGACTAGGATGTAGATATAGTACTCTTCTTCTTATTTTGCCTCTCAACTAAAGAGAGCTTTGAATATAGTTGCTGTTAATTCTGTTTGATGACAGATGCAGTAAACACTTTGGCTTAGATACTACATAAGAAAAATAAATATGTACTCATCAGCATGCAAAATAAATAAAGGCTATTCCAGCCCGAATCTCTGACATGGCAGAGAATACATGCTGGATCCTGAAAGCACGTGTGTCACCAAAGGATTTTTATTTCCTTTCAATATTATATACCCTTAGGAAGACGTTCAGAAATAAGATCCAAGAACAAACCTCAAGCTTCACATGTATGAGAATCTTCTAAAGAGCCTATGAGGCCACTAATCCTTGGTTCCCATGAGTCTCTCTCAGTCTATCTAAAATGAGGTCTATAATTTCTAAGTTTGGGTTGTTTGGCCTTATAATGTCTAAAAATTTCTCCAGATATTTATATTTAGAAATAAAATGTTCTAAGTGATCAAATCCCACAACACAGTGAGCTGTTGGAACTGAGTCTAGCTATACCAAATAACATTTTAAACACAAGTGCAGCAAGGATAAAGATTTTTATCACAATTAGATACCAAATTAGGAAGTGTGAGACTTGGTATATGGAAGGCGTTAAGGTACTTCTATTCATCCTATGTATACAAATGCTTTTGAAAGATGTCACATCTCAAGTATCAGTGATCAATACCACTCTATATCAAACACTTTATGCTGTACCTCACATCTTCTTCAGCAAACTGTTGACCTCATCTGCAACAGGCTGATCCTAGACATAACTTCATTGCAGTCCTTATCTGTCACTTTTTGTCCCAGGAGTTGTGTAGTGGTGCTATTTAGGATGACTATGAGAATCAACTTAGTTTTCTGAACGTTCTGTTACATTAAAATCTATGGGAATTTGTTGATCTGTGAAAATTAAGTGCTTGGGACAGATTGCCAGACACAATCAAATCAGTTATTTTTGTCTTTTTATTCCATCCCTGGGGCCTTTATGGGGGATTATACTATTGAGTTCCAACTGTCTGTGGGTATGCAAAGATTGTTAACACACCTGGACTGGATTTTCTTAGTTAATTCTTTTCAGAGTACCTCCTGTTCTTTGACATTACTTCCTAAAATAAATCAGACACACAAAATCCTTAATCTGGTGCTCTTTTATTTGTCACAGCCTGGGGGAAGGCAACTGGTATAAGAAATAGCTGTGGAAGGCAAACTCAGCCTCCATTTATTGGACTAAAATCATATCAGTTAGACAGTGATAAATATCCCACTGCTATTAATAGTGGAAACCACAACAGCCTGCAATATATGATAACATATGACTGTTTGAGATTTTCATCCAAGTATATTCCAAGAAGTATAAGTGTATGATGACATATTAACTTATAAGATAACACAGATTGCTGGATGGAACATAATCAGTTAAGTAACAAAAGGTCTGAAGTTATCTTGTTTTCTTAAAAATCGAAACCAACAATTTCAACACAACCAAACATCAACTCCAACATGTACATAAATAGAGGATCCATGAGAAGAGATATTATATATCAAACTATTCCTAGGATTAAAACTGTAGGAAGTGAAATGGTGTGTACATCCAGACAAAACCAACTCCTGACAGATAGACAACTAAAATCAATGGCTATAACGAAGACTATGATCTTGTATCTGTGTCAGTTCCTATCTCAGATCTCACTTAATGCAGAAGAGACCTTTCTCTCTGGAGAAAAAGCTGTTCAGTCACTTTAAGTACGTACAACCAAGGTCTAACTTCTTCCCCCAGAGGCAACTGGGGGAAGGATATCATTAGAGAAACTATGTCTTTCAGTGATGTAATACATAGAGCATTCCAATTTTGATGGATACATAGCCCATTACAAGGCTTATTAGCTTTTAATAGCTGAGACCAAAACTGTGGCTATGAATTTAGGTTATATCAGGTGTTTACAAAGCCTATTACCAAATGAAACCCAAGTTCAAAATGGGTTTTAAACAGAACATCCCACCTGATAATTTCTCCAGTTCTTTGCTGATGCATATTTAGCATGGGTATACTTAACAACTAGAATAATTTTCACCTGTTCCCTATGCTATGGGCGAGAAACCCTGTGTCAGCATGCATGAGGTTGAAGTCCTTTAAGTTGCACCTTACTTTACCACTGAGATAAGAAGTCACAAACCATCAACATCCCAGACAGAATCATCTGTGTTCTTGGCATCTAGCAAAGGTTTATTGAAGACTATGATATTGTACAATCCACATATGGTAGCCATGGAGGCAGACCTGTTGGAAAGAAATAATTCATATCAGGAGTATGCAGTTATCCCAGCAAAATCAAATTTTGCCTCTCCAATGGGGAAAGTATCTGATTCAAATGATTTTTACTTGAGGGAATGGGTTTGTCATCCCAAAGCATGTTAACAGACATTAGCAGGAAGCACTTTTGCAGATGGAGCCCCTACTGGTTAACTTGTGAATTGTACAACCTATTGAATATGTGTTGGGATGGCTAAGACTTGGCTGAGTAGTATCCACAGAACACATCATGCCATTAAAATACAACTCAGGACCACTTTAATGAAGGCTTCATGATAAATTCAGTTTAATGCATAGCACAACTCCAGAGGCAGAATATCCCTTCAGTTTGTTTGACTCCATCTGTCCTTGTGCCCTTTGTGAAGTCTGACTGACTATACATCCCCTCAACAGTGTCACCAATTCTCTCTTTCCATCTCAAAACTTTTCTAAACTGATGGCTTCCCTGTTTTCTTCAGAAAACTTGTCAGCTCTCCCAGTGGACATGCTTTTATAATGAAGTAACTACAGGATTGGACTATTCCTCAACAACCTAAAGATAAGTGTCTCCCTCCTCTGCCCCTCTGACAACTCTTGGTTCCACTGTTGTGGTGGTAATCTAATTGTACTGAAATGTGATTTTGATTGTATGTTAATAAATAAAGTTGCCCGGGGGTCAGAGCTATTAGAGCCATAGCAAGAGTGTGGCGGTGGTGGCACACGCCTTTAATCCCATAGATATCTGTGTGTTCAGGGATATAGCCAGCATTGGAGACATATGCCTTTAAGACCTAGGGGGCTGTAAACCCAAACACGTGACTGCCTCGTCACTGTCTGAATGTACAGCCCCCAAGTGTCCAGCAAGTTCAAGCTAGTTATCTAGTTCAAAAAAAAATGAGTATGTGGCTAATGCATCCTTAGGTTAGCCTTCCAGCTTATGTCTCTAATTTACTTTTCTGATTTTTCTGCCAACTCTCCTTCTTAGGCATCAAAGAAGTGTTGATGCATTGCTCTGAATTTTAAAATAAATCCTCAAAAGACATACTCCCTTGAGCTTGAACAAAGCATGGCACATGTCCATGGAAGGCCTCCTCTTTTCTGAATAGAGACAGAGGAGGAGTAGATGGGGGGGAGTATATGAAAGGAAGGGGAGGGGGGACAGGGGGAGAGGAGGGAGAGGAAACTATGGTTGGTATGTAAAATAAATGAAAAAATGTTAATTAAATAAATTTAAAAGAACACACTCCCAATTTGTAGATGGAATAAGCTAACAATTATAGTAAACAAAGAGAAAAAACAAAAAAAAATTTAAAGTTAGCCTTCAGATGAACTAATGAGTTTTATTTTCATGTCTATCAAATCAAACTTACATCAAGCAAATCCAAACACTGGAAAGTCAAGAACATTGTTCTCAGTATATAACCTAGAAGTATCCAGTAGGATATTTCCTATCTGTTCCCAAGATTTTTCTATAGATTTACAAACACAACAAAACTCCCCCTCTTCCTTTATCTCCTTGGAAATCCTGCCAAGCTATTGGTCATTCAGCATTTTTTTTTAAAAAAAAAAAATTTATTCATTTTACATACCAAAGATCCCCCTCTTCCCTCCTCTCCTCCCCAGCCTCCCTCTCCCAGCCCAACCCCCCATTCCCTCCTAAAAGAAGGTAAGGCCTCCCATGGGGAGGTACATTTAGTAGAGGCAGGAACAAGCCCCTCCCCCTGCCCCAAGGCTGTGAGAGGTGACCCATCAAAGAAGTGGGCTCCAAAAGGCCTGCTCATGCTTTTGATTACACCAATCACAGCAACACATCTTCACACAGTGTACAAATATCCCACAACACCTTACTGTGATGATCATGGATTCCAACCCTCTGAAATTGTATGCTCAAACTCTTTCTTCTATTTCTTCTATAAGTTGACTTGGTCATGGTGTCTTAACACAGTATACACACACACACACACACACACACACACACACACACACACACACACACACACACACACAGAAAGCTAATGCAACTGACCAGAATTCCTGTTTTTGTAAACTTCTATTCTTTATGTTTCTTTCTGAAGTCCCTACATTCATTGCAAGCTCCAAGTATTTTATACTTTATCTGTGTTACAAAAATGTCTCATACAACCATGCTGACGGTTTTTCTAACGTATTCTACATATTCTGCTGATCCAAAGTTTTGATGGCCTTTTTAACTTCAGAATTATGTAAATGAATATTCATGAAGACATATGTGTTAATTGCATACAAAATGCCAGACAGTCTGCCAAGGGGCTAGGAATAAGATGCTGAAGGGTCCTCATTCTTACCCACATTTTTAACCTTGAACGATGTGACTCTTAACATCTCCTGCTTGATGTGGCCAGCTACTTCTTTGTTCCCAGGAAAATAGAACTGCAAGTCTCTGTATTAACTATTTTGCTGACTGTGAATCATTCTGTCTTCCCTGGACTTGTCTTAAACCCATCCTTAATTCATAAGATGTACCAGCTCAATTGGGAATCTAACCTGAGTTCCCTTCAGGCAGTATTCTCTTCCTCTGGTTTGTACTAATTTATTGTTCTATGCATTTATCTGACCCTCACTGTGCATGCAAGTACAGGGAAAAGGCTTCAGAATCACCCAGAAGCATTATCTGTACTGTTAAATTTAACCTTCTGATTTCTCAGGTTTATATTATGTTATGTTATTATAAAATATCAAATACAACCCTAGACATAATATTATCTCATGTCTATATGAAGATGCTCATTTCATCTTTCTAAAAGCATCCTTTAACACAATGTTGTAAATCCCAGCCCAGCCCAATGCTCTCTTCTCTCTTGGTTGGGTAAACGGACAATACCATTAGCCTGCTTTGTTCCTCTCTTATCCTCCAGCCCTAAGACTCCAACAGGAAATACAGCTTTGGTTAGAAAGGATCTTGCTTGACTCATGCAGCTTCATCGGGCCCTTATTGATGGCTGAGTGCATGTATCATTATATATATATATATATATTTAAACCATTTTCCTCAGATTTTCTGACTGCAGCTTCCATCATGTGAGGCTACCCCTCATTGTCTTAAATTTCGTTTGGTCCTTGTATCTGTGGAGCTTCTTTGTCCCTTCAGGTAATCATGTGTGGGCCCGCCTTTGGATAAGACCTTCCATATGCCTTTTGTAGTACAAGTATCCATAAATCCATTGATTACCAATGTCTGGAAATGCAGGTCTCTAAGGCTACCCTAGCCAGAAGGCAGAATTCACACACTAAGCTTTGTTTCTTAAATATCCCAGAACAAATAGGCCAAGCTCTCTGAGTGATTCTTTTAATCTGATTTTAAGTTTCTGAGGCACAAACTCTGCCCTCTCAGCAGGATGCATGAATCACTCAGCCCATTTAACTGCTCCCAGGAACCTTTTGCTCTCTGCAAGTCTGAATAACAGCTTGGCCTTGACATAGGTAACTGGCTAATTGACAGCTACTTCTCCCTTCCTCATCTTCTACAGAGATGGTCAGGCAGTAAAATGTAGATATGAAGGTGTTCAACAGTTTGAAATCTGTTCTCTTAACCACTCAGAACTCAGCTTTAAAACTTTCAGTCAATGCCATTTTAACACAATGTCATGCATGCATAAACATATACTGTTTGTTTTGAAAAAAAAATCAGCACTCTACATATGGCTCAGCAACCTGCTCCTTTACTTGGAATTCTTTGGATACTTTTCCATATTTCATTTTTACTCATAATATAGATAGGGCTAAGGGTATCAACAGATATGCCTCTCTGATCTATAGACATGTGAAGCCCTTACAAAATTCTGCAGAATTCCAAGGACTATTGATTTATCTAATGATTATAATAAATGCTTTGATGAGAGTAAACTCATATTTTACCTGAATTTTGTGCATTATGACAAGGATAACAGAAGGAAAAGTTCCAGAAGGTTGAATGCAAGATAAAAGAAATAATAAGGCACAAAAGGCCACTCCTCACCAAAAAAAATGAGATAGAAGCAAAAGCTATGGCATGAATTAAAATAATACTAAGATTTTATATCTTGAATTGCAACACTTACAGTTAGTGTACCATTCAGCTCTTGCTCTTGTTAGTCATGTTCCTGGATCCTGTCTCTCATTTGTCCCTTTCTCACAAGGATGAAGCCACATCCATACGCTCTGGTCTTTCATATGTTTCTCCCACTACCTGGAATGCTCTTCCCTGATACAACCTACATTTATTTTGATGAATTTGGCTATTTTCACCTTTTTCAAATCTCAGTTGAAAACAGTATTTATGACTGTAAAACATGCCTTATCTTCTTGCTGTAATTCATCTTTTCAATATACTTTATGACTGTGAGGTTTATTTTCCACATGCATGACATCTTTACCTCTGAATAAATTCCTTATGGCCCTTAATGGCCTCTGCATAGGCAGCAGCCCCTCTTGCAAGTATGCCAAATAGTCTTGAGTAACTAGAGTTTATACTTAGGAAAGAAATAGGAGTTTCTTCTTTATCTTTTAAATTATTTGTTCTATAGCAAATTAGCTTTAATTTTTATTACTTTATTTTATGTACATGGGTGTTCTATCTGCATGTATATCTGGGCACTACATGCATGCAGTGTCCAAAATGGTCAGAAGACGGCATCAGATTCCACAGAACTGGAGTTCCAGACAGTTGTGCACTGACACCTGGGTGCAGGGAATTGAACCCTGGTCTTCTGGAAGAGAAATCAGTGCTCTTAACCATTGAGCCATTACTTCAACACCATAAATCTGTTTTAAGAAGGAGACTGTTCAAACACTGAGAAGCATCAAGGTTTAAGAGTTCATAAACATACTGACTGGGAAAATAGCCTCTAAAGTTCAGTTGAGAAAAATCCCTTACTTTTTTTTTAATGAGAATGACAATAAAATATTTCTCCCACTCTTTCTTTCTCTCTAAGCACATAGATACTAGTCTCTAAGATTTGGATTTCTTATATTCTTCCTTCTTAGAGTGCAAACTCACTTGGCTTGCTATGCAAATTGTCTCCACATTGGCCAAGGCCTTGATAAAGGTGACAGTAATGACATGAAGAGGTCAACTGAAAGAAGAGTTTGTTACTTGTATTTTAAGAAGAGAGGTCATACCACATCATATAAGGGCACTTAGTGAGCACCAAATTAGGTCAGTAAGCAGAAGGAAAGGAAAAACACATCCTGGATCTTTATTCCTTTAGTGTAAGAGGTTGTTAAGATAGGATGCTTTATATTGAGGAGTTGATAATGTGTGTGTGTGTGTGTGTGTGTGTGTGTGTGTGTGTATGAGAGAGAGTGTGTGTTAATTAATGAGGTTAATTCACTTTAAAAAGATATATATTAGTTGTACATAAACAAAAAAGAGCTACCAAAAAATGGAATCTGTTTTGTGTTGGCCAATTACTCCTACACATGGGGTGTGTCCTAGAGTGTAGTTAGCATACCAGTACAATGGCGCTCCATTGGAAAAAACTGATTTTCCCTTTCCCAGCAGGTATCAATTGTAAATATCTTCCTAGTTAGCAGGGGATCCTGTGTCCACTTCCTCTTTTTTCTGTTGTGGAATATTACTTAAATGTGCGTTACATTCTTTTATGCTGCGGAAATTTGTTTAATGATGCAAAGTTGTATTGTATTCTTTTATGTTGCATTTGTTTAACTCTGGAAAACTGTGTTACTTTGCCTATCTAAAACACCTAATTGGTCTAATAAAGAGATGAATGGCCAATAGCTAGGCAGGAGGGAGAAATAGGCAGGGCTGGCAGACAGGCAGAATAAAAAAGAAAAAGAAGAAAGAAGAGGAAGGAACAAGAAGAGGAGGAGAGGTGAACACCAGTGGCCAGCCACCCAGTCACACAACCAGCCATGGAGTAAAAAGGAAAGAAAGATATATAGAAGAGAGAAAGGTAAAAGCCCAGAAACAAAAGGTAGGCAGGATAATTTATGAAAAAATGGCTAGAAATAAACCAAGCTAAGGCCAGGCATTCATAAGTAGGAATATGACTCCATGTATTTATTTGAGAGCTGGGTGGCTGGTCCCCTAAGAGAAAAAAAAAAGTATATTTTCCTGCTGATAATTGGTCTGGTTTGAACATGTATAAGTCTTCTGCATGCTGTCACAGCTTCTGTGAGTCCATATATGCATCAGTCCTCGGTGTCTGTGTGACTTTGGTCCTTTGGATTCATCACCTCTGGCTCTTAACAGTCTTTCCACCTCCCTTTTCACATAGATCCCTGAGCCTTGAGGGGAGGGGTCTGATAAAGACACCTAATTTAGGGCTGAATGCACCAAAGTCTCTCATTGTCTGCACATTGTCCAGTTGTTAATTAATTAACAACTCTGTGTTAATTAACATCTACTGCAATAAGAAGGTTGTCTGGTGAGGGTTGAGTGATGTTCTGATCTGCAGGCGTATCTATGGGTGTCATTAGGAGTCATTCTATTGCTGTGTGTGTGTTTGGTTTTTGTTTGTTTGTTTGTTTTCTTTTGTCATTTTTGTTGCTATTGAATAAGAGTGGTATTAGGTTTTCTCCAAAGTTTATGATCTATGTAGTATCAGGTTTTTGACCATCTTATGGAAGGCATGCATTCCATCTCATAGAGTAGGCCTTAAACACAATCAGAAAGTGACTGGCTACTCCCATGACATTTGTTACTATTGGGTCAGTAGATCTTACAGGCAGATTGCTGTTGTAGATTACAGGTTGACATTGATGATTACTTTTCTCCTCCAAAAGCATGCAAAGTCCCTTCCAGCATCATAAAGTTTAGCCAGTAGGTATGCATCTTTTAATAGGACAGCAGCTTGATTTCTCCATTTTTTTATTATATAAGTTGTGACTTCAGCAGTAGATTTTTATGTTTGGGGTGGTCTATGGGAACCATTTGACCAATGACTCAACAAGATGTAACCCATTCCTGTCCCTGGAGGTTTTACTTGGTAGCATAGGATGTCTAGTTGGGGCATTGTCACCCCCATTAAATGGTAACTCTTCTTATGTTCTTTTCATATATGTATATATTTTAGGAAGTGTCTAAGACAGTAGGTTTTCATATGACTTTTCAAAAGGCCTTCAGTGTTATGGGGAGAGGCAACAGTAGTTTTTAAAGCAAAATCAATCCATAATTCTATTGGAAACCTGTAGGATGACTCATCCCTAAAGGGCTTGAGGGTCAGAAGGCCCAAACAAGTAAAAAAGATACTCTCTGAGAGCCAGCCTAGGTCTGCCTGATGGTCTTAGCAACAACAGCTGAAACATGATCTGGAGATGACCTGGACCAGTGAGAGGCAGCCATGTCACACCAGCTGATGCATATTCATCAGACCTCCCCCCAGGGGGGGTGGAGGGTATATAAGGCTTGCCTCTTCCTGAATAAACTGAGCTTGTTGTTTCAACATTCCACGGAGTCTGTGTGGTTTGACTCTGTGCCTACTTGGCCCCCACCCCCAAAGGGAACAACAGCAAGGACCCTGCTACAGAAACCTAGCATAATTTTTATCTGAATTAGCCACATGACTGGCAGGTTGTGGTTTATTAAGGACAACACAACCCGCATGAGTTCAAAGGGGAGCAGGAAGGGGAGAGGGAAAGAAAGGAAAAGGGAAGGAAGGAGATGAGGAACCATTCTTTATTTTATAGAACCAAAATCATGGTGTTTACTTCTGTTTTGCTGGAGAATCATACCTGGTCCTTGCATGCTAGCAAAATAGCCAACCAGCCAGTTTCTCTTTGCTTGTGAGATATTTGATTAATGCAGTTTTAATGCAGAGATCTCAAACAGCAATTGTGTAAGTTGATTATATACTTCCTATACAGAGAGAGTAATGTCTTTATGTCTTTAGTAGATATACTTCCTTCTTGTCATAACTTAATGTGGGATATGAAAGGCAAATACAGATTTATGTGAAGTTTAGAAACTTTTTATTTCAAACTTACATAGAAAACGAAAATCAGATTTACTTAAATAAAAGAAAATTTGAATCATCTTCAAAGAAATAAAACAACCACTCAGTTGCACAGCAGGAAGAGCTGTCTTCCCCCTCAAAAAAGCTTCATTTAAATGTAAAGCCGTCTAGAGTGTCAACTCCTGAGAGCTATTCAAAAATACTGTGTCTTTAGGAAAACATAAAGTCTGTACTGTGCTAAAACAATTTATATGCTAGCAGTTGCAAAGGATAATGTTTAAGAGCTCAGTTTGTTTCTGTCTGTTGTTTCAACCTGCTTACTTTATTATGACCTCAAATGTTTTTTAAAAAAAACTATTGTACTATTGTTATAGAATGCAATATACCCTGCACACAGGATTCCTGTTGATGAGCTCTCCAGGCTGTAAATTGAAAGCTGTATGATTTTATATAGCATATTTTGTATTGTGATGGGTTTGCATATCTGGTGTAGTAGGCAGAGCACATAAACAAGGCTGGACATTTCAAAAGCTGAATGTAATGTGAGGGATTGATAGCATAAGTGTTAAAAGAGAGCATGCAAAAATGCCAAAACGAGAACAGAAGAAAACAGCTAGTGTGCCCTGAATTTAAGGAGAAAGCAGTAATGTGTGGAGTTATTAGAATCAAGGCTCCTTTTTATAAGGAAGGGAGAACACCTACCCATGCTGCTACCTCTAAGAGAGGAAATGACAATGCATCTACAGGTTCCATTTAAGTCTTCCACGATCCTCCTGTCTCCGATCTTTACCTTTCCATTTCTCCCTCCTTCTATGTCATCTTCATGAAATTCAATAAAACATCTTGACAAATTAATATCAAACTAAATATATGGATATGTACACACACACACACACACACACACACACACACACCTGATTTGATCAATTAAAGCTGTATCATTGTGGACATCCAACACAGAATTAATCCCTGCCTCCAGCTATCTCAAACTGAGCCCCTAATCTTTTTCTTTTTAAAAAAACATTTTATTCATTCATTGTGTATTCACATAGTATATCCTGATCCCATTCATCTCCCCATCTCTTCATATCTGCCCTCTGTCCTTGCAACCTCCCCACCCACCCAAAATAAAATAAAATAAAACTTAAAAGAAAAGAAAAAAATCTAAACATAAAAGCTGTTGTGTGGTGCAGTGAATTACACAGTTTACCTTTTACCCTATACATCTTTACTTGCAAGTGTTCGTTGCAAAGAGTCATTGGTCTGACTTGAGGCCTCTGGCTTCTGCTGGACCCTCAGTAGTACCCCCCTTTCATATCCTGTTTTTGCCCTATGTCATGGAGAGCCTGTAGCCTTAAATCTACAGGTAGGCCCCTTCACATGCTCCAGCAGATTATAAATGAGTTGAATGTTGGGGTGAGCCAACTCATAGCTCTGGTTCTGGGCCTCGTGGTTAGCTGGGTTGGTCAGCCCACTAGGTCTCCTTCATCCTCTTCACCAGTACTGCCCTGGCTAGCTCACCCAGTGCAGCAGGCAGCAAGATCACCAGCACCAAGATCACCAGCACCTACACCACCAGAGCCAGCTCGACTCTCTACTGTGTTGCCCACGTGAGGTGCAGGGGCCATTCTCCCAATGCTGCAGTTGGTGAGGGGCAAGACCGGTTCTCCCACTGTCATGCCCCCAAGGCTAGCTCTCCTGCCTGCTGCAGGTGGCAGTCGTGAAGGGGGGCATTTTTCCTCACCCATGCCACCACCTGGCAGACAAGGCAAGTGGGGTCAGCTCTTCCACTCTCCTGCCCTCAAGGCCAGCTCACCCACACCCGGGTCCACAGGGTCAGCTCTACTGTGTTGCCTAGGGGAGGTTCAGAGCCCGCGCTCACAAGTGCTACAGTCAGTTAGGGGCAGAACCAGCTCTTCCACTCTCATGACCCAGGGGCCAGTTTTCCCAGCTGCCACAGGTGGTGAGGGGTGAGGGGCAGGGGATCATCTCCTCCTCACTCATGCCACCACATGACCGGTGAGTAGTGGGTCCAGCTGGCTCCTGCTTATGTTCTCAGGGCTGGCTCACCTGCAGCACTGTTAACAGGGTGAGCGCTTCTGTGCTGCTGCCCAGGAAAGGTGTAGGACCTGCTCTCCCATGTGCTACAGCCAGTGACCTCATGGCTCTCATGACCTCAGGGCCCCCTCTCTCATTCACCACAGGCAACAAAAAGCTAGGTGTGGGAAGGGCATCTCTCCCTCACCCACACCACCTTATGGCAGATGAGGGGATGAGAGATGAGACCAAGTCTCCCCCACTCACATCCTCAATGACAGCTCACTCCAGACCCTGTAAACAGGGCCAGGTCTACTGTGCTGCCCAGGCAAGGTGCAGGGACCACTCTCCCTAGTGCTGCAGCTGAGGCCAATGACGCCAGTGAGGGCCAGTGACAGGTGGAGACAACTCTGTGCAGACCTATCTTCTGGCCTTAGGTAGTAACAGGAGTCACAGACATCAACACAGACTGTGGTTATGGCAGGGCCATGGATCCACACATGGCACTTGGCAGTAGCCCAGGCCTGACATTACCATGGCCCCAGGTGACAAGCAGGATACCCACCTCAGGCCCCTGTAGTGGGTAGCTGTTCCAGCTTTGACCTGAAGTACTACCCCCACTGAGGCTTCCAGTAACACGCTTACAAGACAGGAGCCCTCAGGAGCCCTTAAGACCTGAGATCCAGATGTGCTGGCTCTCTTGGTTCCTGGATCCTGGACGCTGGAGGTAGACTGAGCTGAGTTCTCCAGAGAACACCGCAGGACTGCACTACACCTTTCCTGGAGCCTGTAACCTATCCCTTCACTTGTAAGTTACCCCACAAAATAAACTTCCCTTTTAACTATGTACAGTTGCCTTAATACTTCCACCAATAGTCCCCTCGTCACCGCCTTCACCTCTTCAGATCTGCCTCTCCCCATAGGACATGAACCATTCTGCCTCTCTCTCTCTCTCTCTCTCCCTCACCATATATTTGCTTGCCATGGTGATGCCTAACCTCCCAATGCTGCAGGAGTCAGGCAAGCCTATGTTCTCTCCTCCCTGTGCAGGTTCCTAATCTTTTTCTTTTCAATTTATGTTCACTTTACACACAGAGACACTGACACACAGACACACACACACACACACACACACACACACACACACAAATTAGATATTAATACCTACAAAGTACACACACAATCTGCCAGCTGGGCTTCCCATCTCAGTGTTACCTCATTTCTTCCCTCAGGGTGAGAAATCAAGGTCTTCCCACCTTCTTTTGCCCCATCCTCATATCCACTGCTTTTCCTGTAAATTATTGTGGTACCATGATTTTTTCTCCATGACAGTACGGTGATCCCTTTAAAACATAGGAGAGGTTACATATCTCCTGTCTCAGAACCCATCAGGCTTCCCTTCTACAGTGTCACCTATCCAGGTACTTGCTGGCTCCTGGCTTCTCTGTCCTATCTGATATTTCCCTTCAATTCCAGCCACATTGAATTCATTTGTATTTTCAGGCACATCTGCCTTGCTTCTCTCTCACCTTTGAGACTTCATGATGACTTCCTTTTGCTGAAAGGATCCTCTCCTAACTACCCAAAGGCCTTGTCTTCCACTGTGTTTAGTGTCTGTTCAAATATCATATCCTCCTGGTGATGTCTCCTTATCACACTGTTGAGATTGCTTTGCACCCATGGTCACTCTTCTCTTGTCTCAGGGAGCAGAGCTGATAAAAATACTCTACACGCTACATTTATTTTCTAGTAAAATGTAAACTCTGATGACAGGGACTTTTCCTGTATTCTTTCCTTTAGCAGAGTTAAAAGTGCCTAAAGTGACTATATATCATGATTGCTGTACAATCATTAACCTTGAATTAATCAAGCAATGAACAGTCAAGTAGACAGGAGCAGGCACTTCCACACTGCGACTTCTTACCTCAAACATCGCACTGTTGTCTAACATTTTCATTCCAACTGGGCTTTTTGCTAAAATTATTATTATTTCTTAATAAAACTCGTGATACTTCAGATGAACCACAGGCATTATTTTTCAATACTGTTATTCGTAAATGTATGCATTGGATTCAACTATCTTTTCCCTCAAATCATTGTTCTATGACCAGGTTATTTCCTTTTTTATTAAATTAACTTGTTTTTTTATTTAAAAGAATTTTCATACAACAAATTTTGATCATATCCTTTCCCCTCCCCAACTCCTCCCAGATTCTCCCCATCTCTCTACCTATAACTCCATATTTTTTCTTATTCTCTGTCTTTCTCTATCTTTCTCCTTTCTTTCAAAACAAAAAAATCAAGAAACAAAAAGCAAAACAAAACAAATTAACTAAAACATTCACTAATACCAAAAATACCAAAATAAAACAAAAGTACATACACACACACACACACACACACACACACACACACACACACACACACTCACTAACCAAACATAAAACAAAGGAAAAACATGGAATCCATTTTCTGTTTGCCAGTTTCTCTTGGCCTGCCCCAAAGTGTGGTTAGAATAACTAACAAGATTCCAGTAGAGGAAACTGGTTCCCCTTTGCCTGTCTCAGCTGCAAACAACTTCTTAGTTAGAGGTAGGACCTCAGTCCACGCCCCCTTCTGCTGGGCTCTATCTTATATAAGTGTTTGTCTTCTTAATTTCAGGCAGAATTTTAGGTTCCCTGGTCTATAGAGATTTGTGTCTATCTGGGAATTATTTTAAGTTTATTCTGATAAACTTTGCAATAAGGAAGAAAAAATTACATTTCATTCTGAGGATCTCAAATATTTATAACAAGAAAAAACAGCTATTATATTCTAATGTTAGAAGTTGTTAAACCTAAAGAATGCTGTTGAAATGGACTCAAGATAGGATTATATTTTAATAGGTAATTATTGACAGAAAATTTATTTATAATACTCTCTGTGCTTTGAAAAAAATGGAATGGTAATATCCCACTAAGCAAATAATAGAAGGCTTACTTTCAGAGGTGAGTTATCAGAAAATATAGATGCAGGATCTACGTATTTTTCATATTATGGCACAGGTGGGTTCTACAAATCTCACCATTCTGAATTTGAAAATGTTCTGTTATTTTACCTTCCAATGGAAACATCTAGTAGGATTCCATATCATGAAACTTCTGAATATTTATAACTCATGCAAATAAAAAAGGAAACAACGAGAAGGCAGGAAATGCGTTAAAGAAGGAGGGATCATTCAAGGATGGAGTAATGGAATATGTTTATCATGGAAGCAAGCAGAGAGGGAACTACGGAAGGGCAGTGGATGAAGGGGTGGATAAGAACAAGGCATAGTGATACATACAGATAGATAGATAGATAGATAGATAGATAGATAGATAGATAGATAGATAGATAGATAGATACATACATACATACATACATACATACATAGATGATAGACAAATGAAAATGTCACAATGAAAACCATTTCTTTGTATCCAAACAAAACATTAATTGAAAAAGAGATAACTGAGCTGCTAGAAGACATAGCATTCATATTAGTAATATAAGTGTACACAAAATCTTTCCCTTGTATGAGCACAGGGTAGGAACCACAGAGGCTGGGGTGTGAGGAGTATGAGGAAGTGATGTTCACAGTATACTAAGCCTCTCTTACATATGAAGGTGAGGTTCTTTCTTTCTTTCTCGGAGATCTATTGCATGGGGCAGCAAGTATATTCAGTAATAGTATTTCGATTTTTTTAGAATGAATTTCAATGTTCACATCACAAAAATAACATGTATTTGAGGTATACTAGTATGTAATGAGGTGATGGATATATTAAGTAACATTATCTAATTGTCCCAAATTGTATTCATAAATCACAATATCACTTTGTATCCCATAATATATACTTATAGTTAATTTACAATAAAATTAATAATTAATTTTCCTGATGTATCTAAAGCCCCATTCAGAAATGGTCATGCTGAGTCTACTCACCAAATTGAATTAATGCTTTCACAAAGTTCTAAATGTTCCACAAAATAATTGATACCCTATTTCCTATTTCACTTTCATTGCCTTAAGTGTTACATTTTTTATTTGACGCCAACACAGTTCTCAGTGCATTCAATCTTCCATGTCAAAAGTGTTAACATGAAGAATGAACCACTTCTATATTACCAATGTAAAATAATTTGCACCACATTAGCATGACTAAGAAGAAAGAATGGCAGTGAATCTGCCTGCATCCCCAGAGGGATGGGAAGTGGCAGATGATAATGTTAAAACTAAGTTTGAAGTGGATATGGCCCCAAAGTAACTAGATCAGGGACTTGTTAATCAAGTGAGTTGTGTCTAACTGCTAATTTTTTATTAGTACAAATGTATTCCCTCAGTCAGTTTTAGTAGACAGCACTTTCACACTCACTGATTGTATAGTGTAAGGAGAGAGTAGGGCTCTGTTCTTTGGCATGTGGATATCCAGGTTCCCCAGCACCACGTGAGGAAGCACCTTGGCAACACTGTAAAACTTCAGTAGACCATAGTGGAAATCTATTAGCTGATCCATCCTGTCTTTGCTGACTGCATTAATTCTGATCCTTTTTAAATTCCTTGTATATATTTATAATGGTTGACTTGAAGTTCTTAATTTCAACACCTTGCTTTTCTTTGATTTGTCTATAATATACACACATATTTATATATCAGTCTTTATTATATAAAGGATAATTTTCCTTTACTGTAATTGTGTCACAAATTTCTGTGTATTAGGGTTCAAGTTTTCCAAATTCTTAAGAACTTCAGTCTAGCTTTCCCATTCATTATTGAAAATGGGACTATAAGGTGGGTGATGGTGGCAAATGTCTTTAATCCCAGCACTCAGGAGGCAGAGCCAGGCGGATCTCTGTGAGTTCTAGGCCAGCCTGGTCTTCAGAGTGAGTTCCAGGACAGGCTTCAAAGTTACACAGAGAAACCCTGTCTCGAAAAAAAAAAAAGAAAGAAAAGAAAGAAAGAAAAGAAAAGAAAAAGGGCCTTTGAAGTCCTCAGTTATTATCACTGTACTTATTATTAGTAGTAGTTTTCATTATCAGCATACATAGAGTTGCCACAGTCTATTTTTGCTCACACCCCCCTTTTTTTTATTAGTTTTTACTTCCTTACCTTTGGGTTGGATTGTTGAGTTCATTGACACCTAATCTGATTTTAACATAGAATTACACATGTCAATTTACTTTTGCTTTTTATGCATCTCATATCCCTTTTACAGCATTTATTCTTTTTCTTTTTAAGTTAATGTTATCCTTCCTAATTTAGCATTTTAATGATTTTATCACAATTTTTAATTATTTTCTTGGCAGTTGCTCTGTAACAATACATGCATCTCTTTTTACCATAATCTATTTCATAATTCTATTAACTTAATTCAAGTGTAGTCACATGCCAATCATACTGGTCACATCAGATCATATCACCCAGATATACCATGGCCACCTCAGCTTGTATCATTCACACAATTCAAAATCACCTAACAAGAAATTTGTCAGAATGTGTCTTATTCACTAAACAACATAGAAATAACAATATGAAAATATTGCTCATGAGCTCTAACCACAATACATTGTTATAAATTACTAATTTATAATATTTCATCTATATCTTATATTACTATACCTTTAGATAATTTTAATGTTTTTCGTTTGAATAGAATTACATCATTTTCCCTCTCCCTTTCCTCCCTCCATTCCCACCAAGTTGCCTTTCTTCAAACCCAGCCCCGTCCCTCTTCAACTCTCAAGTAGATAGCCTTTTTAACTTCAAATATTATGGTTACATAACCATATGTAGGCATGTGTATATGTAAGTATAGATGTAAGTTATATCATATAAATTATATGTACATATGCATATAATTTGCCAGGGTTTGGGACACTGTGAAATTTCCCCCTTCTTCTTGGGTATAAACTTCTTCAAATTTTGTTTTAAATTATGTCTGCTCCTTTAAGCAGAAATTAGTCATATGGCCTGCATCTTCATCTAAGAAAATGTAACTGAGCCAGACTCAAGCTGAGGACAGGGCTAGTTCACTGCCTGGGAGTAGTAGAGAGAAAGAGCAGGAAGTAATTTCTTGTCTTTTCAGACAGCCTTTCCCAACACATAATCTTGCCCTACTTGAAAACTGGGTTGATAGTGAAAATGCCACTTGGAATTCTTCATCACAATGAGCTTTGGGATTGTGCCAAGCAAAGCATACCATTATCCAGTTTCACATGCTTTTTCACTCTTGCAAACTTTTAGTGAATGAATGATCATTTTAAAACTTGTCTTTTGACCAATTATGGTAGTTTCATGAGAGAGCGGGTGCTTGGGGCTTCTTCTGCCATTGCACCAGAAGTACAAGTCACATATATTGAGATCTTTTGGTCAATACATTTATCTCCAATGTTGCAATGATGGTATACACACTTAAATATATTAGCCTATGATAATCTCCAGGTTCCCAAGTCTTGCAGATATGCCTGGTTCTATGAATGCATAGAATCTTTGGAGCTTAAGTATTGAATTGGAGCAACTGGGGGTAGGGACAATTTGCTCTGACAAGCCATTTTCTTATTTTTTTTATAAACTGAAATTATATAAATGAAGTAATAAAAAATATCCTGCTGAGTGACAATTTTTAACCACAGCCTGCTACTGTCTAAACCTAGCTGACAAGCACCTAGGATGGCATTCACAGGAATGGTTGTCTTTATCATGCACAGAAATAGAGATTAGCCTGATAACAAGTGCCTTGTTTCCTAAGGAGTTATTTCACCCTCTTTCCAAGATTGAACAATAATGTCTAAGTTCACCTATCTGGGATATTGCAAGTAATGATTTGTGGTGAATTCTTATAAAGGCAGCTTGTGTTTCCTTAGAGTATGTTTTCCCAGACTTCTTGTTTCACTGATGGGTGCTTAAGCCAATGCAATGCATTTTTTTAAAGAACAAATGGAGCTAAAAATAGAGTGTTGCACCCTCTGCTTGCTGCAAATATAACAGAGCTTGTCAACTGTATTAGTAGAAAGTAAGTCTACTGAATTGTAAATCCAAATACTATGGCTAAAAATAACTTAAAGTGCATGTCTGCTCAAATAGGCAATTAAAAATACACAAAAACAAAGGCAAGTATGTCAAGGAATGCATTAATTTTGGCAGTGCTGAGGGCAATATACTCTCATGCATGAAAGGTACACTATTCATCTCACCAGGCAGGACAATGGCATTGTCAAATAGTTGGCACAAGGAGATATATCTAAAATTGGATTGGTGTTTATTCTAATGGTACTGTCATATGTTGCAAGGATGTGTGAATGAGAACATTTCAGTTGCAAAGAGTCAGTGCACAGTCTTTGTGTAGTCTAATGGAAGAGAGAGTTGTCTTGGTTTTGTTTGTTCTTTCTTTTTTATAGAAAAAAACCCAACATTTTATTGTAAATTGATCTTAAGACTTGCACAGGACAGCTGAGGAGGGGAAGGAGCTTTCTTTACTTTTAATTGGAGGTTCCTAAGAAAGCTGAAAACAAAAATGACTTTTCTGCAACAGAGTGACACTGGGTCTATCAACCTCAGGGATGACTTCATACTCAGGACTGCTTGGCCAACACAAAACAGATTCCACAATTTTGTGTGTATTTTGTTTGGTAGGGCTTGGTGTTTATTTCTTTTGGGGTTTGTTTTATGTGCTTGAGCCTGCTCTTTGTTTGGTTATCTTTTTAAGAGTGAGAGAGAATGTGAAGTTTAGTAGGGAGGTGAGGAGGATCTGGGAGGACTTGGGGCAGGGAGTGGAGAAAGAAGATGGTCAAAATATATTGTGTGAACTTTTTTATTGGATTTAAGGCCCACTCCATGAGATGGAACCCATACCTGATGCTGCTAAGGTGGCCAAGAACCTGAGACTACAAAGGCTATACTATTATTGTTACTATTATTATTCTGCTAAAGGAACATGGCAATAAAATGACTCCTAATGGCATACTGCTATACCCACAGATCAGAATATGATTCAACCCTTATCTGAGAAGATCCTTCTTGTAGTAGTTGGGAATTAACACAGAGATTCACACCTGGACAGTGTGTAGAGAGTGAAAGACTTTGAACCCCTCAGTTCTAAATGGGATGTAGTCATCAAAGGCCTCCCCTGAGGGCTTAGGGAGCTATGCTGAAGAGAAGATAGAAAGATCTTAAGGACCAGAGGTACTGGAAGACTCAAAGGAAACAGCATCTTCCAGACACAAAAAGATTGATACATATATAAACTCACAGTGACTTTGACAACATACACAAGACCTACACAAGTTCAATGTAGATGAATTTCTAAACAGTCTTATTAAATAAAAAACACAGAGCCAAATATTGGAGTGAAAGCCTTAGAGAGATCAGGGAAATAGGGAAAGCCACCAACCAACCTTACCTCACCAACTCTGCAGCTTCCAAATGAGAGTTATTTCCTGTCTACCCATGCGCATATGCCTTGCTTTCTGCCATCTGATTTACTCTCTGCCCAACTACATCACTTCCTCTTCATGCCCAGCTCTGTCACTTTCTGCCTGTCTATACAGACCTCCAGACCTTCATAGTTAACTAGTGTTGGAATTAAGGCATATGCCACCACACCTTGCTCTGTTTCCAAAGATCTTGCTGCTAAGTGATAGGATGAAGGGTGTGTGCTACCACACCTGACTTCTTTGTTTACTTATAATGGCTGGCCTTTTTCCTCTGATCTCCAGGCAAGCTTTATTTATTAAAACACAAATAAAATATCACCACAGTTCAAACCATACAAAATCTCAGCTATGTGAAGGGGAAGTAAACACAAAATCCCACCCTTAATTAAGAATCTGTCTGCAATTCACAACTGATAGAAAAGAGAAAATCAGTTTTTAATCCAAAAACATGCCACTGGCTATATCAGTCATACTCCAAGGCAGGCCACTTATCCAGGAGCTGTTTACCAACACAAATGAGCTCCATGGTGTGTGCGTGCATGTGTGTGTGTGTGTGTGTGTGTGTGTGTGTGTGTGTGTGTGTGTTTGTATTTTTGTTTTCTATTTTTTGTCTTATTGATTTTCTGTTATTTGTTTTTTTGTTTTGACCTTTAAGTTTTTGCTTTATGGGGGTTATTTTTGGGAAAGAGAAGATGAAGCTGAGTGGGTAGGGAAGCAGGAAGATTTTAGGAGAAATTGGAGGAAGGAAAGAATATGATCAACATATATTGTATGTAAAACAAACTTTGAAGTATTTTTAATGAATATTTAAAGACTATATATAATATGCATGAAAATTTTAAAATAATACATAATAGCCAGAAGTAAATCTTCCACATGATCCAGCTATACCATTCTTGGGCTTGTAACAAAAGGATCCTGTATCCTACTGTAGAGATAACTGCCCATCCACGCTCATTACTGCTGTTTTCAGAAAAGCCATGAGGTAGAAACAACATAGATGTCTACCAAAAGAAGAATGAGTAATAAAAATGCTGCATATTGACATAACAGATTATTCTGATGTTAAGAAGAATGAAATTATTAAAGTCAAAGGTAAAAGGATGGAACTGAAAACAACTATTCTAGGTCAGAAAAACTAGACAGAGGGGCCATGGAGAGGAATTTCAAAGCAGGGGAGAGAAATCACAGTAATGTAAAGGGTTAAAGAAAAATAATTGACAGAAAGGGTTAAATTGGAGTTGAGGATGAAAGGACAGGGTAGAAGAGGTTATAAAGAGGGATAACTAACACTAAACACCTTCATGAAAAGTCACATTGAAATCTACTACTGTAAAAACTTCCTAAAATAAATGCATACATGTATATAAAAAGAATTTAAATGTAGTGCCCAAGAACAGGGAGACAATACCCTCACTATAGCACAAGTTAATAAATAAAAATGCCTAGTACCAGGATAGGTTAGCTTTTTAGAATTGCTGGCCAGTGAGGTTCCACAAACCTTCAAACATTACAGGCTATTTACAATGTTTTTGATTACTTACCATAATTTTATGATAAAACCTTATTGCTGAAAATACCACATACTTAAATCATAGAACATGGAAAGATCAAGCTGGTACTGTCCGGGAAATCATCTCTACTGGATACTTTCCATAGTGCTGGAAGTTGCTATTCATGCTAGTAAAGGAGAAATATGGCCATCTAGCTTACCCAGATGTGAACCCCACAAGCTATGGTAACAACCTGCTTGGTATGACATGCCTGCTGCTGTAGTAGTACCATTAAAGGCATGGAAATTACTAACCACCTTCTGATTTTGTGTAGGGTCTACTCCACAAAATGAATTTATAGCTAGACAGGCCATAGGCTGCGGAAAGAATCTACTATTATCCTGCTAAATGGACATAGTATTAAAGTGATTCATAAAGACTTATTGTTATTCCCATAGATTAGTTCATTTCTCAGCCATCATCAGAGAAGATTGTATTTGCAACAGATGATGTTTAACATAGAGACCCACAACTAGTCAAAGTATAGAGAATAAGAGACTGAGGAATTCTCAGCTCTAAATGGCATATCTATGTCATATCCCGTCACCTTACTAGGCTTACTAGGCTTGTGGATCATTGGAGAAGAAGATGTAGAAAGAGTATAAGAGTTGGAGATGATGAATGACTACAAGGAAATAGTGTTTTCAGGACACATCAGGCAAATGGCACATGTGAACCAAAAGAGGTTGTGACAGTATGCATAAAACCTATGCACCTTCAAGCCAGGTAAATCCAAGCATAGAATTGGGAGGTGGACACAAAATATTCTACCACTAAGAAGCTATTGTTAGATAACAGCTCCTGGGAGGAGAATGAATCAGTCTTCTTAAAGGTGTGGCCCCTGGTGAGTTAACCATGATCCAGTGTAAGGCCATATACACAAGAGAATATAGCCAACAAAAAACAGAGTTGACAAGTTTCTAAAAAAATTTTTAAAAGACACAAAATTACATAAGTAGAAACAAGGGTGATGGATCTGGTAGGAGTTGGATGAAGGGCATAAATGTGGTCAAAACACATTGTACAAAATTCTCAATGAACTAACAGAAAATAACAAAAAATTATATAGAATAACTTTTTCCTGTCCTCATTTAGGAGCCAAGCCCTTAAGCAAAAGCTTTTTGAGAATCTTCATTATTTTTTATCTCCATCTTAAGTGGAATGTCTTGAAATAATAACCAATATCCCTATTTAATGGCAAATGTCCCTGTGTCCACTTAATATGTGGGCTCTTGCTGAATTTCTGTAGTCAATAATTGAAATCCTATAAAATAATTTAAATACTAATTTTGTTATCAGACACAAAAATAGTACTCAAACTCCAAATAGACAAATTTGCCCTTGAGATGTTCACCTTACAAGTAGTAAAACAAGTTCACATCAGTATGAACTGACTTGCTTGAGGACTGAGGAAGAGAGAACTGATTTTGATTCTCCTTTATTAAAACTCCTTTCATAGGTGTGTGTGTGTGTGTGTGTGTGTGTGTGTGTGTGTGTGTGTGTGTGTAAAGCTTTCTAAGCATTAACTAAAACCCCAGAAACATAATTAAAGACAATGAACCCAGGCCTACATTTACAGATGATTCATCCAGGACCTACTTTTGACAAATACTGCAGTGGGAATTGTGGTGATATTGTGTTACCCAAAATATTGTGTACCCTAGTAAACTTATCTGGGGTCAAAGAACAGAACAGCCACTAGATACATAGGCCAGAAAATGGTGGCACACACACCTTTAATCCTAGCATTCCAAAGGCAGAGATCGATCTGGATCTCTGTGAGTCAAAGCCACACTGGAAACAGCCAGGCATGGTGACTCATGCCTTTAATCCCAGGAAGTGATGGCAGAAAGCAGAAAGGTATATAAGGCATGAAAACCAGGAACTAGAGTCTGGTTAAGTTTTGAGGCTGTGAGCAGCACAGTTCAGCTGAGATACATTTGGATGAGGACTCAGAAGCTTGCAGTCTGAGGAAACAGGATCAGATGAGGAATTGGCGAGATGAGACGTGGCTTGTTCTGCTTCTCTGTTTTTCCAGCATTTACCCCAATACCTGGCTTCAGGTTTGATTTTATTAAGACCTGTTAAGATTTGTGCTGCAGGGAATCTTTATAGTAAGAACACAGGTTAATGGTATAGAACGAGAACTGGCATTTACTACAGTGTAAGAATGAATAGTGTTTCCTTCAAAAATACATGTTTTTACCCTCTTCCACTCAAGCATGATGGTATTGGCATGGGAAGGAAATATTTTACACAGATAGAGCTCTCATATAGTATTAATGACTGGTAGGAATAGATGTGGCCTTTTTTAGCCCTGTTTCTCCCTTATTCTGTGGAAACTAAGAAAGAGGGTCATTTGTGAGCCAGGATGGACATGCTGGTCAGGCAATTAACAGAGAGACAATGAATCTAGGAATTCCCAGTCTCTCCTGCTATGAGACACAAAAGTTTATGATTCAAGTTTCCCAGTTTGTAGTAATTTTAATTGAATATTAACCAGATATATATAGTCTTAAACCTAGAATTTTTAAATTTAAATTCTCTATAGGATTTTTTTAGGACTTTAAACCCATTTTCTCCATTCCTTGCCTTTCAGTTTCTTCATTGTTGAATAAGAGTTTTTTTCAACATTTCAATAAAAGAATACATAACAACTATTTAAAAATAAACATTGTAAACTCTTTGAAGAACAAATGTTCATTTTCCCTTGGCTTCACATTTTCAGGCTCTCTTATCCTACCTTCACTGAGAACACTTCTTTTCAAACTAATCTATTCTATTTTCATTCAGAAGAAAATCTCACCAGCTCAGATGAATAATGGGTAGTAGAAAGATCGTGTGTTGTTATCTAAATTTTTACTAGCACCTATAGAATAGTGGACAATTGGCTAAAATCACTAACAAACTTTTCTAAGATGCATCAGTTTGCATTCCCATATTCTTTACAGTATTGGCCACAGAACTAAAATGTAGACTCAACTAGGTATCTGTCAATGGATTAAGAGAATGGGATCTATTCTTACTTTTAGAAGAATTAAATTCTGTTTTGTATTGAATAGATGAACTTAAAGGACATTAAGTGGAATAAGTCATCCACAAAAAGGCAAATATAGCACGATTTCACTTCTATGTGGAAGTTAAAAACATTGAACTCATAGAAAAATTGTAGTTTCATGGGCTAAGGTGTGAGTAGACTGAAAGATGTTGGCTAAATGGCACATTTTGACTAGATGTGAGGAATATGATCAGTCAATACCTATTACCCAGCATGGATTACAGTCAATAACAATATATTGTAGATTTCAAAACTGACAACTGAATAAATTTTTAATATTATCATCACAAAAAGTATGCAAGAAAGTCTATATGTTAAATAGATCCCTTTAGCTGTTCCACAATGTAAGGATATACCAAATTATAAGTATATAAAAAATTCTATAAGTTAAAAGTATTTTTAAAATAGGTCAGTATTAAAACACTTTGAGGAAAGTAAGCTTTGAACACCTCATAGATGTTACCAAAGGAATAATGGATTCTTTACAAATTCTCAGAGAAAAGCCAAAACATAAACACAACTGTCCTACCTGCAGGATGTGCTGGGGCAGTCCTGGTGCAGAACTTGGGGTAGTGGTCAACCAATGTTTGGTTTAATTTCAGGCAACACCATGAGAGAGAGCCCATGTCCTATACTGTCTGGATGGCCAGCAACTAGAGTATGGATAGCTGATAGACCTAGGGTAGAACCAAACATGACTCCTCCCCCTAAAAAAATCAATTAAATTATTCCTAGTGATATTCTGCTATACTCATAGATTGGTACCCAGTCCAGTTGTCCTCAGAGAGGCTTCCTTCAGCAGGAGATGGGAGCGGGTGCAGAGACCCACAGCCAGGCATTATGCAGAGAGGGAGTATAAATTAGAAATCTTCATCAGCTTCCTCCCCTCAGCAATTAGGAACCCCCAAGGAAGAGTGGGGAGAAAGATTGTAGGAGTCACAGGAAATGGAGGAAACCAAAAGACCATAGCTGTGGTTAAGTTGCCTTGCCCAGCTTTGACATGAGGGCTTTTGCCTTATCTTACTTTCGTTTTGTCATGCTTGGTCATTGTCTCTTGGAGGCCAGCCTGCTCTTTTCTGAAGGGAAATGGAGGAGGAGTGGGTCTGGGGAAGAGGGGAGGTGGGGGTAAGCTGAGAGGAATGGAGAAAGAGGAAACTGATAGGGATGTATCATATGAGAGAAAAATCTATTTTCAATAAAAATAAAACAAGATAAAATAAAAACACAAAACAGTCCTTGATGGCTAATCTTCACTGTCAATTTGATTGGATTTGGAATTACCTAGTATATACAACTCTAGGCATACCTGGTAAGGTGTTTCCCAAGAAGTTTAACTGGAGAAATATGAGTGGCAGCATCTCATGATCTGGGGTTCTGGATAAAAAGAAAAATACTGAGAAAGCCAGCTGAGCACCACATTTATCTCTGCTTCTTGACTGTCGATACAATGTGAACAGCTGGCCCATGTCTTCCCATCATAATAGGTTGTATTTCTTCTTGAACAATGAACCACAATTAATTTGCTTTTGACAGGCATGTGGTCACAGTGGTGAGAAAAGTAACTACAATGACATCATTTGTATCCTTCATGTTAATATTCAATGGGACCAAAAATGAATTAACATTTGTTTATTTGTTATTCTTATGAATTTAACGATATCTTTGCCTGGTCACTATTGCATACTGTGAGGTTTTATGTGCTATGCCTGTGACAACTTCCCTGACTCATGTTGCATTTCCCTCCCTCATTCAGCTTCAGCTATGACAATTTCTTTAAAGGACTTTGCATTTCATGTTGCCCCAGAATGTTTCTTTGAAGCCACATTTATTTTCATTGAAAACTCTGTTTTCCTTTCCTTCTTTTAATCAACAAATATTCACAAGGCACCCCACATGACATGAAGTATCATGAGTCCATGAGTTTATGACATTCACTTTCTAGTGGGAGAAACAGAACCTAGACAATAATCAAATTATATAAATAAATAATAAAACCCAAGATGAGGATGGAAACCACAGTAAGGTAATTCAGCAGTGGAAGAAATGGGAGGTGATAAAAGTAGTCAGAGGATCCAATGTGTCATTGATGTGGATGGGAACATTAATGGTGCTCTGTGGAACAGCACAGTAATGAAATTAGCAATAATATATCACATGTATCTAAATGAACCCATTTATTAATTCATTCACTCTACAAATATCTATGGAAAACATCCTTACTCCAGGCAATACATGAAGCACTCAGCAGAGTAAAAAGTTGCCTGTGAGTCAATGTATGGAATTATAAATTAGTTACATAATTAAGCATTCTGATAAATGCTATCAAGGGTCAGTGAGGTGCTCTAAAATTCATAATGTGATGATTGAAGTTTATTAGGGAATAAGAGAAGATTTACCTGTGAAAATTATCTATGAAAGATATCTTTGAGTTGGACAGAAGATAAAAGGTGAATGATGGTTTTTCCAGAGGAGTGAAGAACATGTGTCTTAACAGCCTTATGCCAGGGCATTAAAGCAACTTCATATGTTCTCAGTAAACAGAAGTTATTTTAGTTTTTTTTTTTACATGACCTTGGTCACTCCATTTAATAGTTCCAATTTTAAAAGTAAGGCTGTGAACAAAGAAGCTTTAAAATTTAATCAGCTTACCATTGGTTAACAGTCTGTTAATTACTAATAGGAGTACTGAAAAAATAAGAGCAGTAGATATTTGTAGAATTAATGAATGCATCTCTTCATTGTCCCATCTTTTGTGGTTATTGAAAGTGGATTTGTAATAAAATCTAAGCTTCTTACTTCTAGGGTGTTATTAGTAACTAAGATCCTCTCAGATTGATCAGGTCATATAACAAAAGTTAATTTCAAGTACAGAAAGTTTGCAACATAGTGAAGTGTTCTATTAGAGGCCTCGATTCATGTAGCTCTTATGTGATCATTGAGCACTGAAATTTTGTATAGCATGGGCTTTAATACTTCCAGCATCCTGCCTTCAGCCTGTTTGGAACTAGTATTCTAAGAATTAGCCTTGGTCAGTGAAAAGGGATCACAGAGAACACACACAATCTCAAAATGGAAGAATGAAAAAGAGAAATGCAACACAGCTACAGATTAATGATGAGAACTGTGCTTTGAAGGCTAACCCAATGCCAGTACAAACAGATTGACACAGGAGAACAGAAAAGGTAGAGCCCAGTAGAATAGACCACAAAGAGGACATAGGAACCTGCTTGAGAAAGGAAGTTAAAATGAAGAGTGATGAGTTTGAGCAAAACCACAGAGATGGAGTCACTAGAATAGAACACTGGATCAGCTCCCATGGTGGAGAAAGAAAAGTCCATTTAAATCACATATCCTCCTTATGGGGTTAAAAATAAGGGCAACTTAAAAACAATATGCATCTCACCCCCTCCCCCACCTCCTAAACCATCCTTTCCCAGAAGTAGGAAGAATTCTGAAGGGAAGATATCTGGTTGTTCTCTTCTATCAAATTAATTTTCCTCACCCCCATATGTCAATCGTTACATGCAGCCTGTTCTAAATTTTGATCTAGTGCATTATTGATGAGCTCTTAAAAAGAGATGAGAACAATGATCTCCCACTCTCTTTCCAAGAGAAAAATCTTCATGCAGAAAAGAATCGACAATTTAACTCATGGGAGCCATCTCTCTAGTCAGATAATCACATTTATGGTTTTCCCTTTCACGAGGCTCCTGCTAAATTATTGGATAATTATCTTTGTTATAAGACCTACCGTGTATAAGGTACTCGACTAGGAAATAAATATATTTACCAACATTTGGTTATATTTGTATGAGCATACCCAGCTATTACAACTGTTTTCTTTGCTAACAATATTTCTAAGCAACACCCCATTCACATTTCACACTGTACACTTCTAATCCTTTCAGGAGAGAATTTTATATCCCAGCATATCTCTTTTGGATACATTAAGGCATTTTTATTTCTCGGTGTTATTTTGTTTTAGAAATTTCATGTTAAATTTGGATAGTTGTTTTTTTAATACAATTCTTTATGCTTGACTTGAACATTCATAATTAGAATTCAATTTCTATTGAATATTGCCAACATAATAAATTAAATGAAAATGATTTATGAAGAGCACATGCTGCAAGCCAGCCTAGTTTTACATATCACCCCCACTAATTGACAAGTATGACCATTTGAATCGCAAGAGGACAAAAAAATATTATGTTCATAAAAATAATCTTGGCTGAGTTCAAAGAAGCAAACAGTAATTAATTCACTTAAAATTAATTTTCTCAACTCAGTGAAGGTTTTTAAGTTATTTTACTTTAACTTGCTTGTGACACATTTTGACATCTATAAAGCACTAATTCCTTGTTGGCAGAAGCAAAATATGTTTACAGTGGGAAGACTAAGTGAAAAAGAATGAATGACTAGGAGAGTAAGTAGGAGGACATACGGTTGATAAAAGGGCAGAAAAAGAAGACAGGGGGAAAGGAAGGAAGGAGAGGTAGACAAGAAGATGAGAAAGAGGAAAGGGGCATTCACACCATACCACCCAAATGGAGGTACCGGCAACATTTTCTGTGTCCTAGTAATGTTTTTCAATGAAAGTCTAACTTTTCTAAGTAAATTGAAATCATACTCTATCAGTTTATAACCTGATTATCTCCCAGAATAAAGTGTAGATGTAACCAACCGTCTTATTAAATAAGAAACACACAGCCAATACAGAGATGAAAGCCAAGAGGTCAGAACAATAGCTAAGAGGTAAAAACCTTACCCTTCACTGTCGCTGTACCTCTCCAAAAGAGACCTACTTCCTGTGTCTGTCTTTTTTTATAGAGTTTCTGTTCTGCCTTCTCATTGGTTGTAAACCCAACCAGATGACTTCCTAGTCACTGCCTGTCTATACAGACCTCCAGGTCTTCTATAGTTGGTATTGAGATTAAAGGCATGTGTCTCCAATGCTGGCTGTATCCTTAAACACACAGAGATCTACCTAGCTCTGCCTACCAAGTGCTGGGATTAAAGGCGTGCACCACCACCTCCCAGCTTTTGCTATGGCTTGCTAATAGCTCTGACCCCTGGGCAACTTAATTTATTAACATACAAATCACATTTCAGTACAAATAAAATATCACTATAATAAAGCATAGACATGTCAGTAATATTTTCATAATTAATATTAATTAGACATTATGTATTATTGCATATAAAATTATGATTTATGATGTCTTTAAACATTGACACCTACACAGTTTATAAATTTTAACATGTTATAATGTTTGGATTTGAATAGATGATAGATAGATAGATAGATAGATAGATAGATAGATAGATAGATAGATAGATAGGTGATAGATGGATAGATAGATAGATGATAGATGATAGATAGATAGATAGATAGATAGATAGATAGATAGATAGATAGATAGATAGATAGATGATAGGTGATAGATGGATAGATAGATAGATGATAGATAGATAGATAGATAGATAGATAGATAGATAGATAGATAGATAGATAGATAGATAGATAGATGGAGACAGATCGATGATAGAGAGAGGGGATAGAGAAATAGAGAGAAAGATAGAGTTGTAGTTTGCTTTATTGTTTTTTTAAACACATTCTTTTCAGCTTAAATATTTATTTCTGTCACTATTTGCATCCCTAATAGCTAAGTTGTTTTTTATTTATTCTGCAATTAGGAAACACATTAAGCCCAAGTTCCCAGCAGGGGGAAATCCAGGTAAATGGTATGCTCCCTAGCAGCTTTCAATAGGGAGTCTTAAGATTGACATAAGAATATTCTATTCCTTCTCCTATAGGTGAGGTAATTCTGAGGTACCTACTTATACCAGCTCCAGGGGTTTCCCTGGGGATCAAGGCTCAGCAACCCTCTATACCCAGTGTCTAACATGCACTTTATTGAGCATGTTTTCCTGTGGCATGTCTCCATCTCTCTCCTGGTGATTTGTGATATCTCACAAATAAATTAATTGCATCTGAATTTGTATCTCTAGAACTATATCTGGGTGAGCCCATACTAGACAGGATAAAACTACCCAGAAATGAAAGCTCTCAGTTTGAAAGGTAATGCATTTTGAACCTGTATGTGTGCATAGGTGGTAATCTGTGTGCACGAATACTTACCTGTGTGTGTTCAGGCAATAGTGCACTGGCATGTATGGTGGAAGTTATAAGACAAGATTGGATATCTGTTCTCACCTTCCACTTTGTTTGATATACAAGCTCTTATTGTTTTGTCAGGGTATTCTTTCATCCCTACCTCCCATCTCTCTGTAGAGGCACTGGAATCATGCCATGCCTAACTTTCCATAGGATTCTAGGAAGGCTAACTCAGGTCCTCCACTTCCATAGCAAGTCCTTTTATCCACTGATCCATCTTCCCAATCTCATTATGATATTTAGACATGTGCTCTCCCTCTTTAAATATTTTATGTTCTATCATGTATATTGTTTTATCATAATGTTTCCAAAAGGTAGGCATTTCATGTTTATAAAGGCAGCCAAGTTTTATAGGCAAAAATAAAATGTATTTAATTAAATTTGTTTTGTTAGTAATGAGATGATATATTTTTAAAGTGACAAGTATCATTTATATTTTTCTTGTATGACTTGTCTGATTACATTATTGGCCTGTATTTTAATATTTTACATATGTGTGTGTGTGTGTGTGTGTGTGTGTGTGTGTGTGTGTGTGTGTGTGTGTACATGAGTTCTGGTGCCCACAGAGTCCAGAAGAGAGCATTAAATTCCTTTGGAGCTGAAGTTATAGGCAGTTGTAAGTTACCTATCATGAGTTCTGGGAACAAAACACAGGTCCTTTGTAAGAGACATAGATACTCCAAACCACTGAGATGTCTTTGCAGCCCTCATAGTCTATATTCTAATTGGATAATACTTGTTTTCATTCAGCTTATGACCTGCTTTAATATTAAGGCTATTAAGGATCTGTTACACTGTAAAATTAGCTAGTTGATCCTTTGCACTAACACAGTATTTACCTCTTAACCAACTGGGAAAAAAAACAAAACAAAACATTTCTTCAGTATGCTGTGGCTTGTTTGATGGAGTAACTATCATGTCTTTATTTGCAAACCACTATTAATAGATGGAGTTGTAAAAGGAAATGCTAAATTAGTTTACCTGTATTGATAGTAAGTGTGGTAGTGGACATGTATGCCAAATGCTGAACTGTCTGTAGTTTAAAGAAGCAATGGTCTCATGCATTATTTTGCTTCTAACATCTTAGTGGCGCTAACTTATCTAATCTCTGTATATTCTCAATGACTTAACCAGGAAACATTACCTTATGTATCTTCTCCTATGGAACAGGACTACAAACCCACATTATAAGCTTCTTAGACTCAATTGCTGTCTAAATATAATGAGCCAGTGCCATTAAATCAAATTTTGAGTACCAACAGGCATTCTCAGGAATGAATTAGCCTTTATTCTTTCTAGCAAGTTGTCTGTTCTGACCATTTTTGTGATCTCATTTCTGACCTCGATTAAGGCAATTCAGACTTTATGGTTTTTTAAAAGCATTTCTACTGATGCATCATTATCATCTCTGAGTAATTTGAAAGGCTTATGAAACACAAATGCCATTCTCGGTAACATGTTCTGAGCTGGGCTAATTCCCTCATTTACAGAATTGGCCTGCTGTTGACTAGGATATCTCTGCATCAATGCCTCTGATTGGCCAGATCTGATGTTTAGACTATCTATTATATTATTTCTAATCAGTTTTCCTTTTTATTGTCACAATAATTTCCAAATCTTGGCTGGTTGCCTATCCACTCTGGGCAACATATTTCATAATAAAACATGCTAAATGATTAATCCTAAACAACTGGCAGCCTGGGGAAGTCAAAAGAAATATAGATTTCTCTTTGCTACACTGCCCATTTGCCCTCTTCTCCAAGGAGGGCCTCTGTGCCTCATTAGACACTTACTTTATCTTTGGAGCTGCCTTAGAAATTAGAATGAAAGAGTTACATGCCCCATTTCTCACCAATCAAGAACTTCCAACATTTAGAAGATGGGAAGGTTAAGAAGTTTCTATAGCCCAAATAGCAGTAGTTCGCAACTGTGGGTCATGACCCTTTAGGATTGCATATCAGATATCCCTCATATCAGATATTTACATTACAAGTCATAACAGTGGCAAAATAATAGTAATGAAGTAGCAATGGAATAATTTTATGGTTGGAGGTCACCACACACGAGAAACTGAATTAAAGGTTTGCAGCATTAGGAAGGTTAAGAACCAGTGCAATATAGGACCTTGATATCTAACAAGTAAAGAAATATATATATTCACTTTCAGTCTGTGTGTGTGTTATAAATGAGAATTGTAAATTGAAGTAAATTGAATTATTTCTTACTGATGAATCTTTTTATACACACACACACATATATATATGTGAAAAATAACAATAATAATAATTATTATTGTTATTTTTTTAATTTTTAATAATTGCGAAATAATAATAATAATAATAATATATACACATTTTAAGGAAATGATAGAATTTCTATGCCATGATTATAAAAGATAATTTATGTATTATAAAGTTCTATCAGATGAGGAAAAATGGTGTGTCTATTAGTAAGTTAAAGAACTATGTACTATGATTGTGTAAGTGATGCATGTGAGTGAGTGAGTGGCACGGTGTAGCAGTCAGAGGTCAAAGGAAAGTTACAGATTTCGTTCTCCCCTATATTTATGTGGGTTTTAGGAATACAATTCAGGGCTCTAGAATTGTGTGGTAAGCACCTTTACCCATTGAGTCATCTCACTAGTCCCCCTAATTTAAGGGAAAAAAAGCATAGCATTGACCAAGATGTAAATAAAACTTCTACATTCATAGAGCAAGATAATGCAGAGTATCCCTCAGATTTAAAATAATTTTACTTTTAGGAATGGCCTATGCTTTTCCTTAGAAACTTAAGAACTGAGAGTCTTATCCCAGGGAAATATCTGGGGGTGTGCACCAAGACTGACATGAGGATGATGTCCACAGTACTGCTTAAAGATGATGAACAATGGACAACTGTCAAAACTCGGAGGTAGCTGAATAAAAAGCATACAGCTAATTAGATGCTGATTATTGCTAATAACTGAAATGATGAAGGAATATGAGTTATGTTTATAATTGGAAAAATAAGATTCACCAGTAAGGAATGATTCAATTTATTTCAATTTACAATTCTCATTTATAGCACACACACAGGCTGAAAGTGAATGAAAGACTGAAATATAAGACCAGAATCTAAAATGCCTGGAAGAAAATATTATGAAAAACTTCTTGGCCTGGGCCTTGGTAAGGATTTCTTGGATATGATAACAAGCACAGAGAAGTCAAAAATAGACAAGGTGGGACTAGAACAGACTCAAGAGCTTCTATGAGCACAGAACATAATCACCAGAGTAGAGCTAAGAATGGAAGAAATTATTAGCAAACCATAACTAGGATATGAGGCTGATATCCAAAACAGAAAAGGAATTCCTAACAAAATTCATTAGCAAACCAAACAAAAACAGTAAATTCCCAAACAGCCCAATTTACATATGAGAAAAGGAACAGAATTGACATTTTCCTCAAGAAAACACTATAAATGAAAAAGAAAAAGGACTCTCAGTTAACTGGTATGTGAAAAGTACCCCCATTATCATTAATAGTCTGGGAAATACAAATCAAACTACAATGAAATATCATCTCATGCCTGTTTTCAAAACAAAAGCCAAGCTTCAGATGTTTATGTGGGTGTGGAAAAGGGGGAGTATTGATGAAATTTGGTGGGAATGTAATTTAAAGGATGGTAGTACTCAGAAATTTAAAACTCGAACCACTGTATAAGTCAACAATTTCACTTCTGTATTTCTGCTAAAGAAATTAAAGTCAGACTTTCTAAGAGATAGCTAGATACCTATGTTCATTGCAATTCATCACAATATTACTCAACATATGAAAGGATAAAACTCAGCAAATAAAATTCAATGCAATAGCTATGTGAATAATGAAATGAATGTAGTGTGCACATATACAGAATTTAAGCATACAAAGAAGAAATAATGCTACTAGAGATGTGAACTTGTGAATGAACTCAGGGGACATTATGTTAAGTGAAGTAAGATAGATATGGAAAGACAAATATTACAAGAGCCACTTACAGTAATGAATTTAAACTTGTCAAATTCTTAAATGCAGGGAGGAAAATGGTGGTTTCCAAGGGCTGGAGGGTAAGGAACCAAGAATTATTAGTCAAAGGGCACAAAATTGTGTTCATGAAAGAAAACAGATGGTTCCTCTACTGGTGGTGCCATTTAGGAAGGATGTAAACACTTAAGAAGTGAGGACTCATTGAAAGAACTGGGTCACTGGCAGCATGTCTTTGGAGCATATCTGTCTCAAGTCCCTTCCTTGAACTCTGCTTCCTGCCTCCCTTGAGAGGACCAGGCTTATCCACCACATCTTCTCATTACCATGATGTTCTTACCCCTCAACAAGTTCTCAGTCCATGGAGCCAGTGGCTATGTGCTGAGACCTCTGAACCCATGAGCCAAAATAAATCATTCAAGTTTATGTCGGATATTTGGTCACAGTGATGAGAAAACTAGCACAACACTAGCAATATTACATTAAATGTTCTTATAAAAAAATAGTAGTAAGTAAGAAGATAAGGAAAACTTTGAGATGTGATGAATGTGTTTATAGCATTGAGGACAGTGGTAGTTTAAATGAGATGTCCCCCACATAGTCTCAGGCATTTAAATACATAGTCTCCAGTTTGGGATACTATCTGGAAAGGCTTAGGAGTTTGACCGTTGCTGGAGGAAGTATGTCACCAAAGCGGGGGAGGGCTTGAGAGTAAAAACTCTTACCTACGTCTAGCTTACTCTCTCTGTTTTGTCCTTCTAGTTCTAGATATGACATCTCAGCTTCTATTCCTGCCACTGCGCCAGCTGCCTGATGATTGCTGCCAAGCTGCCCCAGCATGATGGACTCTTATCCCTTTGGAACAATAAGCTCAAGTAAATCCTTTCTTCTGTAAGTTGCCTTTGTCATGGTGTTTTATCACAGCAACAGAAAAGTAGCTGATACAAGGATGTTGTTCATGTCACAGTTATTTTTATCTCCAAACTCAACAAGTTGTACATATCACATGTGTACAACTTTTTTATATGTCAATCGTATCTCAAGGTGCTTTAAAGAAAAAAATCTGTGATAATATGAAATAAACAAGCTCAAAAATATGAGATGATTAACTTATATAATATATACATATATCAAAATAGAAATGTAGACTTATACTAATATATTAACTAGTTGTAGGTATATGTTGGAGCTATGAACATTTACTTAATACTGTTTTACAGAAGTTGAACATTCTACAATAGCATTTATAATTGTTACAACTAGAAAATTATATTAAATATAATTTTGAAACATCTCTGTGGCCCAATTTTGAAGTGAACCAATTGTACATCTCTTACAAGTAAGGCAGGATGGCATGTTGTTGTGGAAAGAGTGGAGTGAGTTATTTATGTCTCACTTATCTGTAGGAAGCTGGCCAGCCGTCTGTTTGGGGTGGGGCAGTTCTCCATCTGGGGTAGCTAATTAGTGATGATAGCTGCAATCTGTAATGTTGCTGCTTTGCTGAAGTGAGAATCATCCCTTTTCTTTGTAGAGTACCAGCTTCTTTTAGAAACAATACACTTCAAGGTTATCTTTTTAAATAATCAGAGTTTGTGAATTTGTGATCTCATTTATCAAGCAGGTTACCACACCAAAATAATTAAGGGAATAAAAGGGAAAGAAAGGGAGGAAAGGAGGAAAGGAACTGAAGCAGGGAAGGGGTGAGCACAATTTGTTTGAATCCTCAGATTGCAAAATATCTACAAGAGAACGACTTTTTGAAACTCTCTAGTTCACCTTCATCATGCTGATGAGAAAAACTGAAAGTCAATCTAAAGGAAAAGGCACTTGGTGTTCAGACAAGTCATAGATTCAAGTAATAAATTGTCTTAGTCAATGTCCTATTGCTGTGAAGAGACACCATGACTATGGCAACTCTTATAAAAAAAAAGTATTTAATTGGGGCTTGCTTACAGTTTCAGATATTTAGTCCATTTTCATTACAGCAAGGAGCACCATAGCAAATAGGCAAGAATGTTGCAGGAGGAGAAGCTAAGAGCTCTACATCCAAGTCCATAGGTAGCAGGAAGAGAGCCACTGGGCCTGGCTTGGTCTTCTGAAACCTCAAAGTCCATCTCCATGACACACATCCTCCAAGAAGGCCACACCTACCCCAACAAGGCCATACCTCAAAATCCTTCTGAGTATTGCCACTTCCTGATGACTAAGAATTCAAATATGTGAGCCTGTGGGGGCCATTCTTATCCAAACCACTACAATAGTAAAGCAAATTAAGCAGGGGCTACCTGGAAAACATGATTTAATCCGATTTATTTTTGCAGTCTTTATTTTCAATTCTGGTGGACCTTAAGGATTTCTACTCAGACAATAGTAGATTTCCTGGAAGAGAAGACTTTAAATTAGAAGGTGGGGAAAAGGAAGAAAAGAAATGAATATAGAAGAAAGGCAATTTTAAAGAAAATTGAGGCTGAAAATTCCCTTGTGTCATAGACCTAAGACTACAAACTCAAGAAGAAACACACTCCCGGTGTTCCCTGTGTATCTCAAAGCTTCTAGGCAATCTATGACTTTTTGGTCAGCCCTAACTTACACGAAGGATGAAACGGAAAGAACATAGAACTTGGAGTTCATGGACCCATTTGATATGCGCTGTGTGACTTTTCCTGGGGTGTCCATTTCTATTCACCACTGATGAAGAGAACAATAGACCAAAGGAATGATGGACCCCATGACCAGCTTGGCGAGTCAATGAATTCATAAAGTTCATAGTAAGGCGTATACTCAGATGCATCACCAAAAGCCCCATGATAGCATGGGTGACTATTCAGAAAGGCTGAATTATTGGAATCCTCTGGGCAAGTAACACTAGCACCTTGGTTACTGAGAGTCTCCTCCAAATAATTACTAACAGCCTAGATAGTTTCTAGGGCCATTGAGCATTCCATATCTCAATAGACCCAATCTTAGGAGGACCTCATGCAGCTGATCTCTGCTGCTTTGAGTTAAGGAAACAGTAACACAAAGAAAACAGCCACAAAACAAATCTTACTTGTGTATTTGACTTAAGTAGATACATCACTGGATTCCAGTTCCTCTCCTGTTTGAAACTGGAGGTAATAAGTATTTAATAAGATACTTATACAAATTAAAGAAAATGTATTGCATATGTGTCCTAATGCATTGTGACTATTACGTGAATGTACCCTTTCTTCACTAATCTTCCCCTAACATCCCTATTTCCATATAAGGCCCATCATGCCCCCACAAAATAGTATCTTGACTTAACTTTCATTGTCCTATTTTTCAAACATTTTCATCTCTAAAGGTCCAAAGCCTATCCAATATCTCACTGTTTCTCTTCTACACACACTCAAATTTTTTAAATTCTGAAATGTGGCCCAACGTATATCTTTAATACCACCATGACTATTCCTAAATAAATAAAGGCTAAGATTTATCCATTCTCAATACAGTGATCATCACAGGTGGAGCTTCACATGGAGAGGAAAGAGAGAAGAGAGGGAGGAAGGGAAAGGAGAGAGGGAGAGAGAGAGAGAGAGAGAGAGAGAGAGAGAGAGAGAGAGAGAGAGAGAGAGAGAATGTATGTGCTCACAGCCAGTCACACTGATTTGTTCAGGCTAGAACCTCTAAGCCTGTTGAATGTATGATACAACATTCAATTATCAGCTACTGTGTATCGGACACTATTATATGCCCTGTATATGAAGTGATACCTCCTAATGTTGACCATTACCAAGGTACGGGTAATGGTGTAAGTTTACAGAAAACTTGACCTCTAAACAAGACCCAGCTGCTTTGGCTTAACCTACATTTGCTTTGCTTTTCCTATGTCACCTGAGCCTGGCCTTAGTCACTGGGGTCATGTTCTTTGTTCTTTAATCTTGACTTTGACATTTGAACCTTAGGGTTTAGGTTCACAGTTGGGGTTGGACCAACCCAGTGTTACATTCTCCTTTCTAACCAAGGCAGTGTAAATCAGTATTTTAGTTATCTTTTCAAAAATGGTGTGTGTGTGTGGTGGGAGAGTCCATGCTACAGAAGGCATGCAGAGAACAGAGGACAACTTTGTGGTGCAAGTTCTCTCTTCACCTTTATATGAGTTCCAGGATTCAAATCAGGTTACCAGGCTTGTGTCAGAAGTATCTTCACATATTGAGCCATTTTTATGGCCCCATGGTATTTTATTTGTTTTATTATTGCCAGAGAACTTTCTGATTCTAGAGGCTCATCTCAGCTCCTTTACTTCTCAAGCTAGAAAATAGCACTTCTGTGTTACTATTCTCATCCATAAAAAAAGGAATAATCGTGAATTACTCTGATGAATTAGCACTTCATACACAGGGCATACAACAGTGTGTAATACATAACTGTTCGTTGAATGTTATGTGTGCACAGGCATTTAACAGGCTTAGAGGTTCTAGTCTAAATAATCCAGTATGACTCACTGAGCGTGCCCTCTCTCTCTTTTACTCTCTCTATCTCTCTCTCTCTCTCACACACACACTAGCTTTACAGAGTTATTATAAGGAACAAATGACAGCAGAAGCACTTCGCTTGATATGAATTATAAAAATATTTGGCATATCAAAGCCTCCAAATTGCTGAGCCAAGATGAGTGGTTTTTCCATGGCCCATCAGCTAGAATGGTTTTGACACTTGGCAATGTGTAAGGGGCAATAACATAAAAAGAGAATGAAATTTTGAGTCAGAATCAGTTGGAATTAAATCACACCTTCAGTATGAAGGGGTATGACTGTGGCAAGACTCATCTTCCTAAATCTTAGTTCTCAGACCTGTAAACTAGGGCTACTGACAGCAAAGTAGTTGTATAGGTTTACTACAATGAATTGATGTATCCAATATGCTTTTGTGCTTTGAGCAGGCAAAGGAATGCCTATAAAAGGACACAGTGATGATCTATTAATATCCTTAAATCAATTCTTATCTTTCAAGTTCCCTACCTGCCTTGTGCTAAAGGCTCTGGGGAAAGCAGACATCAGGCACACTTGCTTCCACAGAACTGAACCCTTGAGCACCCTCATCTGATCCCCTCCTGTCAACAGGCATAAATATTCTGTAATCACTTTGGAGAGTGCTGGTAACAGGGCCAAATGTTCCCAGGGATGACTCAGATGCTACTCTGAAACATAACAAGCCTGTGCATGGAGGGGCTATAAAGCTCTCAGGTCTGAGTCACCAAGGTGCCACAGCCTCCAAGCCCTGATGTTCTCAAGTGACTTTACAACTTCGTACTCAAATGTCTATGCCTCATCTAGAAGACATCTGAGGACTTAATCTCATTGAGCCCTCCCTATGTCACCACTCACCCTGGAGAGCACTTATGATGGTTTTAGTCACCTGTTACCAGCACAAGTTCAAGTCTCCTCTTCAGCAAAACCTTCCCAGCTACCCTGATCAGTACTGAGGACTCTTGCCAACAAGTTCCCTACTCTTGACCTATAAACCATTCCAAGGTCATCAGTTTTACACTTCTGAAACTAAACAACCTGGAAGAAGAATGCTGGGAAAATGTGGACATGTTGATTTGAAGCTGTTCTAACTTGGTATAGACAAAACTGTTTTAATTCTTAAATCTGTTAAGAGAAATATTGGTACATTATTCATTCCATATCCTCTCAAGTGTGATATACCCAGTGAGTGTTCAAAACACAGTAAAGGGACATGAACACATCAAACATGTCCATCTTTTTTAATATGTAAATATAGAGACTGCCCCATAGTGACTTTCAATCACGTTATTACCTCCATGTGTCATAAAATTCAATATCTTACGCAAAAGTTTAGCTTCTAGTTAAGCTCATACTGTTTAATTTTTATTGAATAGTACAAAAAGTTACAAGAAATAGTTAATATGGTCATTTATATTGATTTTCTACAGTAAAGGTGAGCTGACACTGCTAAGTTTTCCAAACAATGCTTTGGGAGACTTGCAAAGCATCTTGACTCCTTACAACTCTGAATAATGTAATAGAATCTGGGATTTGCTCCAAGTAACTGAGCTGAGCTCACTAATCTCCTCCAGCAAAGAATTCCTACCCTTAGGCAGGCGCATGCCTTTAATCCCAGCACTTTGGAAGCAGAGACAGAGGCAGGCAGATCTCTGTGATTTTGAGGCCAGTCCGGTCTACAAAGTGAATTCCAGGACAGCCAGGCTGTTACACAGAGACACCCTGTCTTGGAAAACAAACAACAAACCAAAATATCCCCATTCTTCATTGCACTATCTTTGTCTTACTAACATTAGTTCTAAGGCTGCAGGATCACTCACTGGTAGAACACATGCTGAATTGCACAGAGTCTAGGGTTTGATCCCCCAGTACTGCAAAAACAAACAAAAAATAGGAACCGCCCATTAATGCCAAGTTTTCAATTACTGTGAAAAAAGAAAACCACACAGATCTAATCTGTTAATTTCAACCCACAAGCAGGCACATTTCCTACTGGAATTTCTTACCATTTCCCTCTTTACCAACACTCCATCTATTTTTCTAGACACGGGCTTTCCTCCCCTCCCCGCCACGCCATCTCTTCATACCTGATGACAACAGAGTCTCTTGTTGGATGCTTGACTGTTAGCTCACTTGATCTGATCTATTTTAAGTGCAGCTTCACAGCATTTTCTTCCTTAAATAGCACTTTTATAACATTTCTCCTTTACTTAAAAACCTTTTATGGTTTGTATGCCCTTACAACTTCAAGGCTAAATTCTCCCTGATTCTGTGTAGATTCTTCATTTTCTACTCATTTTTTTCAGAGAGATGAATTTCTGAAGATTTTTAACAGTATACAATGAAGGTGATTTACTCAGCTCTATCATCCCAGTAATCTATGCCAAGTACAGTGTATGTGAATGCATGGGGTTGGTGATTGACAGTCAAGTTGTACTGCTGCTTTACATGCTAGGGATGTGGAAGCTGCGTTTAAATGACAAATGTATAGTTAATTTTACCTGGAAGGCAGATAATATTTCCTGAAGTATGGGGGATGGAGAGTTTGTGGAGTAATTTAAAATACTTCATTAAAGTATTACTTTGTTAAATAAATATTAGTATACTGTAGTTGTCATTATTATTACTATGATAACTTTTCCTAAAGCCACAGCAAGTTCATACTAGAACCATTAATCAAGCTCAGGTTTTGTTGTGGTGGTGGTTGTCTTATTTTGTTTTGTTTTGTTTGGTCTGAAGTCCACATCACCACTTACTATTATATCCTGTGTAGCATGTATGTGTTATAATACAATTTACAGAACCAATCTCCAAATTCCTAGGATTATCAAGTCCACCTGATTGTCAACACAGAGGCCAAAGGGGGTGACTAACCACATATAAGGAATTATAATGAATATGTATTCTATTGAGTTATTGAACTTTTTATTTTGAAGTTCTGCTTGGCAAGAATCAAAGCAAGTGTGAAAATTCATTATTATCAACATTGTTGTTTACTTCAGTAGAGAAAATCATAAACATTTTACTTCAGAATTAGTTTTCATAGTAAGGAATTTTAATTTCTTTCATTCACCCATTCAAAATTCTTGGCATGCACTCTATTCAAGTTATTGTGCTACACATATAAAGGATACTAAGGATAAAACAGTAACAAATATATGGTTGTATTCCACATTATTTAGAAGGATGGAAAATGAAGCAAACATTCCACTCTCTATATATTGTAAATATATAAACTATAAATACTTATACTTAATAATTTGATAATAGTTGAGATAAGTTATTTCTTACTAATAATGAAGAAAGATCCTAGACATTGCAGTTTTTGTGTGTGTTCCTAAACCATGGTTTGGAATTCTGATATTTTAATCACAATATTTCCAAATGTGTGAACAGTGATACATGAACACAGCAGGAGAGTTCTTGTGTGTGTGTGTGTGTGTGTGTGTGTGTGTGTGTGTGTGTGTACACATATGTATGTATGTATACTACAATGATTCTTTTCTTATCCATAGATGATTCCTCTTTAGTCCCTACTATGGGAACTTAAGACTGTTGTAGCAAAGGTTCACAACTAAGCTCTTTACTTTCCTATGTATACACAGAGTCCATGCCTTTACTTCTTTTTTTCCAATTTATTTATTTATTTATTTTATATCCCAGCCTCAGTTTCTCCTCCCTCCTCTCCTCACAGTCCCTCCACTCATCCCCCATCTGTTCCCATCCCAGAGTCCACTCTTCCACAGTTTCTGTTTAGGTAAGAGAAGGTTTCCCATGAGTATCAGCTAAACATGGCACATCAAGTTGCAATAAGACTAAGCACATCCCCATGTATTAAGGCTGGGCAATATACCTTTCCTTCTTAATGGAGCCTTTATCACATGTTGTGTCCATAACTTGCAGCTGATATGGGAGAGTAAAGCTAACTAACATAAATTTCTTTGCCTTCTTTCCCAGTTTCGTGTGTGTGTGTGTGTGTGTGTGTGTGTGTGTGTGTGTGTGTGTGTGTGTAAGTCAGAAGATGGTTCAGACACCCTGTAGCTGGGTAATTCAGGTAGTTGTGAACTGCCAGATATGGGTTCTGGGATCTGAATTCCAGTCCTCTTCAACAGCTGCAAGAACTCTTATCCATTAAGCCTTTTCTGTAGTCCCCATGATTGTATGATTTTGAAAGCATGTAGAAGATACTCCAAATAACACTAAGGAGTTGAGCTTCTAAGCAGGGAGATGATGGATGGCTAAAGATTGATAGTCAGAAAAGTCATATGATTATCGACATCCTTCAGAGATAAAAATGGGTGATAACTCAAACAACAAGAATTAGAAGAAAAATCCTCGTGTGTTTATTATGTTGCAGGAATTAAGATAAAGGATTTGCTTGAATTAGTTCATTTAGTGATCATTTCCCCTCTGAAAACCTTATACTATTATTATCCCTCTTTGGCATATGAAAAAACAAGCTTAGGGGGATGAATAATGTGGTTTCATAATTGATAAGTAGAGAACTTCAGATTGAAACTCAAGTCATTTTCTGCTGTCAGAGATCTCTCACATGTACTAGAGATGGGAGAATTTGGGAAGAGATGTACTTGGAAGACTACAGTGATTCTTTTTTTTTATCCATAGCTGATTCCTCCTCAGACCCTGCTACAGGAGCTTTAGAGTGTGGCTAGTACAGATTCACACCTAAGCTCTGCACTTTCCTATGTGTACACAGAGTCCATGCCTTGTTAACCGAGCCTTTATCACATGCTGTGGCCATGACTTGCAGCTGATATGGGAGAGCTAAAGTAACAAATTTCTTTGCCTTTATTCCCAGTTTCACTAACAGGTTTGCCTGGCCAATGATCTTAACATCCTTGGTCCTCACTTCTTTTCTGTACTTATGAAGTCAAGAAATTTCACCTCTTTTCAGTTAAGGTGTATTTTGCAGCTTCTTATTGTCATGTCCAAACTTAAAGCATCACTCCTCTTACACACTGGCACCAAGAATAAGTCAACTTAGAGTAGCCTGAACAGAAACACTGTGACATTGCTACAGGTAATGTAACAACTTAGAGGCTCCATGTGATAGGCACTCAGGTGGCACATATAGTATGCATTAAGACAAATGAAGACAAATCCTAGACGGGATGTAGATGGACAGCCCACTTTACAGTCTTACTCATAATATCATGCCATTTCTCTTTGTTTAATTTTGAGCATTTTATTTAATATTTTCATATGAAATTTGGTCACAGATTTTTAAAACGGTAAGCAAGGAGAGGCATTTGTATTAGCAGATTCCCAAGGGCAAATGTTTCATACTGACAGAGAATTTATTTTTATTTAACTTTGCATTACCTCTCTCCCTACCCCGCATGTAAATTACTTCAACAGCAGCGTCTGATCTCTGGTAAACCTTCCATGGCAGAAGCCTCAAAACTTCTGCTTGTTCCATCTCGCCTTTCAATGTTTAGTCAAACTTTACCATGGTAAGGTTTGGATTAATATTCTGCTCTAGTTTGCTTTCTATTAATGTGATAAACACCATGACCAAAAGTAACTTGGAGAGGAAATGGTTTATTTGGCTTAGAGGCTACAGTCCATTATCAGAAGAAATCAGGGCGTGAGCTCAGGGCAAGAATATATAGAGGCAGGAACTGAAGCAGAGACCATGGAGAGACACCGCTAGCTTGCTTGCTTCTCTTGGATTGCCCCTTCCACCTTTCTTATACAGCCCAGGCCTAACCGACCAGGGCTGATATTGCCCAAAGTGGGCTGGACCCACACACATCAATCATCACGAAGAAAATGTCCTGTAGACATGCTCACAGGCAAATCTGATGGTGAAATTTTCTCATTTGAAGTCTCCTGTTCTTAGGTATGTCTAGGTCTATGTCAAGTTGATAAAAACTATGACAATTCCAATTCTACCATTTCCCAAGAGCAAATTTATCAGTCTCTCTGATTACCCATTTCTCCCAGTTTTTCATACAAAGATAGTATCTTCCTACAAAATAATTAATGAAAATCCAAAGAACATGCTTGGCATGTTGCTGGCCATCTCAAACCTTAAGTTTTATATATATATATATATATATATATATATATATATATATATATATATATATATGCAATTCTCCAATGATGCTATTCATAGATCCTACCTTAATCAATGAGAATACTCTGGTGGTCAGCCATTAAAAAGGGTAAGCCCATTTTGGTTCATTTTCTATATCATATATGCATATATCACATGTCTATCATTGCATAATCTTTAGATTATATATTATGGTAGGCAGTATAACAAGCCACAAATACCCATTTCCTATCCTTGTAATGAAAGTATATCAGATTACATGGCAAAATGTAAGTAAGACGACCGATGGCATAAACATTGCAAATCAGCTTACCTTAAAAATGTATGAAGATTACATTAGGGGGATGGTTCAGGACCTGTGTTCAAATCACAAGCACCCACATAAGAAGACAAGATAGACTCTATCTCAAAGATAAAGGCAGAGAATGATAAATCAGGTCTCTCAACATCATCCTTTGATGTCCACATGCATCATGCAGGAGCATCTATATACCTTTTTCCTGCTATACATGAGCATATACCACATATAGCCCCATACCACAGTCACACGAGAGAGAGAGAGAGAGAGAGAGAGAGAGAGAGAGAGAGAGGGGGGGGGGGGGGAGGGAGGGAGGGAGGGAGGGAGGGAGGGAGGGAGGGAGGGAAGGAGGGAGGGGGGAGGGGGAGAGGGAGAGGGAGAAGGAGAGGGAGACGGACAGACAGACAGACAGACAGACAGAGATATCCTGGATTAATTTAATGAGACCAATAAATCATTAAATTGAACAATTGGAAGAGACATGAGAAGAAGTTGATCCACCATGTTTGTATTGAAGATGATAGACAGAGCACAAGCCAAGCCATGTGGCAAGCCTCCACGGGCTGGACAAGTAAGGGCAGTGCCCTCTAGAGCACTAAAATTGAAATGCAGTCCCAGTGAAACCTTGACCTAAGACTTGAGTTGGATTTTGTGACCCCATCAATGACACCGAAAGCATGGCCCAATGAGGGTGCTGTATCTATTCTAGCAGAAGTGGTGTGTACTTCAAACAGCGCAGAACCCTCACCTCCCTCATTCAGACTCTTCTAAGGCAACCTCTGGTCATCAAAAATATAGTAACAAGACACCTGTCAGTTCGCAATAAAGTGTTAGTCAACTAAAATATCTAAATTACTTTCAAATGAATGATTTTTAAGATATTTCTCCATTGTTGTTGTAAAAATCTAATATTGATTGGGGAGGTATAGACTTTTAGATAAATTATCTGAAATCCAAACCTATTCTATATAATAGTTGTGTGGCTGTGGTTAATTTTTCAACCTTCTAAACCCTCTCTGTGGGAAGAAAATAATACCACAAATGCATTATCAGGACTCTATGAGATAGGTCATATAAGGCTCTTGTCTTAGTGTGGATGACTGTACATGTTGGCAATGAATTAGCTATTTGATAATGATGTTGACTGTAATGACAAAGATGTTGGAGAGTCAATACACATGATGTCACATTAAATCTCCAAGAGACAATTATAGAAAAGTTAAATGTGGATAAAGCAGCATCATTGAATGACTGATATTCAGAAATCTAACATGTGTTAGATTTGGTTTGTTGTTTGCTTTATTTTATTTCATTTCAGCAGTTTTCATTCCTAGATTTTTGCTACTCCCTAAGAGGTAGAGTATTTATCTTCTTCGATCTCAATGGAATTTTGAAATCACCTAAAAGCACATAATATACACGTATGAATCTCACAGTGAAACCCACTGTTTTGTCCAATTAGTACATACTAATGGAAAATAACTGAATAAAATGAATAAAGCTGGGTGCTTCCAAGAATAAGTTACATCTTGAGATACCTGTATCTTTGTCTCCCTTGGTCTAGCTAGCACGAAGTAAAGCACCATTGGCAGCTATAATGTGGAAAATAGGAAATGTACTGGATGAACTAGATGATTTACATAAATAGATTTCCAGGCAGAATATTGAATTTATCTGCCTCCCTCTAGATGTCTATAGGAAAGCACAAAAGTGGGGAGAAATGCAAAGAGAAAATTGTTAAATATTAAAGGATCCTATATTGCTGGGTAAATAGGCATCTTCACTTTCATTCTACAGTCTTCTCTGGAGAAGAGAAACATAATCCTGATCCTAAACTTAAGAAATGACTTCAGGATAAAGAAAAAAATCTAGCAAATAATCAAGAGAAAATGGCATGTGATAAAGTCAAGTGTCTGATGGTCCTTTAAAATTTCCATTAAGATGATTTAAGATGATACTTCAAACATACAAAGATTTTCTGGGAAAGTTTAGACATCCACCATGGTCCTTTCTATTACACACAGGAGCTAGAAAGCTGAATTCGATGCAGTACAACAATCACACACAGAGTCCAAAGCAGCATAAGGATGGCCCTACAGAAATCTATGGGTTTGGTCTTTGTTGAATAGAGTGTGTTATAAATTGACATGTTAAAAACAAAAATCACATGGAGCTGGAGCAATGACTTTGTGATTAAGAGCACTGGCTTCTCTTCCAAAGGACCCAGGTTTGATTCCCAGCACCCACATAGTGATTCACAACCAAGTACTACCCCAGTCCCAGGGTATCTCATGCCCTCTTCTGGCCTTGGTATGCCACAAGATGCATATGGTGCAGAAATCCATGCAGGAGAAATACCCATATACATTAAAAATAAACAAATGCACAAAATTTTGAAAGTGATTTCTGAGTGGAGCAGATGGGTCTTTGGGCTGGTGAGTGTTTCTAAACAAGAACAGATGAAACTACTGAGCTGCACTCACAGGCCACATTATATAGAAAATGGCCAAGTTGGGATCTGTGTGAAGATCATTCTCAAACATTGTAACCGAACCTGAATCAAGGAGTCGGGGCATGTATTCAGCTTTGTTTTATTTTGTTGTGTTGTTTTTTTTGTTTTTTCGAGGTTGTTACAAAATAAGGCCTTCTGTACTTCTAATTTCCATTTCCTCTTTTCTTTCCTTTTCTTTTTTCCTTCTCTTTTCTTTCTTTCTTTTTGTTTATTTGTTTTGTATTTCAGTTTTTTGAGACAGGTTTTCTCTGTGGTAGTTCTGGCTATCCTGAAATTCAATCTGTAGACCAGGCTGGTCTTAGTGATCCACCTGCCTCTACCTTCCACTACTGGGACTAAAAGTGTACACATCACCACCTCACCCCCTCCCCCAGCTCAATTCATCTCTCTCTCTCTCTCTCTCTCTCTCTCTCTCTCTCTCTCTCTCTCTCTCTCTCTTTGTTTGTTTTTGGTTTTTTTTTTGTTTTTGTTTTTGTTTTTTTTTGAAACAGGGTTACTCTGTATAGCTTTGTACCTTTCCTGGAACTCACTTTGGAGACCAGGCTGGCCTCGAACTCAGAGATCCGCCTGTCTCTGCCTCCTGAGTGCTGGGATTAAAAGCATGTGCTACCACCACCCGGAAATTTTCTCTTTTCAAATGGGAACATCCAGCTGGTTTTTCTTTATCTGACCAAATCATTCTATTGCTAACTCTGGGAGACAGGCAAACAAGCCATTTTAGCATAACACCCTAGAGAAAGAGATGATTACTCAAAGAGATAAGCGCAAGAAACCTTGCGCTTGTTTAGGAGACAAACCTGTACAGAACTTCACTTGTTAATCTACAATTCTGAGTCTTTGAGCATGACTCTAATGCCTTAAAGGACAAGAGTTTGGAAAGAGGGTCTTAGGTGATGGGGCGATCGAGTCAGTCTAATTTATGTGGAGAATAGATGTGTTTTGCTCAAACTAGAAAGAAGACTATTGTAAACTTCATTTTTCCAAACTGACCAAAAAATATTTTTAATACCAAATGTTCTTATAGACTCTTGTATTGATCGTAGGGAGCATGAAGTCTATTCCTGTTACTCTCAAATATGATGAATAAAATATCACAAAAGGGATAAGACATAACTTATGAGGTTAGTTCGGAGCAGACTGGTTGTTCCCACCCCCTGCTTAAAAATGCACCTTTGAAGCCCTGTGCCACCAAATAAGAAGCATGGCTGTCATCCAGCTGATGTACTAAAATGACAAAGAAGGGACTGGATACGGTCAGAAAAAGTTTCTCCAGCTTCCACAGTTCCAATCCACTCACATTTCCACCTTCTTCCCAGGATATTAATGTGGGTAAATAAGCATTCAGATGACACCTCCCTCCCACCCAGCCTGCAACACTCCTATTTGTGGCTGCTTGATAAATTAAGTGGAACCACCATGCAAAGCCAGGCAAGCTCCAAAAACCCAAAGGATTAAAAAATAGGCAATGAGTGCAATTGTGTCGAGCTGAGAGGTTTGGAGGTGCTTTATTACATAGAGATGGATAACTAGAACATAGACTTTCAAATACTAGAGGAAGTAATGCAGTCAAGTGGTCTAAGGTGATGAAGCATCGTGGAAGCCAAGGGGGAAAAAAACTGGAGGAGAAAATAATTACTGTTGTCTATGGCTACAGGAAAGAAAAGGAGAATAAGAATAGAGAAAACCCTGAGAAATGAATGCATCTTCTGTCTATATCTAGCACGTAAAGGAATAGCCTTAGTATAAAAGTAGAACTGGATATCAGAAGGCACTAACCTGTAAAGTGTTTCCTTGGCCCATTCTCACCAGTCTTCTCAATCTTACTTTCAACCTGAGGATCAAAGGAAAGCATCACTCACTCCACAGCTAGGGGTGAGACACAACGTAGGTGCTTTAACTACCCTGTTCCCACTAATAATCACAAAGGTTCTGTTAAGTGAATATTATTTCATGTCATTGGTGAATCAGCTAAGCTTTGGGGAAGTTACATAAGTTGAAAATGACTGTGCAGCTAGTAAAGAATTTACCTATGATTTTTAACTCAGTCTAGTGTTACCCCAAAGGCCATAGTGAAGACTATAGTCAGCTCTTCACAGTCAAATCTAGTCCAATGAAGACTAAAATGGCTTCTGATGATTTAAGCTCTGGTCCTCTCTGAACTCCTCCCTCTTCCATATGGCATCCTCCAGATGGCTGGAAGCTCAAGAGAGTGATCTGTGGCAATCAGTTTTCTCTCTCCCTAGCAATGCCAGTTCATGTATTACTTTCCCATAATGCCCCTGGATTCCAAGAGAACTGCCTTCTGTAGGTGCAAATTAAGCCTGAGAAAGTTAAGCTAAAAATTCTAAAAATGAACCAAAGAAAAGTATGTTTAACACAGGAACCAGGTTCCAGATTGTGTCCTGTTTACCAAAGCACATATTGTGCTAATAGTAAAATCGAGTTCTACTTTCATAATGATGGCCTAAAATGAATACCACCCACCTACACCCCCATCCTACCCTTGCTCACATGCCATCAAAGCAATTAAATCTTAAACCACCTTGCTCTAAACAGCACTGGCAAATGGAATGGTGGGCACATATTTGTGAGGTTTGTTTACCAGTTTCCCCAAACTGCTTTACCAATCAAAATTTTAAAAACTAGCTCACCCACAGATGCATTCTGGGCTCCTAAGTTTTAACTCACAAGATAAATGCATTTTTATAGTGATCTGGGAAAAACCACTCAGATAAAACAGGTGCCATCCATTACCAGAAGCCAGTGCTCCAAACTACACTCCAGAGATTTCTAGGTTCCATAAGACGTTAACAGTTGTTCAGTAATGCTAGGATATAGTATGGTGAAATAATTTAAGGAAACACAGAAGGTTGTTTTAATCTCTTGGAATTTTACATTGCATATTAGCATTTTTTAAATATAAAAATAATATATAAGCTGCATTTATGTTTAAGTGTGCTTATATCTGGGTGCCCCAAATCTGTGTCTATAGGACTTCAACTCCATAGAATACCTGTTCCCTTTCTTTCAGAATACAATTCTTCAAACACAGCACTACAGCAAGTAGCTTCCTCTGCCATTTGCATGAAATTACGTTAGGTCATTCAGCAGAACAAAGGAGGGATGCTGTGTTTGACCCTCGCAACTGGTTTGAATATCTGCTGTTGACCACTGGAAAGCAAGAAATAATACAGACAGAGCAAATGTTATGAAGATGCAAAATAGGATTTTTAAAAAAGCACACAGACTTTGATAGATATTAAATTGCCAAATCACTTATGAGCAGAGCAAGAAGCTCTTTCAAAAATGGATTAAAACAAGGCATTTAATTTCCACAAGCTTCAACATCTTTGAGTGTAAAACAGGTGTTAAAAATAGGCACTGTGTGGGAGTGGCTATAGGAATTTAGTCAAGCATAGTGTGTAAATTGCCATCCACAGTGCAGATACCCAATGACTAATACTCTCCCCTTCTGTTTACGTTACTCCTTCACTTTATATTGTTTCTGATAACAAAATGACACTAGATTAGCTGAACACAAACACACAAGTTCAAGTTACAGACACTCTAATTCAGGTTTAAATCACTACAAAATCACAGTGTGGACTACAGAGAACAAGCAGTCCTGACAGACCTGCACAACCTGGTTTGGGTTTGGATCATTCCAAACCATCATAACGTGTACATACTGACCATGAACTTCAAGCCTTTAGAGCTAATGGAAATAATTAAATTTCTGTTTTCTAAGAAAGCTGCCCATGCTACAGTATTTTGTTCTTGTACCCTGAGCTGACTAAGCCAAGTTGTGTAAGGTTTGAAACGCTAACAGCTAAAGTCATGAAAGTAATTCTCCTTTTGAATTTCCCCCTTATGTACTCAGACACATTCATGTTTGGAATTATCTCTCTTAAGCTAGGGCTATGGGGACTACAGAAATCAATCACAGACATATCCTTCCTGTGTTATTTCTTAAAGAAACATTTATACAAAAAAAATCATTGAAACATAAACCCCAGAAGAATCATGTCCCAAACACTTGAGTTTACCATTGAAGGGACTTAAAGTTCCATAGTTTACTAGATTACTAATAAAAGGAAGTGCATATATGAACATTTACAATTATTCACAGTACCGTTTTATGCTTCCATGTGGGCCCAAAGAGTGGATGTAAGTACTAAGAAAGGCAATGAGAAAAGCAATAAGTATTTGCTGGAAAACCACAACATGATTACTCTTTCATGCAGTACATAGATAGATAGATAGATAGATGATAGATAGATAGATAGATAGATAGATAGATAGATAGATAGATAGATGATAGATAGATAGATAGATAGATAGATAGATAGATAGATAGATAGATAGATAGAGATATATAAAAAATGGAAAGTTTAGCATAACAAGAGAGTGCTCTGAAGTCATTCAACTTTGAAACACATAATTTGATAAAGATGGATAAACAAAATGCAATGAGTTTCTATACCGAGATAGTATCCACACAGGAGCCTCCACACTCCAGTCATAAACAAATAACATTCACAAGACAGTCCACTGGGCATTAGAGAAAGACACAGAACAAATATTTCTGGGTTATTTTGTTCCAAGAACAAGCCTGGTTAATTTAAAAGCAAAACTTGGAGTGATATGGAAGAAATTAATGCATTCCACCCACCAAATGGCAACCTATCAACTATCAAAGTGAAGAAAAGTTTTAACTATTGAATTAAGATGAATAAGGCATATCAAACATAAAAAGGAGGTATGAGAACTATACACCAGGATAGTCATAAGAGCACTGGTGCTATGTAATTATAACCCAGATATAAGAGATTTAAGAACAGTTTCTGCCTGACTCACAAGCTTGACTATTAGTATCCAAATTCTTCCAATAGCTGGCTTACTTAGGTTTCAGTATAAAGTTGTCAAGCGAACCTTTGAACACTGGTACACTTTTCAGTCCACCTTCAGGATTGTAGGCTGACTCTGTATCCTTTTCCTGTGCACATCTAGGCCTTGGTAGAACTTTGGACTCTGCCAAGCCTACAAGATAACATGTTCTTCTTCATCCCCACATCGCTAACATGTTCAAGGCTCCTGTAGCAGCTGATATTAAAGTCATCAATTTCATTGCAGTAAATCCCTCTTCATGACAAACACAGGGATTCCTCCATATTAGGGTTCATATTCAATACTAACTGAAAACCAGTCTGGAGAGTCAGGCCTGTAATCCTAGCTATTCAGGAAGCTGAGGCAGAAAGATCAAAATTTCAAAGTCTGTTTTCATTATAGTGAATGCAAGCCTAAAAATAAAAAGAGATCTAAAAAAAGGCAGGGAGTCAATCTTTTAAGCTCTTAGGTACCTGGTACCATAATTAGTAATTTACCTTGTTCTTATCATTTCTCACAGATATCAGTTCCTTTGGGGAAATGGGCATGGTCCCATAGGAGATAGATCGAGGAAAAATAGGAAAGATGCTACATGAAGTTCCTCTCAAAACCTCCAACCATAATGCTCGATGGTATCACTAAAGTAGCTTGCTGACAGTATGCTTTGATCAAAGTACTACCTCCTATAAGATAGACTATTCAAATTGTCCAAGTAATTATCTTGTAAGCTCAAGTCCTAAGACCAATGACAGGAGTCTATCCAAACCAGTCATCTTATGCCCTCAGTTCCTATCAGGACATTTGGGGGCACAAGAAATTTATCATCATTCTTAACATCACTCATGAGGGTTAAGAGACATCACTTTAAATCATATCACTGAGAAATTGTGTGACATTTGAGTATGTTACTTCATTTTTCCAATGGAAAAATCAGAGAAATAAGCAATCATCTCAAAACTCAGTGAAAGGCATTCAAATGATGGTCATAATTTAGCAAAGTCCCAAGACATGGTGAGAGTAAGTCCATCACCATTACAGGGATGGTGATCTAAATACTGCATAGTTGCCCTGTTATGTCTGAATTTCCACACAGCTCACAGAGATTCATCCTTTGGTCACCCTGCTGGTGCATAAGAATATTTTACTCTGAGAGAAGTAGAACCAGTGCCTAATACAAGGCCATATGTAATTCCTACACTGTGATAAAGATAGTAATAACAAATAAAATCCTTATCTATATACATAGATTTATGAGCTAATATTCACAGTATGTATTATAATACTGAAATATATCAAATATGCAAGAAGGATCTACTGTTATGAGAAAGTAAAATTAAGCAAGAAAATGGGGGAATATATTTCATTTTTAATGTGAAGATGCTTAACACACCCCATAGGGAAAGAGATAATTTTGATGTAAATGTGCTTAAGCTTTTCAGACAATTTAATCAGCAGGAGGTTAGAAATATGGCCAAGTAAAATATAATAAACGGCAAATGCCTCTAAGCACAACATGAAAATGGAAGAGAAAAATGGTCTTATTGGGAATCAAATTGTATCCTTGTGTTTCTACATAGAGGTTGAAAATGATAATTTTAGGCACACATATGCAAAGTATCTTACTACAAATTAATCCATAGAAAATAAGGAACATTGAACTCACACCATACAGAAAATGTTTCAGTAGCAGCTCATGCTAATGCACAGCAATCCCTGGGAACAATGAAGTCACCATGGCTGAAGTTTAATCTGTAGACTTTACCAGGTGTTGAACCACAAATGTTACATGGGATATTGCTAAGGGAATCTAAATTTCCTGTCTCTTGAAAAACAAAACAGAAAATAAAATTCAAAACTGTAAAATCTGGGCTGTTAAAGTAGCTTAGTAGGTAACAGTGCTTGTCACCAAACCTGACAGCCATTATTAGTCCCTGGAACCCATGTGGTGGAGGGAGAGAACCAACTCCTGCAAGCTGTCCTCTGATCTCCACATATGCACAAAATTAACTCATTATAAATAAATAAATAAATAAATAAAAGATTTAAAAAACCTAAGTCTCTCAGAATTATTTTTTAAGAAAGTAACACGGAATGGAATGGGATGCTAATTTTGCAAACAGGACCAAATTTTCTCTTAGGTTCCAATCTGCTGAAGTTTCTGAATCAGGCTCACGTAGCAGCTGTTTTTAAGATCTTCGGAGGTTGCTGCTCACAGTATCATCCCATATTTTCCTAAGGTATTAGAGAAAAAGATGACCCCCTCAGGAAGAACCAAATCTCAGGCACAGCAGATGAGAAGCTAAATTTTGCAGGAAAGTTTTCCACAGCTGACTCCTCAAGATTCAGAAGGGTGGGAGGGATGTCACTTTTCTCGCTCAGCATTAGCACACATATTACCCAGGTGTGACACCTGTCATCTTACTGTCATTGCACAAAGGTTGTGGGAGTATTTGAAAGCCTATCTCATGAGAGCAGGTGCCATCGTATGTAACAGCATGCATTGGTGCTCGACTGATCTCACAGCAATTATTGCATATTCTGTTTTCTTGTTTTGCATTTTACTCACCAATAATTTTTATTTGTATTTCTGTTAGCATGTAAACAATTTGGAGATGAATGCTAGGCAAATATACTATGTAGAAGACAATCTTTTAAAATTATTTGTTGTAGAGAGATGACATTGCCAAGTAATCTCCTTCAGGAAATATATTGATCAGAGTTTCAAGTAAATGTAGTTTTAACTGATGCCTATGTAACCCTTAAAATGTTGCTTCATTGCTTTGTAGGTTTTAACTTGGGTAGTATGAACACATAATAAAAATGTCACCCATATGAATAACTACCATGCCACTTTAGGAGTTCTGTTCATTCTGGGATACTTTAGAAATAGAAAGACAATAAAAAGGTTTTTTTTAATAATTACAGAATAAAAACATATTAAAGATTGACATATCAATATTAGAGCCAGGCCAAGTTGGAATCCCAGCTCTCCCACTGATGATGAGGCTCTGAAAACATTACTATTTTTGAGTAGTGCAATTTTTCAAGAGAGAGAGAGAGAGAGAGAGACAGAGAGAGAGAGAGAGAGAGAGAGAGAGAGAGAGAGAGAGAGAGAGAGAGAGAGAGAGAGAGAGATCCAGGGGTAAGATAGCAGCATTTTTGCTTCTGTGCAGTAACTTAGCACATAATGATACATTCCATTCACTGATCTCCATTTTGATAGAGTTTGGAATTTTCCTAACTGGAGTATAGAGTTTCCACTGTTTTATTTTACTGTCCTTCAGGTGGAAGACCTGAAAAACTGTATAGTCATGCATGAGCACAGTTTGAATTTCCTCAGAGGGATACCAATAACATTTTAATGGGGTTGATAGAAATAAAACAGTGTCATGTAACAGTCCATTCCTTGGCTAGTGCTGTTGTAGTGAAGTACCTTGAGTCTAGTGTCTTAGACCACTTTAGTTTTGTTAATAAGAAGGCTAAATGAGCAGGCAGGCAAACACTCATTCTGGAGAATCTAGGAAATAGTCTCTTTCCCTATCTAAAAACTGCCTGAATACCTCGGCTTGAGCAGGCCCATGTTATTCCCTCTTTGGTCTGTTTTCTGATACTTGACTACCTTGACTTGAGCAAACCTCATGTTACTCCAGCCTTGTTCTGTTTCCCTGTACCTGAGTACCTGGGCTTCAGTAGGCCCCATGTTACTCCAGTCTCTACTGGCCTTATCTCCTTGTCTGACACCTCTGTCTCCCTATTTCACTGGCAAGGACCTTGGTATCACTTTGAGCACCTCTCAATATTCCAGACACAAGTTCATTAGCTTAGTTACAGCTGCAGAGTCACTCTTACAGTGTAATTAACACATTCCCAGACTCGGAGCTCTAGAACATAGAGGTCTTCTGCCTATTGCAGACGAGCTGCATGATAGGTAAGTCCCTGCATTGTTCTGACTATAAATGTCATGAAGACAAATATATGTCTACCTCTCCTCTTTACCTCCTCAGTTGATCTCATCACACAACACTAACGGAAGATACTGAACAAAGGCAGTTGATTTTTGTCAAACTCTATGTGTGTGCCTTGTTTGTCATCACAGCAACATGGATGAAGAAATGAGACTGGATCATTCTCTCTTGACTGTGACATAGCATGTTTTCCAATAGAGAACTACCTAATGCAGACCCTCCAGATGAGCACAGAAAATAGTTACATTACCTTCCAATTAATCCCAGTGAAATCCATCAAAGAAGTTTAATTTTGTTCCTAAGTCTATACTAAGTTTTTTTTCTCTCATTTATTTGAATTTATTTGAATCCTAGAACAGTGCAGGCAGAGGCAGGCAGATCTCTATGCAATCTTCATAGCAAGTTTTAGTATAACCAGAACTATCTAGTGAGAGAACTTATTTCAAAGAAACTATATATTTTAAAGATTCCAGAGGACGGAGACTTACTTGATCATGTGAAAATAGGAAATATCTTACAAGGAGTCAAAAGTTCTAAGTTAACACTTTAATGTCACCCTGTAATGACAAGTGGCTCTTTAAGAGACTGAAGTCTCCATTTATTCTGCTTCCCCTTCTACATTTCACTAGATCATACACAATGTCACAGACCTTTGTTGTAATAACAAATAAAATCTCAAATTTACTTCCAAGTCCAATAGTAAAACTATCATCTTCTCCTTGGGAGCATCCATGGTTCAAGTTACAGAGTTCGTGGTCTAGAATTAATTTTCAACATGTATTTTCTATGTTATTTCAAAGTTATTGTTTGTGAACTGGGTTTCTGTATTGCTTTAGATCATGGGATTCCTAATGCCCATGATTACTCTACTGTCAGAGCTGAAAATGAATCTTCAAAAATGTCTCCTGGAGATACACACTTTTAATCCCATCACCAAGGAGACAGAAGTAGGTGTGAGGCCAGGCTTGTCTACAAAGAAAGTTCCAGGGCTGCATAATGGAAACCCTGTTGAGAGAGGAGAGAGAGAGAGAGAGAGAGAGAGAGAGAGAGAGAGAGAGAGAGAGAGAGAGAGAGAGAGACAGAGAGGAAATGATGCCTCTGAACTTGACTGTTGCAGAACTTATGCAGCACATGCAAGCCACACATTCTACGAATAAAACAGATACTTGAAAAACATGAGTATTAATGCCGGGCGGTGGTGGTGCACGCCTTTAATCCCAGCACTCGGGAGGCAGAGACAGGCGGATCTCTGTGAGTTCAAGGCCAGCCTGGTCTCCAAAGTGAGTTCCAGGAAAGGCGCAAAGCTACACAGAGAAACCCTGTCTCGAAAAACCAAAAGAAATAAAGAAAAACATGAGTATTAAAACAATCAGCAAGATGGTGTTACACAGGTCATTAGATTCAACCCTAATCGCTTGACTCAAGGCCATATACACTCAAGCCCAGAAAGTGATTGACAGGAAGAAATATCCCCTCTGGTATACTTGGGGATTTTTGCATTTACAGATTAGTAGAAGATAATTTGCCAAATTTGGATCTCCCTAGACTTTCTTTGTCTGAGACATATTCCCATGCCTCCTGGAATGTACTTTTGTCAACTGACTTAACAGTTCACTTGTCTCAGTGCCGAGGCTTTGATCTTGTTAACCAGTATCTTATCACCCCTGTGTTCTGTTTTGTTTCCTGTTGCTGAGATAAACACCAGGACCAAAAGTAACTTGGGGTTTATTTCAGTTTGCTTTTCCAGATCAGACCCCATTCCCCATTGTTAAGGGAAGTCAGAGCAGGGACTCAAGCAGGAATTGATTCAGAGACCACAGAGGAGAGCTGCTTACTGCTGAGCTAGCTTTTTTATACAGCCAGGCCCACCTGCCTAGGAGTAGTACCACCCACAGTGGGTCCAGCCCTCCTACATACACTAGCCATCAAGACAATGTTCCACAAACATGCCCACAGACCAATTCAACCAAGGCAATTCCTGGGGTGCCTTCTTCCCAGGTGACTCTAGTTTGTGTCAAATTGGAAATTAAAACAACAAAACAAAAAAAAAACTACCCAGAACCATTTCCCATGACCAGAAGTACCCTTAAAGGAAAGGAGCCAGCAAGGCTTTAAGGTTCCCATGGAGACATGAGGGTGTATAGCTCAGTGGTACAGCACATGTGCAGGGTGAACAAGGCTCTGGCCTTGGTACCCAGAACCAAAGAAGACTTGCACTGGCAACAACATCATGGCTTCTCATCATATTTGCCAACAAACCTAAGGCCAGATTCCATAAACCCTTCACCTTTGTCTACTGAAGGAAAATAAACGCAGTGCTTGATAACTCAGTGCTTGATAGGATGCTAAGTGACCTTCATTTTAGAGTATTTTCTCTCCCACATCCAAACTACACAGTACAGCCTACAAACATAGCATACTGAATATGAAATTCAAGAAAATGTGGATGGTTACAAAAACATCAGTCATTTCACTATAGAGAAACTTGACTCTATGTAGTGCAAAACAGCAGTCTTTCATAATCACCCCTGGTAAATGTGACTTTTCTCTAACTGCCACATCATTTTAACATTTTAAATAAATCATCATTACAAATTATTTAAAAAGAAAACATAAGCAGCTGCTGTGGAAGGGCCTTGTGTAAGTTGTAGTGAGAGAATCAGATCTGAACATGAGCTCTGGCTACAAAGAGCTGCATATAAAAATAGAGTTTGAGCAGAGGCTCCGTGAAAGTGTATTTTAGAATTGTGTTTCTTTATTGAGTGAGGCTCCTACATGGAGGAGCTATAAACCCAAAGCAGCTTCTGGGATAAATAGAAAGATTAGGTCAATTCACCATTCTTATAAATGATAAAATGATACTGGGTACCAACCAAGGGCAAACTAAATATATTCTATTACATTTTCCTGCAGAATTTCCATTAAAAAGTACAGGAGAAATATCTATCTATCTATCCACAAAGGAATCTGGCTGTGAAAGAAAATATAGAAGCTTTGTGTAGAACACAGGCCTTGAAATATCTGACCCTCACATCTACGATCTTAGAAAGTAGAAATATGATGAGGACAGAGAAACCCTGCTGAGAAAAAAGGGGGGAAAGACATCTCCAGTGCCACCATTTGGGTGGACTCATCCCAGGGACCAGGAGGACGTTGCCCAGCACCTGAGAAGAAGGAGGATAGGGATTTGTTGAGCTCATTTTCTGTAAATACTCTCCCCCCAAAGAGTAAGGCATAAAGTCTGTTTTCCTCTATGGTCTCCATCTCCATTTTATCTTCCTCACTCTCTCCTTTTTCTGCCTCAGATATGCAAAGTCTTAAACTCATTTCTCATAATTAATTTTCCTTAAGGATAAAAAAAATTAAGAACCATGAATAGCCACAAAGTTAAAGGGTCATAAAGGTGAAAACACTGAGATCTTTTTATAAGTCATGAGCTTATTCAAAATCCAGAAGCCCTTTTTTGTGTGTGTTTCTTTGTTTGCTTATTTAGTTTAATGTTATTGTCCTGAAACAAGGCGAAACTCTCATTGGATGGATTACGCATATGACAAAAGCTGGCACGTTTGGTGATTAAATTAAATCAGGACAAACCTGGACTCACTTTGCAGTCCCAAGACTCCATAGCCATGAGCTACTTGTCTTCTATAATACCAGGTTTCTCTTGGGTAAAATGAGGACAGAGCTACTTATTCTCATATTTGTGTGGCTCCTGATGGCATCACAGCATTGAGTGGTATATAATAAATGCACAGTAAAATTTTGTTTTGTAGGAGAAACACAAACGCAATGAGGTAAGATTTTTAAAATCTGCTTGCCTCATGGTCTCCCTCGGCAAGCAATCATCTAGAGTCAAAGCATCTCTTGTCTGTTCAAAGCATCGGCTTCCTAAGTCAGGACTGTAGGTGGAGATGGATTCACCAACAGATTGCGCAGAACCTATCTTTTCTTTATTTTTTTCTTCATTCTCCTACTTTTTTATCCCCCTTCTTTCCCAAACATCTACACTGAGCAATTATTACACATGAAAAATAAAAACACAGTTGATACTTTGGGAAGTTTGGGTCATGGTCTAGGGGGAGAAGAATAGTACTCGCTATTCAGTGAGTGTTGTTCAGACAGGCACATTCTCAAGTGTTCCCTAAGCTTCAGTCAGGGGATGAAAGAAGGAGCAAAGTACGGAAAGCAGTAGGAGCAGTGGTGGTTCAAGTGAGCCCGGGTAGGACCCATAGACAAAAGATCTAGAATATAAAACACATGAGACACGGCTTAAAATGTGGTCTGTAAAGCCACAGGTACCTGACCTGGCTTATCAAGGATCAGCACCTTAACTCTCAGAAGCAAGGCAGTTTTCCTAAATCCAGTAGCTAAGTATAAAAATAGGAATATTAAAAAAAAAGTCTGTTCTAAAGTCAGGTATGGTTCTGTGGTTATAGTCTCAGCAATCAAAAGGCTCAGGAGGAGATGATGAGTTCAAGGCCAGCCTGAAATACCTGATGAATTCAAAGTCAGCCTGAGCTATACGATAAATTTCTTTCTTAAAAAAAAAAAAAAAAAAAAAAAAAAGGCACTTAATTCAGAGATTTACAGAGTCCACAGAAGGTCTTAATAGGAGTGGCTGTCTCTGCTGTGGAATGAGATTGACCTACATTTCTCTTGAGAGCTGAATTAGGCAGAAGGCAGTACATAATGAGTCTAATAATAAAATTCACTTCACTCCCATCTAAGGAACCCCTGACAGGCCTTGAAGCTGTTTTCATCTCCTTTCTGGAATGATCAGCACCATTTCTCTTATTTCCAGCCCAATCTCATGTTTCTTACACTGGGGTTAATAATTTATAAGTATTCTTTAACCTTCATGGACCACAACAGTGTTTGTTTTGTTCACTGTTGTGCTCCTGTAAACCAGAAGCGCTGTGTGAACACAGTAGGCACTCAATGAACACCTGGTGTTTAAACATGCAAACCCCCTCTATCAGAGGACCTTACACCTGACAGAAAGTCTCTCTCCCTGTGCCCTCCCACCTTGCAGCTCCAGTGAGTCTCCTTTCAGTGCTCTGCCAAGACGAACGGTTCTCTCTTTTACACGTTGTGTTCAGAAGAAGGAATCTAACCGACACTGGCAGAACCACTGGCTAGAGATATTGGTGATGTCACCAATCAGTTCATATTCTTGATGTGGAACCCTTGATGGCACATCACTCAACAGAAGAACCAGGAAGATGAAAGAAAGAGAAAATGTGGATTAGCTGGGAGCTGGGCTGGACTTGCTATGCTGAGGTGCAGAGGGCTGTGAGGACAGCATGGGCGCTACGACGTCCAGGAGCTGAATCCTGAGGTCTCTGAGTCTTGTGGGGTTAGCACTGTGCCAGCTAACACACAGTTGTGTCTGATGTAAACATAAGCCTTCCTTCAGATTTCTAGGAATTACTTTAAGATGATACACTTTGATATTCCTTCAGAGAAGATTTAGTGAAACAGACACATTAAGATACTGTTAATAAAAGAACAGTTTCAAAGCAAAATATTTAATATTCTATAATGAAAATAAATGAATTCAATAGCCTTTGGTCAAGAGAGTCTATTTTTGTATGTTCAAAGATTCATATAAATTTGTTAAATTAACACTAAGACTAAAATAGTGAAACTAGTTTTAAAACCCAAACAATTGATCAGAGAGTCATGATCATCTAAATTAAAATTTATCTACATTAGAGAATATATTGAAATTAATTATGTTTTAGAATATCCATTCAAAAGAGGATCCAATATTCATCATTTAAAGGGATTCAAACATTTCATTCTTTCTGGATGAATATCCCAAACATGCATATAGTTCATAAAGAGAAATGTGTTATGTGTGTAATGTTAAATTTTCATCTGAGAAACAATGAAAAAAATATCGTCAAAAGTTCTTTTGTGAGCTAATAATGAGCAAAGGATTGAGAGCCGCAAATATAGAATAATTATTGACTCAGTAAATTATCCTTATAAACAATTATAACCAACACAATAGTCATGGTGGCCATTATAACAATAACTAATCAGATAATCTGGGTGCTACATGCTTTTCATAAGAATAGAGGTTAATTCTCAGAAAGCAGTCACAAAACAAGTAGTGTTGTTTTCATTTTATAAATAAACAACTGGAAATTTAGGAAGAACATTATTTCCCAGGATGAAAAAATCTAAGGGACAGAACAGTGAAAAAAGTATATTACACATCACCAAAATGTTTAGTCTCATCTGGTTAGCACACTCTTAGCCATTATGTAAGCTTCCAAATGACATAATTTACACACACACATACACACACACACACATACACACACACACACACACACTCATGAATGAGTAGAAACCATTAAAACATGTTTATTTTATTTGACATCTGTTTATTCAAACTTTCTTCATGGCACGTATATTAATATTAATTTTAATAATAATAAAGTAATTATGAATCCTATGTAAATAGTAAATCTTATCCTTAAGGAGTTAATAGCTATGATATAAGTGGAATTCAGTTTTGCTGCCTGTATTCCTTGGGCCACGTTCCCCAAACTTTCATTGAGACTCAGCTAATACAAAGAAATGAGACTACCCATACATGTGATATTATGCTATACATTAAAGAGATGAGAATATCAAGGCAAATGTTAGAGGGAAGTAGCAAGTAAGCCTACATTCTCTCTAGAGGCCTAGGTATGAGTGGTACCCAAACCTCAGAGGCTTTGTCCCAGGTATGGTATGTGAACACGAAAGTGACCTTGAATGCCACACTGAGTTTGAACCAAGCAAAACAAAACTGCTTGTAACTTAATTCATGTAGTGGGTGGGACCTGTGCCCTCCTTTTTTTCTCTTCTTTTATCTCCACTTTCAACCTTTCACTTTCTGGAGAAGGGCCTGGATTTTTTAAAGTTAACCTCATGGTTCATATTAATAGAATTTTTCCTTTATTTCTTGCTGCTAAGCATGCTGGATATATCTTCAGGGCTGAAAGACTTATTAGCAGAGAAAATGGTACATTCTGAAGCCTACAGCTGAATTCAGAGCAGGCAGGTACCTGTCTTGTTCCATTAATAAGGAGGTGATGGTTTCATCTCTATATGCTCCCCGCCTCCTTTCATCCACCTTGAAGAATCATTAGAGCCAGACTAGTCCTGCTCTATGCTCCTGGGATCAGCTTCCTTCCAAAGTCACCCTTCTCTGGACCTCCATTTGTGGCCCTTCTTGGGCAGATGGCGTCTGGAAGGCATGATTGATAAACATGTTTAAATATAGAAGGCAATCTTTCCTGTGTGCCAAGCAATTACTCAACATCACAGATAGGCCTGCCATGGACCAACAAAATAGCTATAGTTTAATGAATTTAACACATTGAAGAAATGGAAAATGATTAAGAAACCATCAAATGTCAGCAGAATCTGGAAAATATTTACCATCCACCTTCCACGAGCAAAGCCAACAGACAACAGGAAGGTCACCTTGCTTTCTTCCCACACTGACTTTGGTTCAGTTTGAAACTCATCACACTACACATTCTCAGAACCTGGTCCTTTTCTGCAGCTAACTTGAATTGTAGTAATTCTGAATGCTGTTGCAGTGCTGTTGCCAACGCATGTGTTAGGTACTGTTCTACCATATAATATACAGGGACTTATTGATTGACCATTGCACACACACACAGACAGACAGACAGACACACACACACACACACACACACACACACACACACACAGTTGGATACTGTTATCTTCCAAAAAACAGCTGCAGAAATTAAGACTCAGGAAGTTTAAAAACCCTTAACACAATGGAGGTTGTAAGTACTAGAGCCAGAATTCATGCCCAAGGCTGTCCAACTCCATACTATGGGCTGGCACATAAAACCAGACTGACTGACCTTCACGACTCTAGAGTCACTAAAACTCACTTCAGTACTCTTTATGTCTCATCATCATGAATATTCCAGCGTTGTCTAATCACCTCTAGGTATGACTGTGTGACAAAAGGAACATGTCCTGGGGAAGAACTTCCATCTCTAGACAGCATGGTCTAAATGTATCCATAAATAAATGGAAAGAGGATGAAAATGCAATTGAGACCTAAGATCCCATTTGATCTCACAGCCCAAGCCAGTGAAATGACTCTGTGGACACTGTTTACACTCAGCTGTGTCTTTCTGTTGAAGTTGTTGTAATCCCACAAACAAACAAACAAAACAAAACAAAAACACTCCAATCATTCTATTGGCAACTTTCTGATTTTAATATTTGCTTTTATCTCTTTGCTAGGGCAGGTAGTACATTTTTATGAAGATGTCAGTTGAAATTACACACAAAAAAATCTACCCTTTAAAATATGGCTTTGAACACCATTGAAGTGCCATGGGATGTTCTGTATGCTGTGAATCTATGTTGCTCTGATTGGTTGATAAATAAAATGCTGATTGGCCGGTAGCCAGGCAGGAAGTATAGGCAAGATAACCAGACAAGGAGAATTCTGAGAAGAGGAAGGCAGAGGCAGAGGACGCCAGCCTGCTGTCCAGAGAGCAGCATATAATAGCACACATGTAAAGCCATGGAACATGTGGCAACATATAAATTAACATAAATGGGCTGAATTTAAGTGTAAAAGGTAGTCAATAGTAAGCTTGAGCTAATGGCCAAGCAGTTTTAATTAATATAAGCCTCTGTGTGTTTACTTGGCTCTGAACGGCTATGGACCAGGCAGGACACAGAAAAACTTCAGCTACATTGAAGGATAAGAATTGCTTTTTACATTTTATTTATAGATTCATTCCTTCATTTATCACATGGTGTGTGTGTGTGTGTGTGTGTGTGTGTGTGTGTGTGTGTGTGTGTGTGTGTCCATGTGTAGAGGTGCATATGCCTGTGGATGTGGGTTTGTGTGGATGTGGAGGACCGGGATGAATACACCAGAGTGTGCCTTAATCACTTCTGCAGCCCTCTCACTTGAGCCCACTGATTGTCTAACCTAGCTAGTGAACTTGTTCCTGTCTTGACCTCATACACACTGCTGTGTGGCAGTAGGTCAACAAACCCTCCAAGCATTTCCCTGCATTCTTGGAATCCAAACCCTGGTCCTCATGATTGCATTACATGCACTTTACCCACAGGGCCCTCTCCCCAGCACTTGAGGACAAGAGCTTCTAACAAGTGATTCAAAAAAACAACAAAATGGCACCACCAAACAAAACTGCAAAAAGTTCACTACCCACTTAATTTTTAAGAAAATGTTTTAGACCTATAAAATCTAAATTTTTTTTCAAGGTTCAAATATAGTAGAGGGACTTAAGAGCTAGCTCGACAGCTAAGGGCACCTACAGCTCTTGCAGAGTTTAGTCCCCAGCACTCACATTGCACAGCTCACAACTGCCTGTCACCCCAGCTTCAGGGGCATCCAGTACTGCTTGCTGCCCTTCTCAGGCCTCCTCACTCACATGTACATACACACACATGGACATATGCACACATAAATTAAAATAGTAGAAAATAAATCTTTTTGAAGTGATAGAGATAAATGCCATCTTCCTGGAGCAGAATGACTTTAATTTGAAAAGATTAAGCTCTTTTCAAATTAATGACGAAGTTTAATGCACTTCTCATCAAAACTTCAATGAAACTATCTAGAAAGGAGCTAAAAAGAAATATCTAGGAGTTCACCTTTCAGGATAAACTAATTAAAATGAATTTAAAGTATTCCCCTGAGGAATTAAGCAGAGAAATCTATACTCCTCGCCTAGTTATTTGACCTTAGCCATTTAGAGGGACTTCGAATGTCTCTGCATAGTTCCTTGGATGTGAGGGACATAATAGTACCAGTGTTCTCAAGGTATTTACATTAGTAAAGTCTGTTGTGACCACAACAAACTGATCTTATTTGCTGAATTATAAGATATAATGCCTCCAAAACACTTGCAAAGTAGACAGTTACAGAGCAAACATACATCAATAGTTACTAGCTATTGTCATTATTTTTATCATGAAAATTCATCCATTTGCCCAGTAACATAGTAATCGAGCATATACTCCAATGCAGACCAATTTTATGTGGTGATATTGTGTTCCCCAAAATATTGTCCAACCTAATAAACTTATCTGGAGTCAGAGAACAGAACAGCCACTAGATATAGAGGCCAGAAAATGGTGGCACACACGCCTTTAATCCTAGCACTCTGGAGGCAGAAATCCATCTGGATCTCTGTGAGTTCAAGGCCACACTGGAAACAGCCAGGCATGGTAACAAGAGCCGTTAATCCCAGGAAGTGATGGCAGGAAGCAGAAAGGTATATAAGGCATGAGGACCAGAAACTAGAAGCTTTTGGCCTGGTTAAGCTTTTGGGCTTTTGAGCAGCAGTTCAGCTGAGATCCATTTGCATGAGGACTCAGGCTTCCAGTCTGAGGAAACAGGATCAGCTGAGGAATTGGCAAGGTGAGGTAGCTGTGGCTTGTTCTGTCCCTCTGATCTTCCAGCATTCACCCCCATACCCAGCCCGGATTTGTTTTTATTAATAAGACCTGTTAAGATTCATGCTACATTTTAAAATAATATTATTTTATCTATTACCATTATTACCACTCCTATTAGAGAGAGAGAAAGAGCATGATGTGTGTAAGTGTACATGTGCACATACTGTGCACACATGTGGAGGTGAGTGGAAAACTTCGAGGGTCAGTTCTCTGGTTTTTTCCTTACACAGTGGAAAACAGGGATTGACATGTCACTAGGTTTGCACAGGAAGTACTTTAGCCTGCTGATCCATCATACTGGCCCAAAAGTCAGTTTTTGATGTTGATGAGATAATGATGAAGTAGAGAGATGAGGCCTAAATATTGCATAGAACACAGGCTCTGATGTTAAGGGTAATAAGGAAGAATACTAGCAATGGAAAAGTCTTTTGGATACTGGTAATTTTTGAGAGGCCTATTATAAATACAAGAGCTTGTCTTTAGTTAGCAATCTCTGAAGCAGCGAGGAAGGCTTCATTGCGAGAGATGATTTGTTGAGGAATATCAGCTTTCAAAGATGGAAAACGGCTGTCAAGACCTTCATTTGGAAAAGGAGCACAGCAAGGGGGCAGAGAATGACAGGGGAAACAGTGCAGCGAAGGTAGGTATAACGAGGTAGGTGAAAACCTGGTTCTGGAGGGCCCTCGGGTCCGAGACAAGGCGTTCAAGGGAAAACAGCTAAGTAAATCCCTACATTAAGCCATATGCCAACATTAGTTCCAGAGAGAGCAAAGGATTAAACACAAAAAAATAAAAATACTAGAGAAAAGTACGGGCAATTATCTGATTTTGAATTAATGAAAAATTTTATAGGCATAAAACGAAAGGCAGAAATTATATGTAACAGATAGATATACGTTAATACAATGGCACTCTAAAACATCTGTGCACTAAAATCCCAATAAAACAAAGTAAGTACACATCTAACAAAGGACATAAATGCTGAAAAGCCTATAAAAATAATTTAACTATGTGTCAAGATTTTTAATAATTTGTGAGTGAAAAATATAAAATATTCAAATTCAAATGAAAATAAAAGTTAGGAATTAAAAATATCCCATAAATAGAAAACATATATAAAGATGATAGATGAATAATCACAAAAAATAAATCCTACAGCCAACAAACATGGAAAATATTACCTCTAGTGATTTAAGAAATATAAAAAAGGAATAAATTTCTGATTATTAAATCTATAATTTTGATAAGAATAATAAATTAAGTGATAATGAATATCAATTACCCAGCACAATGGGATTTGAGTTCCTATTGAGAGCCTTAGAAAGTGTAAATGAGAGTGTAAATTGGAATACAAAATGGAAATGGGAACTGCGGGACAGACTCTGGAGATTAACAACCTTAAAAGACTCCATACATGCTTATCCCATTTACCCCTTACTGCATATCCAGGGTGACATAATTAAAACATCAGCAAATACTTATTCACAGAGAAATTGATTCCAAGACACACTATGAATCTGACAAAGCCAAGCACCTAAGCTGCACAGTGAAGGAATGCAGCTATGTTAAAACAGAGGGACAACCAATAGCCTCAGAGGATGCAGACAGAAATGTCACTCATTGCCATGTAGAGCTGACTAGTCCTTGGGGTATTGAGCCTTTACATTTTTGTTGTTGTTGTTCTTTTTTTGGTTTTTCGAGGCAGGGTTTCTCTGTGTAGTTTTGGTGCCTGCCCTGGAGCTTGCTCTGTAGACCAGCCTGGCCTTGAACTCACAGAGATCCACCTGGCTCTGCCTCCCGAGTGCTGGGATTAAAGGCGTGTGCCACAGTGCCCCTAGAATCTTCCCCATTTAAAAAAAAATGTCCCACCCTCTCCTTTTTATTAAGACAATATATTAAATAATTTGTTTGTTCACTACTTCCTCAGACAACCTCTATCAAGTAGGTATAAATCACCACACACAAACCTCTCTTATATTCTACTAGTGACAGTCACATATACATATATATGTATATATATATATACATATATATGTATATATAACCATATGTGTGTGTGTTTATTTGTCTTACAAAGAATTTTAGAAAGGAAAAGTACATAGACTCAAATAATTTTAATAGTACTTTCTGGAAAGAGTGATAACTCTATATCAATGACAGTGTGTGTGTGTGTGTGTGTGTGTGTGTGTGTGTGTGTGTGTGTGTGTGTATTACTTTCTTCATTCTGAATGAAGATACAGCCTCATTAGAATAAGGATGACACTGAAGGAACATGTATCAAAGCTCCCTTAAGGCCATATCATGGGCTAGTATGTATGTGTCTATGGTGTTATTGTTTCAACCACAGGCTTCACCTTGCATGAAACTGTTTGTCAAATTATTTTGAGCAGTATGAATGCAGTTTGTTTTACTTGGAATGAAGCTAAGACAACCTGCTTTCCAGAGACTCCCATCCTCCCCTCAAAAAAATCTCTAAAACAACAAAGCAGTTGACCAAATACAGTTTCACTTTCTCCATGAAGTGCATGAAAAATGTTGAGTGTTGAGGGGGCAAACAACTTAGCCAAGAGACTTCTCTTATGTCAAGTAGAACTCAGGCAGCAAGACACTGAACTGGCTTCACAGAGTTCTCACTGACGGAGGAGATATTTTGCAGCAAAGAAGTCCCATTTGCCTGAGCCTATTAATTCCCCTATGGGCCAAGGAGATCAAATTCAATTCAAGATTATTTCAACAAACCATCTTGGCAGGTAAACACTTTTTGCAGACTGAGGTTTTTCTGGCAATTGGAAACTGAATTGTTTGAACCATGCTGAGATAATATTGATAAGAATCAAACAATAAAGCAATATTGTGCATGTGTACCCAGCTGCCCAGCTGTTGATAGAGACTGGTGTAATTTGAAGATCCTAAATATGCTATTTATAAAAACTTTCTGCATGTTTTCCTTGAGTTCAGAATGATAGGCTAGTGCTATTTTTAGGAGTAATTTTTCAACCTTTGTAATTCACATAAAAACCCTCAATTTAAAAAACACTTATCTGCAATTGGGGACCCCTTCATTCCAAATCTGTCAGCTGAGTCATCTCACGCATATTTTACTGTGATCCTAAGTTGTAAGCAAGACAGCCTGAAAGCCCTGCTTTGGGAGAACTAGGCCAACCAACTCAAAAATATGACTGATGATACCTGTTTATCTTGAAATTTTGTATGGCATCCATATAGGCATCAGAAGTTCTGCAAAGTTATCAGTGTTTGCCTTTTGAATATCCACCCACCTCCATGTTTGTCACCCTTTCTCCTCCTCCATACCACCCCAGACACTCCCCCTCCTCGTATATGTAACTCCTGTCACAGATGGCCTAGTTTTCAAGAGCTCCACTTTCTTGTATCTTGCCCCCTGTTACCTCTGCCTCTCCAGGCAGTCAGCCTTCCTTTTGTGACATTTATGTAATTTTTGGACCTTCAGTGAACATGTTTTTGTTTTTGTGGCTGTTGTTTGGAAACAGTTACCATTCATTTTCTTCCTAGGATTACCTCCTCTTCTTCAGGTTGACAATCTTGATGGAAAATCCAGGCGCCCTACTCTAGCTAACCCACGTGGAGACCCATACTACATCAGGTCTTACTCTCTCTCTCTCTAAGAATTCAGAATCCTGATTGCAAGAACTCAAAAAGGATGATTGGGTTTGTCCTTTCTGTCCTAGTAATGATCTCCTGACATGATGGCCAACTGGATTAGTTCCAGTAGCTATGGTTACCATGTTTTCTGTACATGGTTTCCATGATTTTCCTTTGATTTAATGACCTATTCAAGGGTGTTACAGTAAGTTGCCTTCTGTCTAAGTTATCTAGAGCTCATTTCCAATGAAAACCAAATGATATAAGCTTTTAGAAAGTGTTAGATTTATTGCTTTACCCCTAGAAAAACCTATTAAAATAAAGTAAAGATATACAATCAGAACCATTTTACTAGGGAAAAAATGGAGTCTTGCATTATTTAATTGTAATGTTCAAGGTTACATATTCACCACATAGTGAACGTGTTTTTGTTTTAGTGGCTGTTGTTTGGAAACAGTTACCATTCATTTTCTTCCTAAGATCACCTCCTCTTCTTCAAGGTTGACAATCTTGATGGAAAATCCAGGTGCCCTACTCTAGCTAACCCACGTGGAGGCCCATACTACATCAGGTCTTACTCTCTCTCTAAGAATTCAGAATCCTGATTGCAAGAACTCAAGAAGCATCATGATTCAAACCCAGGTATTGGACCCTAGCACGAACTCTTTCTTCTGCGATATTTAGCTTTGGGATAACACTAAAATGTGCTTTTTAAATGTTTAATTTCCTCAGAGATTCCAAAAATTACCTCTAAGTGATTCAAAAGCCAAGTCCCAGGGCTGAAAAGATAACTCATGGGTTAAGAGCATATCCCACTCTTTCAACTGGCCAAAGTCATTTCCCAGAACACACAAAGACTAGCAGAGGACACATGGGATGTCCTTCTCAAGTGCATTTAAAGTTAACTTCAATAGGAATACTACCTACAAATACTTCTCTTAACAATGATATAAAGGAGAAAATTGAAATATTGTAATAAGAAGAGTTATATTGGGTGTAGGATGGGAGGGTAGAGTAAAATATGAAGGGGTAGATAACACCAAAGACTTTTTGAAAAAGTCATATGAAAAACTCATATTTTAGAAGTTTCCTAAAATATAAACATACATATAAAAATCACTTAAATGGAGGTACCCTATAAAGAAGTGTCAATGCCCTTACTGGACTCTACAAGACACCAAATAAAATGCCCAATATCAATATTTAGAACATGTTATCTCATTAAAGTTGTTGGCCAATGATGTCCCATACACTCGAAATATTATAGGCTATTGCTCTTGCTCTTTGCTACCCTCGGGGACTTGACAGTAACACCCTATTGCTGAAGACCTCACAGATTTGAGTCACAGAACGTGGAGAAATTCAGATAGTATTGATTGGTAAACACTTGATTGATTGGAAGCTTCATCACTAATAACTAGTTTTGATGGTGCTGAAAGGTGCTATGCATGCTACCAGAAGAGAAAACAGCAATCACCAATCACCAGCTACAAATCCTACAAGCTACAAGAATAATAACCGGCCTGGCAGGATTCTCCCATGTTGCAATTGTGTCAAGAATGGGAATAACCAGCCACTTTCTGATTAGAGTTAAGGCCTGCTCCACAAGATGCAATGCATACTTGGCACAGATATCAGGGCCAAGAACCTGTGACAAGACAAGTCAGAGGCCCTAGTGGAGAACCTGCTACATTACTCTGCTGATGGACCACAGTGTTAAAATAACTCCTATTGATTTCTTCCAATACCTGTAGATTAGTGCATCTCTCATACCTCATCAGAGAGACATCTTTTTGCAGTACATCACAATTAAAACAAAGATCCACAACTGGTCAACATGCACAGAATAAAAGAATTCAGAATATTCATCCCTATACATGACATCTCTATAACACCACCTCCTCTCAAGGCTCAAATATCATAGTATAAGAGAGGCAGAAAGACTGTGAGAACTAGAAGCAGTGGATGACTACAAGGTAAGAGTGTTTTCCCACCCTCTGAATAGGTGAGACAGGTGATTGGCTTGATCTGTTTGGGAGGCATCCAGGTAGTGGGACCGGGTCCTGTGCTCATTGCATGAGTTGGCTGTTTGAAACCTGGGGCTTATGCAGGGACACTTGGCTCAGCTTGGGAGGAGGGGACTGGACCTGCCTGGACTGAGTCTACCAGGTTGATCTCAATCCTCAGGGGAGTCTTTGCCCTGGAGGATGGGAATGGGGGGTGGGCTGGGGGGAAGGCACGGGGGAGGGGGGGAGGGACAAAGGAATCTGTGGCTGATATGTAGAATTAAATTATATTGTAAAATAAAATAAATTAAATTAAAAAAAAGAGTGTTTTCCCAACACAATAGAGTTACTGCACATGTGAACTCACCGTGCTGTGACTGCATGCAGAGGATCTGCATGAGTAGACTCAAGCCAGAAAAATCTGGGCATGGAGAAGGGAGATGGGCACAAAGTCCCACTTCTAGCTGAGGGACTCTCGGTAATTTGTAGCTTCTAGGAGAGTTAGCTTTCTTTAAGAGTATGGCCCTAGGTAAGTCTCACATGCTCCTAGTGGTTGGCCACACACCTAAGAGAATATAAACAGCCCTAATGGTATCCGCTGTTTTTCATTTTTAAGCAAAAGTGTTGACACAAAATTGGATAAGTATGGAATGGTAATATATCCAGAAGAGATGGGGGGTGGGGACTAATACGGCCAAACACAAGGTATGAAATTCTCAAATATTTCAGTAAAATAAATTAAAAACTAAAAAATACCCCACTAAATCAGTGGTTCTCAACCTGTGGGTCACAAACTCCTTTGGGGATTGAACAACCCTTAGGAGTAGCCTAAGACCACCTGCATATGAGATAGTTACATTATGATTCTTAACAGTAGCAAAATCACAGTTATGAAGGAGCAATGAAAATGATTTCATTGTTAGGGGTCACCACAACATGAGGAACTATCTTAAGGGATGACAGAATTATGAAGAACCACTGTTCTAAAAAGAAAAAAAAGCTTTAAAAAGTCAAATTTCATATTTACATATTTATAATTATTCTATATTTTATATTTTCTGATATCGTTTCAATTTTTTTCCAGACATGCTATAGAGTATCCAAAATCAGCATTGTATGACTTCCGTATGATAGCTTGTCTATGACACACAAAAAAATTAGAAAGAGAAAAACATTTTAAATACACTGAAAAATAATAGTATGTCACTTGGAATATAACAAAAAGAAAGATAGGATAATTAAATTTCTAAGCTTCAGTGGGGGACTTAGTAACCCAAACCATAAAATTCTTCTTTGTATCTTGAATTGACATGGAAAAAATTATTGTCTTACCCTATTTATCATAGCTATTTGCAAAATAATTCCTGGAATCCATTACCTACACACACACACACACACACACACACACACACACACACACACACACACGGAGGCATGGGGAGAGCTAAACTTTAAATGGATAGCTTCTGAAGAAAGAACTTCTTAATGTGTATATCTAGTTTAAACAATCTATCTAGAATTACTTCCCCCTTAACAATGATCAGAAAAATCTAACCACAGAAAGCATATCAAAGAACATGATACTCAGAATCAGAAAGTGATCTTCTGATTCATCTTCCAAGACCAGTTCCAGTGTGATTTTGGAAAACTATTGGTGCTTTAAGTCCCTTGTCCAATGCCACTAAAAGCATTACTTACTCTTCCAGTTCATGGTGGGGTTTAGTGGAATATGAATATGAATGAAAATGAAGGGTGCTGAGAGTAACTACATGCCATTTGATGAATGAAACCATCCAGCTACTCAGGCAAATTTGCTAAATATTGTCCTCACTTTTGTAGACGCCCTGGAAGACCTGACTGGTTAGTTCACTGAGAAGATTTATCTACCAGGAGTAGCTCATGTTAACTGAGTCGTGAGACTTCTTTGTAAAACCAGAATGCTTCATTACTATTTAACATAAATATAAAAATAAAGCTGATCTCAGAGCGATTTACTTTCTGCATATTTAGCAGGTGCACCTGTACTAATTTAATATGAGCTTGTATTCAAACACAGTTACATCTACATTAATATTTTGCAATTATTGTAGCCTCACGTATGCTCTAGGGCAATAATTCCAATTCCATACATTTTCTCAAAATACATTTTGTAAACTTTGAAGTGGTCATGACCAAAAGACACTTGTTATCTTCTTCTTCCTACCTGATGAGAAGGAAATGACCCTTAAGATTGAAGCTGTCACCAACTAAATTAACCTTTTTGCTTGATAGTCCCCCAAATACCTGTTTTCTAGTAATATCCTTGTGACTGAGTGGCCAGTGAAGGGGTTGGGGTTCCCCAACTCGGCTTGTTACTGTCTGTCTTCTCCCAGGGGCACCATAGCTAAAGATAGCTCTGTGAGGTGAGGTGGTGGTACTGTGATATGTGGAAAAGAATCACTGCTGTTAGCGTTCATCTACACTCAGTAGTCCCACAAGCCTCAGTATTCCTATGTTTTACGTAGAAGTTCTTTAAATTCAAACATATAAGATTTTTTTATGAAAAATATATACAAGGTATCAGTGTACTCCTGACATAATGGTTACAGAGTCAGTCACTATGGATCTGTGCCATGACCTGCACAGATTGCACCTGGGAATATGACTTAGGTAATGAGGGAATGAAGAAAGGACAGAAATGCATACAGAAAAGCTGGGGTCAGGTGAGTTGTGTGCAATAATAAAGTGGCAGCAACACCAAACAACAACCAGAAACCTCAGCACTTTAATGTGTACAGCACTGGGGGAAGAGTTAGCTAGTCTCAGTAGGAGGCCTCTGGAGGTGAGCTGTCTCAGGCTGTAAATAGCCAAAGGGAGGAAGCTGGGCTGCTCGTTTTTGCACACACTGCCAATATTCACACTCCAACCAGTGGAAGGCTGTGGTAATTCCAAGCCTTACCCACACAGGAAACATTTTGGCAATTTCCCATGGGTCTGATGCATTGGTCCTTGACATGGCCGTGCCCATGTCAACAGTACATATACTCAGGACTTCACCCGCTCTTGACACATTCACTTAGGACTTTCTTAGCACCCTACAGGTGTGGGATTGAGAGACTGTCTATACAGAAAAAAAAATGTCTCCTAATGATACAATAGTGTCTCAGATTTCTAGAGTTTTCTTTTTTTTTTTCAGCATTTCACTATTATTCCCTTTCTGAGGGTCCCATCTCATCCTCAGCTTTATTTCCATACTTTTGAAACTCAGACAAAGCAAAGTCAATTCTTATCTCCTTGGTCTATGTAACTCTTCTATCCATGTAAATCAGCAAACACAATCAAATTCAAGCAGGAGTGATGCCACATTACCCTGTGGCATCCAAGCTACAAGAGTTAATAGATATTTAAGAAAACTATTAAAGTAATTATCTCCACCAACAAAGTCTGAGCCCTAGGCCAAGCTTAAATGCCTCCCCCTCCCTCCCTCCCTCCCTCTGCCTTCACACACACAGAGCTACATCTACAGAAACAGATGTGCAAACACTGCAGTGAGCAGGAAAATGCACCCAATGGGAGGCTAGAGGGAAAAGTGGATGGAAAACATACAGAGACATCAAATGAGCAAGCAGGCTCCATAATGAGCTGTTTGATGGAGCTTGGAAATTTAATGAGGGACGTGAAAAATCACTTAATATCTAGTGAGGAGGGAATCTAAAGATAATTTAATCCAGCCACTTCACTTTATAGCTGAGGAAATGAAGATTCAGACTGAGAACGTGACTTCCCTAAGGTCATACCACTGTTTTGAGACATATTTGGAATGACCTTGACCATAGCACCCTACCACTTAGGGTTTTTTCATACAGCATACTAGCTTCAAAGTTTGTCCTTTCATTATAGGTGAAAGAAACATCATTCCAATCAGGTCCATTAAATGAATCAGAGTCACACTGCTTAAGTCGGAGTATTTAAGAGATCAACAGACAGAAGCTTCCTTCCATTCTACAGCATCAAGCTGTTACTCACAGTCTTCAGGAATACTAACAGGAATCATGCTGATAATTATTATCATGCATATAGTGTTTCCCACTCACTGGGAGCCATGCCAAACACAATCCAGCTCGCTCTCTCCCCCACTTTCTTCCTCATCTATCTTCAAAATAAATATATTTGGTGTAGGTGTATGCAAAGTTATTTGGTTCCTAAGAAATAGGAATATTGCTCATTCTCTGGAAGGAGAAGCAAAAAAGTTGTATCGGATGGATTCTTAGCTGTGAACAAGTTTACTTGTTCTTTTCACCACTCTGACGTGTTCTATTTTATATCCCTCTTGCTAGACTTCATATCTCTGAATACATTTCCTCCCACTTGTCTTTACTGCTCACTGCTACCACATTTACCTTCCTGAAGACTGAGTTTTTGAGTGGCACCCTCGTTCCAAAACCTGCTATGGGGGGAAGGGCTAGGTCCATCCCCAACATGGTATGACAGCCTGTGTTGACTACCCAAGGGAGGCCTTACCCTCTATGAGGAGGGGATGAAGGTGGGATAGGGGTAGGGGTCGAGTGGAGCAGAAAAAGAGGAGGGAGGGGGAATAGGGGTTGGTATGTAAAAGGAAAGAAATTTTTAATAAAAATTTATATAAGAAAAAATCTGCTGTAGCCCCCAAGTCTATGTAATGCCTTACAATGTAAGATTCGTAAACTATCAGAATCTAGCTAGCATTTCGGCATCAGACTTCATCTTTGTATTTGTTCATCTAGCTCACTTCCTACCCATCATATATATCTTCAAATGTATATTTCTTTCTTCTCCAGCATTTATTGTATATCTATTGAGTGCCAAGTGTGAGGCAAAACACAAAAGCTTTTTTAAAAAAGGTATTTCTGCATATTGGATAACGAGTGATATAGACAGACATTCAAACTGATAATGGTAGTCTAACAAAGAGACAGCCATACAGGAAGTGGGCCAAAATGACGTGTGCATAGAGATGTTCTGAGATTTTAATTGACTTGTTTTGTGCCCAACCTGCCTATCACAGTCTTTGTTGACCTGCATCTGACAGTCAAGTTCAAATCTCACATCCTTCACTATGTATGGTCAGTTTTACTAAAATGAGAAAGTTCCCAATAACAAAACATGAAATAAACATATAAATCAACTTTTGTTCTAAAATATCAAAAGTTTATGTTCAAAAAATCTCCAGAAGTAGAAGATGGTTGACAAAAATTCCAAAAATGATGTGAAGCCCCTTAGAGACTGAAGGCATTGGTGCTCTCCATCCAGGTTTACTCTATCATTTATAACACACAGTCTGTAGGACAGGACTCTTAGCTCAAGTTTTTATGATTCATTTTGTTTGATTTGTCAGGGTGTGGGATCTACAATTGGGACAGGAAGCGGGAAAGAGTATAAGTTTCCTGGTTTGAACAGTGAAGAGAAAATTAAATACAAAAAAAAATTATTGTATGTTAGTAACAGGCAAGATATTTAAAGTAAAACAAAAAATTAGTATTTGACATGAAGGTTATAAGAAAACAAAGCTACCCCGAAGGCAGACTCATGAAGAATATTTGGAAACAAAAGAAGGGAAGGAAGGGAGGAAAGAAGGAATGAAAGAAGAAGAAGAAAGAAAGGAGGGGGTCTGGAGAAAGACCACTTACTCACCAAGCCACTAGGTGCCTCCATCTACTGGTATTTTGGGGCCTTCTAGAGATGAGCAGGTTAAGGCATCTCTAAACAACAATTACATTGTAATTATTGACACTCCAATTGCGAGACTCTTAAGTGCAAAGGCCTTAGCAACTTTATTTTCATGTTCCATTAATGTTTAACACTCTCTTAAGTATATGATAGGCACTGAGGAATATTTGTTGAGTACACATTTAATAGAAATAGATACTTATGTAGTTTTGAAGAGTATTTCTGAAGAACAGTAGCTGGTAGCCTCTCAGGCCTCCTCAGTGAGTTACCGGATCAGCACTGCTCCCAGGGCTCCTCGGCGAGGTACCAGATCAGCACTGCTTTACTCTCCCAGCTAAAGTGGTAATACATCTCCAGGCAGATCTACAGTGCATCCAAGACATTTTCTCCTACCATTTCTCTACTCCATTATATAGAAAGGGAAATAAATGATGTTGACTATTGCTTGAAACAAGCAAGAAGTGGAACACTCCAAAAATATTGCTGGACTTGGAAAAAAAAAAGCACAAAGCTTAACAACCACAGCTACCTTGGCCTGAGTTCACAGTGTTCTGCACGCTCAAGGGCAGTCACTGTCCCAGGGCTCTGAGAACTGAGAAGATCGTGTGAAAAACACTGCGGGTAGTGTGCTGATCTGCTTGCCCTTTATTTATTGGTTCTCAGGGCCTTCTATTTAAAGCCATGAAAACATTTTATAAAAGAGAATATGATCCTGGAGAGTTAACTGGACTCTTCCCTGTACTCAGCTAGTAAAGCCTAAAACCAGACGGCCTATGGCAAGCTAAGTTGACCAAATTCCAGCCCCGACCAGAGGGTAATCATGAAGACCAACACTAGCTTCTATACACAAAATAACAGCCAGACTAAATGATAGTTTTAGGACCAGAGGGAGACCTCCAGCCAGCTCAGGCTGTATTGGCTAAAGAATCCTTGCTTCACATAAAAAATTTTCAGACCTTCAGTGAAACTAAATAAAAGTTACTTTTGGAAAAAAAAAAAAGTTGAGGCAGATTCTCTATGCCTTCAGAACATAACCATTGCATTGTAGTCTGCTCCTTAATTTTATATGTGGAAAAGTTCTATAAGAAGATAGTGGCTGTTGCCGGGCAGTGGTGGCGCACGCCTTTAATCCCAGCACTCGGGAGGCAGAGGCAGGCGGATCTCTGTGAGTTCGAGGCCAGCCTGGGCTACCAAGTGAGTTCCAGGAAAGGCGCAAAGCTATACAGAGAAACCCTGTCTCGAAAAAACCAAAAAAAAAAAAAAAAAAAAAAAAAAAAAAAAGAAGAAGATAGTGGCTGTACCTCCACTTTATAGATAAGAATAGGAAAGTGCAATTTATTTATTCTTTGTAATATTATATTGCACTAGCATATCAGTCATATGCCCTCTACAAAACAATGGACACATTCAAAGTTGGCTAGCATAAAAAGAGGTAAATAATGACCCTATTTAAAAGATATGGGCAGTGTTTCCAAAGCTACTAATGCATAATGCAATACCCTAGGATTGATTCTTTAGGCCTGAAAAGAATAAGATAATAAACAGTCACCTGGAAATGCAAGAACATCAGGTAGATAGGATCATAATAACAGATCTAAACTGTAGCTGAAGAACACACTGCCATGAGCAATCTTTGGAAGAGGAAATGAAAGAAATATATTCACCATCCTCATTGCCTTTTTCTCTCTCTAATTCTCTCCAGGGCTGCCATTGTCCAAAATAACTAGATACCAGAGAACTAAAGGACTTGTCAATGTATCAATCAGGCTCTCGGAGCATAGAGCAGCATGGGAAAAAAGAAGAAAGTGGGCATGGAGGCGAAAACTGACATAATCTGCTGTAATTAGCTAGTGCTAGCATCAGAATTAGCCAGGTGTTTAATGGTGAAATCCACGTTCTGGATCACAGTGATTTTTTGCACTTCAGTTTTGCTCTTTTTAAACACACATAGCTCCTTGGTACTAAAGCTAGTATTGAATAGGATTTATTTCCACTACTCTACAAACATATCTTGTTTATTGTTGTATAAACTTGTGAATGCTATCTTCAGCAACTAAGCAAGATTTTGAAATTTTGAGGCACATTTAATTAAGCTTTTAATTGTTATTATTGTTAAATAGTGTATGTGTTGGCAGTGGGTGTGTGCACATGTTTACAGGTGCCTACAGAGGTGTCAAATACCTCTGGAGCTGGAGTTACAGGTAGGTGGTTGTAAGCTGCCTCGTGTGGATTCTTGGCATCGAACTGAGGTTCTCCTGAAGAACATGCTCCAAACTGCTGAGCCATCTCCCTGACCCATTTTTTTTTTCCTTCTTAGTATAAGTTTAATGCAGCACAATTGTCCTAATGTACTTTATAACACCAAAGTTGTGTTTTAATAAACATTCATTCCAACATTTTAGTTCACCTAAATGCACGGCATGTAATTTCTACTGTAAGAAATATTTAACACAATAAAGAATTTAGAAAACTCATGGAACTCTATTTCTTAGCTTATGTACACAGTGAATGACCAGTTGGGTCATACTTCTCTCTTGCTGGTGACAGATACCAACTTTTAAGCATTCTTCCACAGTCAGTGATTCATAAGTGAGTTATAACATAAAAAGAGTCTTCTGTTCATACTCACAGCAAAGGCACAGAAAAAAGGCTGTGAGCATCTAAGAACTCAAACCTGAATGCCCCAACGCATTGCGTGCCATTAAAAAGATACTCAACACAAATGACTCACTTTGTAACAGACAAGACAAAGTAAATTCGTATACAAACAAAATGCCTATTTGTTCTAAAGACTGGGGCTATCCTTAATTAAGTTTTTAAACTGTTACAAAATGAATTTGACTTCACAGTGAAATTCTTTCAATGGACATTTGACACTGTCGTGGGTTCACACATACAAGGATTGTGCAAGAAGACTGTGGGCAGAAGTTAAGCCATAAAACTCTTCTCTTCCCTTCTATGAGAATCGGGTAAAAAGGAGAGGGATTGGGGATGATAGAGCATGGACTTTCCTCAGAAAATGAAAAATCACATGAAGTTTCTGAGGAAAGCTGAGCGGAAGTTCCCCTCAGATGATACCTCATCCCATGTTTAAGAACCACTCAATGTCTTCCCTTGAGCCTGCAGATCAAACAAGTGTCACCACAATTTATAAGATCCAAGCAGACCACCCCCACCTACTTTGCTATTGGCATTTACATATTCTTTAAAAATCAGCTTAAAGAATGTACTTCCAGGAAATGTTTATTGAAAGTAGTTTCTGTTAATTGCTCCCTGCCTCTGCTTCAAGGTTTCTTTTTTAATCACTGTAAATACATTTTTAACAGTGTAAATACTTGCATGTTCTTTGCCTGATTCCAAAGCTGGTATAGGAGTGCCATATAAATAAAAGCCTATACTAATCTTGCTACTGAAAAAGATAATACTCAATTTCCAAGTATCTTGTTTTTTAACACATCCAAGCAATGATGAAGCCATGAACACTGGAATCAGACTCCTTCTTTTCTATTTTCTTTTCTGATAACCATAAGAAAAGCCTCAGATTCTCAAACAGCCAAGAAGAACAGGAAGTAACAACAATCTTTGTGATGTAGAGATCTGCATTCGGCTCTGTAATGATCTCATGTAATAAACCTGAGTGCACAAGCTGTTCATTACAAGCCCTGTGCTTTTGGGTAACTGTTCCTTGATGGGTGGTTACAGATCACAATGTTGAATGGCAAGCATATGAAATTAAAAATTTATTCTGGAAGACAAGAGTCACTGGCTGGAATAAAAATAGATGGGTAGAGTTGAGAGAATAAAAGGAGGATTCAGAAATTGGTTAGCATCAACTAAGTAAAAAGAACTGGATTGGAATTCAACTTAAATGTATAAGGAAGATGGACAAAGCTGGCCCCTAAGTCATGAGAGTTCATTTACAAGTTTTCATTGTCATCAGTGTATAAAAGTGACCTGCATTTAGTGTAAATATACTTGAAATTTTAACTTTGATCTTTTGCTGGGCTAGCAACATATGGTCTGATACTGTCTCATGATGCTAGTCAGTAATAGCCTCTGTAGCTTCAATTCAAATATAGATAATAAGGATAACAACCCACAATGAGTTTCTGAATTCTGATGTTATAAGAGTTAAGTGTAGCAGGAATCTTAAAAGTTCTTATTGATAAAATCAAACCCGAGGCCAGTTATTGAGGTGAATACTGGAAGATCAGAGAGACAGAACAAGCCACAGCTATCTCACCTCGCCAACTTCTCAGCTTGTCCTGTTTCCTCAGACTGGAAGCCTCTGAGTCCTCATCCAGAATGAATCTCAGCTGAATAACTGCTCAAAAGCCTGAATGCTTAACCAGCCAAATGCTTCTAGTTTCTTGTCCTCACGCCTTATATATCTTTCTGCTTTCTACCACCACGCTCTGGGATTAAAGGCTGGCTTTCTGGGATTAAAGGCGTGTGTCACCATGCTTGGCTGTTTCCAATGTGACCTTGAACTCACAGAGATCCACAGGGATTTCTATCTCTGGAATGCTAGGATTAAAGGTCTGAGTGCCACCATTTTCTAGCCTTTGTATCTAGTGGCTGTCTGTTCTCTGACCCCAGATAAATTTATTAGGGTACACAATATTTTGGGGAACACAATACCACCACAGTTAAGGGTATCAAATGCATTTGCAACTTATGATACTGTCAATTTACCAGGGGATTCCCACCCACAGTATGTTAAGGGGCAGAGATAGATAGATAGATAGATAGATAGATAGATAGATAGATAGATAGATAGATAGATAGATAGATAGATAGATAGATAAGTAGGTAGGTAGGTAGGTAGGTAGGTAGGTAGGTAGGTAGGTAGATGAGAGAGAGAGATGAGAGAGAGATCTTTCATCTTAAACTACATTTGTTAGAAGGAAAAATATCATGCTATTAAAAGTAGCCAGCCAGCATACCAAAAAAGTTAATTCTAGAAGATTTTGATATTCAACAGTAAGTATCCAGTGAGCTGTGAATACTTGGCAAAAATATAAAATTGAGAGATTTTTTACCCAAATATAGATGGGATTGAAGCAGATAATCTTCTAGACCTCCTTGAGCTCTCTATAATGTTTTCTTATTCTGTACTCAGTAAGTGCTTTGGGGATATTTTCCATGGATTAAAGCTTATAATAGGCAGAACAAGTAAGAGAATGAAGAAAAAAGAAAAAGAAAAAAATCCCTAAAATAAAATTCTTCATGATGCAGATGTCACTAATAGGTGTATAGCCAAGAAAGAAAGAAAGAAAGAAAGAAAGAAAGAAAGAAAGAAAGAAAGAAAGAAAGGAAGGAAGGAAGGAAGGAAGGAAGGAAGGAAGGAAGGAAGGAAGGAAGGAAGGAAGGAAGGCCAAAGTTAAAGAGTTATGCACACCCCTATTGTTTAATAGTAGTACTGTTGTTAAAAGTCATTTTGTGGAGTTTGGGTGTTTATTGATGGGAAAATGGATAATTATTTACTCATAAATACAACAAATCCTTCCTGTCTTTTAGTAGAATATCCATAAAACAAAATGAAATCCTATAATTTATAGTAGCATGGAAGAACCTGGAAGACCTTATATTACAAGCAAAGAAAGACAAATATCACATCTTCTCACCCCTTGGCAGAGGTTACAACAGCCATTGTCCTAAAGAGTGGAAACTTGGTCATCAACAAGGGAGGAGGACAGAAAATGGCGATGGAGAAAGCTTGAGAAAGAGGAACAAAATTAGATTAGAGAATTAACTCTTAGTGTTCCATCTTTACAATAGGGAGACAATCATTAATAAGAACTTACTACATATTTTAAAGCAGCTAAATAAATATCGTGAATGTTCTCAGTACAAATAAATAATAACTAATGACTCTGTACCATAGTACGTTGAATACTGTGCCAAATAAATATGAAGTATCAATTAAAATTGAGGAAAATATCATCCTTACCCTCAAAAATAATACCTTAATTATAAAATAATTTTAGATAAGACTTACATAAAGTATATATATATATATATATATATATATATATATATATATATGATAACAACCCCATTTTTAAAGTATCTCAGCTTTAGTCTATAAATCAAACTATATTAGTAAAAATTCTCATTTGGGAAGATAATGGAAAAATTTAGGATATTGAAGATTAAGAATAAGTTAAACATTCAAAGTTACTCAGTAACCACTTCCATTATGTTAGGTCTCCAATAGAGGCGATTATATTTTAGTAGGAGTTAATTGAGACTGTAACTGGAAGTCTACTTTTCCATAAAGTAATGCGTCAAGTGTAATAATAATAATAAGCAGAAAAAAAGAAAGAGCAAATAATTCAAGCATTAGTAATGGGAAAAGAAGCCCCAAGGTTTAGACAGTAGTATTAAAACTTTAAACACTAAATAAACATGGGCCTGGAGAAATGGTTCAGTAGTTAGGAACTTTGCTGCTCTTCCTGCGGACCTCAGCACCCATAGCAGGTTGCTCGTATCTACCTATAACTCCAGCTCCAGAGGATCTGACACCCTCATATGGCCTCCATGGATAACTACACTCACATATATATGTGTGCAGGCAGCCACATGCATATATACATAAATAAAAATAAACACTAAAAAGAGCAACCTAAATGCTTCTCATTCTAGTGAAGCAGCAGGAATAAGTATTAAATATGGGTCTTGGTGGGGGACGATGTAGCTCATTTTCAGGGTACTTGCCTAGCATGTGCAGGCAGGCCCCTGGGTCAATCTCCAGGACCACAAATATATATAGGGGTGTGTGTATGTGTGTGTGTGCATTCAAATGCATATTTTCAAAGCATAAAGGATTCTGGTAGAATTTTACTTGTTTATATAGCTTCTTTTTGTCAGTGAGCTGCAAGCAAATTGAGCTTTTATAACATAGTTGAATTAATGAAGACAAAGATAAGCATGAAAATTTAAATGTTCCTAGATTGCTCATGTAAACATCATGCATATTTTAAGTTAGATCAAGCTCTTAAAAGATAAATAATTAGGAGGTAACTTGTAAAATGAGATAAGAAAAGCCTAATCTATTATAATCATGTGGTAGAAATTTTCATAGTGTGAAAGAAAATGACCTGGTTTCCTTTGGACAATATTTCCTAGACAGTTTATTTTCTAAAAAAGACCTACTATGCACATGAAAAGGATGTCATTTCAACAGAAGAGAGTTGAGTTATTTCTTAATGGAAAGATGCTATGCATGGACTGCTGTGGGATGTTCTGTATGTCAAATGTGTTTCTCTGATTGGTTAATAAATAAAACACTGATTGGCCAGTAGCCAGGTGGGAGGAAGTATAGGCGGGACAAGGAGGAGAAGAATTCTGGGAAGTGGAAGGCTGAGACAGGGAGACACTGCCAGCTGCCGCCATGACAAAGAAAATGTAAGGTACTGGTAAGCCATGAGCCACGTGGCAAAGAATAGATTAATAGAAATGGGTTAATTTAATATATAAGAACAGTTAACAAAAAGCCTGAGCCATTAGGCCAAACAGTTTAAATAATATAAGTGTCTGTGTGTTTATTTTATAAGTGGGCTGTCAGACTGCTGGGGCTTGGCGGGACCCGGAGAGAAAACTTTCTAGCTACAATGGACTTTCATTCCCACATACCTTCATTCAACAAATATTTCTTTAACCTTTCTATGGACAGGTAATAATGTTGTCTGATGATACGAGATACAAAAGAAGTATAGCATAGATCCCAAATAAGTCCACTGAATGTCGAAGGTAAGGCAAAGAAATGTACAACCAAACATCAAAAATGCAAAAGAGCCGGGCAGTGGTGGCACACGCCTTTAATCCCAGCACTCGGGAGGCAGAGGCAAGAGGATCTCTGTGAGTTCGAGACCAGCCTGGGCTACCAAGTGAGTCCCAGGAAAGGCGCAAAGCTACACAGAGAAACCCTGTCTCGAAAAACCAAAAAAAAAAAAAAAAAAAAAAAAAATGCAAAAGAATTATATCCTGTCATAACACAGACGGTAAAAGCTATAGGAGATCCAAATTGGTGATCAATTGGAGTAACTAAAGACAGCTACCAATTGAATTAAAAATGAAAAGACTGATGACTTTTCAAAATCTTGCAGGAATAGGAATTATAAAGAAATTTATGTGGGAAACTGATACTAGAGACCAGAGGTAGGCAAGTTCTGGGATTTGGAAGTCTTGGCTGCTTTAATGTATACTTTTGTTTACTTTTATGGTCTGTGAGCTATTCCTTTCTTTTAATGTGCATATGGTGTTAAATCATACAGTCACATGAGTGCTAGAGATAAGGAGGCAGCACAGGCTAAGGGATGGAGGGCTGAAGACTGGTGAAGAGTGCCATTTCCTTATCATGACCACAGCAGGATTCCATAACTAACTATGACATGCTCCCACAAGCCTGTGTTTGACTCCAGCTCCTGTCTCTGCACTGTGTTCCACAACACCCCTACCAGTCTCTGAGTTAAATGCTGAGCTTTTAACTTCACCCAGCATGTTATTGTTGTTACTTTGGTATAATCTCCACAACTGACAGTCAATGACAGGCCTAGTAAGTTCTTTGCTAGGTACAAGTAGAGGAGAAAGAGGCCCCGAACTTAATCAAAGTTGTATTTAGGAATTATTTAAGGAAATGTAGTAGTAATATATTATTTAACAAAGTATTAAATTTTGTAGAAAATCATTATTATGTTTTTTTTTCTGTTTGGGTTTTTGTTTTGTTTTGTGTGTGTGTGTGTGTGTGTGTGTGTGTATGCACGCGCGCGCGCGTGCGCTATCAACTGGGGGGAACTGTCTGAGCTAAGACAATGGCAATAAGCATGGAAAAGGGAGGAGAAATAAGACTGGTTGTAGAGCTTAATTTAAATTATACACTGTATTTTAAAATTTGCACTGAGGGAGTATATGCCCTATGGCCCATGCCATAGCATGTGTGCAGAGATAAGAGGACAAATTTGTGGAGTTAGCATTCTCTTTCTGACTCTCTATGCACTTAGGGCTTGAATTCGGGTCACTATGCTTGTGAGGATAGTGCATTTATCCACAGATCCATCTTGCTAGCCAGTGTACCACAGTTTTGTTATTTAGTTTCTTGTCCATTGAATGTAAGCATCTTTCTCTAGACATGGAATGCTGCTTCAGGCCTTTATATAGCCTGATCCCTTCTTCTAAAACTCCCTGCAACTTGTCCATCAACTAATCAATGGACCACTTCTTCCAGTTAATTTTTTTGACAGTTATTCCTTATTGTTTCCATATATTTCATATTTCTGTAACAGTACTTATCGTCCATTTTATTCATTTGTCTTCTGGTTTCTATTGTCAAGTCTAATTTTCTTCATCTTCATACTACTAACTTTCCATGGGGTATTTACACTCCAGAGTGTGAACAATGGGTAACAAGGAACTGATTAAAATGATCTTCAAACTTTTCATCATAGGTTTGACGAGATTTTTTTATAACTCCCAAAGTTCATAGTTATAAAGCTAGATAATAAAGAAATTACTTTGTGGAGTATCTGAATTTATTTATTGAGAAGAAATCCAGACACCTACATTTGGAAGGAGGGGTTGTAGCATATGTACACATCTATATAGGTATTTGCATGTCTATGTGAAAGTGTTGGACATGTGTGTAGAGGTTGATAATGCATGTCTTCTTCAATTGCTCTCCACTTTATTCTTGAGGCAATCTTTCACTGAACCTGGGACTCATCAATTTGTCTAGGCCAGCTGGCCAATAATCTCTGGGGATCTACCTGTCTCTGCTTACCTAGTATTGGGGTTACAGGCATGTGTGACTGTAGTTGACTCTTATGTGGGTACCAGGGATTGAAATTCAGGTCCTCTTGTTTACACAGTAGATACTTGACCAGCTGAGCCATCTCCCCAGACCACTCAAACACAACTCTTTTTAAAAGAGACTATTCTTCTAGATGTCAATTATCTTGAGACTGTTCGCACTTTTTTGAGTTGTGGAGGCACATCATCCCAGTGCCACGTTTAACACTGAAATAAACAGAGACTGGCTCTAGAATATCTTCTCTAAACCTCAGGCCTCATTGCACTTGACTGTGTGGAGCCTGATGATAGCCTGAGTGGAAGCTGCAGGACCACAAGAAAGACTGTTTAAGATAGTGAACATTGAACTTCAGCCAAGTCCCACAGAGCAAGCTCTGCCCTGGTGACAAGCTGTATTTTTCTAGGGTATCACAGAATTCCATTGCTCTCAGAAATCCTGAGGAAGAGCTTTAGCACTGTATTTTTCAAAATGAAGAAATAGCCAGTGTTCTCAGCCACATACCCCAGGATTTCAATAAGAAAATGAGTGAGCTCAGAATCTAATGCTAAATATTACAAAATACCAGCCAATGGACATTACAGTTAGCAAGAGAATCCAAGTTATTACCTCACCACCACTGCTGTAACTAGCATCCAGTGTTCTAAGCTTCTTTGCTGATGAGGTTCCCATGTGTCCAGGCAACAACAAACAAATACTAGGAATAGTAGGCATAAAGCTTCTTTTTCAGTCCCCAGAAGGGCAAGTAGATGTGGTGGGTAGCCATTCCAGCTTTGATCTGGAAGTTCCAACCCCCATTGAGGCTTCGGCAACTGTCACACTTACAAGGCGGGGCCAAGGGAGGGACCTGGGGACCCAGATCTGGATGGGCAAGTGCTCTCTCTGTTCCTGGACCCTTGACAGTGGAGGTTGACCTAGCAGAGCTCCAGAGAACACCACTGGACTGTGATACAACTTCCCCAGACCCCACGACCTACCTATCCCTTAATTTGTAAGTTACCCACTAAATAAATCTTCTTTTTTAACTACGTGGAGTGGCCTTAATAATTTCCCCAATATCTGGCGCTCACGTGGGACAAATTCCAAAGGCCTGGGTGACTCCCACCCTCAGCCTCCTCCCCGGCTGGCGGGTACCTAAACCTGCCTGCAAAGTTCCATATAACTAGGGAATGCTTGCACGGTTCCATTCCCGAAAAAGGGAGCAGCTAGTCCAGTCTCAGTTCTCTGGCTTAGCCCCAAGACCAGGGAAAAACGTCTCCATGAGTGCTCCAGCTCCCCGCCATATGGATTCCTGCCTTCCACTGCCATCAACCAAGGTCTCCAGCAGGCCCTGCTTTAGAGCTGTACCAGGGGCTGGAGAGATGCTAGCTTAGTCGGTAGAGCATGAGACTCTTAATCTCAGGGTTGTGGGTTCATGCCCCACGCTGGGCTCCAGATATTGGGGAAATTATTAAGGCCACTCCATATAGTTAACAGGAAGATTTATTAGTGGGTAACTTACAAATTAAGGGATAGGTAGGTCGTGGGGTCTACAAGTAGATAGTACTAATAATGTGAAGAATGACTCAAGTCAATTCAGTGAAGAACAAAATGAGAACTTAGGTTTGTAAAGATTGATACATAAAGACAAAGTTATAATGAAAAATATACATCTTTAATATGCATAAAACTCATTGTAATATTTCTAAAGGACAATTTGGAAAATTTGGAAGCATTTTCACACTTGAAATGGGTATACTCTTGCCTAATTTATTCTAGTTTTCAGAATCTTCTTGCAGAAGTATCTGTATGCATGCCTGAAGACTTACTTGCATAATGTTTGCCTATTTGTGATAATTAGGAAAAGGAAGGTGGGCCAAACATGCATCAGTAGAAGAAGGATGAAATATATTATGGTGTATCTATGTGAAATATTATGGTACTCAAAAGCGACATGATTATGTATCAAAATGTAAATAGATAAAAAAAATACTTAGAAAACAAAAACAAAAATAAATCAAGTTGTAGAACACATGCTTAATATGGTCTGTGTATGTACACACTGACCTCAAGCAATATGTACTAAAACTTATAACTAAGCCAGGCATGGTGGGGCCTGGATTTAATGTCAGCACTCAGAAGAAACAGACAGATCTCTGTGAGTTCAAGGCCAGCATGCTCTATATAGCCAGTTTCAGGCCAGCTAGTGCTACATAATAAGATCCCAACTCAAAAAAAAAATTAGAAATAGAAGTTGAATGGGAACAGTTGAGGAAGAGAATATATACTTTTTGAAAATTATTTTTACATTATTTGAAATTTTAAAGCTTAATGTATGTGATCACCCCCAAAAAGTGATTAAGAGCTTTAGAAATCATTTAAGTAATCCCTCTTTCTATTTGTTTACAGTTTTTACAATACATTCCTATTCATCATCTGATGCCAACTTGCATCCACTCAGGAGGGAAGACCAAATGTTAACAACACTCTGTTAGAGTGACTATACATCTAGAAGAGGCAATGGTCTGCCCAAGGTCACACTTGCCCGGAAGAAACATATAAATAATTTTTGATGAATTTACTTCCTTAAACCTAGAAAGCAGTAACTCTCTTAGAGGAGGCTTGGTAATTCTGGTTCTTAGTTTGTAATTTCAGGTCCCCAGTCAGTACAGAAACATGCAAAGCCAACCCCTATGGGCTAGCTATATACAAACCATATGTCCGACCTACAGCAAGAACAGCTGTCAGTTTTGCCAACTCTCAGTTCTAAGGACAATGAAAGAGACTTCCATCAAACCCCCAAGAGAGCCCTACTTTCAGAATAATAACCTTTCAAAAATGAATAACCCAGAAAATGAGTTGCTCCAAATAAAAATGGTTTAAGACTTCATGTTCTTTTACACTAGTCCCCATCTCTCTTTTCATTTTACTTTTTATGGTTCACTTAAACCACCAGGATGGTCAGCTTATTTTAAAGGCTATTCTGAAATATAAAACTAAGATTCATTTTAAAACATTGTAAATTTTTCAATGAAATAATTCAGTAAGTCTGATTCTGTGGGCAGCTAAGACAGCTCATCATTTTCTTTTTCTTTCTTTCTTTCCTTTTTTTTTGTAAATTGTGTCCTCTAAAATGACACCATTGCTCCAAAAAAAAAAAAAACCCTTCTTTTCCTCAAGGGATAAAGATTCAGCCCTCTTTCCCATGTTTCTGCCCATTCAGGAGTGTTGGCTAGCATTAGCACAGTGGTAGATCACATGACAAGTATTATTAAGGACTCTAATATTATTAATAAAAGCTTTGACAGGAGTAGCAGCATTAATAGAGAGTACCTGCCATTGTCTCCACCATCTTCTAATGCCCCCAAGCATCTTTAACCACTGTAAAATTCAAGATAGTTGACTGTGACAATCTTCTTTCTCTGACTTCATTATAATATGAATCTCCTTAATTCAACAAATATTTTCCAGAATGTGAGTACCAGCCTTCAGCAAAGAATTTCTGGGTTCAGGAAATAAATTGCTTCATTATACTATATTCATAAAACATTTTTACAAATTCATCCCTGGACTCCAAACTCTGCCCTTGGAATTATTAACTAAAATCCTTGGCCTTCAAATTCTGTGGTGAATCAAACTCAGCAAATCCCAAAACAAGAGTCTCAGCCTTCCTTCTCCATTTTAGCCTTCCGTTTTTCTCTCTTGATGCATGTTCCTAACAACCCAAACTTGAGTGTTAGATTATAATGAATATGTGAGCCATTTGTTCCACTAACTCAGTTTTCATTCATATGTAGCTACTTTACTTCAGAATTCCTGTACTTTCAACCTGGGTTATTCTAGCAGCTCTTTCACAGACTCCTCACCATAGGTGTCTTCCAACTGCTTTCCTTTACTACTCAGTTTCTCTTTCTGGAACACAAAAACTCCTAGTTAGTAACAGCACTACCAACAACTGTCTTTCAAAGAAATTTGACTCTGGGCATGGTGGCTCATGCCTTTCACCCCAGCACTCAGGAGGCAAAGGCTTGTGAATCTCTGTCAGTTCGTCAGCCTGGGCTACAACGTGAGCTCGAGGACAGTCAGGGCAGTTATAGAGAAACCCTATCTCTAAAAGGCCAAAAGGAAGGAAGGAAGGAAGGGAGGGAGGAAGGGAGGGAGGGAGGGAGGGAGGAAGGGAGGGAGGGAGGGAGGGAGGGAGGAAGGGAGGGAGGGAAAGGAAGAGAGAAAGAAAGGGAGGAAGAGAAAGAAAGAGAAAAAGAGAGAAAGAAAAGAAATTTGATATTCTTAATATGCATATGCACTCCCTAAATTCAAGCTCTAAATAAACATTCTGAACTATTCTCTCTCAATCATTCTTCAACCAAGAGGATGAATGCACTATCCCTCAACAAGAATGTTATTCTTTTACATTTTAGGGTCCTTGTAATTTTCCCAACCTGATATTGATCTCCATCTTCACATAGTTCATATCTCTCTGTCTGCTTGGTTTAACATGGTTTGTATCCACTCTGATCCCCTCACTTGAAGGTATACTTTCTGTGTTGCAATCTCTTAGAAAGCTCAGAGAGTCTATCAACATATTCTGCTTCTTGTCTAAATATAAATTTTTAAATATACTATTTAGTAGAATAGAATATTAAAGACTCATGGAATTTGGACATCACTTATTCTCTCAAAAGCAATGCTTCTGATTTAGTTAGTACTCAACCAATGGCAGAGTCTTGTTTTTCAGTATTCTAAATTAAAAATACTGTTTACAACGTGACCTCTCTCATTACCCCATTTTCTTTACAAATTAAAAAATATTAGTGTCTTTAATGCATGAGTCACTCCTGTATTTAAAAATTCTTAACTAGAGCCTTCTTTTTGAGATAGCAAATCTGACATTCAATATGTTATAGGATATTTATTTTTGTCCCCTCCAAATCTGGCATGCCTTTATTCAGTGCTCACCCTGGCACCCTACCACCTACCATTGCTCAGAAACAAGACATCTGGTCAAGCTTTACATTCTGTTGCTTGTACTCTGAGGGAGCAAGCCAGTTTTGTTTCCTAATTATGCAACTATTGCTTTGAATAGTTTTTGGATGTTTGTTTTGTTGAAAAATCACTATTGCCGTCACTTTGGATGAAGAATAGCAACAGTAATGCTGACTCTTGCTTTGGCTCTCATGGCTTATACGTTCTCATTTGGGTGTTTATAAAAACAGACTCTCTCATCCTGCTCATTTGGTCTGATATGCACTTTGACTTCTATTCCCTTCCATAACAGTATGGTGCCACCAATATTTATTTACTCACACCAATGACTAGAAACACATTGTGAAATTTGTGAATTAGTGATGAAATGGAACAAATCTGCAAAATAAAGTAAAAAAAAAAAAACTCAACAAGTCTATTCATTTGCTTTGACAAGAGCAATTTTGTGTTAATTACTTAGAGTAGGAGATGTGTTGTAGCATGTTTTCTCAAAGTAATTAAGCCTCATTTTCCCACCATGGTACTCAGCTTACAGAAAAAAAAAAGAAGAGGGAATACACATATTTCATTGAAATTGGTAATGGTTTGTGGATTGAGGGAAAAAAATATGAAACTCCTTCAAAAGACAATACCTGCTTCTTTTCAATACATATATGTGCCTTATGATTATCTGAAGAAAAATGAGTATTTATTTGGAAAGATAAATGGATATTAAATGAATTTGCCTTTGTATTTGAAAGGTATTTCATTCCTACTCCAAGGGGAAATGGTTTCAACTCTACTGTTTTAATGTTTGTAGACTTTCAGGGATGAAAGGACTACCAATCTTAATATATTAGTAGATATTACTAGATTTAATATGATGTATTTTATATCTCATATATCACATTGTAAAAGGGCTCAGTCCTCCACAGTTAAAAGAAGACTTTTTGCTCTGTGGGGAATATTTAAGTTTGGTGCTAGTTTTTGATTCACATATTGGAAAATACATGATCCATTATGAATAAAGAGCTTTGTGGCAAATCACACCTTGTCCAAAATCTACCACTTCTCCATAGTGTAACCTGAGATATTCATTATATTCATATATATCCTATCTCTTTCTCTCCTCACTCTCCCCTATCTCTCCCCCCTCTTTCTTCTCTCTCTCTCTCTCTCTCTCTCTCTCTCTCTCTCTCTCTCTCTCTCTCTCCTGAGAATAAATCCATGGCCTCACACATACAAGATAAATGTCCTATCATTGATACTGCATCTCCATATTTTTGTATTGTTTGTATTTTGAGATGGGTTATAAGTTGTCCTGCATGGCCTTAAACTGTGACTCTCCTGCCCCAGCCTCTCAATAGCTAGAATTATGAGCTCGTGCCACTAAGTCCAGCTTGGGCATATTCTTTACACTTTCTAAGTCTCAGTTTCTGAGCCTGGGTGTCTAGGTCAGTGGTATGTGCACTTGTCTAGTATGCATAAGACTTTAGCTTTCAAATTTAAAAATAAAAATAAAATAACAAAAATTTGAAAATAAAATAATGATAATTTAAACAAAAAATGGAAACAAACATGCTTGCCTAAATCTCAGTTTACAATCTTTTTTGTTTGTTTGTTTGTTTTTGTTTTTTCTAGACAGAGTTTCTTCATGTAGTTTTGGCACCTGTCCTGGATCTCACTCTGTAAACCAGGCTGGCCTCAAACTCACAGAGATCCACCTGGCTCTGCCTCCTAAGTGCTCAGATTAAAGGCATGCACCACTGCTGCCCAGCTCAGTTTACAATCTTCTAAAAAACTCAGATAATAATGACTGATTCCTATTTTTTTGTTCTGAGAACTTGAGCATGTGGAGTATTTACTCCATCATATGGTAAGCAATGTCAACTATTTATAAGACTATCGCTATTGTCTTATGTGACAGTTTAAACCAAACACAAGTTTTAGAATCTAGTCTCTCTCATAGATTTACTCATTAATTAGGCTGAACTAATGAAGTCTCCCAGTAACCTGATGTTCATCCCATGAAGCTAAGTTTGGTAATTAATTTTTTAAAAAGAGTCTATTCTAGTTGAACATAAACCCAGAACTATCCAGGCTAACATCTTCCAGCACATAATCAAAAGACCTATTACTTTTATTTTACACACAAAGTATATTATGTATATGTCACAAGCCTCAGTAACTCATGTGAATACTAGCATATTTTAACTCACAAAATTCTCTGACCCTGGAGGGAAAAGAGATGCCTGAATGACTTTTTCCTGCTTCCGTCATCAAGTATCTTCCAGAAGGAGAGAGGGAAATATGGAAAGGGGAAGGAGAAGTTGGGAGAAAAGAGGAAAGGGGAAAGAGGAGGGAGGGAGGGAGGAAGGGAGGGAGGGAAGGAGGGAGGGAGGAGGGAAGAAAGGATGAAGGGAGATAAGGAAAGAGAAAAGATTAAGTAGCACTTTTACAAACCCACATCAAACCTAAAAGTTCTACATTTTAGTATTATTTCCCATCACACTCTTGGAGCAAACCGAAGACCATCACGCTGCAGGTCAACAGCAGGCAGCCATCATCTATGCATGATTCATTGGCTTGCATCAGGTCCCATTGTGAAAGTATCTTCCAGTTTATAGAAAGTTTTTATAGTTCTACTTATCATTCAAAACCTCTCCATTCTTGCTCTTTAAAGCCCCAAGTCCCCAGGTTGCCCATGTATCTTAATGACTGGATATCTGAGAGGCAATTAAACTTTGAACACAATTTGATGATTCATTATTCTTCACCAAAATTCTAATGGGTGTGTAGACATCAGGGCTGAGCCAAGAGAAGCAATTCAAAGGAAGAAAACCATACTCAAGGATGTAATGTGTCCGTAGCCAATAATCTAAATAATAGAATCAGACTCAACAAACTCAAATACTAAAATAGACAGCATGTTATTAGAACAATTGATTTAGCAACTGTTTCAACTTAATTAGTTCATTGAATTATTTCTTCACTCATTCCCAAAACCATGCCTGGCTTTTAATTAACATTTTACCTAGAAATGTTTCATGTTATAGGCTCCCTTACTCTTTTTGTCTGCTCTTATGTCTATTAAAACCCAAAGAGGAAAAGACATGATGTGGGGATTCTAGTCAATATACTTTCTTTTCCAGAGCAGTGCAGGGATTTGCAGGGAGACAACTATAAAAGATGTTGCCCTCCTCTCTCAAAGAGGATTATCCATCATGCTATGATCTCCTCTGTCCTGTGCATCAGAGATGTGATCTATAGAAAGCTTTGTGAAAGCCAACACACAGACATCAAGACTGTAAGTGTAAGCTTACAAACAGATCTGAAAAATATTTATCCATTTTTCCCTGCCTGCTCTCCCCATTCTTTACCTTTCCTAATGCAAGAATGAGGAAACAATATTCTGTACAGGTATTTGATTTAGTTTTTTATTGTCTTCAGATGCAGTCTTAATTATACAGCAACAGCGCTGAATATACAGCTGTAGAATATGATAGATGTTGTATTTTTCCATTACATAGCTATGATATATACCCTATTATAACAGTCAGAGCCATTCCTCTAAATGTAAGAAGAGGTGAATACAAAGGAACTCCAAATGATTACATACAAATCACAATTGAGGAAGCTACACCCAAGTTCTTTGTCCTAACTCTATTATCAAGATGGAAAAGCTTTAATTTGAAGTTGTACGGGGAACAAGAAAATACAGCAAAACCAAAACACCATGTAGCAGCATCAGCACAGAAACATGGACAACAGAGTATACAAGCACCCAGCAGATTTTATGTCACTCAAAAAGTTGTAGTTTATAGCTAAATATATCCCTGCAGAACTTGAATTCATTCATTTTTCACACTGGGCATCTATAGCATGTTGAATCTGTCTTGTTCTGACAAACTGGGTGTATCAGACATAAAAAGACGTGTCTTTCTATTGGTATTACCAGATTTTTATTTACATAGCCTCAGGAATATGATTAAATCATGATTTAGATTCAATTATTTTGACACTTTAGATATGATAAATCTGATCCCTTAGATCCCTGATAAAGTATTTATAATCAGACTGTAAGAAATGCATTCAACAATCTGAAGAAGAAAAACTTTTAATGAGTCCATCAATTGTATACAAATAGGGGTTTCTAGCTGCATATAACTCTTAAATAATTCTCTGTAACAAGACTGCTATCAGAAAGAATTTGAGTGAAGAATTTGAGGAGCAACAGATCCTAATTAGCAGGAAAAAGCAGCTTAGAGAAATAGCATTGTATTCATCAAGACAATAAAGTATTTCATTTGAATATTGGACCACTTAAGGAAAATTTAGTGCTGAAGACGGTAAACAGCACTTGGAGAAAGCAGTTTTTTTTATATGATAGTCTTATCCCAAAAGATAAATGTGTGACAACTGATGCAACTTAGTCATTGATTTTAGTGATAATTTCATGCTTTCTTATGGATACCAAATATGTAGCCCAATTCCATGAGGGTATTTCCCTTCTCATGACCAGGGTAGATATTATTAATCAATTGTGTCTCTTGCTCCTAGCATGCTCAGACCAGAACTTTGGAATCATTCTACAGATACCATTTTAGATATTAAAGAGTGATTAGATGGCGCAAGTGGAACAGACATAAACAATTTATTATCTTATCTTTAAAACCCCTCTTTAATTACTGATAAGTTTTCATGTTGAAATTCAGCTAAGAATTTGTCCTAAGCTGAGTATATAAGTGTCAAGATGGATAAAGGATTAAATGGTTGGTATTACTTAGCATCCCCCATGGTATATTTCCCATTCAACATTATGCTTTACAGAACAAACAAATAGACTCTCTTGCCAAAAACTTTGTAAAAGGCCATAGAATATTCAAACATACATGGAAATTATCAAGGCTTGTAGCTACATAGTGCTTAGGTCTGAATTTGTGTGTGTGTGTGCACGCGCATGCTGCCTAGGAAACAATATAAGGAAAAATTAAACAAATTTTAAGTATAATATAAGTGTATCACCTAGCTGCTTATTGATCACCAGCCTCAATACCTTAGTGGAATACCTTTCTAACCAGCTCACCACCAGACTCTAGGAAACAGAGACCATCTTTAATCTGGGAACATCAAACACGTCTAGATGCTTATGACCAAAGCTGTGGCATTGATGCCAAGTGTGTATGTATCATTTTGGAGCTTATTATGAATAAAAACAGTCCTCTCTAGAATTCAGTGTATATATTAGCATATTATAGGCTCCGAGGAACACCATCTTGGGGAAAGAAAAGCAAACAAAAAAATTTTGCTTTGTTTGATTCAATATGTCAAAACAGAAATTATTTTGACCATTGACTAGTTATGATGATCCTTTGGGAAAATTACTATAAACTATAATTTCTTTTAGCTAACAAAACAATGTAACTTGCAGAGGTCTCCTACTATTCACACTTGGGATCTAATTTTATTCAAAGACCAAGAAGATACATGAAGTCTCTGGTATATCTGGTTCTAAAAACTCCAAAAGTAAAAAGAAAATAAAAATATTGGCTTGGTCCTCAGAATGACCTATATCAAAACAAACAGAATAAGATTTTTGCTGCATTAGATTGTATTCATGAAGCTCCTGTTTGCTTGGAGTCCAAAATAGAGATGAGCAGGCAATTTGAAACTGATCCCTGTCAATGTATGTGAACACCATAGGAGGCCACTCAATGACTTTGATGGCCTCTGCTCATGCTTTCAAGCTCAAAGTCCACAGTCATCATATTGGTCAAGATGAGTCACAAACACCAAAAACCAAGTTCTGGCCCGCGTTGTGAATATTTGTATAGATTCACAGTGAGAATCCTTCCCTCCAGCTGTCTAAAGACTATAATCAATAAATTAGTCAAATACAGAGTACCACTTCACACTCAACTTATCTGTTCATTCTGTATCACATGAACCCATACATTTTAAGAAAGCAAATATTGCCTAAGGCAGTAGCTAAATAAGAGAAGCTGGGGTGGTAACAATAACAAAATATCCTATCCCTTTATTTCCTGTCTGTCTTTCAGATACATCAAATTGTGAGGTTCTAGACTCATACACATGTGGTGGTATTGTGTTCCCCCAAATATTGTGTACCCTAATAAACTTATCTGGGGTCAGTGACATAACAGCCACTTAGACACAAAGGCTAGAAAATGGTGGCACTCACACCTTTAATCCTAGCATTCTAGAGACTGAAATCCCTCTGGATCTCTGTGAGTTCAAGGCCACATTGGAAACAGCCAGGCATGGTGATTCACGCCTTTAATCCCAAGAAGTGAGCCTTTAATTCCAGGGAGTGATGGTAGAAAGGAAAGATATATAAGGCGTGAAGACCAGAAACTAGAAGCATTTGGCTGGTTAAGCTTTTAGGTTTTGAGCAGCAGTTCAGCTGAGCCATTCAGGTATGAGAACACAGAGGCTTCCAGTCTGAGGAAACAAGATCAGCTGAGAAGTTGGCCAGGTGAGGCTAGCTGTGGCTTGTTCTGTCTCTCTGATCTTGTAGTGTTGACCCCAATAACTGGCCTCAGGTTTGATTTTGTTAATAAGAACTTTTAAGATTCCTGCTACATACACATACAGATTCTTGTCAAATTCTCAGTTTCTGTCACTTCCAAAAGAAGATATATAAGTGGGCTTTTTAATTTTACACGCTCAGAATTTTGTTGAGTTTTAATTTCTAGACAAGTGTTAGCCTAAAGGAACACTTCAAACCAGTTATGAAAGTAGCTGGGTCTCCTAGGGAGAACCAGTATCTGTGACCCATGCATCACTGAGCTGCCCACTCAGATGAGCAACACTTGATCATAGGACTGAAGACAGAATCCTCCTCTGTAACAAACTGCTACTTGTGGGAGCCCCAATTCAGAGGAAAGAACAAAAGAACCCCCATGGGCACCTATTTTGGGAAGCAGATGTTGTATTAGAATCATCATGAGCAAGATCTCAGACAGAGTGATTTAATACTAGAAGCTCCCTGGCTTCCAATACATCAGCATCAAGGACCCAGCTATATAAAACTATTCGTTCCAAACCCAAAAATGGAATCCTTGGGTAAATTTTGATACGAGGCCAAATAGACAACCATTCAGACACTTACTGAACATATACCCAAAGCTAAATGCATTCTCCTACATTAGCAGCTATTAATAAGTGATAATAGCTCTTGATACTTTATTCTCTAACCAGATGTATCCCTCTCAAGGTCAAAAGTTTGGTGCTGAAATTTAAAGGGTATTAAGTATTTGTCACAATTGATACCCAAAGGAGAGAAAAGATCTGCTGTAATAGTAGTGTATAACAATCAACAATGTTTGAGCTACAAGTATGGGTAGATTGATAGACAGATATAGATGCAGACAGACACACATACACATAAATATTCATGTGTACACACACATACACACTAGATACTAGGTTACAAACTTAATCCCATGTCGTAAAATATAGGTTAAATTTGAATGAGAAAATAGAGTCACAAAGTAAGAGCAGTGAGGTGCTTTAAATAGGTCATGTGACTTTGAAGCTAAATAAGGAGGGGATGCCAAAATTGTGGATTTCAGCTTGGTCAACCCGTATGTCAGTAGAAGACAGCTACTCCAAGAAACTTTTCAAAAACTCATCTGGAATGAGTTAATTTCTAATCAGAGCCCCAGAGGCTAACAGAAGTGGTTCTGCTGTTAAAGTGAACTACGATGCCAAGTCACATAGGTGGAGGCAGCTGTGTGGGCAACTGTCACAGGATCCCGAGTACCACACAACTAAGGGAAAAAAAAAAACACCTCTGTTTTTTTATCTCTAGAAGAAACTCTTGGTTTTATGGGAGATGAACTTCCATCGAGATTTTTTTCCCCAAATAACTAGGTTCCTGCAAACCAACACCATATGACTAATGTGACCTAGCTCCTGACAGAAGTTATTTAAGGAGCAAAAATGATTTTACTCTTAAAACATAAGTAAAAATTATTATATTTGGCACTAGTGTGGTGATTCACACCTTTAATCTTAGCACTTGGGTGGCAGAGAGACCATAGTGAGACGTTGCCTCAAGAAAAAAAATAATAAAGCTTCGTATTTATGTTATGCATGCCTTTGGGAAGTCTGAAAACAGTAAGTAAACTACCAGGAAAGCAGAGTATCCTTTGATGACACTTACATGGAATCAAGAGTTAGATTGGAATAGACAATGCCAGAATATAGAAGCAATGGACAACACAGAAAACATGGATAGGAGAGTTAGAGGAGAGATCAGCCATGAAGCAGGAAGAAAAATCACAGGGCTGGTTATCTCTACATGCTAAATCCTCCTCCCCTTTTAACAGCCAGCTAAAATGCCATGAAAATGCTGTGACCCCTGTCATTTTATCATTTCTAAACTGCCAAAGCTCCTTAGCTGGACATTTCATTGCTCCTGCCTGGTCCTAGAGGTATTTATAGGCATCACACTTTCTCTCCTAGACTGTGAGGAACACTCATAACAGCTCCATGCTTTATGCTCAGGACCAGACACTGTTATTTAGTATTTGCAGATGCATCACCTCAATGGAATTCTAATAACGGCCCTGTGAGGTGTGTCTCTTTAGTCACTTTGGGGGGTAAAAAGAAAACATGTTCCAGAGGCCTAAGTACTTACAGCGTTCTTGTTTTTACAGAAGCCAGAAATGGAGACAAGATTTCAAGTGAAATCTGAAAATGGTGGTTTTCCTGCTCTGAAAGGTTATCCCATTCATCATGGTATTCCCAGCATAGTTCTAAGAACACAGGTGGTGCTCCACAAAGCTTTGCTCACTGGACTAGGGGTTACAGAAATTCTAATGAATATGAAAGACAAGATCAATCATCTTGTGTTTCAGATCACTCTCTAAAATGCAGCCTAGAAAATAAAACAACATCAAAATGACTGGTATTCTTCTCTACAGGCCACAAAATTTCCAACTACAAAAAGAGCACAAGAGAAAGGGGAAATGGAGACAGCGAGCTTATTTCTAATTTGTCCTTGGGTCAGCTCAATAGAAGACACATATATTGTACATAAGAACAAACTGCTCTAACTGACAAGAGCATCCTACTTCCTTACACGGATGAAATGCAGAAAATCAGATGGGCACCTAAAAGCTTAAAGTCTATCACCTGAGCAATAGCATACCATACATTCAGAAATGTCAGCTGTTTATCCTGGAATTGTGAATATTTCCTGACTGTGGCCTGAATAAGAAGGACCCACAGACTTGAGGTTTTCTTCTCTGAAGGAGAAAAATGCTGGAGTGGGAGACATCAACATCAGCCACAGTCAGACATTTCAGAGGCTTTTGTGAAGAGCCCTAAGGCATTATTTTCTTTTTAAACAAATGCCACTAAACCAATTTTAATGTATCCACCTATTCTGTTAAGTGTATCAAAACTGAAGTCCAAGAGGGTTGACTCACTTCAGATTACACATTAGCCTCTGACCTAAAACACTATTTGGTATTTATTTCTAACATGGTCTCTAACAAAAACTAATTAGTAGCTGAGGGTACTGTGTTAAAAATGGTGCATTGAAACTGTGTAAAAAGTCACTGAGTAGAGATATAAGATGTGGATTTTAGTATGGGGTATTTTAATCCTTGTTAAAAATTTCCTCATCAATAAAAGGGTTGATTTAATGAATGCACTTTTAGAGCTAAAGACCTGTGGTCTCATCTATCAAGTACCATTGCTTTCATTGTATCTGCAACAGGCACTACAAGAGACCCATCCAATGTCTACATCCTGAGCCTGGTCCTCAGATTTTTCAGGAGAGATTTCGTAACCATATTTAAGAATCTTGAGATGGATAGATAATATGAAACCCCAGATCATCTGTGTGGACCCAGTGAAATTCCAAGAAAGGTAAAAGAGCCGGGTCAGTACAGAGAGGGCTGGGAGAAGTTAGAGAGATGTGTTTGCTGCTTAGAAGAAAGCCAGGGAACCATGCAAATGGTCAGGTCCCAGGAGGCAGAAGAGCAAGGATTCTTCCTCGGGGTCTTCCAAGGGAGTGAAGTCCTGCTGACAGCTTCATTTTAAAACTTGTGACCTCCATAATTTTAAGATAACAAATGGGTGTTGTCTCAAATCACATACTTGTGGTATTTTAAGCAGTAATAAGAAATTAATGCAAAACTAAATATGCTTTGGTAAGATTTGTACACAGCTATGTCACAAAAAGGAAAATCCAGAAAAATGAGCTTTTGTAAAAATTGATTTGATATCAAAGGTGAAAAATGTCTATTGTTAATGGTTTTGAAGTGAGAAAAGCCTCTGTGGGTGTAGTCATGAGATGTCTACAAAAGCGAAGCAGAGTCATGAGAACAATAATCACAGTAAGGAATAAATATTGAGCCGTTATTACATGCTAGGTGCCACAGTAAGAATGTGGCAGGTGCTATTAAGCCTTGTCTTCAGCATGCTCTGATTTCACTGACCATCCTCCTGCCTGCCCTGCCATTTCACGTGATACATAAGAGCAGCATTTAACCCAGCAAGAGGGACAAAGAGGAGCTGGGAGCAGATGAAAGGATTCGATAATGTTCTTCAAAAGAGAAGCCCGAGCTCACTTATCCTGCTTTAGTTCAGAACATACTCAGGGTTGTGAGTGTGAAATAGGAGGCAGGGCCTTTCATCAGCCTCATGTCAGACACCAGTTGACAGTATCCCAGACTCTGCTTCTTCTCATGGATGACCAAATACTCAGGCACCCCATTGAAAACCCATCTCCTCTAAGCCAAGTGCAGACACTTGAAGGGGAAAGAGGCATATCACAGATCTGCTTACCAGGTAGTTTTCATAGGAAGACTTACAACTGCTCAGCTGGGATTTACTATGCTGAATTTTCAAGAGAGTGGAAGGATGTGAAAAAATATAGTGATGAGCTGCACATTCGTCCTTGACTCAGTTTCCCCAGAAAGTAAAATAAACTGAGTTCTACTATTTTAATCTATAGATTTCTACTTTATTTTCTGTATACTATTTTATTTTCTGTGCATGGGCATTTTGCCTGTATGTATGCCTGTACCCCATGTGTATGCAGTGCCTGCTGAGCCAGAGAGGGTATCAAAGTCAGTCCCAGGTGCACAGATATATACATAGAACAAACACTCTCTCCCAGTGTCACTGTGTAGGTAGTGGGTTGGAAGAGAACCCAGGTCTTCCAAAGAGCAGCCAGTGTTCATCACCACTGAGACATCTCTCCAAGCTCTCAAATCCCACTATTGTTAAAACTATTGAGTAATACCTTCCCCCCTTTTAGATCACTCTGCACAAGATATAGATGCTGAGCTTACCAAAGCTGTCTCTGTGAGCACCATCACAGCAGCAACTCCTAAAATACCTTGTTAATGAATTAATTATGGAAATTAATCGTGGAAACAGCAACAGCCCATAGTAAATCTCAGTGTCTAGTTCTAGACTCATGTAGGAAGCACATGTCAGCATTTATCAGAACACTCCTGCTTTCGCTTCATTCTAGTCACGTGTCCTCGGCGTCCTCTAAATATGGACAACAATGCTTCTTTTCATTATTTCAGAATTTCAAAGACAACTGACTACATTACTAGGGGGTAAACCTCTGTGTGGAAGCACAAGTCCAACTGTCTAATTGTTATATCATTATGACTGAGCTAAAGAATACTGTGATTAGTTTAGCATGAAATGGAATGAAATAGAATCCCTGGAGCCTCACAAAGTGCAGGCAAAGCAACTATGAGAAGGAGGGAAATACTGTTATTGAAGTAGAAGAGGAACAGCTTTGTGGGGCTTCATTACTTCCTTCACGATGTGAAGATGTGTGTCCTATTTTACACACAGGCATGTGAGCGCAGGCACACACACACACACACACACACACACACACACACACACACACATTTGTATTTTATATAAATAACTATTACAGTGATTAAGTGGCCAAACATTTTGGCAAAACATTTTAAGTATATGGATTTAACTAGAGTTCTCTTTGGATAGCAGTCTGAATACTACTACAAAGATCTTAAGGCAGCTTCTAAAACAGTCATCCCACCGGGATTAATTCTAGGAGTTCTGCCAGGGTATAGGAAGCAGAACTAGCTCTGGCAGTATTGTTGAGATTTCTATGTAAGAAGAGCAAAAACTCACAGAAAAAAATGTCAAGATACAGAACTGGACAAATAAATTCCCTTTGAATCTTCAAGTATGCCCTAAAAGATCTGTTTGGCTAGAGGAAAAGAGGGTGAGAGAGAGTAAGAGAATGGAAGAGGGAGAAGGAGGTGGTGAACCATGGAAAAGTAAAGGAGGAAGGAAAGAGGGAGACTGATGTAGGAAGGAAGGCAGAAAGAACTGTAAATATAAGTGCAAAGTAAAAGGGTAAAAGCACTACAGGGAAAGAACAGAGGGTTGGAAGGGAGATGCGAGATAAAACTTTAAGTGAACACAGACATTAGTATTAGACTCAAGGGACTACATCTGAGGATGTCCAAGACAAAGATACAAGAACAATTCTCTAAACTATCATTGCTTCTTGCTTTAACACTCACACAAAAGTTGGCGGTTCAAATTGGTCTTCATAAACTTGCATCTGCATAAGTTATTCTTGAATGCAACCTGTAGCTCAGATAATTATTGTGTAAAAATACTAAAGTCTCAAAGAGTTTGAGCTTTCAATAGATAACAAACATTTCATTTCATTTACCAACTTCCATGACCTAAATCCTTGTAAGTGTCATTTATGGTTTTTTGAACCAAAGAAGTGCTTGCTGGAGGGTTATATGTGTACCTGTGTATCAGCATACATGGCTATAGAAATCATCAATGTTGCCATCAAAGTGACAAAATGAGATAAAATAGCCTCTTGAAAAAAAGAAAGGAAAGAATGATGCATAATTATCTGAATTTCCTTTAGGAAAGAATCTATTTCCAATAGATTTTTAAAAGTTATACATCTACTTACATATGCTTGTCTTACATAAGCTCTGAATTGTATATTGGCTCTCCTTAAGTATAAAGAGAATGATGCATCCAAGTCATACAGTAAAAATCAGAATATGGATGAACTTAATATTGAGTGATGAACTGTTATACAATGTACAAAGAACAAGACTTACTAGTGAAAAACCACATTAAAGTAAGATAAACTAGATATTCATCAAGGGGAATGATTCATCCATCAGGATAGACCAGATATCCATCACCATGAACCAGCTGTTTGTCAAGATGGACCATGGCTGCACAAGATGCTGAAAATAGTGTTGAGTCCCAAACAAAACAATCATATCATATCCTCTCAGGATCAGGGAACTTGTGGAAGAAAGCAGAAAGAGTACCAGACAATAGGTTGAAGCACTGTCAAATGCCATTTTCTGTGCAAGACATAGCAATTGAAATTATAAACTCAGAGCAGCTGTAGATACCTCCATGAAAATGAGCAATCAACAATTAGGCATGGATGAATGGCCCTACCCCTCACTGCTGGACCATTGACTTCTAAGAAATTCCCTTCAGTTGTATGCTATAAAAGATTAAATGCCCTCCAAACAAAAACACAATTTATAAATCTAGGAAAGAAAGTGTTAAGGATGGGAGGGGTGATGGGAATAGAAGGGAGATAATGGGAAGGATGTATGATCAGAATACATTTATACATGAATAAAATTGTCACAGAACAAGATTAAGAAGTTAAGAAACATATTGTAGGTCATAGATAACTATGGCAAAAATGGAGACTCAAATATATGGATATCAGATTATAGTATCTGCTATCATCTGTAAACTCACCATTGATTTATTCCATAGAAGGAAGAACTACTTTGGAATAACTCATATCTATATAATAATTACCTAATATTTGTTGTGAATGAAATACAAACAGATATCCATCAATATCAAGAAAATATCCATCAAGGTGAATCAGATATTTGTCCAGAGAGATCGGTAACTATCAACATGGACCAAGTATCAGAAAATATGGAACAGATATCCGTTAAAGTAGACAGACTCTACCAACATAGATCAAATCTCCATCAAGATAGAATATCTGTCAAAATTAAGCATGTATTTATCAAACTATACTGGATATACACCAAGAGACAAATGGGTAAAGCAGAATGTCCTGAATCTATGCCCCAAACAGTATCGAACAATAAAATGAGAACAGCTGATGGACTCAATACACTAAATGGAAAGTAACCAAAAACAAGAGATCTCACAGTAGGTGATTCTACTTATCTAAAATCTATAAATTTCAAACAGATGTAGGTGACAACATAAAGAGTTTTCTTATGTGTTGAATCCATGAGACCATTTGAAGAAATAGACTGTGGACTTCAAAGGATTGTGGTGGTAAGTTGTGGAATTCCAGTACATATTTCTTAAACTTTATTTAGTTATATACTTAGGTGTTATCATTATACATCACTAGTACTTTAACAAAAAAAAAAGGTCTTGTACAATGCTGCACAATATTAATAATGCATCAGAGGCCTAGAGAGATTGCTCAGTGGTTAAGACCATTTGTGATCTTGCAAAGGATCTGAGCTCAGTTTCCAGCAACCCATGTGGTGGCTCACAACTTTCCCTAACTCCATTTCCAGGGTATCTAATACCCTTTTCTTACCTCCAGAGTACCCAGTACCCATGTAATATAGATGCCTACATATAGGCAAAGTACTCATACACATAAAATATAATAAATAAAGTTGAAGGATTTTTTTAAAGGGCACAAAATTGGCTGGGAAGGGAAGGAGAGTAACCCAGGAAAGGTTGGGGAGGGAGTGAATATGACCTAGTAAAGCTAACAAAAATAAATGTAAAAATTAAGCCAATACCAGCTGCGTAGTGGTGGTGCATGCCTTTAATCCCAGCACTTGGGAGGCAGAACCAGGCAGACCTCTGTGAATTTGAGGCTAGCCTAGTCTACAGAGCAAGATCCAGGACAGGAACCAAAACTACACAGAGAAACCCTGTCTCCTAAAAACCAAAAATAAATAAATAAATAAATAAATAAATAAATAAATAAACAAATAAATAAATAATAGCCAATATAAAAAATTGTGAGAGAATGCTTTAAAACGATGATGCATAAATATTTCAAAAATCTAAAAGAAAGGATTTCTGAAAATTTTTATCACAAAGCAATTATACTTGAGGAGGCATTATGCAATGTATACATGCATTAAAATATACTGTTCCCTGTTAATATGTTTTATGTATCAGTCAAAATTTTCATGTAAAGAGCAAGATAACAAGTAAAAAGTAAAGTGAATGCATATATAGATAGATAGAGATAGATAGATAGATATAGATATATTTCCCCAGATAAATTCAGAAGTCATTTGAAATTCCTAACCATTCTATGATGAATGAGTGGAATTTTTATGGTAAGAACCTCTCCTCTCAGGATTTACCTAATGTTTCTGATACTTCTAATTCCCTGAGTAAGTCAAAGGAGTGAATGCCACTGATCTCCAGTGATGGAGGAAAAAGATCAAACCCTGGAAGACCTAATGAACAAGACAGCCACAAGAGAGAAAAAGGGGTCCAAGAAAATAATGTGTTCTTTTGCTTCTGGAATGTGATATGCCTTGATGCGAACAGATTTACCTAAAAGTCTCATCAACCCAGTAAGCCCATACCCTGGAAAATTTTGACAAACATTCCATATCACACAATTTTGAAAGCCTCTCAGTCCTTGTACCTTTGTGCTTACTTTCTGAACACATTTCACCCTCTGTTTTGAATGTTGTCAGCCATATAATTGGGCAAAGAACACCGAGAATGGCATTTCATTATGCCACTTATTTCCACATAAAAAGGTAACAAAATATTTAAGAAAAAGCAAGTGGACTTATTGCATAGCTTTGGACAACTCCTGTCTCCTGTAACTAAATGCAGGAGCACACTTCTCAGGATGTTCCGCTAGTCCTTGGAAATGGAGCAAATATCAAATGAAACAACTCATGCCAAGTAATTAATACAATAATTTTCTTGCTAACAACTATTTTAAAAATCATATTTACTCCAATTAAGCCACAGGATTTTAGTTCTAGGATTTCCCTCCGATACCCAATCTGTGGATGCTAAAGTCTCTATGACAAATGATATCTCATTTACATGGACTCACATCCTTCTATATGCTTTAAATCATGCTGAATTATGTAGAATACCTGGGACAACACAAATCATATATAAGTTGTTAAACTGTCTCATTTATGAAATAATGACCAAGATAAAAGATCTGTATGTATTCAGCACATATGCAATTGTTTGTAAATATATTTCATTCACAATTGGTTGAATTTACCAGTGTTGCACCCACAGATGCAAAGGTTTTGTTCTGTTATCCAAAATTCAATCTACATATACCCAGAGCACACTAAGAGTACTCTGTTTTCTTGTGTGCATAGAGAATTGACTCTCTCAGAAATGTAATTGTTGATGGCATCCACAGAAGAGGTCTATTTTCAGTTATTAAAGAACCACTGCCTTCATCTTATAATGGCTACTTGGAAGAGAAAGGCAATTCTTAAGCATGAAAATGCAATATAAGGAAGCAAAGTCTTTTATGAATAAGAGCAAAGTATTTTAAGCCATGGGAAGCAAAAACCACAACCACATGTGTATCTATTCAGCCAAAGCAGGAAAGATAATTAAGTAGCTAATATTATGACTATAGTAGACATGAGATTTTTTTAATAAATAAATCAATTTTTCTGCTTCAGCAATCACTTTTTCAAGGAACCTGAAAAAAAAAAACAGTTAAGAATTTGCTAGCACATATATTAAGAAACATGTCTTTAAACCATGGGGAGAAAGAAAAATAAGCTGTCTCAAGTTTTTTCTTCACACACATGTCAGAAAATTCTCTCAGTTCCTTTATCCCAGGAGTAAAACATATTCCTGGCCAACATGGCTAAAGACATACAGAAAGTCAAACAGAACTGTTATTGATGACTGCAGTGAGCAAGGATGAGTGTCTGAAATTGCCTGAAACAGTGGACAGCTCTGAACTCGCTAGCAAGCTGTACTAACTCTCAATTTGATGTTGAATGTTCAGCAGACTAAACTGTTGATATTCACTAGGTAATGGCACTCACATTTTCTACTTTTATTTTCTAACCAAACACCAAAGGGAATGAACATTAATTCTACAGAACAAAACAATGTTTTCAGTTTAAATTCAAGGCATAAAGAGATGGCAAATTTTATTAATATAAATATTTATTGTATTCTATTAATTGTTTTTAAACAACTACAAAAAGCCACAATATATCACGAGCAAATATATAAAATATATAAACATGCTTACTGTGAAATTCTTGTCTGTGTAGCCAGGGTAACCTATAGTTTAGGCAATAATACTATTTGTGTGCCCCTAGACTATGAAAGTTTGCCAAAACACACAGTGAGCTCTCTATTCCTCAAAGCTTATAATTTGCTCTACATAAAAAAAAATGTAAGATGTAAAACCTAATAGAAATGAAGATAACTTTAAAACACGCTTTATAAAATATTATCTCCAAAAGTACATGTAATCTAGACACCATACATATCCTATGGTTCAAGGGTAAAGAGTTTGAAAGACAGGCTAAATTAGACAACTCTTTTCCCATGCGTTGTTTCTACACACAGAGACAAGTTAGCTATAATATTTGTTCTGGGGAGAAATTCTTCATAAAAAGAGATATGGTAATAAGCTGTTATGAACTAAAGAAGGATATGAATAGTTCATAATTCCTGTCATCAAACAGTGAACTCTGTCTTCATCTCCTGAATCTACAATTGGCCATATGACTTGTGTGGCTAATTAAAACATTAACAGAAAGACAGAGATAATACAAATAGATGCTTGAGTGGTTCATCCATGATATTTACTCTATCTTAACTGCTTCAGAGCTCAGTTTCATGGGAAGCTTACCCTACCCCACTGGGTTTTGAAGATGGATTTTTGGTCACTCAGGTGACATTTGTTTAAGGCAGTTTGGGGTGAATCGGCCAAGAGTATACCTCTGTGCTGAGTATAGCCACATATGAAAACTCTGATGATCCCAAAAGAACCAGCCAAGGGAACTCAGCCAAACTGCCAATACACAAAATCACTACATTCTGAAGTTGGTTGGTACTTGGAAAATGCTAACTGATACATGTGCTAAACTAACTTACAATGAAAGCCTTTAGCAATTTGAACTGGGATTTATGGCCCTATTTATTATAAATTGGTTCCATTACATGCAGGATTAATTTACATGGACTGTGGTCTAGTGAAAAAGAAAGAAATCTAGAAGATTGGAACCAAAGTTGATTTCTGAAATATAAACAGAATGGAGAAATACAAATTAAACTCTAGAACTAATAGTTTCATAAACTAAATCCCATAAAACGAATTGCCTTAGCATTGGAACTAAGTTTTGTAATTTCTCAAGGGGTCAAGAATTTACCTTGAATTTATGGATCTTGAAAGAATATAAGGGGGATATTCCAAGACGCTGAAGACTCAATGGTTTCCACATATCTGTTGGCCTTTGATCAGTAGAGCCACATTTCAGGCTCTAGCAAGCGGCAGAGCTATGACAGTGTGCGAAAGTCCGTTCCAAAAACAGCCATGAGTCTTTAAAATCAGAAGCGTTGTCATAACTTTGCTACCTCATGTGGCATATTAATGTGTTTTAGGTTTTTATGTGCTTATTTTAGAAACTGTACAGTAGCTCTTGGCTTTATAGCCTGTTTACAGAAGTAACTGAATCCTGACTATGTAACTATGACTTGGGGTGTCAAGACCTCTCTGGAAAACAAGGTACACTTAGAAGAAATAGAGAATTTATTATAATATAAATGTATTCAAATTTTTAAAAGATTACTTGTTTCTTTCAACAATGTATCTCTACTAAAAAAGGAATAATTGAGACCAGTTATAGTTTAATTGAGTCAATTATTCCAAAATTGGTAATCACAAAGACGAATGGCTAATAAGAAATATAATAAGGTCTCAGAGGTTAGAATGAGAAGTATTTGAAAAGTATTCCAGGATGCTTCAAATGTTTCATAAATCTGGGAGAAGAACTTGAAAACAATGGCCATAGTGGTGGGGAACCTAAGAGTCTTTCATTAAAATTTTGAAGCTGGGAAGTTATGCAGACAGACTGTCCCTCAAGGGCATGAGAAAGTACCAGAATATCCTGTGCTGTTTTCAGAACACAGTGAAAAAACATATCATCTGTTCTCCTTAAAAACCAGAGTTCTATGCAACTGGACTCAAGCAGGACATGGGATTCAGTCCTCCAGTGCTGAGGTGCTAAAAGATGGGCACAAATAAGAGAAGCATTGACTCCTCAATAGTAACACATCAAGTCAGTGAAAAGTTAGATATTCCTTTATGAAAATGTGAGGAAAATGAATAAAGTGGAGGAGGAAAACAAAAAGGAGGAAAAATGGAAATGAAACCTGTGTTCAAGTATAAATCTTCCAGAGCGACATTCCTGTGAATCTGCTGAGAAGTATGCAGACAGTGAGTATCTTAAGACATTATCTTTCTTGAAACTGAATAAAGGCATAAGGGATGATATATAGTGTCATTAAGCAAGACAAGGTAACTGAAGCAAGGATCTCCAGCTAGAATGAGAAGATAGACATATAATTAACCTGATCTCCATGATCCAAATGAGAAGGAACAGGGGACCACTTAAAAGAGGATGGAGAACTAAGAGAAAAGACTTTGCCTTCAACTGCTTCAGCAACATTTGTCATTCTAAAGCAATTTACTATATGAATAGGCAAAGCTGAGGTCAACATATAGCCACTCTATTATTGATAATATTTAAATGATTCATGCTGCTGAGCTAAAGAGAACAGCAAAGGATTCCCAAAGTTGTTTCTTGCCATACCAGTTTCATTATTGATATAATACATCCTCTTGTGAAAAAAAAGGCAATGTCAGAGAAATAAAAATCCTTTTATTTACAAGTGTTCAATTTTCTAGGGAAAGCAAGCATCAAAAGATGTTCAAAAACTAAATATATATGTGAAGATACTTATCACATATTTGTTTATAATAAAAAACGTTTAAAGTTGAGAAAATACACACCATATTGGAATGAACAAGAAAAATTATGCACATTGAATGAATAGAATATCGTATAGGTGGAAAATCTTCATAATAAAATAAAATAAAAAATAAACTATGTAGTAATAGTAAGAAAATGGTAATGATATATGCTCAGGGATAAATACAATTTGTATTATAAATATATGACAATTGCTATGAGGTAGGATAGAGATGCATAGAGGAAAGGGAACTGGAGAGATGTTATTAAAAAGCTTTTCCTCTCTGTTCTGCTTTATATATTAAAAACATAATATAGTTATATTATTATAGTAAACCAGTTATTTAAAATAACTCCTAAGGTTTTTATTACAATAACTATGGCTTTCTTTCATTATCCCTGCATGCCATCATAGTTACTTGAGGTCATTATATTAATCTATATTACTATATTACTGTCATAAGATAAACATACTTCAATAACACTCTTTAAAAATACATAACATTGACTGTGCAGCATTCACAAAGCAATGAGCAAATAATGTCTTCAGCCTTCTCAGTATAAATGTACAAGTTGAATCCCCCAACAATGTGTGTGTTCATGTCTCTGTGTGTCTGTGTGTATCTGTGTGTCTGTGTGTGTGTGTGCGTGTGTGTATATAAAGGTGTATACATGTGTGAATGTGAGAAACAACCTGAATGTCTGCTTCCAACTTGTTTAAGACACAGTCTCTTCTTGTTCAGTGGTACATTGCTAGGCTTGCTGGCCCACAGCTTCTGGGGAATCCCATTTCCACCCTTGTATCTTGCCATAGGAGCTACAGGTAGCCGGTGCTACCATATCTGGCTTTACATGGATACTGAAGATCTGAACTCGGGTTCTCACTCTTGGAAGCAAGCTCTTTACCTATTGAGACACCTTGCCAACCCCAAAACATCATACACATCAACAACTGTTGAACTACATGGAGCACACCACATTCCCGTGGGTCTCTATACCACTGAGTAGCATAAGCCAGGGAAAATATGTCATTTAGTTTCTACTAGAGTAAATGCAAATGAAGGTACTTTTCACAATTGTACATTAGTCTCTTCTAAAAGACTGCACATAAATAAGAAGCACAAATTAATCATTTTATTCACTCAAGGAATAAAAAGATATAGGTAACTTGATTTAGATGTGAACAAATAAAGTGAGCCCAACTACACGTTCATCCAACTCTTTCTCCCAAAACTTCTATTGCAACAGTATATGAAAAAGCCTAAGCACTTCCTTCTCTGAGCAGCTGAAAGAGCTTGCTGTTGTTGTTGCTGCTGCTGCTGTTGTTGTTTTAGAGCATTGAGCACAAACATGTTTATTGTCCTAGTAGAGAGGGACAATGACAAATTCTGGTCATGTTGTTCTTCTGCTGACTCTTAGCTGGCTGTATTTATCTCCACCCCCAGGCATCCATAGAAAATAACAAATTATTTCAGTGTGATGATTTTTAGCAGAATAATGAGAGATTCTATAATCTAGTAGGTTTGAGTTTTCATCACTCATGCAAGTATACAAAGACGAGTTTTAATTATTGATGATTAATCTGGTTTTCAACATTTTGTCCATGTTATCCATTTAGAAACCAAGAAATATCTCTAAATAGAATTTACTTATAGAAGTAGTGACAGTATCTAAATTAAAACAAAATATTATTTTATGTCATAATAAACCCTGTCTACTGATTATCCTCCTTAATATCTTATTTGATCATTTGCTAGTAACCAACATCTCACAACTAAGGTGATCTGAGAGGTTGGTACTAGGTCAACACTGAATCTGCTAAGAACCTGTGGAGTCCTAAGACTGAATCATCTGAGTTGTCTGCCTAGTGCTTCCCATTCACTATCTGGGAGTTGCCTAGAACTGTTCTTGAGTACATTCTGTGAAGCCATCTTTCTGGCCAGAGTTTCATAATGAGATACTTTTACTCCTATTCTAAGGAGACAACAATGTTTACTTCTTCATGGCAAATGACCAAGTTTTATATGTAGAATGACTAAACTGTAAATAAACAGTGTACTTTGTGAAATTATGTGTTTAAAAATATTACGGAATAGAAAAGCATGATTATTGAAAATTTGTTTTAAATAACTAATAGAAAAAGAAATGACTGTGACCTTATTTTTTCTAGGGGTCAATGGGGATTAATCATTCCTCTGTTTAAGTATAAAACTTAATACTTCTATAGAATAATTAAGTAATTGATAATCAATGTTAATTAAAAATTTTCTAGTGTCATAGAATCCATTCATTGATTCTAGAAAAAAAAGAAACCTAAAGTCAAGTTACAGAGATAAAATCTAAAATGAAAGTTAAAGGTAATTAGGCTAATATATTTATGTTCAAATGCACACATAAGGAGGCATTTTCTTCTGAAAACATAACAGCCCTTCCAGGGATACAAACCTCCAAATTGTCAAAGTTTGTTCTGCAATCATTCAAACACAACTTACAGGCTTTAAAATATTGCCCCAAACAGGATAATCTTATATGATATAAAGTTATTTAATAACTAAGAAATGTAATCTACTTAATGTAATTTTTCAATTCCAAATTCCACTCTCTGGCTAGGTGAAGATGCATCTTAAATGCATTTTCTTTCTCTTAACGTGCTTCTGAATGAACCACACAGAACATTCTGGCATTGATTATTTTCAATGTGTTTCAGAAACTGTAAATAAATACATGTCCTTTCATATCTAATTTCCAATATTAAGAAAAATGTCTACCTCATTTCCTCCTTCGCAATGTGTCAACAAGCAAGTCAACTGTTTCAATCCCTTCAAATATTAATGATGTGCTAGCTAATTTAGGACAATATACATTTTCAAGTATATAGAGACTTCAGATACTTTCACAAAAATTATGTAGTGTAGAAAAAATATCTTACTCTCAAGAATTTGCATTTAATACACAACATGTCATATTTTGAAGGCACCAGGAATAGTCACCACTTCCTAAAGTAAAGCCAAGAAATCCCATGAGATGATGTTTTTATAATTAAAGGTATTTTTCCAGAAAAATGCCTAGAAACTGAAAAACTTTCAAATTTAAAGAGAATCCAGGATGCATTTGATCCTAATGGCTTTAATGAAGCAAAATTGAACTAATGCTCCACAAAACCAAGCAATCCACTTGGCTTTATTTTGTTCAGTTTTTTATTTATTTTCCTTTCCATTCACTGACCTGACCAAGTGTTTTGGCTTCAAGTAGTAGCAACTTCAATTAAAGATAATGTTTGTTTGGCTTGAATGAAGCCTCAGACCAGGGACTCTAATGTCAGTCCCAAGATACTCAGAAAATAAACAAGGTAGTCCTTAAGGCACACTTCACAGAAGAGTAGGCTGTTCTCAAGGTAATGATAGCAGGAGAGACCCGCAGATGCCATCTCAACTGCATCTCAATATTGGAAGCCTCACTTCCAAGACAGAAGATCTAGACATGGTATGACTTAAATTTAAGTTTAAAAGAGAAGCTGGCATGAAGTTGCCTTAAGGATGAACTTCATTAGGAGACATATATTCACCATTATAATCATCCATGACCAAATCTAGAAGTAGGAGAGCATTAGAAATGATGGCCACCAAGAATAGCATGAAGGGGTGTCCTAAAGAGACAGACCTTTCGCTCCAGAGAACAAAAGCACTTTTCAGTGGCACCAGGAAGTTTTCCCCATACCATGTGGTTTAGTTAGATCTAAGCTATGTCTGAAGGGGTACTAGGCAGGTACTACAAGCTTGTCCTATTGCTATAACCTGCAAGGCCACAGAATAGCATGCTTTCTTATCAACTTTCTGTTCCAGAAAGAGACTGTAGGGATGGAGACAAGGCCTGATTTCTGGAAGAGAGAGAGGTATATGGAGTCTCTACAAGCTAACAAGACAGTGTCTTGAGAACAAATGAAAATGTGAGCCAACACCAGCTATATTTCAGCAATGCAGACTAAAAGTCTCACAGAAACATTAAAATTGATCTCACATTCTCTCACTTGACCAACTGCAATGATACAATTCTGTTTTCTAATAGATGTAGTAGAAATACCCACCCCAAAAAGAAACTTTTTGCATTTAAGAACAAAATCTATGCCCTTATTTAGGTCAGACTTTGTGGAAGCAATATCGGTTGTATTTTTTTAAAAGAAAATATTCTTATGGAAACATAAGAATGATGATCTCGGAAATGCTACTCAAGAGATTTTTTAAAATAACATTTACTCTTTTTCAGATATTTCTGATTTGTGTTGTCTCCTTTCACTTCTGTACATCTCTTTGTCTATCTGTCTACCTATCTACACATCTGTCTATCACTCTATCTGTCCATCATCATCATCACCACCATCATCATCGTCATCTGTCCCTATACTTCTCTCTCACTATAATTTGCTCACATGTTACTAAGTTAAAGAATGTTGAGAGGCAGAGGCAGGTGGATCTCTGTGAGTTCGAGGCTAGCCTGGTCTACAGAGGGAGTTCCAGGACAGCCAGGGCTACACAGAGAAATCCTGTCTCGAAAAACAAAACAAAGGAAGGAAGGAAAGGAAAGGAAAGGAAAGGAAAGGAAAGGAAAGGAAAGGAAAGGAAAGGAAAGGAAAGGAAAGGAAAGGAAAGGAAAGGAAAGGAAAGGAAAGGAAAGGAAAGGAAAGGAAAGAGGGAGGGAGGGAAGAAGGAAGGAAGAAAGGAAGGAAGGAAGGAAGGAAGGAAGGAAGGAAGGAAGGAAGGAAGGAAGGAAGGAAGGTAAATTCTGTGGAGGAAATACTTCCCACACAATTACCATCACTATTTGAAAACACTAACTAATGTTACAGCTTTAACAACCCCCCCCCCCAAAAAAAGTAAGTTATGTCAGCTTGGATTTAGAACTATTTATTATTCTGTTGGTTCAGAAGCTATTATTTAAAAAAGCACATTTCAGGAAACAAGATATGATTTTTTAGAGTGTCATTTCTTCCTAATAGTCTGGCAGTTCAAGCTCCAGTAAGAAACTAGACCCTGTCACACATGTAGGTAGCTTCTGAGAAAGAGGAAAACATAGGAACAATGGGCAAAATTGGATTTTTTTTACAAAAATGAATCTTTCCATATCTTAAAAATTCATTTACCTAGATATGATTTTCTGAAGATTCAGGACATCTTACATAGCCCGGCCTGCACTTAAGGAACATCTATGGAAAAAATAACTGCTGAATTAGAAATCTGTACACAGGATTTTTCTTCTAATTCTAGTCTGGATAGGACACCCATAAATATCATTAGAATTGTTTTTTCCCTTTGGTAATACTATACAGTAGGATAAATCTGAAAATCTTCATAATAGAACACTTCATTGTCTTTGTTCAAGCTTCCCAGTCAGGGTTGATGTCAGCCACAAAGGGACCAACCTAAAAATAGACTGAGTGAGAGGACTATAGCTTGCCTGCTGTCAGCTCCTCACGTTAGCCCTGAGTGGAAAATTCAGGTGCTGCCTCTTTGTGTATAAACACCTCCCCTTAAGCAAATCAATGTAGCAGTCAAAGCAGTTTCAGTAGCCTAAGGTGTAACACAAGAGGCATTTAGAAAGCTGGCAAATCAACATTTTTGTCTAGGCATCAAAATGAGGCTGATGTTTATGTTTATGAAAATGAGGACATGTTTATGAAGCAAAAGATATCAAACTCCCCTTAATTGTGACTCAATACCTAATAACAACTATATCAGAACAGATTTTATTGTTGTTATTATTATGTTCCCAGGTCGTTCCACACCAGCATTGTTTCTACACAGTACTAAAGCATCTGGATGAAAAAATGGGAAGAAAAAATCTAATCATCCAGCTGTTTCAAAAATCCCAGCTGTTCAGTAATAGGCAGAAAAGAGCCAGCATAATGACAGGACAGAACAGACTCACAATGCAGGTGACAGCGGGAGCCCTCTGGATGTGCACTGCTATGACCTGATTTATAAAATAGCAAGACATCTACTTAAATCACACACAAATAGCTCCTGCTAAGAAATGTGTGAACAGAGAATGGCAATGTCCTTCATACTGCAGGCTCAGGTGGAAGTAATGATGTGTGACAAGAGTGAGGTCTTGGGAAGGTGGGCGAGCCAAGCATTTTCTCTGTCTGTCTCTTCAACCTTAAAATATGCTTAGTAATCAGGTGAAAGATCAAAAAGCAAGCAAAAATGACATCTCTGTATACTTTACTTTTTCTTTAGTTTAAACATACATTAGAATCTTACACCATTACTCATCATCAAACCCCTTCAGGGAAGCAACAAAATATTTTCAAATCAGATGGCTTTTTTAATCTCTTGCAAAGGTTATAATGTAACTAAACCTTTATAAAACTGAAAGGGGGGGTTCCAGCATGTGGTTTCCAGCATGTTTTAGCAGTGAAGGTAGGATTTACCTCCTGTGACATGATCTCTGAGAGTGACACCATGGATGTACAAGGAGGAAACGGCAGTTCCTGAAGAGAACTGCTCCCATCTAAAGATTCCTCTCGATCCCTTGAGAGAATAAAAATAGGCTGGCATCACAAGATGACTCACACCTTGAGATACTGTATGTTGCTTCATGCTTATCTATCTAATCTAACCCTTTCTTTCTCACACTGCCTGGAAGCCTGTGAAATATGTGGATTCTGATAGTGAAATGACACCTCTTCTCTGCGTGGATGAAAAGCAGTCACTGCAACAGCTAAACCAGCAAGGAGCATATGACAGCAGAGTTCTAATTAGGTTGCACAACTTTTATGATTTCTCCATTCCTCTAAGCATTACACACAAGCAATAACCAACATAAACATACCACATAGCTCTACATTAGTGATGTTCATTCCCAGAGCTTCTGTTGGCTACCTAGCTCAGTTTCAATGTACGACCAGTGCCTAAGTGTCAATCTTTGAAAGATGTGAGAATACCCTTTGCAGAAGGGAAAAGTGAGTTTTAGCCTGATTTTGCAGCAGCGAGTGTAGCTCTCACATGTAAGGAGACAGAAAGCAGAGAATTGTGACAGTGGGACACACACATCCGTATGCCTACTCTAGGAGATACATGCACTCTTCTAGATACCTTGGGTTAGCAAAAATATATAATTAGCATTATAAAATGCAGCTGTTTTTAGACTGATCTAGCTAATCATTCCAACAAATTGATGACTTCATTTAGGTATCACTCCTTGCTTGTTGCCCACCTACCTCCTACTCCACCTGTCTCTCAGTTGGCTCTGGTCCTAGATTCTAATTCTATTCTGGAAGAAATTGGTCAGGAACTCTGAGGTCACTTAATAGATACTCAGAAAAGGTACCCTAATATTCCAACAGTATCTGTTTACTATGATACAGTGAGCAGGTACATCTTGTGTTGTATTTTATAATTACTGAAGACAGCTTAAAAACAGACCAAAAGCAAATGTTGCAAAAGAAGGCATCAAATACACCTGCCATCATCCAATCAATGCACAAGTGCCTATTACTATGTTAGAAAGCCAAAATGGTTAAATGAAATCTATCAATTTAAATATAATATTGAAAGTCAAGGAAGGGAGTACAAAAATACAAAGGGATTTCATTATATTCTCAGGAAGAATGAGTTAAATAAGTCACTATTTCTAGGCTAAATCTCTCTCCAAACAAATAGTTCTGACTATATATTGCAACCTCCAAATAGATTAATTTCTTAAAATGCTTAGCTAGAAATATGCCTGAAGTTAATAAAATAATATGAAGCTTAGGATCTCTAACCACTCTTTTCTCAAATCTCATTCTATTATTAAGACAATCAACCTGAAATTTAAAAATTCTGGGAGAAGGACAGCTAGTTTATTTAAGAGCAGCCCCTGGCAGGTCAAACACATTCCAGTGAATGACACACACCTAAGAATACATAGGCAGCACTAATTGGCTTCGTTGTTTTGAATGCAAGCACAAAGTTGAGTAGGTATGGAATGGGAGATAGATATGGAAGAAAACAGGGTAGGGGAGCAAATATGAACAAAATGTATGAAATTCTCAAGAATTCATAAAAAATATTTTTAAAAATAGATAATGACCTATTAAAATTTTGTTTCAACCAGAAATGGCAAGTAAGTAAATAAATCTTAAAACAAAGGCTTTCCCTAGGGAGTCTATAACCTCTTCACAGACATCAGTCCAAAGAGACTCATTAATTATTTCCTACTCTCCCTGGTAGCAACTGAAAGCCTCGTTTGGATCGTGATCCCTACCATTGAGAAGGAAAAGAAAGACTCACTCATGTGCTATCAACGCCATGAGTGTTCTTTGGGGAAATCACCAATCCATTCAAGTACAAGCTTATTCAGTCTATAAATAGAACAGCATGCATCTTCCAAGCTAGGGAATATGGTCCTTATCATGACTGGGTATGGATTCAGATAATTATCATCTGGTCTTATTTGAAAGCCTGCATTCTCCAACTATTTTATGTGAATGCCTTCAGAGACTAAGAGATATTAATGACATAAAACTTTTAATATTATAGTTAAATTGGACAATTGAGGAGACAAATCCAGCAAAATTTACAAGAAAAACACAGAAAGATAATAGCTTTAGGTAAGTCTAATTTCTAAAGACTACTAGGTTCCTTTCCATGTGCATCTTTTATAGAATGAAAATAATGTGTCTAAAAATAAACATTTTGCAATGTCCCATGAAGGAAAAATCAAGCTTTCTTCCTGAGATGGACATTCCTTGTCCCTGTATCCCATGGGACTCCTCAGAGGTTTGCTCTAATGCCATTGTAGGTCTAAGACACAAAATCTAACCTGAAGTTTAAAAAAAAAAAAAAAAAAACACTTTTCAATCCTTAAATATCACCATTTCTCCACAACGCATATTTTCTTACTAATGGAAAACTTCACCTTTTCACTTCAGGCTGTCTTTTTGCAATATCTCAAATTACTCATTTGCTTATACATATTTTGTCCTAACAAAGAAAGAATAAGGAATGCGTAATACATATAACATAAATGTATGATATGTAAATGTGATTCTTCTGAAACAAACGAAATTAGTTGGTCCAGCTTTAGTTGATACTCAGACTCTGTTTATATAACTGCTTTTTGAAGTGGTGGACCTCCACTAACCAGTAATTAAAGAAGCTGTGGGCCAAAACATCCTTGCTTTCCTGATACATGGAAAAGTGAAAAGAATAAAGCACATTTCTGCATGATATTAATGTCTAGAAGAAGAGAGACCATCCTCTATATTTACTGAGTTTTCCTAGATGACTGTTAAGAATACTGTTAAGATGAGCTAACATGTCATCTGACATTTCACAGAAAATATTAACCTGCATATTTGATCCATAGTTACTTTCTGGTTTACAGTGTCTACAACAATCGCCTCTTCATTATCTCTGAAAACCACAGGAACCAGACAAAACTGCCCTGTGTATTTCATATTTATCTTCTGCACTGGCTCATCAGACTTAGCTGCACAGTTAGGTCTTGCTTATTTTCTGAATTCTGATTTTTTTTTCTTTACACGGTGTTTTTTTTTGAGTCAAGGTTTTGATACATATCCCTGAAACCACTTATGTAACCCAGGCTTGTCCTGAACTGGTGACCTCCCTGGCTCAGCTCCTCAAGTGCTGGGATTAAAAGCATGTGACTCTAAGTCCAGATCTGCATACTCTATTGATGTACCCTTTTATGGCTTTGTACTTCCAAACTGTCTATGTATCAATAGAAAATGGAATTCAGAGCCTGAGTAAAGACAGTCCCGAATGACAAACCAACTATGAATAATCTATAAAATAGATCACTCCTAGGTCAGAAAGCAAGTTAATTAACTATTTCTGGATCAAATCTCAAAGTCATCTAGATGCTGGTGACCACCATACAAATTTACATTTTAAGACACCAGTAACAGCAAATAGATATAAACTAAAGCTTAGGTCAGCCCCGCTGTGGCTCATGAATTGGAGAATATAATTTCCAGAATGATAAGGCTTCATAAGGAACACGGAATTGGCCTGATAAATCCACTCTGATCCTGAAATCTGAATGGGGAATGCCTGGCTCTCTCTTAGAGCCTCAGCTGATAAACATGTGCTATGCTCTTCAAAGGTACCAAGTCATGCCTGGGGTTTAATCTTTCTCCCTCCTCTCCAAAATGATCACATTTTCTGAACCTCAAATTGGACCAGATGGCCTGATACATATTAGCATACTTTTATGAAGAAGATACTGTGAGAAATCAGGACTGCTATGGAAACAGACAACGAAGCCAGAAATAAAATTCCTATCACAGTCCTAATCTTAATTTACTTTTTAGAAGTACACATTCCCATTTACTGAAAAAATAGCTTTGGTTTCTTCAATCTTAAATAAAAAATATTTCATCAGCCTTCATTCAAATAGGAATTCAGATCCCAGTATTAGAAAGCAAGATTGTGGTCTAATCTAGGGAAGCTACATTGGTCTGGAAAATTATATACTTAGAATCAAGTTTCTTGTCAGCAGGAAAACCAAGCGGTACCTTTTGTCCATATCAAATGTCCCTTGCAGAAGAATTCAGAATGACTTTTGGGTCAAGAAGATTTCCTGGAACAGGCCCTTTTGTCACTGAATGACAGCCCATAACCATTCTAAACTGTATCAATAAAAAAAAAAAAAAGACACAAGATATCCATTACACTCTGCATGGCGCACATGAGCATGTCACCACAGGAGCACTTTTTAAAATGTAAACAAAATCTACATATATTTCCACTTGATTTGGTAATGACATTAATATGATAGACACACCAGTGCCCTGAAAATTGGCAATGGACAACACCATTTCTGATTCTGTTGAAAAGCAGAGTTCTGCTGTTATTATTTAAATGAGATGAAAATTACTTCCCATTGATTGATAATGACTTTTTAATGAACTAGGACAATACATATGTTAGCCCTGTATATTTTCCTTGGTTATATCTATTCATAGTTTGGGTTTTATTTAAACATATGCATGTTTAATGAAAAGGGCTTTTTGTTTTATTTTTCAAAGCTTCAATGGTTCTATGTGAAATAAACTCGACAAGAAATGCAAAAATGCTTGTAAAGTACTACACGCGTCTAAGCATAAAATGAGTTCCCAGCACAGGTCAGAACACTATGACAACACTGCTCTTCAATAAAGAAAAACAATAAAAATATTTACTTACCAACCTTCACTTGTATGTATTCAACTGGAGACAGAGGAGGTATTTTTCACTAACTGAATACCTTCCCTTTATAAGTTTGTAGAATAAAGAGCTTTAAAATACACCCTATTGACTCAGTTTGGTTTATATTTTAAAATTCTCAAATTCTTGGTTTTTCAATTAATTTAACAATGATTACAAATATTATGATGTTGTTACTTAAAAAAAAAAAAACCTCTGCAGATGGTGTTATCATCTCAATAGCGTATTTAGTTAAATCAGAATGGTCTTATCAACTCCATAGTAGAATCTGGGTACTGAAGGGATAAAATAAAAATGTACCCCAATATTCCAATTTGTATTTTTAAAACGAAGTAAAGAAATAATAAAGCTTAAGAGTCAAATGACACAATCTGTGCACAGCTCTCGTGATTTCCCTGGACCAACCATCACTCCCCTGGCACCATCTCCCTTTCACAGAAATGAAAAGAATATCTGCTTTTCCTTTCTTTCTCATAACCATTAGGTATCACTGCTTCCTTTTCAAGAATTTGCAAGAAATAACAGTGCATCGACCTGTGAAAGGATCCTGATTGAGATGACATTCAGATGGTGTGATCTGGATGTCATCTGGAAAGGGCTTCTGATCCTGAGCATAATGATCTTGAATGGGATTGCTTCTGTTTTTCTTCCCTGTATGGTAAACCTGTACATATTTCAAACCTGTATGGTGGCATCTAAGAAAATACAGTTTCCTAAATCAGTTTACAGAGCAACATTATTCCTTGGTAGAAAATCTTCACAAAGGTCTTAAAGCACTTTGCATAGCTTGAACCTGGGAATCCCTGTCAGTTCACAGGTGAACTGAACAGCCAACTTCCACATGAAGAAGTGCCACTTGCAAAAATGCCCACCCTCAAGGCAAACGCCTAAAGCTTTCCTCTCAAGGTAGAATTAATCCACGCACCCTAAGATAAATGCATCTTGCATGGAGGAAAACACTTTGAATGACGATCTAATATTTGGTTTGAAAGCACATGACTGACAGTTCCATCAGTTTCCCTAAAAAAAAAAAAGAAAAAGAAAAGAAAAGAAAAAAGAAAAGAAACCTCTGTGAGATAAAGGAAGCCCCAGGATTCTTAATTATCTATAGCTTATGAAGTCTCAGAATTATCAATATAATCCATATCATCAAGTAAACTTAATATAACTTTTCTGATTTAGAAAGGAAATGCCAAAGAAACAAAGAAATTCTAAACATTTCCCACCTTATTACAGACAAAGCATTACTGTTACTACTACAAAATACTCAATGAATGCCCCATGCTAGAGAACTGTTGAATAATTTAGTAATCATATCAAGCACTTGCATTAAAACGCAACATTTGAGAGCTTTCAAGCTTTCCTTTGCTTTCCTAAATCCTGGGACTTAATATGCTTTTCTACTCATTACAAAAAAAAAATGAGGTGTAGACATGTTTAAGTGACTTTTGCCAAGGGATTATGACCATGCCTGTCAAAGGCTCATTACATTTTACTCCAATGCAATGTATTAGAACGTCATTGTATTAGAACATCTGTACAATGCATTAGAATGTCATCTCTGGAATCCTGATCACAAGGTGCCACCGTCTCATTCAATCATCTCCACTGCTTGCTGTCTTTCCTTCTCCAGAGTTCTAGCAAAATGTTTCCCTATGAGTGTAGAGAAAAGACAGGAAGAGAAGCATTGATTGACTAGAACTCTTGTGAATTGACTAGAATTCACTTTAAACACCATTAAAGGAGAGGGAGAATGTATCCAGGGATTTGGAGGACCAAAAGTATTTGAGAAAACCAATTATAAGGGTGATGTGGGGTGTTTTCTTTGTTATTTTGGGTTTTATTGGGGTTTGTTCACATTTGTCACGTTTGTTACAGGCTGAAATGGCAGACACGGTGTTATCCCACAATGCTCGGGACAACCATTTTTTAAGAAGATTTTATTTTGTTTTGTTTGGAATATATATATGAGAGTAAGGCCTCTTCTGTGTTTTACTGAGTGGTCTGAGCTGTATTTCATGGTGACACAGTGGTGCAAGGCTCATCACTTCATGCTACCTCAAATTCAAGAATACCTGTTGTCAGTTAAATGGAAGTGTAGTCCTCGGAGACCCTCTGTGATAACCATGATACTGATTACAATGCCGATAAGAAACCAAATGTTCCAAAACCATTCCTCTCTAGCTCAGTTTTAGCAGAGTGCTTTAGCATTTGAGGTGAATCCCCAAATTTTGTGTTTGTTGTTTTTGTTTGTTTGTTTTTGTAGCTGCACACATACACACATACACAAAATGGACTAAAGTCTAGCATTTTGGTGCATATTTAATAAAAAAAAAAAAAGACCTCAAGCCATAATTGCTGTAGCTGCTGGGTGCCTTATTTCTTCAAGAATTCTTTCTGTGCATGCAATAACTTTGGTTAAATTATTCTGGACTTAGAAGGCATAAGAGTATTTAAAATAGTACGGTTTCTGAAGCATCATTGTAACAAACCAATTTCAAAAGATTCAGCTGCTGAAATTTACTTCATAGTCCCTTTGTAGATCAGTTGTTCAGATTTTAAAACAGGAATCATGTGCTGTTATCTGTGTAGTCATTAGTCTCACGAAAGGAAAAGAATGATAAAATAAGACTAAGAAAGCATTCTTCCAATGATTGTCATTGAACTGATCAGTATTTTAGTAAACATTCACAGTATGAAGTCTCTCTCGGTCTTCAGCATAGAAAGTAGTGCAAAAGAAAAAAATTCCAGTCTCATGACCTGTGAACAAAACTTGGTACATTTCCTCCAGAATGTTAGGCATTTGCTATTATACCTCCCCAAAATTAATAATAAAATATAATCAATTTCTAAAGGCCCCTGCAGCCTTTTCAAAAGTTAATTTCCAGTTAAAAATAAACTTTAATTAAATCCAAGATTAAATTGTGACCTATATTCTATTAAATAATTTACTTTCTCTTTTTTCTACACAGTAATTCTTACAATTTCTAAAAAAACAACTACGGAATCCAAAGACATAGGAGATATTATTAAAACACTGATAAAAGACTGCTCAAATTCATTAGTTCTTACATAGTAAATACTTCAGAATGCCAACTTTTCCCATCACAGCACAATTCCCAACAATGTTGACAATTTACTTACATACCCATGTGCACACACACTCACACATACACACACACTCGCTCTCCTCAGGACCATCTTTACTATTAACATTTTTCCCATTATGTGCAAAATTCTTGCATTCTATTAAAAAATATAAAGATAGATCTGCTCTATTTAAGCCTCCCTCTTCTCCAAGATGTATCATTTATTTGATATGCAATACAAATTTAGTCACAATTATGCCATGTATTACCATTAAACAGTGTACTACTGTATGCATTGCAATCATTTGCATATTTCATTTTCATAACTGCACTCTCTATGCATGAATATATTTGGAGATGGGGGGGCAGTGGCAGGTGGAGAAAGCGATTCACACATCGGTCTCCACAGCCTTTGCATTAGAACAATTGTTTTTATCTGTCTCACTATCATCCCCCTTTCCCTGACACTTCTCTTCCTTTCCACATAGAGATTCCTTAACCCCTTCTTCCATCTCTAGATACTCTGACTTGTCCCCCAGGGATGAAGAAGTGGAGCTCCGAAATTTCTTGAGCAAATTAGAAGGGAGGTATGGACAACTAACTGCATTTTGTGTCAGCTGGGTCTGCTCCTCATTTTCAGTCTCTCTGTGGTAGAAATAGTTAAAGTTAGACACAATCACCGGCACAGGCAAAGCAATGGTTAAGACACCCGCGATGGCACACAGGGACCCCACAATCTTTCCTCCCACTGTGATGGGCTTCATGTCCCCGTAGCCCACAGTTGTCATGGTTACCACAGCCCACCAAAACGCATCCGGGATGCTTTGGAAATGGGTAGTGGGTTCATCTGCCTCTGCAAAATATACAGCACTGGAAAAGAGAATGACCCCGATGAAGAGGAAAAAGATAAGGAGGCCCAGTTCCCGCATGCTGGCTCTGAGGGTGTGGCCCAGGATCTGCAGGCCTTTGGAGTGTCTGGAGAGTTTGAAGATCCGGAATACTCGAACCAGACGAATGATCCTGAGGATGGCAAAGGACATGGCCTGCTGCTGCTGGCCATTGCCACCTCCTTGCTGCTGGGCCAGATCAGTGCCCAGAGTGATGAAGTAAGGCAAAATGGAGACAATATCAATGATGTTCATGATGTTTTTGAAGAAGAGAGCTTGGCTGGGGCAAGCAAAGCATCGAACCACAAACTCAAAGGAAAACCACACAATACACACTGTCTCCACGATGAAGAAAGGGTCATTAAATATTGTGTGCCCTGAGTTCTCCAGGTGGGATGCCGATGTGTCATTCAGCAATCTGCTGTGCCCACCTGCACTCAGGGCCATGATGAGATCTCTATCATCTCTGAACTCGGGCAAGGTTTCCAGGCAAAATATGACGATAGAGATTAAGATGACCAGGACAGATACAATGGCTATACCCCTGGCAGGGCTAGAACTCTCTGGATATTCAAAGAGAAGCCAAATCTGTTTTTTAAATTCGTTCTCTGGCAGAGCCCTGTCCTCCTCTTCTCTCACAAAGCCCTCATCCTCGCGGAACTTGAGCAGGGCTTCCTCTCCCAGCTGATAGAACTTCACCTCCTCAGTGAAGATATCAAAGGGGACATTGACTGGCCTCTTCAGGCGGCCTCCTGACTGGTAATAATATAAAATGGCGTCAAAGCTGGGTCGGTTCCTATCAAAAAAATACTCATTGCGCAAAGGGTCGAAGTACTGAGTCCTCTTCTCAGGGTCTCCCAACAGAGTTTCTGGAAACTGGGCCAAAGTTTTCATTTGGGTTTCAAAGCGTAGGCCGGACACATTTATCACCACACGTTCACAGCAATCACTGTAGCGGACTGAACTGTAGCCACCACCACCCCCATCATCCTGTGGCAGCAGGTCTGTGTACGAACACCCATCCCCATGGTCATCTTCACTATAGTAAAACCTTCCCTCCTCTTCCTCCTCCTCTTCCTCCTCCTCATCTTCCTCTTCCTCACTCAGCTCCCTCAAGATCTTCTCTTCAGAGCCACTGGGCATCAAGTCTGAGCAATGAGGGAAACTGCTCTGCCGATGGTGGAGTTTCTTCTTTTCAGTTCGCTGACGACGCCGCCTCCGGCTCCCTCGGCTGCCTTGAGGATCATGGGAGGAGTAGGCCCCTCGCGTCTGGTGGTGATGATGGGGGCCTCCACCAGAACCCCCAGTGCCTTCAACAGCAGCCGTGGCAGCTGCCACAGCAGCAGCTGCAGCCGCCCTGGAGTGAGCAAGTCTCTCCCGCTCTCGGGCCCGGGCCTGGGCTGCATAACCATAAGGCATATGACTGTTGCACCCTGAGCTCTCTGCACTCACCATTGCAACCTCCATGGTGGTGGTTTGGGGGAATGGCTGGTTCCAGTTGTAAGAGAAGAAGAAAGAAAAATAGGTCAGCTTATTTTCTTACCAAATTAAGGTAAGTTTGGAAGCCTTAAGCAGATTGCCTGGAAGACTTAGGATATTTTCAGTCCAACTTTGCATTTTCTGTTTTTAAATCAGCACACCCCATGCTCCCTCTTCTCAGAGATTCAGCGTTGCTTTCCAGAGCTTGGCTAGTCTAGACAACAGCCTAGTGCTCCTCAAACATAAGTCATGAAATGTTGCGGTCTCCCAAACACCTACGTGTTTTGGGGTAGATGTTCAAATCGGGAAGTATGTCTGGGATGCGGTTGGTGATGACGCTACAAGACTCAAAGGCAGCAAGAATCTGACAGCCAGAAGTTGTGCCTAGAAAATGAAATATATTTTTCTGCATGGAAATTGTCCAAAGCCCAGTCCATCCAATTTAAATAAAATGTAAATATGTCTTTAGTCTTAGCACTTGCCTTCTAGTGATGGCTTGACCCATGTTAAGATGTGGCTTAAAATATGTCCAACCATTGCTGCTCAGTCTATGAGGATGATTTCTAAGATCATTAAAGGCTTCATGGACCCACAGACAATGTCAAGTTGTAGAAAGAGGCAAAGACCATGGAAGGCAGAGAGGGTGGAAGATGAGGTTCCAGCAGAGGCAAACCCAACTCTGAGGTCTCCATAGAAATCAGGAAATGAAGAACATCCTTTGGCTAGACTCATTCAGAGAATCACTTCACCTGAGGAGGGATGGGAAACAAGCACAGGAGAAAAATAAAAAGAATCAAACCATAGAGAGCAAACAGCCCTTTAATCCTCATACACTTCTTCTCTTGTCCTCAAGCAAAACATGAGACACACACCAGGAGACCATAACTTTTCAAGAGCACAGGGCAGGATGCTCTAAAATCTCTCCCACTCAACATCCATCTTGCTTTCTTCTTTGGTTATTAGTTCAGCTCGGTCCAGTGTGTGTGTGTGTGTGTGTGTGTGTGTGTGTGTGTGTGTGTATGTGTGTCTGTGTATCTGTGTGTCTGTCTGTGTCTGTCTGTGTCTGTGTCTGTGTCTGTGTGTCTCTGTGTGGCAACTCATCTATTTTGCTTCTGTCCATTCTCAACCCACATGGGTCTTGCTTTCCTCTGCCCCTTCACCAATGCCAGGTTTTAATTTCCACCAGCATTCTCTTCACTCCACACTAGCAATGCTGTGGCTGTTTTCATTATTCATTTATCTCAAGGAATTCTCTTTAAAATTTTCACTCATGAAATGTTGCTGAATTAAGAACCCTTCCACTTTCTTTTTATGACTTTACTCAGAACTAAAGAAGTGGGGAAAAAGAAAAAACAGTTGTCTTCAGTCTAGACTGAAACTACTTGAATGAACATCAATTACCTCACCTATAAAGTGTAAACAACACAGTCCATCATCCCCTCCCCCCCTACACACACCTTTGTAAGGACCAACTGAGATCATAGATGCTATCAGATGGCACACTATCATGCACATAATGAATGGCAATGATATGACAGTTATGGATAACACAGCATTAAACTATGTGGTCACCTACCCACAGTCTTTGCCACTGTCTAAAGTAGGGAAGGACGGAACTTGAGCACATCCAGGGTACTACGACACTCGCCAGCGCCTGTGAGAAACTGAATCTGGCATTCTCTGATCCCATGAAACATGCCCCTGTGGTTTTCTTCTCTACTCCAGCTTCCTGAACGCTCCCTACCACCCACAGCCTCGAGGCAAATCCCAGTTCCCACATCTCTTAGTCACCATCCCCTCTCCTTGAAACCTCTGTGTTCACCTGCTCTACTCTTCTGGAATGTGTGGATGTTGCCCTTGGAGTGCACACTCTACCCCCTTTTAATCTTATCCTGCTCTCTCATTCTCCAATTCACCCCACAATTTTTGGCAGACCCCAATCTGTCCTGCCATCACCTCCTGGCCCTCTTTTCTTACTTTGCTCTCCTAAGTCCATTGAATTCATCTCCCCAGCCAGAAGTTCAGAAACCTTCTGCCCCTAACTCCAGTCTCCTCCTGCTTCTTCCAAGAAGACTTCTAAGAACACAGAAAGTGACCCAAAGAATTGGGAAGGCTGATAACAGGTAGAATTCAGGGCATCCTCTGGCTTCTATTATTGGAAACACTTGGGCAGCATGAGAGCAATGGCTTTGTGAAGCCATTAACAGGATCCTACCCTTGAGCACCTGCTGCTCTTTGCTGGTGGTGTCCCATAACTTAAATGACAAGCAGGAAAATGGCAAACAGAAGATCACACACACACACACACACACACACACACACACACACACACACACACACACACTTGATTAGGAAAAAAAAAAAATCCAGGAAATACACCTCAGAAGTTATCCCTGGTGACATCTCCTCCTCTGTCTGACTCATCACATCAGCTTACATTCAGAAGTGTTTACCATGGAGAGGTCTCCAAGACTTTACTTATAAAACTGTCCTATGACTACGTATGTTCACTGTGGCATGTCAGCCAACATCCTTAAGATTGGCACAGTCCAAATAGCCTGGGAATTTGTTCAACTTCTCAATATCCACAGTTTGCATAGATATCACTTTAAAAAGTCCTGAGTAACTGACATGCCCATATATTTACAAATGTACAGATCCCCCTCCCACCCAAGCATCTCTCCCAAAGGTCGTGGATTAGAGGATCTTCTAGTTCACTATTAACTCTACCAGCTCTAGAACCACCTTCTTTCTGCCCTACAGCAAATGTTTCCTTATTCATTTGTTTATTTAGGCTTGTTAATTACTGTTTTTCTAAGTCACTCTTCCACATTCAAAAAGCAAACTGTGTTCCTTTTAATTGGCTCCTAGTTACCTCACTATCCTAGAGAGACAGAAAGAAGGAAAGGGAGAAGAGAGGAAGGGAGAGAAGGAGGGAGGGATGGGGAAAGGGGAGATGGAGGGAAGGGAAAGAAAGAGAGAAAGAAAGAAAGAAAGAAAGAAAGAAAGAAAGAAAGAAAGAAAGAAAGAAAGAAAGAAAAGAAAGAAAGAAAGAAAGAAAGAAAGAAAGAAAGAAAGAAAGAAAGAAAGAAAGAAAGAAAGAAAGAGAAAGAGAGAAAAAGAAAGAAAGAAAAGAGAAAGGATAAGCTCATCAAACCATTTTTCCAACAAACCCAATTGGTTTAAAATCTCTCTTTCTCCAGGTATTCCTCTTAGGAGAATCAAGCATACTTTGTGCAAGAGACCTTTGCAGGGGTTTTCCTCCTCCTTTCTTAATACCGTTAAACTAATAGGATTTTGCAAGGTACCTATTCCTGTCTCTATACTCCCAAACACCAGCCAAGCATCCCTCTTCTCCTCTTATCCAACAACAGCAAGGCTGTTTTCCTCTCTAGATGCTAATTTCTGCAACTGTGGTAGGGTGGTACCTGAACCAAATCTGAGAGAAGAGCAGAAAGAAAGGGGACAAAATTAACAATTAAAAAGGTGATAGAATCAGACAAGTCAAGACCATAAGAAACACGTACTTCATTGCACACCATTTATCCAGTCCCTGTGGACTGCTCAAACACTCTGAAAATGCATGCCATCCTAATGTTGGGAGAGGCAGCAATACAGACCCGCTCATCAGCTGTTCGCAAAGGAGAGGAACGGTGAGGCTGGGATCAGGCAAAACGAAAACGATGCTGAATCTACACCCCACCTCACTGGGGAACGACATCTTTAATTGCGCCCTGGCCTCCAGACCTGGGTTCCCGCTCAGGCACATTAAGCGGGGCGCACTCGCCCCATCCCCTGGGTTGCCCCCAGAGCGCCGCGTTGCATCTGCACCTCCCTTCTCCCACCTCCTGGTTTATTTTTAACCGCCTTCCATTCATGTCCTTCTGTCACATTCTCGATATTATTTATTCCTCAAATGTCCACAGTTTCTCAACAGCCAAAAGAGTAGGGTGGGGAATAGATAAGAAAGGTATCATACTTACCGTTCCCAGCAAGTGAGAAAAATAAAAATAGAGAAAAATCCCCCGGCGATTTGTTTTCCCCCCTCAAGCTGCAACAGCTGGAGGAGGGGCAGAATCATGGGGGTTGGGGGCGCAGTACAAGAAATCACTCGGATTTGGCAGGTGGAGGCTCCCAAATATCCACGGAACAAGTTCTGTCGCCTTGGCCGGGGTAGGGGGTGGGGGGTGTCACAGAGTCCTCGTTACTGGAGCCCAGAGGTGGGGATTAGGGACGCCCCAAGGTAGACCCCGGAGATTCTTGGTTCCTCTGGAGTTCGGCACAGCAGACCTGGGCTGGGAACGGAAGTCAAGGTTCCCCCGAAAAAGACTCAAAATCCTAGACAGCAGCGATCACTTGTTAAGCCTGGATTCCTTCTCCAGTATTCATCCCAGTCTCGCTCTCTAGCTGGCTGCAGGAGCAGCACACGCCTCCCCTAGCTGCCAGCGCGCACGGGCGGGGGCGGGGCCAGGCCGGGCCGAGGGTGTGGCCTTTGGGGCTGTCACCCGGGGCGCCTCCCCGCGTGGCTGGGCGGGCACAGTCACGACGCTGCGACCCCACCCGTCGGCCCAGCCCCCACGACTGCTTAGCTTCTGGAAACCGTCCCGGGAGCACTTGACTATCACCCCCAAGCGAGGAGCAAATCCTGGAGACAGATGTGTCCCGCAGGAGCTGGAATAGAAGTCCACGCCACAGTACAGGTGCCACTAGAGAGATTGGGAGAGGGACTTCGATGGGAAATGCAGTCTAGAAAATGGGGTGGATATCTTGGGGCGGCTTCCCTCCCTGCCCTGATCTTTCTTCATCTCCCCTGGCACTGGTCCTCTGTTTTCTTCCAGAATGTGCAGGAGTAGGGGCTCAGGTGCATCTCTGGCGAGACTGAAGGTCCGGGAACCCCTGTTTCCCCCTGTGAGTGCACCCCAGCCATAGTTTCAGTCTTCCTAGAACACCAGAGCCTGCAGCCTCAGCTCCTGGGTTGGGCCTCCCAGGCTGGGAGAGAGATCAACTTGACCCATGTATAAGACCATGTATTAGAGTGTGAGTGGTCCAATCTGGAGAGTGACTCTGGGTGAAGGTTACTTTGCACCAGAAGCATAAGTCGCAACAGGAGGTGGTCGGAGGGTTTTGAGCAAACTGCAAAATGGCCTAGGCTGGAGACTTTGGAAGGCTGAGGTGACGGTCACCTCTGTGAAACTGCTGCTGCGAAAATACCTGAGTCTTAACCAGAGGCTCCATGTGGGGGCGTTGGGGAGACTTTATATTCGTGTCCCTATCTTTACTGCCATCCACCTACTTTAAAAAAAAAAAAAAAAAAAAAAAAAAAAAAAAAAAGTATTCCACATTACCAAGCCCCTCAGGCAGGGAAGTGTGTCCCAAAAAAGGCAACCACATCCCAAATGAACTTTAGACGGTTTCCTGGGTGGTTAGTTTGTGAAATGTCTCTGGGACATAGATGTGGGTGTGCAATTTTGAATAATCCCCAGAAAAGAAAGGTTAGCTGAGGGGGAGGGGAGTGAGGGGAGAGAGGAAGATCAGGTTCAGGTCCCAGGGCATCTTCCTCAGCAACCCTGATGTATCCAGCAAGCACTATGGTACCCAGCTCCAACTACTGGAGCAGATCCGACCTGGGTTGCTCAGTTGGCACCTGGGTTGCCATACTTACAGGCAGCTTTGTTCGTGGGCCCTATTGGGCTTCCTTCTTTTGTGATTCCCAATTAATTATTAAGGGAAATATTCCTGAGCTGAATTATAGATATGCTGTGTGCACTGCACTCACCTCGTCACCGCTGATGCAGAGAAAGACACCTGGAAGACTGCTGTACTTGTTTAATTTTTTAAATAATGGGGGGGGTGAGGTGGGGGGAGTCCTGAATTGGAATTAGTGATAGGGAAAAAACAAACAAATAAAAACCTGGTGCAGGATCTGGTTTCTCTAACTTCTCCCAGTCAATGCCCTGTGAGATTTTGGCATGAATAAATTTACCTGGGAACACCCTCCACCACCACCCCCACTCTACTTTGGTCGTAGGTGGAGGACCAGAGACAAGTACCCCCAGGCAGCTCTGGAGAACCTGGATGTTCCAACTCGTTCCGTACTGGAGCTCATTCCAGCAAACAGAAGGGCTGATTTCTCCAAAACTGAAAGCGATCATGTTCACTTCCAAAATAGGCTAGGTCACTGTGCAGTCTCACAGGTGCCAGAAACAGAGGATGAACTTAGTGTTGGACCATCAGAAGGACGTTTCTTGGGGAGATAGAATCAGGGCTGAGGGCATACAGTATAAGATCCTGGGACCAGTTTCTAAAAGCAATTTGCGAGATCAATCCACAGCAACTATGGAATGCTTCCAGGGAGGTGAAAGACAAGATTGAATAATGTACTAAAGATAAAGGTTCTAATGAAGCTTAGATGTCTTAATTGGATCACATGGAAATTTTGCAAATTGTGCTTCTATAGGTCATTGGCTATTTGTTGTTATTATGGGCCAGAGAATTTTGAACATTTAAATGCTTGAAATCTTTATAAACATCTTTATTTCTTAGCTGTCAGGAGGAGCAACTACTAAATTGTAGCAATAACACAGCTGAATAAAAGCCATTCTGATGAAGGTACTCATTTGGGGTATTGAATGAGTATTTCTTGAATACTTGGTCATGACATGTAATAGTCATTGAGTGACCAGCCCATCACTGACTATGTTCCAACTTCTCTGCATGTACACTGTCTTGTTTAAGAAGCATGACTAAACACTTTGTATGACAGGTACTATTGCATCAGGAAATTGAGAGTTACATGGGTTATATAACTTGGCTAAAGATGTCTAACTTTTGACATAGTAGCAGAACTAGGCCTTATATGTGTGACTTCCCAGTGTGGGTGGAGTCTATACTCAGTGACAGCTATGTTGCACAGTCTATGCCCACATCCCCATGTAAGCTAATAGCCATCAGAGATTCACAGGCTGGTGATGAAGCAAGACACCTCATGCTGTGATGCAGATATGAAAATGCTGTGTCTGGGATACAGAGAACCTAACAGCATCCATTCTAAAGGGAACCAGCAAGGACTTTCAAGAAAAAGAGAAAAGTCTAAAGACTTGTGAGAGTTAGAGTGGCTATTATGGAAAATAGTTGGCTCCTGGTGGTGAGGTAGGGAGCACTAGCAGGTGGAACTGTTGGGTTAAGATGAGACTATCTGTGAAGATGAGATGTCCCTCTCTCAGCCCTCTGGCCCCATTCCAGCACACACACATACAGACATTTGCATGCCCACATATATACTACCCTTTTTAGCTCTCTGCCCCCATTCCAGCAGACACAGGCACACGCACGCGCGCACACACACACACACACACGTGCAGACACACACGTGCAGACACAGGCGTGCACACACATACACTCCACTTTGCCCACTTAAGTAATTTTTTAATAAAATAACAATTACATTTCTCTCCCTCATACTCTTAGGAACTCTTTAGAAACACACATGTTGAGCAGAAAGACTTTTATTTTCCTTTACTTTTTTATGACTGATAAAATATTTGCTTTGACTAAGTCCTAAAACTCTCTTTTCTTTAGAAAAGTGTTCTTGCCTTTCTTAATCATCACGTAGTCAAAACTCCAGAAGCTTCTCCACATCCACACCACACTTACCTATTACCTCAAATAATTTATCCTTGGCTTTGAAGCCTCCTATTCGTGGTACAAATATTCTTCTGTTCTCCTTGACTAGTGTGTACTGGTCCCAACTGAACAGCGATGTTCAGTTTAGCCCTCATCGCCTCTTCAACAACCCTGTGACACTTCCTGAGAATGTGTTGTGTCTTCAGAAATGAACACTGTATCTGGCCCAGGCTGTGGATCAGGAAAGAGCTTTCCATCACTGCAGGAAGTCTACAAGGTATGCTGGGGAAACACAAACTGGAGATCAATACTTTTATACCTTCTAATTCCAGATCCTCAGAGCTCCAGTTTTTAAGTTCTGATATGATGTAAAGACGAGATAAAATCAGGGAACTTGTTTTCATGCCACCCCCTCCAGATTCATAGGTAAAGATCCTCTGGACAGACCACTACTCTCAATCCAAATGAGCCACTCTGCTAGGCGTTGCTCATAGTTGGGCTTCCCAATGGTTCCTAATCCTCACTTCCCATTCTATTATATCTTCTATGCTACTCAGGTCTTAAGATTACAGAAAGGCACATTTATTTCTGACTACTGTCCATTTCAGTTTCTGTAACAAAATACTGTAGACTTAGTGACTTACAACAACAGAATTTATTTCTCACAATACTGCAAGCTAAGAAACCCAAGAACATGATGCTGGCAATATCTGTATTTACTAAATATCGATCTCAAGGTTCACAAAGGCTCCTTCTAGCTAGGTCCCCACATGGTAGAGGTGGTAAGCTAGCTCTACAGGGCTTCCTTTATAAGGGCACTAATGGATTCTCAAGAGATTTCCTGGAATAATAGTACAAACATCTCCTAATACCATTCTATCAGGGATTACAATCCCAATTTTAGAATCTGGGATGGACACAAGTATTCAGACCACAGTAGAGAAAGAGAGACCATTCAACTCAGTGACCTTGATCACAGCACTTGCCAGACAGCACAGAGAAGAAGACATTGCCACCTGCTCTGGGTGAAAGCTGGTCATCCATAGGTGAGAGACAAGAATCAACCTACTAATGCAGTAAAGCTGACAGAAGTCACACAAGAGACAGAGAGAATAGATGTCCAATGGAGATTACAAGGAAAGGTTCTTGGGCAGAAGTGGGTCCATGCCAGAGGCTCATCAGAAAAGAATGATGTGTGAGAGAATAAGCAAACATCAGAAGAGGGAGGATATAGCATGAAGAAATGAGTTTCTTCTCCTCCAAAGTATTTTTAGACACAGTGGTGATAGAGCGAAATTGGTTTGGTCTTAGTTACTGTTCCATTGCTGTGAAGAGACTATATAACCAAGGCAACTTACAGAAGAAAGAGTTTTGGGGCTTGGAATTGCAGATGGTGAGTCTATGGCCATCATGGCAGGGAGCACAGCAGCAGACAAACAGATGCAGAAGCAGTAGCTGAAAGCTTACATCTGGTCTACAATCACAAGGCAGAGAATGTCATGGGCTTTTAAACTCTCAAACTCCACCTCGGTGACACATCTCCTCCAACAAGGCCACACCTCTTAACCCTTCCCAAACAGTGCCACCAACTGGCAACCAGTTATCCAAACATACAGTCTTCTAGGGGGCATCCTTATTCAAACCACCAGAGTATACCATACTCAAACTAAGGACTATGAGAAAGCATTTCAGGATGGGATTCCTGACCCTTTTTAACTCCACACACACACACACACACACACACACACACACACACACACACACACACACGGCACATGTGTAGAGTGCATATCCCTGCTCAAAACCAAGTTAGCAACTTTGTAGTGACTAAATAGGATGACTTACAGTATCTCCTGGCTGTGATGACACCTCTCTCCTCCACCTATGAATACATCTTAGAAGTCAAGTGGATGAAATGAAACAGGCAGAACCTTAAATCAAAGCAGGCATAGATCTCTAATCATAAGCTATTCAGAAGATAGCCCAATGAGTTCAAGTATCTCATTCTCTAATGCCATCCACATTAACAGTTATGCACCACTGCAGTTGAAATCCACTCTGCTAAAGATACTATAAAAGGGTAAAATTGAATCATCCTTTTTATCTCCTTGTTCTGTTTTCTTTTTAGGTGACTAAGAAATAAGGCAGTGGTGGGACTTGTTGAAGATGAAGCAGATGTTGGTGGAGGAAAAAAATTCACCCTGCTCTGGCTTAATTATCATGCCTCAAGCAGAAACAAACTTGAGTCAGGGATGGACCGAGGCAAGATGAGGTAAGAGATAGTATGTCAGTTTTACAGACACTACTACCACCATATCCCTGGGGCAAATACTCATAGTTTGTATCAAAGAGTTTTTCACAGACACCCACATGTGGGCCTTTGCAATTTTAAAAATCCTAGAGTACAGTATAGAGCTTGTGAAAAATGAATTCCAAACTCTCTTAAGGATCCTTTAAAGATGGTCACTGATATTAGGCTGGGTCTCCTTCTGTTAAAAGTTGAACTCTCGCCGGGCGGTGGTGGCGCACGCCTTTAATCCCAGCACTCGGGAGGCAGAGCCAGGTGGATCTCTGTGAGTTCGAGGCCAGCCTGGGCTACCAAGTGAGTCCCAGGAAAGGCGCAAAGCTACACAGAGAAACCCTGTCTCGAAAAACAAAAAAGACAAAAAAAAAAAAGTTGAACTCTCCCTACTACCCCTGTTTTGATTTTAGTTGGCATTCAGCCTCTGAGGACAGGCATCACCAGTTCTTATAGAACATCACTGTTCTGTAGCCTAAGATATTCGTGTTCTGTTTCCTGGCTGCTAACACCAATGCACCCTTGACTGTTGCTCCTTCAGTAGGCCCATATTCTTTCCAATTTGGACACATTAGAAACACCTAGCCCAGGATGTGCTTTGCAAAACAAGAACCATTACTGTAGAAAAGATGCTGTGACAAAGACGGAAGGAAGATATTTCTAATGGGCAAGGATCAGTTTTAAAATCTAACCAGGTTTGGAGAGATGGTTCAGAAGATAGCATCTGACGCTCTTGCAGAGGACCAAGATGCAGTTCCCAGGACCTACATGTTGGCTCACAAGCATCTTTAACTTCAATTTCAGAGGGTCTGAAACCATTTCCTGGCCTCTGTGAGCACCTGTCACCCACATAGTGCACATACATATATACAGGTGAAACACTCATACTCACAAAATAAAAAGAAATCTAACTATTGGGCTTGAGATGATGCTCTGTCTTTAAGAGCACTTACTACTCTTTTGGGGATCCACGTTCAGTTCCTAGCATCCATGTCTAGCATCTCACAATCACTGTAACTCTGGTTACAGGAATCTGATGACCTCTTCTGGCCTCTACAGATCCCTGCATTCATGTGCACATAGCCACATACCCACAAACGTAAAATAACTAAATAAATAAAATATTTATGAGATGAAGAGATAGGTCAATAATTAAAACTAATTCCTGCTTTTCCAGAGGACCCAAGTTTGGTTCCCAACAGGTATGTTGGGTGACTCACAACCATTTGTAACTCCTGCTGCAAGTATTATCCAATAGCCCTCCTGGTTTCCATAAGCACCTGCACACACATGGCATATTCTCACACAGGCACATACACGTAAATAAAATGAATAAATAAAATATTAAATTAATATAATCAACATTATTTCTTCTACTTACTTTTTCCACTTTTGGTTGAAGGTAAAAACACAGTTATGAGAGTTAGCTAACAGATATGTCTCAAAAGAAAAATAAAAACAAAAAAGGTTGAAATTATGACTGTGATAAGGAGGCTAGCTGACAGTTTCTTGTCCTTGACTGCAGAATGTAGACAGATTTTAGGGAGGCTATCAGCTCACAAAAAAAAATGACACGGAGATATATTATTACTTATGAAAGCTCAGCCTAGAGGTTAGGCTTGTCCCAGTAGCTCTTATAACTTAAATTAACCCATTTATATTAATCTACATTTTGTCTTGTGGCTTTTTACCTCTCTTCCATCTTGTACCTCCTATATTCTCTCCATGTCCACTGACATCTCTCTTGCCTAAATTCATCTCCTCTTCTCTCTCTGCTCGTAAGTCCTGCCTAATCTCTCCCTGCCTAGCTATTGGACATTCAGCTCTTTATTAAAGCAATCAGAAGGTGCCTTGGCAAAGGCACATCTTCACAGTGTACAGAAAGATTATTCCACAACAACAGAGAATAACAATCCTTGGCCAGTTTTTGTACACACATGAAGCCACACCAATTATTTCTCAGGCTGCCTCACAACCTCAGTTACTGTTCCAAATAAGCATGGAGAACATGGACTGACATTGCCAAAGGTCACATGCAGGGCACATGCTTCTTAGTTCCTCTCAGGTGTGTCCTACCACAGCTGATGGACTGTATGTGGCCAAGGATAGGAATGGATCATACATAATACAATATAGTAAACTTACATAAAGCATAAGAAAATTTATGACTTTTTCCTTTTTTCCATCCTTTTTTCTTTCTTTTATTTGTAACTCAATTTTAATGTTTTCTATCATGACTTTGTATAGAACAACATTGGGTTGCTTTTTGAGGACAAAAACTTGGACCCACCTGTATGGTTTTTAGAAAGAGCTCCTATCTGAATTCATATGTATACTTGAACTTGGGGTGTACTTCTAAACTTACAGTGAAATTCTAATGATTCATAATGGTGCCTGGAAAAAATTAAACATAAACCAAAGGAATTACTTCTCAATAGCTTCATGGGCCGGACTAAAGGCCAGAACTGGACAGCACAATTTTTCCTCTGGCTCTGGATGTCATGAGCCTCGGTTTCCTCATTTGTAATACTGGGAAAATCAGCATCTCAGTACTATTCCAAAAGATCATGAGTGTGAGTCATATAAGAGAATGTATGACAAAGTGTTCTAGGAGCAAAACGGTGCAACATGTTTAGAAGGCACAGTATTTTAAGGCAATAAGTGTCTGCCACAGACTGCCTAGACTGAATATATCCTCTTTTCTCTTAAATCTGTATGCTGAAGCTTGGACTGAAAAAATAATGGTCCTCACATCATATGGGACTATTATGGGGTGTTGGAGTTGGATGTGATCATGGGGGTATAGCCTACATGATGACAAGAGCTCCCATTAGAAGGAAACTTCTTCAGGAGACACAAAGAAAAGTCATGTGAACACACACAAGATGGAAGCCACCTGTGAACCAAGAAAAGAATGAAATTTTGCTGTGACATTTTAAACTCAGCAATAAACTCTTTAGAGGAGGTTCTTTTGTACAGATTCTCTTTAAAGAAATTGAGAGAAGGGTTTGTAATCAATCTATTGATAATAGGGCCCCCAAATTTGATTATGCCTCCACAGCCTAAAATTCATCCAAAATCAATTTGGAATTATGGAACACTTTTTTGGTAAGCTAGCTTGATATGAGATTAGTTTGAGTATTCACAAAGTTGTTCATGTTCATCCATTCAATTATCAAAATTTTGAGTATATGCATTGACTACATATATTTTATCAGTAAGTACTGAACATTAATATAAAAGAAGGGTAAGTCTTCCTCTGAAATAAGTGAGATAACTTTAGACAATAAGAACTGTTATGATGAGAACCATGTAGAGAAACAAATGACGAGGAATGGGGCTACACATTTAGAGGGGCAATTCAGGGATATAGAGGGGATGGTGTTTTCTCAACAGAAATACTCTGGTTAGTTTTCTCCATGCTTTGATAGAATATCTTGCCAAAGTAACTCAAAGAATAAAGGGTTGCTTTTGGCTCACAGTTTGAGGGCACAGTCAAGGAAGACATAGAGGCAGAACCACAGGCAGGTGGGCACATTATATCCTCAGTCAGAAAGCAGAGGGATGGATATGGAGACTCCGTTCACTTTCTCCTTTCCATTCAGTCCAAGATTTCAGCATGCAGAATGGTATTCTTTCTTCAGTTAAAACCCACAGACATACCAAGAGGTATGTTTCCATACTGAATCTAAATCCAGTCAAATTGAAAATTATGATTAACCAACATGAGAGGCCACCCCAAGTTCAGTACATTGATTTTTTTTTCAAGATCTTAGGACAGGCCTGGTGGCAATCAAAACTAGCTTCAGCTACCAACTGAAGTCACTTGGGAAAATGGAGCTAAAATTGAGGAATTGCCTACATCAGACTGGCCTGAGGCATTTTATTTTTTAATAATTTATTTATTATTATTTTTGTGCATTGGTGTTTTGCCTACAGGTATATCTGTGTGATGGAGCCAGATCCCCTATAATGGAGTTACAGACCATTGTGAGCTGGATCCTCTGGATGAGAAGCCAGTGTTCTTAACCTCTAAGCCATCTCTCCATCCCCGTGATGTGTTTTCTTAATTGCTAATTGATGTAGGACAGTCCATCCCACTGTTGGTAGTGTCATCCCAAGGAAGATTGGCCTGGCAGTATAAGAAACATAGCTGAGCAAATCAGAGTGAGTGATCCGGTAAGTAGCATTCCTCCCCTGTCTTCTGCTACAGGTTCTTGTCTTGAGTTCCTGTCTTAGCTTCCCTCCATGATGGACTGTAACCTGCAGGATGAATAACGCCTGCCTTTCCCTACCTGTTTTATTCAGTGTTTCATCATAGTAACAGAGAGAAAACAGTGACAGTGGTACATATCTGTAATTCAAGCACTGAGGAGGTTGAGACAGGGAGAGCACCAGGAGATTGGGGACAACCCAGGTTACATAGTAACAACATGTCACCGAACAAATAACCATCCATCAAAAAGAACTTGAACCATGCTTGAGGCTTGCACATCCCCAGAGTGTAATACTCAGCACACGTGAAAGTGTTTCCACATTCCACCTAGGTGTGTGGTTTAGAATCTTACACTGAAATTTTGCAGCACTTTGTGTTTTCAACTGTTTCCACAGCTAATAATTCCAGTTCAGATCATAAACACTGTGGCCTCATTAAAGTTATAGACACAAGGCACAGTCCAGAAACTAGCCATCTGCCCTGCATGAAGAAGTGGGCCCTTTATTACTGACAAGAACACAGATTCTTCCACTTTAAGGAATTGGCCCATCACCCCATGAGTTGTTCAACTCTGGATGAAAGGTACACCTGTTTATTTGTGCATGATTCTGCACTGACGTATGTGGAGGCATCCTGTGTTTATGTTGTCTTCTATGTTGTGTGTAATCTATACTGAGAAAGCTAATTATTAAACCCTGAAAGTGTGCCCAGAGGCTATTGTGAGAGATGCATCCAAAAAATAATCTAAAAATAACTAAGCAATAAATAACCATTTGCAGATGGGAATTGTTCATGCAGTATTCTAAGCAACAGTGAGTTTTGTTTGTTTGTTTGTTTGCTTTTAGACATGGTATTTTTGCAGTTTTTTACTAGGTATACTAAATTCAGTCTATTTAAGGCAGATCATTTAAATAACAGTGTGATAAAATTGACTGGCTCAAAATTAATGTTACTTTAAAAGACAATATTGAACTATGGCTTTTATGTTAGAAGCCCGTTGCTTGTGCATATCCTTATACATTATTAAAAGCTCCCAGGGAATCATTTCTGAGAGGGAGGCAGAGCATGCCAATCATTATTTTAGATTATATTGTCAAAAATGCAAGGGCCACTCTTCAAAGTAATAACTTGACTGCTCAGTGTTTTATTTGTTCACATTCACCGACAGTGAAAAAGTATAAAAGAAAAAAAAACTAGACATAAGATGTCTCTTGTGCCCTGGGAACGTGCTACATGAATGTGGTTGCTGAAAGCTGAAGCATTTGCACTGAAAGACTTAGAAATGTAAGAGAACAGGAGACTCATAGTTACAGTGTCATACCAACCTTTACAGGGCAAACAGATGGCAGTAAGTGAGCAAGACTTAGTGCCAGCTTACACAGGATTTAGCATGATTTTTGGTAACACTGAATGACTTATTGCAAGGGTTCTCAACCTTCCTAATGCTGCAACCCTTTAATACAGTTCCTCATGTTGTACTGACCTCTAACCATAAAATTATTCCATTGCTATTGTTACGAATCATAATGTAAATAAATGTAAAATGTAAATGTGATATGCAGTGACCCCTGTGAAAGGGTCATTCAACCCCCAGGTTGAGAACCACTGGACTCAAACAAAGTGTTTAGTGTGCTTTTCAAGGATGCTCTTGTTTATATGGTCTTCTGTCATTACTAATGCATGTACAGCTAGTGGTCTGGCCATGTGCTTCAGACTTGTTCAATAAAGCCACAGTGCTTCTATTTAACAATGCAATTAATTTTCCTATTCAGAAAAATACCCATCCATCAAGTAAAAGACTTTGGCTCTGGTTTTAGGAGTCAAGAAAAATAGAGTCATACACTTACTGTAGCGTAACTTGCTGGATATTTCCTCTGTTGAACATAATGTGTGGAAAGAATAATGTGACTCTTTTATGCCCTTTCTGGTGAAATACAGCTCAACAGAGCAAAAATACAGACTATAAAATTCCAAAATCTCATCACTTATGAGACAGAAATCATAAATTAAAACAACATAAATTTCTTACATTTTCCAAAAGTAGTGCTCAATGCTAATAAAGGATAATGATAGACAGATCCAGGTGTAGTCATGACATCTCTAAAATTATTTATCAGTGCTTGAAAGGCTGAGATAGACGGATCATGCATGAGTTTGAAGCTAGTCTGAGTAACACAGTGAGTATAAGGTCAGCATTGCAACAAGTGAGATCCAGTCTCAGTAAATAAGTGAAATTTTAAAGTAGATTATTATAGCTCTATTATAAGAAATCTATGAGAACTAAAGGAAGGGTTCGGGTAAGACTGGAGGAGTGGGAGGAGCCATGAGAGGGGGATCTGTGGTTGGTATGTAAAATAAACAAAAAAATTCTTAATAGAGGAAAAGTTAAAAAGAGAAAATTGAATCACAAAAAAAATGAGAAACAAATGTATCTGATAATTGAAATTATTTTATTTAAATTATATAGAGAATATTCATTAATGAATAATGAAAGTCTCAAAGAAATGGTGAGGGACCTAAGTTTATATAGAAAGTGATAAGGATCTCACTATGGTTATAAGCTGGGAAAGTATGGGAACGAATCTTAGAACATGCAAGGATAAGCTGGGTGTTTGGGTTCCTATGTTGGGTGAAGAATGATTAAAGATATTCTGAGTGATTTTTGTTGTCATTATTTCTTTAAAACTCATTGAGCCATCTGTTGAAAGGTCATAGCAGGGCTGGAGAGATGGCTCTGTGGATAATGCTCTTTCTGTGCAAACTTGACTACCTGGATTCATGTCCTCAAACCCCCATAAAAAGCCAGATGTGGTAGTGTGCATGTTTTTAATCCCAGAACACTCTTGTAAGGAGTTGTAAAACTAGGACAAGAGAATCCCAGGGCCAGATAGCCTAGAATATACAACAGTGAACAAGAGTAAAGACCTTGTATTTTAAGAAAGGTGCAAGCTGAGGCCTGACACTTAAAGTTGACCTTTGACCTCACTACACATTCTGTAGCATGTGCACATCTGTACTTACGTGCACACTTCACACACACACACACACACACACGAAAGGTCATAACAGAGATTATTGATTCAGAGCTCCATATAAAAGATGGATGCCGAGTATGACAAAGACAAATACTCACATAGAAGTCTACAAGAGTCAGCTGCTAAACTCGGTGCAACTAGTTTGATGCATTGTGCAATTCAGAAATCTTCCATTATACAACACCCTTGTTTAAGGGCACTGAAGCTCCCCAGCTAGTGTGTAGATAGATACTCTTGGTGATGCTGTGCACAGTCATGCTTGCCTCTGCAGCCTAAGTGGTAATAAAGACATACTAAAGTCACCATAAAAACAACCCTAAGAACCAAGTCAGTAATCTAAACATGACATCACTTTAACAGAGGACAAGTCTAAATTCTAGCTATAGAGTGATATAGTATTTGACAATAAAGTGCTTAACTTTAACGAGCATTATCCATGGCAGATGAAGTTCTTATGCAACAAATTTGTTATATACTTTCCAGAGAACATAATTCCTCAAACCAGCAAAAATGAACACATTCACTAATAAGCTAGGATAGTTATATATTATTGTCAACCTATTTAGATTATGGAATCAGTGAAACACCTCTCCATCTGTACCTGTGTCTTTCCATAGAGACAATACCCACCCTGAATATGGCATCACAATCCATGTTCTGGGATCTACAGCTGAGGCCTGATCTGCTCAGGTGTGAGCATCATGTTGCTGCTGAGAGTCACCCTGACAACCATGCCTTTCCAGCTGTGCTGACTGTACCCTCAAACTGTGGGTTAAAATAAACCTTTTCTTACTGGTCAGGTATTTGCTCACAACAATGAACGTAACTACTTCAAGGCCTAAGCATATAGTTTGCTTATAGCACATGAGGGTAAAAAGCAAAAGTATATAAATGTAAAACTGTGATACAAAAATACTATTCAATATTCTGTTACTTGAATCTAATCTATATCTAATAAGTGACTATTTAATATCAGTCTAAGGTTTGCCTCCTAAAGATCTTAGAAATTGCCTTTTAGTTAGCATACTAAGGAATATAACTACTTATGAAATAAGTATTTTGAAATAATGGTCTGATTTTTAAATATAATGTACAATTTTCATATCTTCAACACTAAGATGAAATATTACCATATTTACCAGTAAACCTATGTACATTTAGAAAACACATATGCAAAAATAATAAAGGTATATTGGTGTTATATTTAATGCAAGTCAGAGAAGACAGCTGTTCCTATTAAATTAAAACTTTAAAATCTTATTTGCCAACTATTTGCCTAAATTATGTGAACTTGAAATCTATATGTGAGTTGGTCTCTCTAAGGATAACTTCAAATTTTAACATACTAACAATCTTAGTAATTTCATTTCTTTAATTCCTGAGAATTTTTTAAATATTTAGTATATGTAAATAACAATTTATTTCTAAATCTGTCAGAATAGAAATCCTATCCTTTCCAGTCAAATTTGAAAATGGCATCTGTACATAAGGTAAGAACATACACACAGTAAAAGGTGAAAGGTAAAGGCTTTTGAATGACAGGCATACACATAAGGGGGAGCTTATGAGCAACATTCTAACTTTTCAGAGTGAGTCTCACAAGCACAAATGTGCACTGTTCTCTGCCTAGTGTTTACAGGTTCCCAGCTGATTAAAGTTCAAAATGCTGGTGTTAAAGAGCTCCCACAGGAGGTTAAGAGTGATGAGGAACTCAGCTTGTCTACCCAGCACTCATGGAAGAAGCCAGTTCTGTATGCAGAGTACTACAGACCAGTGCTAGAGCGTGGACTGAGGGATTAAAAGAGAAGAATCCTGGAATGAGAAGCAGTCCCTGGCTGCCAATCTAGCAAAACCAATGAGCATTGGGCTCAGGGAGAGATCCTATCTAAAATATAATAAGGTGATGAGTAAGAAGAGGACATATGACTTCTCCCCTTGGCCTCCACAAGCACATCCATGGAAGGGTGTAAAGGTACCCTTCACCCTTTAACATTGACACTTTCACCCACCTGCACATGCCTACCCACCCTCTCTCCAAAATACACACAAAAACACACACAGAAGACTAACAAACCAGTGTACCTAGTATCTTTTACCTGATACACACATACTTTCCATTAATCATTCATTCCTTTACAGAAATAAGCAAGCAGTCCAACGACAAAGCCAGCACCAAAAGACTCCAAGTCACATCCTTATGGTACTTCCCATGCACAAGCACTCATAACACAAGTTTAGGAACCAAGCTCACCACTGGGTTTCAGCACAGGCCTCCAGGGAACCTTCCCTGAACATGGAAAAGTTACTACAACAAGAAAGCCTGGTCCTAGGCTACAGTTCACAATCCCAGAGAAGCTAAGTAACAAGGAGGATCCTAAGAGCGACATGCATGGATCCCCCTAAGAAGAGGAAATAGATAAGATCTCTTGAGTAAATTGGGAGCCTGGGGGAGGGAGGTAAGGGAAGGTTAGGAAGAGAACATGAGAGAATGGGATGGTCGAGTTGGGAGAGGGACGGAAAGGGAGAGCAAGGAAAGATTTCTTGAAAGAGGGAGCTATTATGAAGTTAGGGAGAAACCTAGTGCTAGGGAAATTCCCAGGAGCCCAGCTAAGACTCTAAGCAATAGTGGAGAGGGTCCCTGAATTGTCCTTCCCCTGTAATCAGATCAATGACTACACAAATTGTCATCATGGAACCTTCATCCAATAACTGATGGAAGCAGATGCAGAGATCCACAGCTAAGCACTGGGTGGAGCTCCCAGAGTCCAGTCCAAGAGAGAGAGGAGGAACTGGCAGTGGGACATGAACTGCCTATTTGTCCTATTCCTAGGACATGAACTGACTTTTTAGAGCCCAATCCCTGTGGAGGAATACCTTGATCAGCCTTGATACAGGGGTGAGGGGCTTGGTCCTACCTCAGCTTGATATGCCAGACTTTGTTGACTCCTCATGGGTGGGCCTTACCTTCTCTGAGAAATGGATTGGGGATGGGGGGAAACTGTGGTTAGTATGGAAAATGGAAAAAAAAACTTTTAAATTAAAAAAAAAGGAAAAAAGAAAGCCCAGTCCTATGTAAGTTACGGGAGCAAACCTGAAAGAGATTGTGCCAGACGAGGGGAATATTTTCTCTAGATCCCTGCAATAGAGATGCTCACTTGCTAATGAGAAAGCATGAAAGAAAACAAAGGAGGCTCGAAGACTCCTAGAGGCATACAAAGCCACTTAGGAATTTGTGGGCTAACAAAGGATGTAGGTGAGTCTTGTCTGGAAATGCACTAGTTCAGGATGACTCTGAAGAGTGACAGCATTTCTTCACCATTGCTACTTTCTAGGAGAGAACCCAACTGTTCCCTTGCTTTCTATAGAGACTGCTTACTCAGAAAGGGCCCAGGTTGTCAGGTACTGCTGGAGAAGACAGTGCACTTGCCAGTGTACTTAAGTGCTGGGGTCCCACCCTGCCTGTGTCCTTCAGTAGATTATGACTTTGGGAACACACATAATTTCATTCTTAATTTCCTAATCATCTTCCTGGGCATTGAAACAGTAGCCTCATCATAAAGTTTTTATGACTCAATAAAGCTATAAAATTCTAGAAGGAGATTGTACTAATAGGTAAGTTGTCATAAATGAAAGTGAACCATTGTCACCTTAGCTGTTTAAAACTAAATGAATGCTGTAAGCAAATGTATTCTATTCCAGAGGCCTATAAGACATAGTAAACCTTTTTATAACACCATGAGTGTATTTTATTATTTAATCTGCCAAGTTGGATTGTTAATTCAAATGGAAATTTTAATGCTCTTTAATATAATAATTAGAGATTTTGTCATTAGGACAGAGGGATATTGTAAACCTGTTCATTAAAGGTAAATGCAAAGAAGCTTAGTTGTCCCCAAGTAATCAAATGAATATTAACAAATTAAGCCAAAATCACAGTCAGAAAGAGCAGAATGATGTCTTTCTGAACTTGGTTACTTTTTTTTTCTTTTTCCCATTCCAGCAAATGCAAACTGCATATCAGCTGTCTAAGGGTGGTGCAGGCATTAGATTTCTTTCATCTTAACATCTGCTTTCCTTTGGGGAAAGGAAATGAATGGCAAGAGAGCATGGTTCGAACTTCCATTGTTGGAGAACAGAGCGCAAAGGAGTCCCAGAAACTCTTAAACAACCATGTGTTTCTCCCTTCCCACTCACAGCTTGGTCACAGGATTAGTCTACATTTCTTTCCATTCTAAGTCCCCAACCAAAGATATGCAGCTCGATGCCATCTTATGAACTCTATATTTTCAAGAAGAAAAATTGTTTGTGCTGCTTTCTTTGACTCCCTTTGTAGTCTTTTAAAGAGCATCTTTTAAAGGTGGGAGCGGTGGTAAGACGAGGGAGTAGTTTGTGTTCATTTGGGCCTCTCCCCTTGCCATATGCATTTTGCACTGCAAAGGGTGTTAGAGTAAATGTCTTGTTTGGGAGCAGAATAGAACTAATAGCTACAAAATTACTTGTTTTTAAAGCATCTTTTCTTATTGTACATCTGTATTTGTGTGTAGGTGCACATGTGAGACACCACACACACACACACACACACACACACACACACACACACACACACACACACACGGAGATCAGAGAACAACCAGAAGGGGTGAGTTCTTTCACCCTGTGGACCCTGGGTATTGAACTCAAGTTGTCAGACTTGGTGGCAAGAACCTTCACCTGTTGAGCCGTCTTGCCAGTCCTACGGAATCATTGAGATCATGCAATACGTTAGAAATAAGACGATTTCCGAAATACACAACTGGACACGAGGCAGAGATCGATGGATAGTGACGAGCTCTGGCCCAACAGATATGTCTGTAACGTAGCTCCTGTGTGTGGCCATGGTTCAGGAAACATCACGGGAGAGTGGAGCTGGAAGATGTTAAGAGCCAGGCTACCCGGAAATCTGCTATAAGATTATGTCTCCTAGAAATGCCTATCCAAACAAAACCTGAACAATGACAATATGTGTGTACACGTTGTCTTAGTCACTGTTCTATTGCTGTGAAGAGGAATCATAACCATTGCAACTCTTATAAGCAAACACATTAATTGGGGAACTTGTTTACAGTTTTAAAGGGTTAGTCTGTTATCAGCATGGTTGGGAGCATGGCAGCTCACAGGCAGGTGCTGGAGCAGAAGCTGAAGGTTACATCCTGATATACAGGCAGAGAGAGAGACTAGTCTTGACTTGGGCTTCTGAAACATTAATGGCCACTCCCAGTGACACACTTCCTCCAACAAGGTCACACCTACTCCACTAAGGCCTTACCTCCTAATCTAATCCTTTTAGTCTTTTCAAATAGTTCCACTACCTAGTAACTAAGCAATCAAATATATGAAAAAAATATACGAGACTATAGGGGCCATTCTTTTTTGGTTATTTGTTTGGTTGGTTGGCTGGTTGGTTTTTTAAGACAGTTTCTCCATATAGCCCTGGCTGTCCTAGAAATAGCTCTGTAGACCAGAGCGGCCTCAAACTCAGATATCTACCTGCCTCTGCCTCCAGAGTGCTGGGACTAAAGGAAGGTGTGCACCACTATGCTCTGCTTTTGGGGACCATTATTATCCAAACTACCACACATACTAATGGGGAAGAGGGGAACATAATCTCTCAATACCCCACCCCTAGACAAAGAACTACAGACAATAATGATTGCTGAGCAAGGGAGAATTAAACCCTTCCAGGGATGAGCCCCCTAATTGGTTATCCAATATGAAGTGGTCATCCCAAAAAATCATATACACACAAACACTGAAACTGGACCTGGTGGGTTGTGTTTACATATTTGTGAATATATATATATATATATATATATATATATATATATATATAATAATCAAAGACAATAGCCATAGACTTGAGAAAAAGGCTAAAGAGTGTGAGATTAGGGAAAATAAAGGGAAGGGGATAATATAATGATATTTTAATTTTAAAGTGTATTTAAAAAGGAAGAATAAAAGAAAGAAAAAATAAGACAAAACTTTCATTCAATCCAAAAACTTAGCAAAACGGTAACAAGCAACTGTGGGAAAGGGAAGTACAGCCTTATACCATTTTAACTCCACCTAGACTCAAAAGACTACCCAATGTGACCTTCCTGCAACAGCAAATGCTAAACAAGATGTGTGTAGGTGCCCTGCAAAGTTTCATGTCCTTCACCCAAATTCTCATTCCATTACCTAAAGACCATGGGCAAATAGCTTAACAACTCTAAGCTCTAATTTCTTCCTCTGTGAGAAGTGAGAACAATAGAAACCCACAAATTGAAGAATTAGTGTGAGGATTCAAAGAGAAAATCTCAATGTTTAGCTCAGTTCCTAGCCCATGGTGATTACTTTAATGAAGATTAGACATGGTACTACCTCAGTGGAATAAACTACACAAGTAGTAAATGTTATAAAGAATTTTTAAAGCAGGTGCACGGCAGTCTACAATTAATGTATTCAGCAGTATATAATTAAATTGTAGAGTGAAACAGGCACTAGCATCATAGAAAGTCAAAGGGAAGAAGAGAAGCGGCATCAATAGGGAAATTGTGCCCTGGGTAGCAGGTAGTAAGCTCTTGGTAAATATTAGATGTTTTCGTTACCACTGCTGAACAAGTAGAGTTAGCAGAGGATGGTAAGGTTGAGGGGAAACTCAACAAATGAGTGAGATGAGGATTGTACAAGGCTCTCTTGCATAATGACATGTCAGGAGAGAAGTCACTGATGGAGAAATTACTGTGTTAGACCACTAACATAAAAATGTCAGTCTAATAAGAGCTAGCAGAAACAAGCTCCAGTTTCTCTTAGGCAGTTGTTGTCATTCTCATTCTCATTCTCATTCTCATTCTCATTCTCATTCTCATTCTCATTCTCATTCTCATTAGTAAAAAGCTTCTTTTCCTTGTAGTGTATATGTGCTAGATGCTGTGATAGTAAGCCAAAAAATGGCCTCCAAAGAAATTCATCTCTATGCTGACCCTCAAACCCGTGGATATCACCTGAGTTAGAAAATGTGTCTTTTCAGGCTTAATTAAGGATCTCAAGAGGAAGAGATCTGCCTGGATTATGCATGCAGGCCCTACCGCATCACAGAAGAAACACATTGATGAGCCACAAAAGAGGTAAGGTGACCCCAAAAGCACAGAAGGAACAATGCACAGAAACTGAAGATGAAGGCACCAGAGGCCGAAGAAGCAAAGCATGGACAACCTTCCAGCACATCATAGGAAGCAAGGCAGCGATGCCACTTTGATTTCTAATTTCTGCCCCAAGAAATGTGAAAGGATGGATTTATGTTTATTGGATTAACCACCAACATTGTGGTATTATTTTATAACAGCCACAGAAAACAAACTATGCCAATTATTATCTTTCTAGCCTCTGGCTTTTATAATCGTGCCATTATCATCAATATGGGTGTTTCAGGAATACTCAAGGGACACAGCTACTCTAGCCTAGAGGAAGAGTCAAAGAGGCCTCTTAAAGAAGAATTACCCAAAATACAATTAGCTAGATGGGGAGGCCTCAGCTAAGACATGAACTTACAGGAATACAATGCAGGCAGAAGCACCACATGGAAGTATAAGAGACTGAGCCAACTTTAGAGATGCTCAAGAAGACAGGAGTCTAGAAAAGAGCACTAGGCGATGGTCCAGGATGGAGGGACTCACATAAGTCTGGGATGGAGGTCCTAGAAGACAGAGTGAGATGAGCCTGGTATGGACACCATACCAAGGAGACTAGTCACTGGCTAAGACCAGACTGCTTTGGCCAATCAACCTGGTACAGAGAGCTTATGTCCTTTCCATTGTTAAGAATATGTAGAGGTAAGGTCTTTGGGATTGATTTGGTCACAAATGAGACTATTGCTTTTTTAAAAGCTCCTCCTGAGACCTCCCTTCCCCTTCTGACATGAGAAAAGGCAGCAAGAATATGTTGGCCATCTATGGGGATGGGGGTGTACACTAGATATCCAGCACCCAGAACTGTGAAGTTAAACCTCACCTAGTTGTAGCCCATCTTTCTTATGCTGTGACTAAGACACAGGTCAACCACTAGCCTTTGATAAATAATAGATTGCAGGATTATCTTAATTTATGATTCTGCAGGACAGTAAGAGCAGAAAGAGGAGTTAAATACATATGGAAATTGACATGTGCTCTCCAGGGTTGTATAGAAATCAGGTGGTAGCCCCAGAAGAAAATCAATAGCCACTACATCTATTTGTGGCTCTTTGTCCACTGAAATGTGTTCATGGGTGAATTTAGAAGGCATACTAACAAAGCCAAAACAACCAGTCTTGGGGAGGGGAGCCAAAAAGAAAGAAAATCCTGACAAACTTTTTTTTTTTAAACTATAGTTACAAGGCTTGGTATCACTGACATTTTTCCATTTAATTACCTGAATTTGAAGGGCTTATCAAACTCAACTATGTTCCTTCAAACACCATAACACTGAAATCTATGAACAGTCCTTGTTTCTGTGTTAACAGAATATGTTAAAGGCGGCAGGAAAATATTCAGCTGCCCTATCCAGTTAAACCTACAAATAAGAATAATTAATACAGGCAGATTTAACTTTAGGGAGCTGTGCTAGTGAGGGCAACTAACATTGGTTATGTCATAATGGGATGTAGGGAGAGAGATTAAGGGAGGGCAATTCAAAACACACCCTGTTTGAAAATGTCATAGTGATATCTAATGCTCTGTATGTTAATTTCTTAAATAGAAAGTAAATTTAAACTAAAAAGAAAACAAATAGGAGAAGAGAAAACCTCAGTTTTGCTTTGCTACTTGCTAAATCTGAAGTGTCTTGGCAACTGTACCTGGCACTTTATAAAAATATACTTGAAATTATCTGGTGATAGAGTATAAACGCCCCCTTCAACTCAGAAAGATAAGATTCTGTCTTAAACTCTTTGTTTGGAAAAATAATGTATCATCCCAAATGCTGGAAATGTTCAGAACTTTTGTCATCTAAGAAATATAAAATTATTTTTAACCCACTGACTCCAATAAGTTCTGTCAGTATGAGCATGGGTGCAGGATCATCTATTAGGGTACAGGAAACTACCAAGGGCCCCACCTCTAAGAGAAACTTACTGTCTCCCCCCTATCAGCCATCATGTGCCAATAAATCCTCAGCTATGGGTGGATCATGGTGAGATTCTTCCTAACCATTTGAATTTTTGACTGGCTTGGTCTTGTCCAGGCATTATGCAGGCAACCACAGCCACTGTGAATTCATATGTGTCATAGCCCTGTGCAAGCCAATCCTTAGCTCTTATAATCTTTACATCACCTTCCTCTAAATGATCCCTGAGCCTTGGGAACATGGGGTATAATATGAATGTCCTCATTTGGAGCTGAACACTCCACGATCATCTATTCTCTGACCAGTTGTGATATCTGTATTGACCACCATTCATTTATATTAATTCATGTATGGAATTCTCAAAGAACAAGGAAAAATATACTTATAAATCATAAAGTTGTGATAGTTCCTTTTTAAGCCTATATCTATATCAGTTTCTGAAGGGAATCTGTCTTCATCAGCCTACATACAAGGGTAGAAAAGAGGGCAGGAAAAGAGTAAGGTAATCAGGCTTAGCTGTGACATCTGTAGGAAACCAAAGGGAAAGTTCAGGAGGGATCACAGTAGCTTGAAATGCCACAAAGTGAAGTCTTTCCATAGCACCCGACACTCTCCACAAATGGAAAACTGCACAAGCTCTCTTAGGTCAGATCCTTCTTCTTTTCTCATCTGTCTTCTCTTAAATAGATACCAGTTGCTTACCACCATCCTCTCCTAACTTCCCTCTTAGGAACAACACCTGGAATAGCATGGCCTTTTATATGGCCATCATTACCACTTCTGCATCACTCCATAAGCCTCCTAATAAACCCTCTTATTTCGACTCTTGTTCCTCAAGATAGTTCTCATCACCTCATCACCTCTAGAAGTTAGCTATTTAAATAAGTCATAAAATAAATACCTCATTTAAATGACTCCCCCTACTGTTGAGAACATCTAGCTTCCTTATGATAACCCACAAGTTCTAGACGACCAGAAAATACCTCTATTTCTGACCTCAGCAGTATTTCCTTCCTTCTTCCTTTGTTTCATTTCCTTCTTTTCTTTTGTTGAGACAGATTCTCACTGTGTAGCCCAAGCTAGCCTGTAACTTACAATCCTCCTGCCTTAGCCTCCCAAATACTGGGGTTATAGCTGAGTGCCACCATACCTAGATGCCTTCTAGTTTCCTAAACATACCAAACTGCCTCCATGTTGGGGACCTCTGCCCTCAGAGTGTTCTGGCATTCTTCTGCCTGAAAGGCCTGATCATCTCAGTTCTTTGCATGTCTGACTCTTGGTTGTCATTCAAGTGATACTCTCCTCTGAAACCAACGCCCCAAAGCTTCATCCCAACACTGTGTTCCGTCTCACACTCTGCACTGCAATGATCATTGCCCAAAGTACTCCTACTTATTTTTTTCCTAGAATGAAAATATTTTTGATGCTAGAAGCTTTTCATCACACTACTACCCAGAGCTTAAGGAGTATTCAATAAATATGTGTTAAAGATGAGGAAGAGAGGGAGAAGGAAGAAAGGAAAGGAGAAAACAAGATCTGATTTCAAGGCCAGTTGCCAGCTACATAGCAAGTCCAAAAACAGCCTGGGCTACATGAGATGCTACTCAAAACAACAACAAGAAGAAGCAAAAAAATTCCAGCTAACTGGATCTAGAAGTAATCAAAATACACTCTGACTTAGCAGACCCGCCAGCTAAAGAACATGAAATTGGGTGCGTTTCTATATAACAGGACCAGTGAGCTGGCTCTATGGGTAAATGTGTTTGCCTCTAAGCCTGGTAACTGATGACCTAAGTTTGATCCCCATAACCCACATGGTGTAAAGTGGGAACCAACCACTCTCTCAAAATGGATGCTATACCATATGGATCAAATTACTGATAGTTTTTAATTGCTTGATATGTATAAATGTTTAGCTTCATTTCTTTTTTTAATTTAGTTTTATTTTATTTTACAATACAATTCAATTCTACATATCAGCCACAGATTCCCTTGTTCTCCCTCCTCCCACTCCCCTCCCCTTCCCCCCAGCCTACTTCCCCCCCATTCCCACCTCCTCCAGGGCAAAGCCTCCCCCAAGGACTGAGATCAACCTAGCTTCATTTCTGTTTTATTGCTACTATGAGTGTATGTGGAAGTCATGGATTTGTTTTCCCAGAAAATGTATAAATAGATTATTAAGCATGTGCTCCTTTAAATGTAGTTAATTCTGGCCCTGGTCTTTACACATGTAAGCTAGCCCTGAGGGTATGAGAGCAGGAAAGCTGACTCCCCCCCAACCCCAGCCCTGTCTGCCATGTGCCATGTGGTAGCATAGCTGAGGGAAAATGCTCTCCTCCCCTACCCCTTGCCACCTGTAGCAAACGGGAGAGCTGGCCTCAGGGGCATTAAGAGTAGGAGAGCTGGCCTCAGGGGCATTAAGAGTAGGAGAGCTGGCCTTGCATCTCACCAACTGCAGCACTCGGGAGAGCTGGGCCTGCACCTCGCCTGGGCAAAACAGTAGAGTTGGCCCTGGTGGTGTGGGTGCAGGGGACCCGACCCTGAGTGCATGAGAGCTTGCTATAATGGCTGAGCTAGTGGGGGCGGTGCTGGAGAGCTCCCCCTGGTGGTAATAATGAGGGAACTCTGGCAGGCTGACCAACACAGCTATGGACCAGGACCAGAACCAGGGCTATGAGTTGGACCACTCCAACATCCACCTCATCTATGAACTGCTGGAATATGTGAAGGGGCTTGACCTGCAGATCCAAAGCTGACGGATCACCATGACACAGGACAACAACAGGATATTCAAGAGGAGCCCCAGTGAAGGCCCAGTACCAAGGATACAGCAAAAGCCAGAGGCCTCAAACCAGGTCAATGACTCATTGCAATGAACACTTACTTGCAGGTAAAGATGTATGGACTAAAGGGTATACTGTGGGACTCCCTGTGTCCACTACAGCTTCCGTGAAGAGATTGTTTGCTTGTTTGTTTTTGTTTTTTTCTTTTATCTTTTAAGTTTTATTTTTTGTAGGGGGGGGGAGGCATTTGCAAGGGCAGAGGGTGAATATGAAGGGATGAAAAATGAATGAGATCAGGATGCATGATGTGAAATCCACAAAGAATCAATAAACAGTTTAATATATAAGTAGACATACACTTTATAAATTTTGTTTTAGTGGTTTGAGGGTCTGATGCAGATAAATATTTGCTATATTAAACATATATTCTCCATCTACTCAAAGAATTTGAGTTAATATTTGATACAAAATATGTTGAAAATACTGAGTTTATTATTTATTTGCCCTTTTTTCTGACTAACTAAAGAAAACATGAATCAGAAATAAAAGGTCCTCTGACCTCTATATGTGTACTATAGTACACCAACAAAATAAATATATAATAAAATGTAATATATTTATATATAAACAATAGAAATAAACTTAGTAAGTAAGTGGTTTTTAAAAGCATAGATAGGACATACTTATTTTTAATACTGCACTGGCTCCCTTCAGCATGTGTTCCCTAACCGTACCTCTAATGGATCGAACTGTTCCTAAGAAAAGTAGCTTCAGAGTCAGAACACAGAATTAAACAATAGATGCTGTGTCACTTGGCAGTTCTTACGTAGACTCAGAATCTGATGGATTCTGCAACTATAAAGTGTTTCATGCAGGGCGGTGGTGGCGCACACCTTTAATCCCAGCATTCAGGAGGCAGAGGCAAGCAGATCTCTGTGAGGTCGAGGCCAGGCTGGGCTACAGAGTGAGTTCCAGGAAAGGCGCAAAGCTACACGGCGAAACCCTGGGGGGGGGGGAGTGTTTCATACTGAATCTTGTTACCAGCCGATTTTTAAAGTAGATTTTGGGCTCCCTTGTTTGCAGTAGGGGCTAGTGAATGAATCACTCCATATTGGGTCCCTGTGTGATATCTGACACTGATTCTCCGAGTCTTGGCACTGTATTCCATTCTCCCTAATAATAGCCAGAGTACTTTCTTCATCTGCCAGGCAGCCATGCCTGCTAGGCTTTTCTTTCCTCTTTATAAAGCCCTCTTTTATCACAGCTTCACATATGCATCTCATTTGGTGTCTGCTCGATGTGACTGCTAGTGTGTAAAACCTGTTTGATCTTGATGGAACGACAGAAGTAGAGATGGGAATTTAACAGCATCTCACAGGCATTGCCCTTTTTCTCCTTCAATTGTATTGAGTGTCTTAGAGATAAAAATAAAGTGGCATTATTTTCAGAATGATTCCCATAGAAACCTTCTTGTAACTAAACAACTAATAAAAGACACAAAATGGACCACAAAGCCTTTGAACTATATGTATGTGGTTAACAAATGCTATGAATCAAATGTATCCAGAGAAACAGATGCTGGCAGACACAGAGAATATATTACCTAATCAAGTAACCCTTATAACATGCCACCTACCTATTCTCAGCAATATGAAAGTTTCCATGGAGAAAATATATTAGCATTCCCATTAAACCAAAGTTCTGTATTTTACTGAATTCTAGTTTTACAATTGCAGATTTCCTGATATTTTTATGGCCTGTGTTTATCATGAAATGAGGCATAAACAAAATATAAAAATGGTTCCCATAGTGTACTGAGGACAAGACAAGGAAGTACTAAGGAATAAGGAAGCACTAGGAATAAAATAGCATAATTTTGTGTAGTGATAAATAGCTCTTCTCCAATAAGTGTGGTTTAATTATACATCTTTAAGCTGTAGGCAAAAGTTACAAATGAATCATGCCACTATAGAGTAGCCTATTTGGCAATTCATTCTTAGATTCAAGGAACATTTACTATATGCCAAGTGCTGTGCTAGACATTGCCTCATGTTATCTCACTTATTTCTCATAATTACTGTATGGAAAATGTACAATTACCATTTTTTGTCATATGAGGAAAACTTACGATCAGAAAACTGAGCTCAGTTATGCTGAGTTGCACAGCTAAAAATGGCTTTGGGAATGACATCTGGGTTTAGCATTCCAGTAGATTTCACAGTTACAGAGCTAACCAAATCCTAAGAAGCTGGAGGCCACGGTATATATGTGGGGAGGAAAAAAGGTAAAAATAAGTCTGTGGTACTGGGATATAGCTAAGTCAGTAAAGCATTTGCTACACATAAGGACCTGAGTTCAACCCCTAGAACCCATATAAAACACTCAGGTGCAGTGGAACAGAGGTGGAAATAGGCGGGTCCCCAGGGATGGCTGGCCTACTTGGAGATCTCCAAGGCAATGAGAAACCCTATTTCAAATATCAGTGTGGGTGGTGCCTGGGGAATCACATCTGAAGTTGATCCTGGCCTCTACCTGCACATGCACAGAGGTGTGCGCATGCACACACACACACACACACACACACACACACACACACACACAAAGTTTATGATTGAAAATTCTCAGAGTAATAGAGGAGACACTAAGAACTTTCCTATTACAAAGGAGAAAAAAACTAATAAATATTCAGCCTTTATGAAGCTTTGCTGCCTCAACTTACCATCCTGTTCCTAACTGTGGATGATGCCCCAAGGTTCTTCCCCTAGGGCCCTTTTTTTTTTTCAAAGAAATTTTTTATTCATTTTACATACCAGTCACAGATCCTCCTCTTCCCTCCTCCCACCCCTCCAGACTTCCCTCCAACCCATCCCTCCATTCCCTCCTACAAGAAAGAAAGGTCTCCCATGGGGAGTCAACAGAACCTGGTACACTCAGTAGAGGCAGGTCCAAGACCCTCCCCCTGCCTCCAGGCTGTGCAAGATGTCCCACCATAGATAGTGGGCTCCAAAAAGCCAGCTCATGCACCAGTGATGGATTTTAATCAGCTAAAGCTACACAACTGTCTTGCTTATTCAGAGGGCCTAGTCCAGTCCCATGGAGGCTCCACAGGTGTTAATCTAAACTTCATGAGCTCCCATTAGTTTGGTTTGGTTGTTTCTGTAGGTTTCTCCATCGTGATCTTGATGTCCCTTGCTCATAGAATCCCTCCTCTTTCTCCTCAACTGGACTCCTGGAGCTCAGCCTGGTGCTTGGCGGTGGAGCTCTGAATCTGCTTCCATCAGTTACTGGAGAAAGGCTCTATGATGACAGTTAGGGTATTTACCAATCTGATTACTGGGGTAAGCCAGTTCAGGCACCCTCTCCACTATTGCTAGTAGTCTAAGCTGGGGTCATCCTTGTGGATTCCTGGGAACTTTACTAGCATTAGGTTTCTCCCTATCCTCATGATGTCTCCCTCTATCATGGTATCTCTTTCATTGTTCTCCCACTCTGTCCCTGTTCCAGCTCAACCATCCCATTCCCTTATGTTCTCATCCCCACCCCCTAACCTCCATTGCTAACCCCTCATCCCCAGTTTACTCATGGAGATCTCATCTATTCCCCCTTCCCAAGGTGATCCATCTGTCTCTCTACTAGTCCTTCTTATTAGCTAGCTTCTCTGGAGCTGTGGGTTGTAGTCTGGTTATCCTTTGCTTTACATCTAGTATCCACTTATGAGTGAGTACATATGATGTTTGTCCTTCTGAGTCTGAGTTACCTCACTCAGGGTGATATTTTCTAGTTCCATCCATTTGCCTGCAAATTTCATGATGTCATTGTTTTTCTCTGCTGAGTAGTACTCCATTGTGTATATGTACCACATTTTCTTAATCCATTCTTCGGTTGAGGGGCATCTAGGTTGTTTCTAGGTTCTGGCTATTATGAATAATGCTGCTATGAACATAGTTGAGCATGTGTCCTTGTCGTATGATTGAGCATTCCTTGGGTATATGCCCAAGAATAGTATAGTTGGGTCTTGAGGAAGATTGATTCCCAATTTTCTGAGAACCTGCCATACTGGTTTCCAAAGTAGCTGTACAAGTTTGCACTCTCACCAACAGTGGAAGAGTGTTCCCCTTGCTCCACATCCTCTCCAACACGAGCTGTTATCAGTGTTTTTGATCTTAGCTGTAAGACAGCTGTAAGATAGTATCTCAGAGTTGTTTTGATTTGCATTTTCTTAATGAATAAGGATGTTAAGCAATTCCTTAAATGTCTTTCAGCCATTTGAGATTCTTCTGTTGAGAATTCTCTGTTTAGCTCTGTAGCCCATTTTTTATTGGTTTGTTCAGTATTTTGATGTCTAGTTTCTTGAATTCTTTATATTTTGGAGATTAGCTCTCTGTGGCTATGTGGAATAGGTAAAGAACTTTTCCCATTCTGTAGGCTGTCGTTTTGTTTTATTGACTGTGTCCTTTGCCTTACAGGTCTCATTTATTAAATGTTGCTCTCAGTGTCTGTGCTACTGCTGTTATATTTAAGAAGTAGTCTCCTGTGACAATGCATTCAAGGCTACTTCCTACTTTCTCTTCTATCAGGTTCAGTGTAACTTGTTTTATATTGAGGTCTTTGATCCACTTGGACTTGAGTTTTATGCATGGCAATAGATATGGATCTATTTGCAATCTTCTACATATTGATGTCCAGTTATGCAAGCACTATTTGTTGAAAATGCTATTTTTTCCATTGTACAGTTTTGGCTCCTTTGTCAAAAATCAGGTGTTCATAGGTGTGTGGGTTAATGTAGGGTCTTCAGTTTGATCCTATCGGTCCACATGTCAGTTTTTATGCCAATACCAAGCTGTTTTTATTACTATAGCTTTATAGTAGTGCTTGAGGTTGGGGATGGTGATGCCTCCAGAAGTGGCTTTATTGTACAGGATTGTCTAGCTATCCTGGGTTTTTGTTTGTTTTTTCATATGAAGTTCAGTATTGTTCTTTCCAAGTCTGTGAAGAATTGTGTTGGGATTTTAATGGGGATCCCAGGGCCTTTCTTAATGTTTCCCTCAGTGATGCATCCTTTCTATGGGTCACCTCTATACATATAATTTACAAATTGATGCCTCCAGGTTGACTCCCTCCAAAGCCTCCTTTTCCAAATTCCAAGCAGCAAATATGGAGAATAAACAACTGGGGAAACTCTAATCTTTAACACAGGACTATAGCTAGTAATTGAGTAGTAGTGTCATAGGCTATTCTCTTCAGGATTTCTTTTCTTAATGAGAAGGTGACAGCTGCTCATACCATAGGTAGTAACAAAAATTGGATAAGTTTATGAGATGATGATCAAGGCAGTGTGTTCTACAGCGAGAACCTTGTGTGCATGTGCATGTGTGCATACTTTACAGCATCATGTGTGGATCTTAAATATGCACAAGTATTTTTTTGGTCAGGCAATATATTCTCCTCTTGAAACTGATTTTTGTAAAAGAAATAGTACCTCTCATTGTCCAAGAGTACCCAAATGTGTCTTTATTCTTCTTTCTCTATGTCTGCTTATTGTAACCTGGCTATTCAGATACCCTGGCACAAAATTCAGCAGCATTCTGATCCTTTTCTCATCTCTTAACTTCCACATTTAGTACTGAGTCACATGGATCAGGTCTTTTTACATTTCATATTGACACTTCAGTCCTATTACATGTATTAAAGGATAATTTTAAGGGGTAAAATCAAGAATCATATTAATATGAGATAAAAGTGTCAACTGCCATAACTTGTTAATCAATAAGGAAGCTAGGAGATGTTCCGATCAAAGTACCACAGAACTACAAAAAGAAATGCTGAAGTTGATTTATAAATAGACATAAAGCATTTATAAGTAGATAAAGCTGGCTTACTACACAAATTGAGTGGGGAAAGATAATGAAGGGATTCTTCTACAACAGACAGAACTCAATTGAGAGAGATTAATCTGTACTGTGATCAGTTAATTACAGCTTTTATTGTATTAAACATCATACATAAACCAAAAATAATATAGAAGAAGAGATCACAAATTAGAGAGAGGAGGTTGGAGACAGCAGAGGGTGTGGAAAGGACACAACTACAGTTTACTTCTGTATGAAATCCTCAAATAAAAACTATGCAAGCAGGGAATGGAGAAACAACTAGTGGTTAAGATCACTTGCTGCTCTTGCAGAGAACATGAGTTTGTAATGTGAGTTATATGACAATTTATGAGTCTACTTCTAGGGACTCTGATCCCATATTCTAGTCTCCATGGACACCTGGCATACAGGAGTTGCACATACATACATGCAGACAAAGCACTCACATCCATGAAACAAAACATATCTCAACATAAAAAATATATAAACAAATAAACAAAATCAGCTCACAGACAGTGAAAGGCACACACCCCATAAATACAGATAAAGAGACAAGATACACTATGACAAACATATTTTTCCAACTTTAAGCACTTACTATTTTTGGTCCATTTCAAGTTCTTTTATAAACTTTCAAAATTCAGGCTTACTGCTGTAGCCTCTAGTTCATTTTTCTGCATCCATCCTTTGAGTGAGAAGCCCTTTAAACTCTACTCAAATGACCAAACTGTATGCCAGTGCCCCCCTCCAGACTCATTTCTTAGAAACAACAAGATAACATCAAGAAAAAGCACGCTCTCTGTGCAGTCTTTTGAGGGGGGGAACTGAACTTCTACAAGATCCAATGGACAATTACATGTGGACCATCACATCAATCACCTGCCCACCTAACTCTTTTAGCGTATACCACTAAAACATCTCAACAGGGAAAACGCCTCTTACTTTTGCTCTCTCAGAGTTAAGTTCACTCTTTCCCCTTACTGCAGCAGTTGAAGTATTAAATAAGGTTGTACTCATCGGTTTAGCTAGTCCAAAGTATTTTTTGTTTGTTTTCTGTCTCTACCCTGCCCAGTCTATCATAAGCAGTGACTTTATAAGCATTCACCATTCAATTTACAGTCTTTCCTTCTACCAAAATCACTATCCTCCATCAACCTTTAGGCTACAAATAAGCAAATGATTTTATACAACCCACAATATTACTTGTGGTTCTCAAAAAGGAAAGAGCCAACTGAATATAGATATAATTTTTAAGAGGATGTATTTAGGCTGCTTCACACCATTAGAGGCGGGGCAGTCTCACAACTGCCTGCCTGGCTGAACAGCAAGGAAAAGTAGCTATTCGGTCCACAAAGCTGCAAAACTCCACACAAAAGGGTCACAGTGGGTCACAGTGCATGGCTGAAGGCCTAGAAACTGCTCACAATGCTACTGCTGGTTCGTAACCATTGTCAAAGGCTAAATGACCTATAATCTGACATCATTAAAGAATAGCAACAGTTAGAAAACACATATCTATTCGAGGATAGTACTTACACATGCAATCATGATTGACTCCCATCTTCTGATTTTTAAAAAAATTTATTCATTTTTGTTCTGAGCGTTTTTCACGTATGGTTTTGTGTGCACCATGTGTGTGCAGTGTCCGAAGCGGCCAGAAAAGGAATTGGATTCCCTGAAATTGAAGTTACAGAAGGTTGTGAACTCCCTTGTAGATGCTGGACCCTAATCCTGGTAGTATGCAAGGGCAATAAATGATCTTAATTGATGCTTTGTTTCTTACTCCATTCTGCTAATTCAGACGCTTCCTGGACCTTCTGAAGAGTTGTCTCCTTTTCCTTTGCTTTGTTTGTCCTGTCTTGGCTTCCATACTACTCTCCTCTGGAATACACTTGCCTCTTTTGTTTCCTTACCCTTCATTTAACCATTAACTCGTGCCACATGCTACTTTCTTGAGTCTCTATAACCATAACCGCCACAGCAGCATCTGCAGTCGCCGGTGTCTAATTCACAACAGCATGTATCAGTTGCCCTTTTAGATATGAATGTTCACCACATTATCCATGCTCCCAGCATCTACAGGACAGTGCTCCAATATGGTTAAGTTTAACTTTTGTTCACACACACACACACACACACACACACACACACACACACACACATAAAAGCTACTTTAAGAGTTAGGGGGTGGATTTTTAATTTTCTCTCAATCTCTGTAGTCCTTGACATACCATTTTAAGTTTTCAAACATTCAATAAACAGGTAAATAAAATATTTATAAATAGCCGACTGGGAAAATGTGAAAAATGTGTTGATATTAAAAGGACTACAGACACAAAATTCCTTGTATAAAGCAGCCAATTGTGATGTCATATGCAGAGGACTTACATTAGCTTCTACTAGATCGCTTCTCTGTGTACAAACTGCAATATTCATTTTGTTCTGAGTTCAAAAGAAAATGATGTAGAAGGGCATAGGAAAGAAAGAAATAAGAGTTCAAAGTCTGACATCTGAAGAGGAAAATCCTTTAAATCCGGGTGGTCTTCAGTGTTTTAGTTCTTTGTATTTGGTGGCTTATTACAGCACACCTTTGTTGTCTTTCCACTTCCTGAGGTCTGTGTTCCCTGTATAATTTAGCCAAGTGTGTGGCATCAGTCAAGAAGGGCCAGCAGGGATGCATTTGCTTTCAGACTTGCTGCGGCAGTTGTTGCTGAGGTTCATTTGCTCACAAAGGTTTCAATTCCTTAGGAGCTACTTGCTTTAATTCTGGGGGTTTAGAAAATTATGCATACCCAACTTCTAACCCCATCCAAGAAAATGAAATGTTCCTAGTTTTTATGCATTAAGCTTATCACTTACTTATTGCCATCTATACCTCACCCATATGTCTACATTTTCTTCTGTTTTCACTGGACTCATGCAATTCTGATCCTTTTCATTTCACTGCACAATTCTATGTCCTAATGACGCAGTAGCACAAACTGGATAAGTTAGAAGGGGGTTTTATCCGGATTCACAGTTCTGGGGGTCTGAAAGAAGGTATAGACCTGGTGATATAATGTGAGATGAGGTGGTGGTTTGCCCAGTGAGAGAACAACAGCAGCTGTAATTGTGGATCCCTCAGCTTCCTGGGTTCACACAAATTCACCAAAGACTCCTCATTGGTCTAGACTCTCAGGATCTCACAGAGGTTCCACCTCTAAACACCATAATGCCTTTAAGTGTCTACCTTCTTAAGTACCATGTGGGGACTGAATATCAGCACATGGATCTTGGAGGACACACTTAAACCATATCCACACCATATGGCTTGCTTAAAAGTATATTGTAGGGAAAAAAGTAAAATAAAATAAAAAGTATATTCTTCCTCTGTGAATGATGTTATGGTTCAAATTTAAGAAAAACTTTGTGATCCATTTTACTGTGTGGCCAATGCAACTATCACTGATCACATCATGGTACGTCTTACAAAGTGCTTCTCCCTGCACGATGTCTGGCATAGAAATGATGTCAATATGTTGAAAATTACCTTTTAAAGGCAGTAGAGCCCGTCAATCTAAGTCTTTCCATGACTGTGTAGAGGACTGTCTCACTGGTCCATATGTTTCTCTAGTTCTGTTCCATTTAAAAAAAAAACTTGAAATATGATACTCTATGATTCTGTTTATATAGCAGTTAGCATACTGTAACTAATGCATATTTGATATGATAATGCAAATCATACTTAACAAATAAAAATCACACAGTTTTTTATTAACATATCCTGTTAAAGTATTTGATATAATCTACTCTCATTCCTGGTATCAACTAGTTTGGTTTGTGTGTCCAGGATCTTGAGCATGCTGTGCAAGCATTCTATCCCTGAGCAGCATCTCCAGCCCTTATATCAACTGTTTTCAATGCCCAAAAGCATCTTTACTTTCTTGAAGTCTGAGTTTTCCTACTTATATTTCTAAATCTTCTATAGTATTTCCTAGTTTTGCTTATACTAGCCTGACCCATCATCTGCCAACTGATCCCATGGCCCAACTAATAGAAAAGCCAAAAGAATGAAATGCTTTGTTTAAACAATAACTTTGATCTCTCTCTAAATGAACAGAATACTTTGCTTCTTTAACCAAAAAAGGGGGGAGATATATTAATAGATTGCTGGCACTTGCAAGAATACAGAGCTGTCAATATTCTGCCTACAAATACAGAACAGTACCACCCATTATGCTAGTGACCCTTCAACAATAAATGGCTGCAGGTAATTAATGGGCATGAGTTGGCTTGATAAAGTCACTTATCCAAGAAGACTAGTAAAAGAACCACATGTCAGGGCAGAAGAGATGACTCAGAAGTTAAGAGCACTGGCTGCTCTTCCAGAGAACCTTAGGTTCCATTTTCAGTACCCATATGACAGCTCACAACTCTCTGTAACTCCAGTTGCAGGGGACCCAGCACCATCACACAGACATACATGCAGGCAAAACACCCAATGCACACAAAATGAAAATAAATAAATCATTTAAAAAAAGAAGAACCAAATATCATCTCTCCCTGGTAAAATCTCAAAGCACTAGCAATAAGTTTGAGAGATTAATTAGTCCTCCATCATCTAGGCTTAGTATATTGTTACAAAAGGTTTTGTGACCTAACAGTGTTTCAGATTAGCAGACAAACTTCTAGTTAGAATTGTCTATTGATATATGGTTATTATCTTGAATGGAAAACAATGTTGGTTTACATAAATGAAATAATTCATATTTTAAAATTCCAAATTTACATGAATGCTGAGCAAATTCCATCCTGTTCTTACACAGTGAGCCCCACTGGAAGTTTTTAAAGCAAATAACATTTGATATGTTTCTCGGAAGTGGAGATGATGTTTATCATTGAAAATGGTTATTATCATGACCAGCCTTTTTGCTATAAATACATTTAGCTGCTTCCACAGAATCCAGTATTTGCTCTTATCAAATATATTTACTCTCTGACTTGATGTGATTTCTACATCAGTTCTATACTTTTAAAATCAAGTTACAAAACTCCAGCTCAAAGTAGCTTAAGTAAAACAGTGGAGGGTTAGCTAATAGTCAATGATACACCTGAGAAGTTTGGGGAATTTTAAAACTATTCAGTAGGCCCCCAGGCAGTGGGACTGGGACCTGTCCTTAGTGCATGAGCTGTCTTTCTGGAACCTAGGGCTTATACTGAGACATTTTGTTCAGCCTTGGTGTAGGGAGGAGGGGACTGGACCTGCCTCAACTGAATCTACCAGGTCTGCAAAAACTACCAGACCATTAGCTAACAGAGACAATAAAAAGTTTTATAGAGTCCCAAATGTCCCATCTCCCCAAACTGATACTCATTGACTGTTCTAGATGTTTTCTGAATAGCTCCATTCTCAGGATTTATGTTCATTGTAACTCAAAGCTTACAATGCAAACAACCATATACCTACTGTATTCCTGCCATATCTCTACTGTATTCCTACCATATCTCTACTTTATTCCTACCATATCTCGACTATATCCTGTGGTGATATTTTGTTGTACTCTAATAAAACTTTCCTGAAGATCAGAAATCAGAGTTAAACACAGAGGTCAGACAATGGTGGCACACACCTTTAATCCTAGCACTCAGGAGGCAGAGATCCATCTGGATCTCTGTCAGTTCAAGGACACACTGGGCTGCATGAGATTGATTCAGTCTAGGAGAGAAACAGAGCCAGGCAGTGGTGGCACACACCTTTAACCCCAATATGTGAGAAGCATACATGCCATTAATCTCAGCACTAGGAAGGTTGAGATATGAAGTAAAATAGCTGGGTGGAGAAAGGCATATAAGGCATGAAGAGACAGGAATTAGAGACCCTTCCAGCTGAGGACTCAGAGGCATTCAGTCAGAGGATTCGTGGATGCAGGATCAGCTGAGCAGTTGGCAAGGTGAGAAGAGGCTGCGGCTTGTTCCCTGTGATCTTTCAGCATTTGCCCCAATATCTGTCTCTGGGTTTTTATTATAAGACCATTTAGGATTTGTGTAACATCATGCTCACATATTATTACCATATCCCTACCATATTCTTTCTGTATTCCTGGTGCATTTGTCAGAAACTATCAGGACGACTATTTAATATCATGTCTTCAAGAGGTAGTAAGGTGACTCATTACTAACATGAGGCTGTAAAAGATACTTGAAAGAAAATAACTTGAGAATGAGTTGGCTACAGGAAGCTTGAAAGGCACCAATATATTCCTTGAAACACATAATAAGACCATACTCCCCATGTGTAGAGTTGTGTTCCTGTCTGTGAACAAGGTGAAAGGTCTGTGTAACCTCTTACTTATTGCTGAGTTAGAGGCTATATCAAACAGGAAGTAAAAACTAAGACAGATCTCAGTAAAGACAGTGACTCTAGGCAATTTCCAGGACACTAATGTATGGTAGGATGTAGCTAGAGTTTTCCTGCCTGGCCCACAGTCAGGACAAATCTCTATCACCCACCAGTCCCACAGCCGCTCAGATCCAACCAAGTAAACACAGAGACTTATATTGCTTACAAACTGTATGGCCGTGGCAGGCTTCTTGCTAACTGTTCTTATAGCTTAAATTAATCCATTTCCATAAATCTATACCTTGCCACGTGGCTTACCAGCATCTTCACATGCTACTTGTCATGACGGTGGCTGGCAGTGTCTCCCTCCACCTTCCTGTTCTTTCTTTTCTCCTCTCTGTTAGTCCCGCCTATACTTCCTGCCTAGCCACTGGCCAATAAGTGTTTTATTTATTGACCAATCAGAGTAATTTGACATACAGACCATCCCACAGCAGTAGGAGCTTGAGGGAAATTCTTGCCCAGTAAGATAACTGAGCAAAAACCATAATGGTCAGACAATGCACACCATGGTAAAATCTTCATGCCATGGATCATCTGTACCTTATAAAATTACTCCAGTAAATCACTAAACAAACAAGTAGTAAAAAAAAAAAAAACCAGCAACAACACCTCAGGAAACATGAGGTCATGGATTCCAATGTCTTTTTAAAAAAATAAATACACAATTAAACAGTAAAATATGAGCCAATCACAAGGAAGAAAATATTGTCCATAGGTAGGTTCTTGATGGAGTTAATAGTTGGAACTAATAGACAAAGGCTTTAAATTTGTTACAATAAATATGTCCAAAGACCTAAAGAAAGCCATGCCTAAAG